>NC_137264.1:23306655-23944155 GCF_053477335.1 Acartia tonsa | reverse complement strand
TCCCACATCCCCACTCCCTCCTAGTAGTTACATTTGGCTTTATTGTATCACACCTTACTTTTTTCCCTCCGCTGCACTGCTTAAGCTTATGGTAAAAATGTCCTTGTTTGAATACACCAACCTATCTGTGTTATAGGGAATGGCTAAATTATCAGGACAAGAGCTATGGTTAACTAATATTAATAAACAAGGATCATAACATCCATAAAAGCAAAGTTAGAAAACAGAGAAACAGACGTATCTTACTTTTAGGTCGTAGATCCAGAGTTTTGTTTTGGTCATATCATTGTGTCTAGTCGTTCGAGGTATCGATTTTCTAAATATCTAATAAATTGGTTCGACATACTGACAATCTGATAATGGTTTAATAATTCATCGCTACCAAATTATTTCTCATCGTTATGCATTTTAAATTATAATTGTAATGAGAGGGCAGACTGACGGACAAACACACCCTAATTGTTGAAAAGCAACTTTAAAAAAAATTATATAGTTAACAACAATACATTGCTAAAAAATACACCTTAACCCCTAAAAAGTTGTTGTTTTCTAGGATTTTGACGAATAACTGAAATTCTTTTGAAGTTAAGGTGTTCAATTTTGCGCTTGTTAGACTTAGCTAAAATGAATATAAAAACGAAATAAAAGTGCGTCAAAGCTTATTGTAAAACTAATGGCCTCTAGGGACACTGGAGATGGTGGTGGGGGAAGGAATTCGCAATCCCCCCACCCTATCAACCTTAGTTTTAAAAGGTACAAATTTTGGGTGGGGTTCATTTTATTCTAGGGGAGATTTATCTTGAAAGAGTGGTGGTACCCCAAAATAGCTTTAAACCTTTCCAGGACCTACATAATAAAGGAGAACCATATCGGTTCAGAGTTTAACAAGATCCTTCAGTACACAGACAGACAGATTTAGACCCTGTTACTTACATAAGGATTAAGGACTGAATATTATAAACCTATATTTTTTGCGGTTAGTACGATTGGAACTGTTGTTAGGTTAGGTTTATTTTTGCTTTCCGCGATGTTCGCTACACCCTAAGTCGTATATAAGCCTAAGTATATGTTTTTGTTTAAAAATAATGTTAAAATTGGTCATACCCACAGATAATTTACTATTCATTGTATAGGATAAGAAACGGTGGGTATCGATTTCCGCAAAAATCATAAGAATCACAAATTATTTAACACTTTCCCTTCTATTTTTTAATTCGAGCCTTATTTATTATTAGGGTTTTACGTCCATTCACTAAAGTTATCTCTTTTTGTTAAATCAGTCATGTGTCTCTTTAATGGTTACCATATAGTCCGTACGCCAATTCAAACATGATGAATTTTACCTTTTTGTATGAAATAATCATCCTATTTATCTGCTTTTAGGGGAAAAAAAGATACAATATAAGAGGCATTTTTATAATAAAGACCTAAAAATGTAAGTATGTCCTTAAACAGAATACTTTATTTACACAATTTTACAGCAAATTTATATACAATTTTTTGTCTACCTTTAAATTAATATTCTTCTTATTAAATATTGACACTCTAAAATTGTTCATGTTTGTTTGTTCTACCGTTTGATCTCAGAGCTTCGCTTATGGATTTTGTCTTCCCTGTTTTTTTTATACATCATTTCTAATTCTTAGCTAATGTGTATTCTTGCGAATTTTACAATGTGCATAATGTGTATGTGAACGAACACCTTAGGAAACATACAATAATAATTGCCATTTTCTTAGCTTTGGTGGTAAAATTGGCTAATTGGTTGCTGTTTTTAAATAAAATATGTATGTACTGTAGGTATATGCCTCATTGAATTATCTTTTAAGTAACAGGATGTCTGTGTGTCTGTCTGTACTGAGGAATCTTGCTAACCGAAGAACCAATAGAGCTCTCCTTTACAATATAGTTTCTATATGTCCTGGGAGGGTTATTACATTTTTCTTTTAAAAATAAAAAAAAAGGTTTGTCGAATTCAATCCACCCCCTCAATTGCCTCTAAAAAATTAAATAGCTTACCAATACTACCCTTTAATATAAAGTAGCACGTATTTTAGTATAAAGCTAAAGAACTCTAAAAATACTGATCCAAATTTGTTGTTTTTTTATCGAAGATTTTAAATATCCTATGGTCACATGGTAATATAAAGCTATTTTCCTAAATTTTCCCTCCCTCCCCTAAAAACTAGGGGCAAGCAACTATTGAGTTGCTTTTATGACGTTTCATGGCTGATTTTTAAGACACTTAGTCCAGTTAAGTAGAAAATATACGCTTTTAAAGGTAGAAACAACTGACTAAAAACTGACTATTAAATGTTCATTAATGGCCAACTAACCGATAGAGACAAGACTACAAAAGTGGTGGTGCTACCAAAAGACTTCCTAAATTACATATAAACAGTTATAATACATATATCAGGGAGGAAGGGACCATTGCATTGGAACGTAAATCAAACTTGTATCTACTGTTTTATAACAACTTTCTATCATTCGTTGGCTTTAAAACTTTGGGTATTTTTAATGAATCTTGATTGGATTCCAAGTTTTTAAACTAATACTTTAAATCTACAGAATGGGTAATTTTTGTTTGACATGATTATGGATGTACGTTAATTTGAATTATATTCTATTTTCACATCCCAGAAGATCCCTGACAGGATGTTTCTCTACATTCCTAGGCTATTTTCTGACCTCCTTTACCCTTTCCTAGAGGCTAAAGGCGAACCGACTAGTATTTGATAAATAAGAGCCATGAAATTTAAATTTGATATAAAATAAAGATCCACAAAAAAGAATTTATAAAATCTATTCCACTGTTGCCCATTACTAAAGTCATGAAATAATAATTAATATTCACTGTAAAGCTAAAGTAAGTTGTATTCGTATTAAACCGAGAAAATTAAAGGTATCCTTCCTAAATAATGTTTTTTGGTTTTTCAACGAATATAAGTCTTGCGAAACTATTATCGGGAAGGTTAAGAAAATCTATTCTTTGTTTAGTGGCGAAATGTAAGGATTTAAAAAACAAGCTTGCTTAAAATTTAATAATATATCCATTTTAAAATCTACTTTACTTCGTCCAAGAGGCTAGAGACTGGGAACAAATTACATGTATAACATATAAGCAGAAATAAAGAGTACCTTTTATAATCTAATGAGTAGAACAAATAAAGAAAATTAAAGAGTGACCAGTTTAATATTCCATGACAACTTTAAGATAGATACATAGAAAAGGTATATTTATATGGATAGATGGATATAGCTGGATAGCTGGATATAGATGGACAGATGGCTGAATACTAATAGATAGAGGGTTGAATGTATAAATGGAATACATAAATAAATAGATAAATTTGTACATAGATAAATTTGTAGATAAATATATAGATAAAAGTATAGATATATATATATAGATGGACAGATGGATGAATAGATGAATGATGGGTAGATAGATAGTAAATAAGATAGATAGATAGATAGATAATTATAAACAGGGGGCAATGCCATGACTGTAAGTAATTCACTCAACAATCCATGTTATCATTTATTTAGATCAAACTTGTATATCATAAACATTACCCAACATTTTTAATCATCATAATAATTGAAAATATGTAGTCAATAAGAATTGCAGAGAGATAGAGAGATATACTTTAACAACTTTAAGATAACCTCAAAGTAGTTAAAATTAAAGATAGGTCAATAGATTTATCTTTAATATTCAGTTGTAGCAAAATGCAGGGAGTAAGGGAGGGGACAATGGGCAATTAATTCAATTTAAGAGGGTTCGCTGAAAAGCAATGAAAACCAGATTTATCAAGAAAATTTTACCAAAATTGTAAAGGGATCATGGTAACCTAATTTAGAACAAAATTAGTTCTAAGAAAAAATCATTTACTTGAAAATTAAATTATCAACACATCACAATGTTGTAAACATTCTGTAATTAATCACTAGAAAAATCTTGTTTAGAACTCCCTCAACCCTTCTGATATATTTATAACCGACCCCTAAATTCAAGCGGTTCTTAGATTATTTAATACATAAATATCACAGTAGAGTTTCTATACATGAAAAGACATTTTCTTGGGAAAAAATATTTGTTAAAACCAGCGATAAATAACAAACTTTTCTGTCTGCATATTCAAAACTAGCTCAGCTAGTTAGCGGGGCATTGATGCGCAAGTCCCCAAAATCAGTAAGAATCTGCTGTATTCGTGCACATTCCCTTTAAGCCAGTCCCCAAAGTCTGAGACTCCTTAAAAATTGAATATTATATCCATTGTCCCCTCCCTTACTCCCTGAGCAAAATGTCATGGTACAATCTTATGGTAAGTTAAGTCAACCATCCCCCCCCCCCAATATTTTAAAAATATTGTGCTCGCGGGTAAATTTTGACTATAAATATTTTTTCCTTTGAAAAAGATAAGATGGTTGGGAGGGGGGATTGAGGTCGAGAAAGGTTTCATAGATTTACTAATGTCTGTATCTTTTTCTATCTTATTATTGTAAACTTTTTTATTAAAAATTTTAGCCTAGTATAAGTTACGACATAAAGGTGATTGAAAACAGCGGGAGGGGGGCGGGGAGGGAAGGAAGACTCATGGCCTGGGTCACGGAATTTTATCCAGAAAAAAAATATATCATATATGTAATTTTTATTAACATGGTAAAATATCTATAATATAAATATTATTAAACATCATACATAATCAATACCTCTAGGGACGGTTAATAACAACTAAGAGCCAGACCTTTAAAGTTGGACCTGAGGCACTTACACATCCCATCTATTGCAAACAACCAGCCCTTTGTTAGCACAAACTTTGCCTGAACGTTCTAACGGTTCATGAGTTGTGCCTGGTAGAGATATACCCGTCCTAGATTTGTCACAGAGAAAGGAGGCAATTGGTTGTTTATTACACTAGTCCACAAAGTTTGCAATATCGTTTTCTTATTGTTTGGCCTAACAACTTTGGGGACGTTAGTGAATTTGATTGGATGGTTCATTAGGTTGAATTTATAAACGTTTCAGCCACTAATTTTAATCTATGAAAGGGGTGGTTATTTTGTGTATCATCATTTGTGATATATACATCACTTTATCGGACATTGTCTTATTCCTTAGCATTCCTGAGGTTTTAACTCTTTGGATTTAAAAAATCCAACTTACACTATTTTTTAGAATACTCTTCCTTTACTTTCTAGAGATTGGGTCAACCAAGGTAGTTCATACAGTATAGAAAAAATTACTATAGCTATATTTATGATGGAGAATAAATACTCTTACAAGATACCAATAAAAACAGAGAACTAAGATTTTAAAATGTTGGCATATTTTTTACTTTTTTGGCTCCATATATCCATTGATGAAAGGCTTGATAGTGTCTATTTCTTACTTTTATTATTTCTTAAACATGCATTACATTAACGCATTGCTGAGAGAGAGACAGACAGTGTTAGGGATCCTAAGCTTTATCAAACACACTTAAATTATTTTTGCTTGAATGAATGAACGGTTGTTGGTATATGTTTACATGAATATTTTACATAGTTTCAAATCAGATTGATTCAACTGATAAAATTACAATATTGCACAGTTTATAATATAAAAGTGTTCTACAAAAACGACAATTTTTTTAACTATTATGATCTGGGATCTTAATGGATAAAAAAACAAACGATAAATTCATTTAAATACTCAATAATATATATATATACAAAATTACCTCTTCTATAATCTAAAATTATTGGTTGAAAAGTTTTAGTGAAATTGAACAAAAGTATTCACAAAAACAAAACGAAATATTGTTTATAAAACTTTGGACACCAATATAAATTATGGTAGACACCCGAAAATAATTATTACCCCACCAAAAATCTGTAATTTAATTATGGAACTAAACCAGGCAAGTGATTTAAATCCCCTCCCCCCTATTATTCAAATTTTTTCTCTGCTGCTTTTCATTTATTTCATTTTATATATCATATTTTTTATTAAATAAAATTTACAGTTACTTGGAACATAAATATTTAAAAAGTTTTTTAGATGAATTTAAGTACCTCAGCTACTAAATATATATAAATTAGTGGTGATATTTTTTCTTCGGAAATTTTATCTTTTAGGGGGTGCTATAGACATTCCAAACCCCTATCCAATATACTAAAACCTACTTTGTTCAAATAATCAAAAAGCAGATAGACGTTTGCGTGATCTTACTTAACAGACAGACATAAATTTTGCAACTTTAAAATACAAGATAAACTTAGTTATAAGGTATTAAATACACAATGATATTACAAACTAAATAGCAAACAAAGTTAATACTAAGGATTATAATACTAAGATAAATAAGATTAACTATGCCATAATTTCTAGTTTTATAGAATCTATTAAAAAACAAGGACAATAAGGTACAATAGAAATTATGCAATATCGATATTCTAAAATAAAAACTACATTAAACTGTAATACAGGATTTAAAGTAAACTAAAACGTAACAAACTGTAATTGCTTAATTGTATTCATAACAAGCAACAAGCATCTAGGGGCACTTGAAGGAGGAAGCAGACGATCCTTTACATCAAATTTCATATTTTAAGGAAAAAAATAGGTTCTTAAAGGGACGACTTCTCTTGGGAGAGTGTTGTTACCCTACCAAAAACTAGTTATAAACTTTCCCTGAACTTGTGAAAAGCTTCCCTATAAAGAAAAATCATATCGGTTCAGCGATTAGTAAGTTGCTTGGCTACTTTTATATCAGGAAGGCCTTCTTTAGGAACTTTAGCAAACCGAAACTGTTCTTAGCTTAAAGACATAATAAACTCTAAAAACAAAAAAATAATTATTATCTTGAAATGAAAAGATTAAATAAACTGTTTTTGATATTGTAGGAGTGATAATAGCGTTTACCGCTATTCTATACCTTGCGTTATCAAAAGAGCAGATTTTAACCTATCTATCCTTTGAAATTAGAAGACGTACGTATCAGCCTTCCTACCTGCAAAGCAATCCTTTAAATGTTGGTTCAGTAAGTAGTTAATCCTAGTCCCGACTCTCAAGGAAACCCAATTCTAACCGATAAGGTCCTCCCTTACTTAACGGCTTGCCACTAATTCCCTCGACAGTGTTATATTCGAGCTAGGTAAATTATAGAGTAGTTTTCAAACGAGTTTACCAATTAATAACTAATTCCTTATTATTTTATAATTTTATTTTACAAGACTTAATTTAAACACAAAACAATCACAAGATATTAATCAGATTTTAATTAAATTACAAGATCTCAAGATTTAATAATATTAGATTTATATAAATGGTGGAATAATACTTATGAATTAACTTACAAGACAAAACAATTCAAGATTTAATGATATAGGATATATAAAAGGTGGAGTTATACTTATGAATTAAAGGACAAGACAGAACAATTTATATTCAAAATGGTTGCAATAATTTAGAATAAGACCAAACAAAATTGTACACAAAACTTATTTAACACAAAGAATTACCAATTAATGTATACTTAATTACAGACGTGATAGGTATACCTATCTCAATAGATTATTAATTACTTAAGTATTAATTACTATTCAAAGTTATTTCTTTATTTTAAAATGATAATCAATCAATAGCGTCGGACTTTTACTGAGGCTTTAAAACAAATCTTTTACTTAATGTTTAGTTTAAGATTTAAAATTAAAAAAATCAACCAATGGTGTTAAATGTTTACTGAGGCTTTAAATAAATGTTACTTTAAACTTTAGCTTAGGATTTAAATTAAATAATCAACCAATGGTGTTAAATGTTTACTGAGGTTTCAAATAAATGTTACTTTAAACTTAGCTTAGGATTTAAATTTTAAAATCAACCAATGGTGTTAAAGGTTTACTGAGGCTTTAAATAAATGTTACTTAAAACTTTAGCTTAGGATTTTAAAATTAAAATCAACCAATTGTGTTAGATTTACTGAGGCTTTAATTAATATTACTTAAACCTTTGGCTTAATAAAATTGTTATCAAATGTCAATTATTTCAGGTAGTCAAATTCAACCACTGGTGTTTGGTGTATCTTTGGATATGATTAAGGTAATTTAACCAAAGTTTTTGAAGTAAAACTTACTGGATTTCTATAGATCTGGAATTAATTTTCTATGGACTATGTTCTACAAGCAAGATGCTTTAAGTTTGGTGGCTATGAGAAGAGTGAAGAATTTCCAGAAATCCTTTCCTTTTATACTTTTTGGGGACGCTTGTTGCGCCCCCTAGACGTCTGGTTCTAACCATAATTAATGGCCATCTTGGCTATCTGTTGCTATGATTGTCACATCTCAGACGTCTAACCTTTTATGGTTGTTGGTTTTAGACGTCTAAATCACTGATATTTTCACTTTCTAACATGGTGAAATTTGGCATACTAGACGTCTAGTTTTTGATCTGTGGATAACTGTTTATTGGGATTGTCACTTTTAAGGGTAAAACTTTCCCTTTTTTCACTTTCCTTCTGTCTAACAAGTGTATGAGTCACTGGGTTATGAACCCTGGTGTGTGACAAAGTTCATTGACTGCCTAATACAATCTCATCTTGACAACCATTCTTCCACCAAAGGCCTGTAATATTTTAAGTTTGATTATAAAGGAAATGGTTGTGGTTTTTAAATTTAAAGATGTGATAAAAAGAAAACGAATAAATGATTTGTTGATTTTGAACTTTTTTTATCCTTGTTACAATATTTTATTAAAACAAACATTTTATAGGATACTACTTGGATGTTGCATTTTGGACAAGGACAAGCTATGTTAGAAGGTAAGTGTTTTAAAGCTTACTTTTTACAATATCTTGAATTACAAATGACTAATGAAATAAGTAAAGAAATGTCTCGCCCTTTAATACTTTGATACTTTATTCAGACTGTATTAATACCCAACTTATGGAAATAAGTATTCCCAAATTATTTATGTTTTTTCTAGACCTCCAAAAATTGGGAGGATTAATTCTATGAGTATTTAAGCTATTTTTCATCAAAATTTAAATGTAACACAATACGTTGCATGATTTTTCAATGTATGGCTCTCAACCGGTCCTAAGTTTAATGTTAATAATATGATTTGTCTAATCTTTAGATTTATTTTTATATTTATCAAAGTTCTGTTACAATAATGGATGTAGTATATACGTGGATATTATGACAGGGCTAAAATTGTCGTCAATTTAGCTTCATACCATGGTATTTGTTTATTGGCCAGTTCGTTCATCCAGTAAGAGGGAGTAATCAATATTTTAGCACGCTGCGTGTTTCAATTTATCAGTAAAATGAAAATCTGGTGTAAGACCCAAGTAATAATATATCAATTGTTTCAATTTTCAGTGATAAAGATATTTTTCTGAAAGCCTTTCTCTTACCTAAAACTGTATTAACAAAAGCAATAATAATTATTGGACACTAATTGGTGCAAAAAATGTCTCTTTGTCTAAACTCATATCATCTGATTTTATCTAAAAAGCATTTATAAGATTAATTATACTGCTAAAGAGCTGTAAAAATAACATAATTAATCTGTCAGTCTGTTGGTAAGGCATTTGTTATGTGAACTAAAAGACACACACACTAGGTGCAGTGCTTTTCCTTAAAGTTCCTAGGCAGCACTGACATCCCCCCCATCTTTGTTTTAAAATAAATCATAAATAAAAGGTGGCGGGGCTAACCTTGCAGGAAATATACCTTCGTAGGGCACTGCAGGGTTATCCGTTACCCAATATAACCTAACCAAACATGACCTAAGTAAAACATACACTCGAAAAAACAACCCCTACCTTATTTTCAATTCATTTCAAACTAATGGGTAGAGAGGGTTGTTTTCTGTGCTGGACTTTTCACTTTGAAGTTACCCGCCCAAAAATATAATGGTTTATAAGACTAGAAACTTACATTGATTTTTATTTTTGGGATTCAAATTAATTTAGTTAAAGCATGTTGTTGTCAATTAAAACGCAAATGAGAATTATAAAACATTTGTTTCAAATTATTTTCATTATTTTCTTTTACCCAATGTTTTATTGTCATAGGCGCAAAAACTAGTCCTAACATTTTTATTTTAACAACTTCTGTGTTTTAACAATTCAGCTAATAATGTGTTATTTTTTTAAAATCTATACCGATAAATTTTTTTAAATAAAAAAAATCTTGACAAAAGTACGGACATACCCTGGTTATACAGTAGCCGCGTATGACAAAACGAGCGGCTACACACTTAGCATCTAGAGGCTCTATATTTGAAGGAATATGGAAGGGCAAACAAATAGCCTAAAACCATACCCAGACTTATTTATAAAAAAATAGACTAAAACTAACTCAGGGCCTAAAAGAAGCCTTACTGTAAAAGGAGAACAATATCGGCTCAGCGGTAAGTAAGATCCTTCGTTACAGACAAAACAATTAATATTTTATATAATAGGAAAAACCATTACAAAAACAGTTTTTTATTGATTGCAATAACTGCTATCTAATAACTGCATTGAAATGCAAGTAAAATATCTTTCTCTTGAAAGTGCTTTTGGATAAACAGTTTTGCTAATATTTGATATTTACAGTATTGTATGGAGGTCTGTTTTATTTTTACTAGGGTCATGATATTGGGGTCATAACACGCAAGGAATGTCCACGGATTTTAGGGAAAGCTT
Organism: Acartia tonsa; assembly: GCF_053477335.1. NCBI lineage: Eukaryota > Metazoa > Arthropoda > Copepoda > Calanoida > Acartiidae > Acartia > Acartia tonsa. Next base: position 23,933,473 of record NC_137264.1, on the reverse strand, counting down.
TATATTGGTCTTGGTATTTTTAGCTACTGGTGAGAAAAAAGTTTTTCAATTAAGCTTGCATTTGATCTTAACATATCGCTGTGGAGATTAAATTTAATATAATTGTTTATTTTTTAATCAAGTAAACTAATGAAGCTGTTGAATGTTCGTGTGTTTGTTTTTGTATTTGAGTTCATTATGATATCAAGAATGAATGTTCGTGTGTTTGTTTTTGTATTTGAGTTCATTATGATATCAAGAACAGCTAAACAGTTCCTCATACTTTGAGTTGCTTTGTACTAGACAACAATAAAAAACAAGTATTTTAATTTAAATTTTTATGCGTAGATTATAATTTTCAGCGTTTTCACCCTTAATAATTTTATTATGGCCGTTAATATTACCTTATTCCTGTAATATTACAAAAAAGTTATAAAAAACTGAATCTACCTTTTCTTAAGTTTTCGATTGTTCTTTTCCAATACATGTATGATACAGTTAAAAATAAGAGGGTGCAAGCGTTGAAAGCTCTACCCTCACTGATAAAAGACCTAAAAATAAACGTTTTTTCATGTGAAATTAATGATGTATTATTAGAGTAAAACACTAGAGGGGAAGAAGTTAAATAAATGTATGTCCCCATCCCAAGGACCTTGTGCCGACTCTCAAATGTGTATTTGAAAATCAACCAATACTATAGATCTGATGTTGTATTTACTTTATTTCTTTATAGGCGATTTATCTTGAGAGGGTAGTGTTACCCTCAGGGGCGTCCAAGCTTTTTATTTTGGGGGGGGTAAAAAATTTTTAGGGGGGGGGGTAATTCGTGTTTGGGGGGGGTAAAATGGCGCGCGAAGCGCGCCGCAAATTTTTTTTACCCCCCCCAAAATGTTTACCCCGGGGGTAAAATTTGCTTGGGGGGGGTAATTACCCCCCCTGAAATCTGTTGGCAGGGGTAAATTTAGTTTACCCCCCCCCAAAATTTACCCCCGGGGTAAAATTTTGTGGGGGGGTAATTTAAATTTTATTAAATATATAGTATTAGAAATGCGCGCGAAGCGCGCAAAAATTTTTTTTATTAGAGATTTTTTATTTTGGGGGGGGTATTTACCCCCCCAAAATTGTTTGGGGGGGGGGTAAATACCCCCTCCTTATGGTTGGGGGTGCCTACGGCACCCCCAGGGTAGGGGTAAATTTTGAATGGGGGGGGTAAAATGAAAAAAAATTTGGGGGTGCCAATTGGCCCATTACCCCCCCCCCCCTTGGACGCCTATGGTTACCCTCTACAAAAATATTATTGAATCTTCCAAGGGCCTATGAAAAGCTTCACTGTAAATGAGAAACATATCGGTACAGTGGTTATCAGATCTTAAGCTACAGACTGACAGACATCCTGTTACTTAGATTAGGATTAAAAATTCAGTAAAATGTGTTTGTGTTTATTTCATTCAAAAATTTAGGCAATTCTTATTGGATTAAGAAAACAGGAGTTTAACAGAATTGAAAACGGATTAACAAAGTAAAATTTGAGTAAAACCATAAATTTTTGTGTCAATTATACAATAATATCATGGAATTATAATTCTTTTTCAAATTTCAGGCATGCTTTATATTATTCCTTGCCATATTTTTCGACCAAATAAGCCAACACCTCCCCTCTTTTCCTTCCAACCCACTTATCTGACTACAATTTTAATTTATCTTACATTATAAATGTTCTTCTTTGCCACAAATCACATGTCGACGCTGACCCCCCACTCTAATTTTTCAAATTAGTTGAAATTAAGGGATCTGGTTGGTAGTTTTCCCCCTCTATGCCTAACCCCTTTAGTAAACTTGGTGATCCTAAGACTGCGGGTTTACCCAATGCGCAATATAACCTCCTAAGGTGACCCAAAGTAATAAAAAGATTTAATAACGGGGAGTCACTTTTGGGGGGAAAACAAAATCATTTCAATTCTTGATTTATTTTTTATGTGTAATGTTGATTTAAATTATATTTCAGGATATATATCTCTCCCCGTGAGTTTTATTAAGTTTTATTGCTAAGATAATGATTATTGCAAAATTGGTACCTATTGGTTTCTTTCACATAATGTGTGTGTTTAGGTGCGTAGCTACTCTATGTTTCACTTTATCATTTACTGGCGTCTATATCTTTAAAGGTCTCTAGGGGCACTTGAGGTAATGGAGGTAGGTCGAGGTTGACCCTCCAATTTTAATTTTTATTTTTAAAATGTAAATCAGGAGAAAAAAATTTTATTGGGGTTATTTTTCTCTGTTGAGGTTGGAGATAATCTCCCCTTAAAATTGAAAATTGGGAGGCGTGCATTGCCTTTTTTCCTCCTGAAAAATTTCACTGTTAAGGTTCATTGTGTTGACTAAATAACTTATTTGCAAGCTCCCAAGCGGCAGATTAAATTGCTAAATATTACAAAATTAATGATTTGTTAATTTCTGTAAATGTTAAGTGTGTAATATTAAGCAATACTTTTGTTTTATTAAAAAAATTAGTCCTTCTTATATAACTAAGCCGTTTGAAATACTATTTTTAGAACACAAAGAAGGCTTATCTAAAAATCACAGGCTAAAATCTAAATAGTTTATAAGACAAAACAACTGATTTAAAGTGTTTTAGGTTGCTAATAATATTGTACTTGTTATAATATTTGTAATAAATAGGGGTTAACCTTTATGATTAGAAAAACTTTAACAGCTAAACACTCCTATAAAAATGTAGGAAATTTTAAAAGAAATATTCTAGAAATCAAAGAATGTCTTTCTTGGAGGTTAGGTAAAACCTCCCTCGCCCCTCCTAAAATGTTGGAGAGGTATGGGGTTATCTATGGATGGAAAGAGTGGATTATAATCTTAATTGTAAATTGACAATTAATCACTTCATTTTCTCACCATATCCTATAATATAAAGTAAAAAGCTTTTTTTTTGTCTGTAGCGAAGGATCTTGCTAACCGCTGAACCAATATGGTTCTTCTTTACAGTGAAGCTTCTTATAGGCCTTGAGATGGTTTTAGGCTATGTAATTTTCAAAAAATAAGTCTGGGTAGGGTTTAAGGATATTTTTCTGTCCTTCGAATATAGATCCCTAGGGCGCAGCCGCTAGTCTATAATACAAAGTAGAACGATGTCTGTCCGTCCATCCGTCTGTCCCTTAAGATCTTGGTAACCAATGAACCGATCGGATTCTACTCTTCAGGGTATATGCCTACTGGTCCTGTGGTGGTTTAAGGCTATTTTCTTGGAGGGTGGAACACCCCCAACCCCCCCACCACCAAAAAAAAAATCTCCCCAATTTTTTTAAAAATAATTTTAACGAATTTTTACGAATTTGCAATTTTACGATTTTTTAAGAATTCGCGATTTTACGAATTTTTTCACATTTTTTTCAGCTGGGTAGGTAATAGAAGATGTAATAATACCTCTTGGGGCAAAGCCCCTAGAGGCTAGGGGCGAAGCGGCTAGTAAATTTATAGAGTAGCTTTGCTCACAAACAAACATTTTAAAGAAAAACCCTGCAAAAGTCAAATCCATTTATACTTTTGCTTCTATGGTGGCCATAAAAGATGCATATTTTAGGAGGGAAACTTTTTTTAGAAAAAAATTTAATAATTTTGAATCTTTGATCGTTCAAAACCCCTTTGAAAATCAATTATATTTTCTAATTACTAGCGGCTGCGTACCTAGCATCTAGAAGCTCTGTATTTGACGGTTTAGGAAAAGCAGAAAAATACCCTAAATCAATCCAAAGACTTAAATAATAAAGAAATAGCCTTAAACATTCTGTAATCAATGTGAAATTTTTATAAAATGGAGAACCACATCTGTTCTGTAGCTATTGGATACAATTGTCTTTGTCTAGAATAAGGCTCACTATGCGTGCAAATATTCCAGCAAGATGTATTAACAAGCAACAATATGTATTGTATTCACAAATTTGATTGGTTAACATGAAATACAACCATATTTTTGTTATTAATGTTAACCTTCTATAAAAGTAACAGGATGTGTTTCTGTACGTATGTCTGTGTTTCCCAAAACATCTATTTTAAAGGATGGTGGAACACTCCTCCAAAATAGTTATAAACCTTCCACTACACTGTTTAGAAGAACCATATATGTTCAGCGGTTAGCGAGACCCTTTGGTACAAACAGACAGACACACATATCTTCTTAATTTTATGTAAGAGTTAAATACTCTTTATTTAAAATAAAAAAATTATGCAGCTGTGCATGGTAATGGGTATTGAATACGTGGACATATTGACATTGGATAATTTGTCATTTATTTAGGTTGCTAATAATATTGACTTCATTTATTGGTCAGTTTTTTCATCCAGTAGGAGAGGAGGGGATGGTGTAAAGGGGTTAAATTCTAGCCAGCTCGGAGTATCATTTTATTAGAGTACATGAAAATCTGTTGCAACATCCAAGTAATTATATAGATCGATTGATTGGTTTAATTAACCATTTTTTTGTATAATTTAAATTTCTGTTGTTTTGTTGGAGTAATGAAAGACCGAAGTCGTTTTGATTAAGAATATTCGTGAACCTTTTGTAAACTTGGCAATTTTAGTAATATTGTAATAGGATGTCATACATAACAACAAATTTGTGTGTTTGCTAATCTATTAACAAACAAGAACGATATCCCTATGTGTAGCAAAGTGTTCAAGAAACAAACCTAACACCAAGATAGTCTTTACATCCGAACTTTTTGGATTGAATTATATAAGTTTTCTTTAAAAATAAAAAAGTTTTTACTTTATTACATTTTTAGTAATATAATTGCTAAATATGAAGTAAAAGTTTCTGGTGGATTTACATGACCACCATTATAATAGTTTTATTGGTGTATAAATCATGTATGCAAATATATTTATTTTTTATCTATTTTAGATACAGGGTAACCAAGGACGTATAAGCTTTATTTATTTTTTTGGGTTGTGGGGGTTAAATGACCCATCCTCTAAATTTTTTTCAAGGGGGGGGGGATATAATCACATTTAGACAAAATATTCAAAAGTATACCTGATTCGTAAAAAAATTATACAAACAGGGTGTTTTATTTAAAGTAAATCAGGCATTTAAATCATAATATTAATTGATTTTAAATTACAGGGTGACTGATGCAAGAGCATAATTCTATATCCAGCAGTAACTTAAATTGACACACTTTTTACTCGCCCTGTATGCATTTACTTTGTCATATCTATATGCAAATAATATTGCAAATTGCTGCGAAGTTTAGAATAAGCTTACTATAATTCTAAAGTATTCTTTTATTTTGCTTATTTGAATATAAATAAAGGTTTTGTATATATGGTTATTTCAAAGTAATGTAGACAACAATTCTAAAAGTATGAACAAATAAACAGTTGATTGTAGAATAAGGCAACCAAAGAAAAATTATTGATTCCCAAGTTTTTTATTTGTAAAGCTACTCTATAATTCACATGTTCTGTCTGTTAGTCCGTAACACCATTGGGGACTATGTCATTTTTTCTGCTGCTTTTGAAGATAGACGCCGGAAATTTTTGTTAAAGGTTCTTTGTATCTAAGAGCTTCAACTGTATAGTTTATTTTGTCCGTCGATCTATCGGTCATGCATAAAAGACACTGAAAAAAATTTTTATTAATATTTAAGAAAGGTTTCGTGATTTCTAAGAAATATTGCACATTTGTCAACTGAAAATCTTCTCTTTAATTGTCTATTATGTTTAATGCTTCACCTTAATGGATGTTATATTTATTTTTTTGCAGTTCATTGCACAAAAATCTACTCTAAAATTCTCTTGATCAATTCGTCTGTCTCTCCTTAATGCTCCTTGGGAGAATATGGTAAATAAGCTAAGGTTGTCTGACTGCTACTTATATGTATATTGTTGTTAAAATTAAACTTTTAAAATATTAATCTTCTACACTTGACTTTTGCTGTTATCATAAAAATTTATTTCCTTTTTATTCGTAGCTTGATAGCTGCATGATTCTTAAAATCTTCACTCCATTTATCTATTCTTATGTACAAATGTTATTAATTTATCAATCTTTTTTTAAAGTAAAACATTTTCAAAGTTGAGGCTCGACCTTTAGTTTTATTGTTAACTTGCGGACATAATTGTCCTTGTTCAGTGTTAGCAAATGTTTATAATTCTGGAGACTTGAGAAAAGACAGCCAACAAAAAATGTTTGTAGCTGTAAACAGTGTTTTTTTAGATAGGGTTGTCCACTTTAAATAAAGAATTAATACTATTGGTGTTAATTTGATTTAAACATTTTACTTTTAAGGATGAGTAGATACGGCATTTTTTCTATGTGTGATTTCTTTTCAGAGAATTGTAATATCCTCCCCAAAAAACCTACCCTTGACACAGACAGCCAGACTGTTATCCTGTTACTTTTATATCAAGATTAAACATAAACCAGTCACATATTAATAGATTTATCAAAATATGTTACTTTCACTCATGCCCTTAAGTCTAAATCTAAAAATAGCCTAAAACCACTAAAAATATGTATAATGCTTAACTACAAAAAGCAGCCATTCAAGAGATCTCTTACTTAATACCAAATAAGAAGTTGTAATGTAAAGAACAATGTAGGGCCAGCGATTAGCGAGATCTTTTGGTACAGACAACTGATTTATAATTAAGCAACCCTTGTTTTATTTTTTTTATCTTCTTATCTGACCCACCCTGTTCTAAATGGTTTATAACTTATTTTTTGGCGGTTCCCGGATATTTTCTTTTCGTTGATAGCACAGTGAATTACCAGTCATGGTTGCTCTGCTTTTCTTATGTTTCACTACTCTCATAAGTCATCTCTGTAAACCAAAACTTCCTTCCAATATTCGGAATTTTTTACACGTAAAGGATGTTTCTAAGAGCTTTGTATCCCTCCCTCAAAAAAACCTTTAAAACACTAAATTAAAGTTGTATTAGTAGAAAAAAAATTACAATAGCAAGAGCATACTAAGAGGGTGTTACAAAATAATTGTGTCCAAACGTTTCAACCACTAATTGTAATCTACAAAGAGGTAATTTTTGTATATCATCAGTAGGGGTGTTCCTCAATTCATTGTCTTATCACTTTAATTTTGTTTTTATCTTATTTTATGCCTATTTGTCCTTGTCTGTATCTAGCCATTCATTTTATAACTTATTCTTGTTTTCAATATTTGTACAATTTTTTGCATGAAAGGGAGGTTGGGGAGGGTTGGGAGGAGAGGCAAGTCTCAAAAACTTTTGCAAGAAGCCTCCAGGGACTAAACGGATGATGAACTGAGAGGAAAAGTTTTTAGTTGGTAAAAACAACTAATTGGTTTTCCCCTAGCCTCTAAACAAGGCTGGGACTTCAGGAAAATATCTTAAAACAACAAGATGATTCTCTTAATAGTACTGCTACTTTAATATCCTTATACAGTAACATTATGCCTGTCTTGGTTTGTGGCATAAAACCATCTCCTAAATACAAAAGCTAATTGTCCATAACAACTGCAACTTATTTTTTATGAAAAAATTCCCTAATACCTAATTCCTTGAACAAGAACTAAACAAAAATGGGAGAGAGGCGATAAAGATGATAAAAACATCCCTTTTAAAAATTTAACAACCAAAAGTGTTGTTTTGAATATTTAACATTGATTTTTTAAATGTTTACATTTTTTACAATTAGGATCTGTTGGTTGGTATTTTTTCTATTTTGTTGTATGATCATAAGCATATGCTTTAGTGATAAATTAAGGATTGTCAATTTTTTAGAGGGTTTAGGATATTTTGGGGCGATTTTTCGCTAGTCCCTCACATTCCTTCTATATCAAAATTGTAAACCTGAAATATTTGATCCTTCCCTTAAACGTTGATATTATGACAGGGGAAGAATTGCTAACATAGAACACTTTTATTGGCCAGTTCGTTCATCCAGTAGAAGGGGAAGGAATGGGGTAAAATGGGTGGAAGGAAAATTGTTATCTTAGCTCGCTGCAAGTTTAACTTTATTAGATAACATGAAATGATGAAAATAAGGAATATGATTAATAATATATCAATTTAACTTCAGCCAGCTCACCTAATTTTATGCAACTTTTTTTAAAGACTTAATTAAAGATTCTATCTGAATATTGGAACTTAATTAATATATGACTAAACAGTATTGGGAAAAATCATTTATTTTGATAGTAGTACGTGCATACCACCTCCGTCTTTCTCCGCATTATCTTTCTCCTATCACTCTCTCTATCTCTTTTTTTTTCTAATCTCGCTTTCTCTATCTCTCTTTTCCTTTTTATATCTCACTTTAACCTTCTCACTCTCTCTCTCTCTCTCTCTCTCTATCTCTATCTCTCTCTTTCTTTCTCTTTTTCTTTCTCTCTCTCTCTCTCTCTCTCTCTTTCTCTTTCTACCTTTATCTCTCTCTCTCTCTCTCTCTCTCTTAATTAATCTTTATCATTCTTTCTCCCTGTTTCTACCTTAATCTCTATCTCTCTCACTTTCTTTCACACTCTCTATCTTTCTCTACCATTAAGTTCAACTTTTCCTTTCAAAAATCTTTGCTATCATTGAACGTAATTGTCCTTATTAAAATCAACGCATTCATAACTCCTTCATTAGGTTGGGTCATTTAAGATAAGGCCTAGAAGAGCATCGAGGGTTAAAGCTTCCGTGCTACGATTTTATTTTAAAGTAGAGGGGGGGGGGGTGCGAATTTTGGATTTCATACCAATATTTTATCGAACCTCAATTTCTAGATGCTAAACTACAGTTAGCTTTATTATAGACTAGCGGCGGCGCCCCTATCACCCAGGGGAGGGAGGTCATTAAAATAGTCCAAAACCACCCACAGACTTAAATTTGAAAATAGAAGACCCCAAAGCAATTCCAGGATCTTTCTAGATCTTCTCCTATTAGAGTGGTTCAGTGGTTAACGAGATAATTACTGAAATTAACCCTACAACTTTATTTAAATAATAAGGTTACTTGGTAGAAATTTAATTAATCAATAAGTTATAATAAAAGTAAATCAAAACTAATTTCTCAGTGATCCTTGTAAAAATGCTTCATCTGAACGTATGGTCAAAATAAGTCTAAAATGCATTTTTTTCTGCCAGATTTGCCAGCTGACTACAAAATGATGCAAATAATCATAAAACTCCATAAAAGTGAAAGTAAGGCTAAATTGTGGCGTTTTCCCGAAGCAGCTTTCAGTGCCTATAAAAAATGACGTCATACAATACAATTGAATTGTATGACGTCTTTTTTATAGGCACTATAAGCTGCTTCCGTTTTCACAAATTTATTCAGAAAAAATATGAATAATATGAATAGAGGGAAATTAAGAAGAATTATTGGGAATTGTTGGGTTTTTCTCGTGAAATTGATAAGAATTATTTCAGACATACTGAAAAATCATGTATATCATCGCATTACAGATATTTTCCACAAATACTATAATAGAAATCATAACATTAATACCAGTTTTGTAAGCCCGTTACTTCGACCCCTCATGGCTAAAAAAAACCTTTTTTTTCCTATAATTTTTAATTTTAATATCTACAGAAAGCTGTCTATAATATGATGCGATAAATAACTATTCTCCAGTTTTTAAAAAACATAGCACACTATCTTGCAAATTTCATATAACTTACGTAAACATTTTTGCTCCATTTTCTTTTAAAACAAGATTATTCTATGTAAGGTAAGAAATGATAAACTCAATATTATAACCTCTTACATACAGCAGGAGGGTTTTTTGTCTGAAGCTTAAGATTTCGATAACAACTCACAAAGGTCCCGGGTTGGTTTTAGGCTTTTCTAAGTTTTTATATCTAAGTTTTTGGATGGTTTTAGGCTGCTTACGTCTCCCTCCCTAACCTTCGACTACAGAATCCCTAGATGATAGGGCGCAGTCTCTAGTTATGTTGAAGGATTATAATGTTACACAAAGTTTGTAGTTGCTTGATTGTTAGTTACATATCCTTATAAATTTAACATTTTGTCTAATTTCTAACCTGACAGAAAACAGCTTTCTTGTGCAATTTTCTGGTAATTATGTGGGACGCCTGTCAATTACCATTTTTAGCATAATAGCTTCTTTGTAAGTGTTTGTTCCCCAAAAAGTTTAAGCTATTTTCTCGTATTCATTCGAATTCGGTGGATAGGAACCGGTTCTCATCCATACGAAAAAACTATGTCTAGCATCGTAATATATCCAGCTTCTACGAACATAAAAATGTACAATCTTAAGATTAAAACCAGTTTTTTAGCACGTGCCTTCGGCACCTCGGGGCTAAAAAAACTGGTTTTAATCTTATAATTGTACATTCTATATCCGCGGAAAGCCGTCTATAATACGATGAAAGAAATAACTATTTTTACTTTTTTGTCTTCATAGGGGATCTTAAAGGATACGACAGTGGAAGATAAATTGATATACATCCAAAATTATGATTAATTGGATTTTACACCAGATTTTCATGTTCTCTAACAAAGTGAACCCTCCCCCTACTACTGGATTAACAAACTGACTAAAAAATGACAGGGAAAACAACAACTTAAGTTGACGATAAGTTTCCCATGTCATAATATCCATGTATATTCTACATCCTTTGTCGAAGGATTAGTATTAGAAGATTACTTAAAAAGCAATACAAAAATCGTTTCTACATATGAAAGTTTTGTCCTTGTTTTAAAACTTTTTTTATGGTTAGTAATGATTAATGAACATCGATGGTGATTATCAAAAAATATTAATAATCTGTACTACAAAAATATATCTACTACAGGCAGATAGAGAGGGGACAATGAGCTGTTTATTACACTAGTCCCTAAAGTTTTATAATAAAGTATTTTTATTCGTTGGCTTAACAAATTTATAGACTTTTGTGAATTTTGATTGGTTGATTTATTAAGTTGAGAGTTTAAACGTTTCAATCACTAATTTTAATCTACAGAAGGGGTAATTTTGTTTATCATTATTGGATATGTTCAAAAATGTACAACTTTATTTTCATGCTTGTTTGATAAGAAATGTTTTAAATATGAAATATGGATGGACTTGAAAAAGGAAAAGGGGGTGGTGAGTTTTTTTAACACCCCACATGTTTAAAATCTCCAAGGTCCAATAACAATAGTAAGACATTGATTAAATATTGACAACAACAAAAAAAACAGTACACTGTAGAGATAAATTACATATTAGTAAATGTTTGTGTGTGATGACCAAATCTAGTCCTTATATAGATCACTACCACTCATAAAAACCTCCAAAATTTGACGCCTTTTTCTAGAGTTGGTTAATGATCTAATTAGTCGTGTTAAACGATGACAGACACCCAGTAGACCGAGAATATACACAAGTTTATAAAGTACAATGTCAATAAATATTTAGTTTTAAAAATCTTTTTGTTTTCTACATTTTAGTAAACAATTCCTTTAAAAACATTTCTTGTATTCATTCGAATCTGGTGGATAAGAACCGGTTCTCATCCATACAAAAAAACTATGTCTAGCATTGTATTATATCCAGCTTTATACGAATATAAAAATGTACAATCATAAGATTAAAACTAGCGGAAAGCTGTTTATAATACGATGCGAGAAATAACTATCATAAAACTCGGTGAAAAAAAACCAGGGATCTTAGAGATAAGACAATGGGCGATAAATTAATTTACATACCAAATAATGATAAGTAGAATTACACTTTCTGTAGATTTTTATCATTGGTTAAAAAGTTTGGAAACTGATAGTTTGTAACTAGCCAATCAAATTCAATAAAAGTACTCAATGTTTATGTCCCACGAATGAAGTAATATAGTTATAAATTTGGGTACCAGTGTAATTTACCCTCCATCCATCGATAAGAAAACCACAAGAAAGAATGGCTTCGAAACCGATTAATATTTGGTGGATTAGATCCGGTTCTCAGCCATACTCAAAAATCATGTATAGCATTGACTTACAGACAATTTTTTACGAATATTAAACTAAAAATCATGAAATCAATACCAGTCTTGTACACGGACCTTCGGCCCTACTGGGTCACCAAAACTGGTTTAATCTTATAATTTAATTTTTTTCATTTTAAAATCCAAAGAAAGCTGTCTATAATACGATGTGTGATAAATAACTATTCAGAAAATAATACAAGGGAGACAGGCCCAGGATAATATCGACACCCCCAAGAAATATGAATATGGGGGGGGGGGGGCTATGTGGGAGTGTAAGCTTTAGGAGGTGTCAAGGGACAATAGAAGTTAATTTTTAGGATGAAATTAATTTTAGAATAGAAATTTTACAACAATTTTAGTTTTTCCTCACGAAACCTTAAAATTAAGCCTAAAGTTTGAAGAGGTTTTGTGAGTTTTACATTTGCTGCGTTTCCAATTCATCGTATTTTTTGTGTAAACATCGCTCCTTCCTCATAAAACTCTTTTATATCTTACATTTTTACTGTTTATTTCTTTTTCTTTATCTCAAACTCCTACTATTTTTTAACGAATAACTTACTACTCATTCAAACTATAGAGTAGCATTGCTCTGAGCTGTCCTCCCCTTCATTGATACGCAAGGTAGTCTAATAAAAATTATTTGTCCGTTCATACGTACTATTATATTTAGTACTGTAGTAGATTCTACGCAGCAGTTTTTATAAAGAGCAAACACTTCCACTCCAATGGATATATTATTACTTGGATCTTAAAATAGATTTTCATGTTCTCTAATAACGTGAAACACGTAGCGGGTTAAAATCACGATTCCCCCTTTACCCCAATACCCTCTCCTCGTACTAGATTAACGAACTCATCAATAAATGACAGGGGAAAAGCACGCTAAATTGACGACAACTTTTCCCCTGTCATAATATCCACATATATTTTACATCCTTTTTACTCCTAACACTGCCAGGAATAAGGGATGGGAAACGTAAGAAAATATCATTCCAGACCTATTTTCCAACTAGGCCTAAAAACCAGTTTCGGGATGCTGCAGTAGTTAGTATTGACAACTATCAACTAGAATAATGAAATAGCTAAATAAGTCCAACGAAGATAATAGAATAAATTCAAGTAGCTAGCCTTAAGTAAAAATATATCTTTTTTACCCAATATATAAATGGCGTTTGTTAAAATTATGTTTTGATATTTTTTTCTCCCATAATTTTTTTTTATCTTTTACTCTAGTAATTTGAATTTTTCAGAAAGCTATCATTGGGTTTGTCGCTGACAGATTTAACATTTAAGGTTGTGTTATTTTTAATTTTATTTATGAGTAAACATTTTATTTGAAAATATCATTGCTAATTAAAATCGAAAATGAATAAATTAACAAATAGGTGACCCCCAAAATGGTGGGTCTGGCTCTTTGACATATCTCAAATTTGGCGAACTTAAAACTTTGCAACGCCTTGATAGAAATAAATTTTTTCTATTTAGAATATTTACATTTCATATTAAAATGCACTAAAAATTATTAAAGAATTTTTTTGTATAGCAAAAACATTAAAGGGAGTGTGAACGTAAAAATTTCTCATCTGATTATCAAATCTTAACATTTACTAAGCACATTTCACTACACTGATCAACCAAAAACGTCCTATTAACAAAAATATCCAGGAATAATGCCTTGATTTTATGGTATTTTGAGAGGGAAAAAGGAAAAAACAGGGAAAATCTGAACGTTTTTGATTCTTATAATGTTTGTAGGGATATTTAACTTGTCATATATAGTTGAAACAATTTACTTACTGTTAAGGATTTATTTTATGCTATAAAATTGCCAATTAGTTTTTTTATAACGTAGTAATTAGGTAATAAAGACATATTTTAAATTCGTATTATTGACAAAAAAAATACCTCACTGTCTACAAAGGGTTGAATCTCATAGGTTATTTAAAATAATAATATCCTTTTTTATTGTGTTGGACAATAAATAACCCACTTTTGAGAATTAGTTTACACTTTTATCAGACTGTTTATAAAGAAATATTGCGTCTTTATTATTTACAAATTTGTAATTAAAGGTGGGCGAGAGATGGGCCATCTAAAGTTAATTGGATAATAATAAAAAACCTGTTTCTGGCTTTGTTATTGTATTTGGTTTTCAATAAAAAATATTGCTTATTTTATCAATTTCTAAGTAACTAAACATTGGTTTAAAGCGAGGATTATGTTAAAAATCAGCTTAACTGTTAGGAAAAATCTAGAACTATGTGAAAAAGTTTAATTTTAGCTATAATGGGAGAAAAAATCAATTTAATGGACATTTTATATAATACGGAAAATTTCTTCCTTTCCCTGTACCTTATAAAAATCGTCGGAAAAAGCAGTTTTTTAAGCAAATAAAAGCGCGTTTTGCTCTATCTGTGAGATATTATGAATGAGATAATGTTAAGATTTGATATTAAGATGAGAAAAATTTACGTTCACAGTCCCTTTAATTTGATTTTAAAAATTAGCGATGGTATCGCAGTACGTCTTCGCAGAAACTAATGTAAAAATTCGAGTTACATCTAGGACGACATGACACTTAATTTTTTGAAGCAAAGCTACTCTATTTTCAAAATGTCCATCTTTATTTGTCCTTTGTAATATTTGCAGTAGGGGAAAGGTGATTTTCTCAGCTACTATTCAAGATAGACACCTGAAACTTCTTGTCACCATTTTAGAAAACAATGGCAGTTGTAGGTAGCTTTAATCCCTTCCTTTTTATCAGTTGAGGGGGAGGAGGGGGAATAGTGTTGAACGCCCCCTTTAACCTTTTATATCATATTAAATTACAGCTAGGGGGTTAATAATTGTGTGCATATCCCCAGATTGTTAAAGAGTTTTCAACTGTAAGTCGGCTACCTATATAAAACAAACAAACAACTATTAGGAAACCATTGTCTTTGAGGTACACAGGTTTTTTCTATCTTATTTTCTGTTTGTGAAAAATAAGGCCTTAACTATGTGACTTTTTAAAAGGTAAGACACATAACTGAGAATCCACATTTTTTTAATATCTCCATCCTTTGGGTTACAGGATGCGAACAAACCAGGCAGGATCATACAGTTGAAGAACCAAAATATTTTTGACTTAACCAAAGCTTTTTATGTTACTAATATATCAAAAGATCCTATAGTAGTCCATCTTAATTTAAAATATAGGTTATAAAGTCATTTTCAGATTTTGGGTATAATCCTGCAAGTCCTAATCCTCCAGCCCTCCATAAAACTTGAAATGGCTCCTATGACTGCAATTTAAGACTTAGATAATTCTAGTTTTAAACTTCAAGCTTAAACTAACATGTCAACAAATTAAAATACAAAAAATAGCCTAAAATCTGCTAAAAAGCGGTCCGTCCGCCATTGATGTTTTATAATTAATTGTGCTTCTTTAAAA
The DNA here is from genome assembly GCF_053477335.1 of Acartia tonsa. Lineage (NCBI taxonomy): Eukaryota > Metazoa > Arthropoda > Copepoda > Calanoida > Acartiidae > Acartia > Acartia tonsa. The sequence continues at coordinate 23,918,098 of NC_137264.1, read as the reverse complement.
TGCGAATGTTGTCAAAAAATTTCAGTCTTAAATTTTTTATTGGGGCTGAGAAAATTACTTTTCCCCTAAACTAAGACAGATGGACATTTCAAATTATAGAGTGCTTCGCTTCTAAAAACAAAGTTTGTTAAATAAAAGAGTTAAGAAAGTCAGAAATTCATTATACAACAAGTTACAAGAACAAACATTTTTAGCACTCTCAACCAAAGCTGAGATAAAAGGGAGATGCAGAAATGGGCAACTTTTAATAGTCAATAACAAAGCTACTCTATAGCTCACTTGCTTTATATACCCTTTAGTCTGTCAGTTTGTATGAAATGCTACGAGGAAAATACATTAAAATATAGAAATAAAAGCAGCAAAAAATTCACCTAGGCGGACTGAAAGACATTTTAAATTATATAGTAAATTGCAAACAAATCAAAGATTTATTTTCCAGCTAAATTTATTCCTGCAAACATTTTGAAAAAAAATAAAGCTTTTCTATCATTCGGGCCCGTATGTCCGTCCATACGAATTAGAAAGTGTAGCAACTATATAACCCTTACCAAGAATGTCTGTACATTCATTTAAAACATGCTGATTTGTAACTTTTTTTGACAACATTTTTTGTATGATATAACCATTAAAATCGACATGTTAGAATTGTCCTATCAATTTCAAATTCTGTATGATGATTCCTTTGACAGTTAGGTACAATTTAGAACAGTTATGTACGAATTAGAAAGCGTAGCAACTCAATTATCTTTACCAGAAAGTCAGTACCTCCATTAAAAGATGCTGATTGTTCTTTTCATCTGGTTTTTGGAATGATAATTCTTAGAAAAAAAAGTTCAAGTATTATAAGCGTGTCATCTCTATAATCAATTTCTAAATATGAAAGTATGTCCTTTTACTGTATCCTATATGTATGCAATTTTGCAACAAATGTATGTACACTTTTGTTAAGACTTAGAAATTAATGTTCATGAGTTATTGTTTGTTTGTCCTTCTGATTTTAGAGCTTTGCTTTTTTGGATGCTGATATCAAACCTCAGTTAGTACAGCTGTGCCCGCCAAAATTTATGTTTTGAGATTTCTAATACCAAATTTACATAAAGATAAACATTTTCTAAATAAAAAATAGTTTTCTAGCTTCAATTAAGAAAACGACATCCTTTTAAAATTGTTTAGTAATAAAAGACCAAAAAACAAAGGTTGTTAAATAAAAGTGTGAAGAAAGCTAAAATTGACTTTGACTCACTTTTAGTTGGAAATTTATTATTAAACAGGGGACATGCACAAAATTTTTAAGCTTTATAGCTCTAATAGGAGCTGAGATAATAAGGAGGGTGGGGCGTTGCCCCCCCCCCTTCCCCCCCCCCCACGACTAATATGCGCAGCAAGGGGCCTTACTTTAAGGGTTAAAGATGACAAGAACAAAGGGTTATTATAATCAACAAAAATTTTGAAAATCCAACCAAAAACACCTAAGAAATGAAGAAATATGTAAAATAAGAAAAGTTACTTGCCCTTTCATCTACAGATACCTTACAATGATGGAAAATTCAATTTTAATACCCTTATGTACTGAAGTTTTGAAAATCAGACCAAAAACACAAAAGATACAATCGGGAAATGTGTAAAATATAAAAATAGCCAAAAAACCTATTAAAGATTTAATCTACAAATACAAAAATCGCTTAGATATTGAAAAAATAAAATTAATAGGAAATTTTAACATGTCTAGATTAACAATAAGAGCTGCTTGTAACGTACAAAAGTACAAACGTACAAACTGACATACAGACGTAAGGAGGGACTGATCCCAATTATAGAAAGGCTTCGCTTTCAAAATTATCTATTTTACCTTTTCTTATCATAAAATTGTAAGTAATGTATGTATTAAATAATAAACTATATGGTGGGTTCATTTCCCCCTTTTTGTTGGACTATAAGTAGAGCCCCCAGTCTTGTCTTTGTTTCCATGAAAAGGTAATAAAGTACATATTAATATTTTTAATAAAAGATTTAATTGCAAAATAATAGTTAACCGGAATTCCGTATCATAATAAACAAATAATTTTGTCACTTATAATGTTTTTTTATCATATATTTCCTTTTTTCTCTCTTTATTTATGAAAAATTGACGTTATTTCTTGTTGGGAAAATTTTTAAAAAAAGTTGTTTTAATTTAAGCTTTTCTAAATTAAGATTTTATTTCATCAAAATTACCTACAGTTTAATTGAAAAAGAATATGTAATAAATTAATAATTAAAAATGTTTTGATTGATTTTGTTCCCACTGTTCTACATGCATAGTTTGAAATAGGTAGAACAATAATGGACAGACGGAGCAATCTTAATTGTAGAAAAGCTTCGATTATAACAAGGATTTCATATTTAAACATGTGAAGATTATTAAATTACACTGCCTGGCAAGCAAACTCTTTAAAACTGGGAATATTGTTGACACATAGAGAAAAATAGATATATTTTGTCTTATGTCCGTGCTCCTAGCTAGTCCCTCTTTAAAAAAACTTTTCTTATATAAATCTAACCTAACCTAAATTAATTGTTGTCCAATTAGGTTTTAGGATTATATCTTATATTATAAAGCTTGATAATAGAAATTCTTTGTATTATAACATGATGCCTGACCTACAGTAAAACAATTATGACAACATCCAAAAAAAAGAGAAGCTCTGAAACGGTAGGACACACGAACATTAACCCTTGAGTGTCAGAACTAAATAAGCAGAATATAAATGTATATTTGTCAACAATATTTGTAGGCAAAACTGCTAAAATACAGGACACTGTTTAAGGACATACTTACATTTTTAGGACTTGATTTTGGAGATGCTTCGCTTATAACATTATACCTTGATGTAATAGGAAACGGTATTAAAAAATCAGATATATAAGATGATTATAAGATATAAAAAATGTCGTTAAAAGGTTGGACGTGCGGACTTTCTAGTAAAGATTATATTGTTGCTACGCTCCTAAATCTTTACTTTACTGTTATAGGAATTATCATGCAAAGTTTGAAATCGCTAGGACAATTCTAACATGTCTAAATTAACAAAAAGAGCTAACAGACGGACTGACGGACAGACTGGCCCTAATTATAGAAAAGCTTCGCTTTTAAAAACAAACAATATACTACCCCGCCTTTTATAGATTTTTGTCAAATAAGAGAGAGTTTTGTAAAATTAGGGTCGGTCCGTCCGTAATGGTAAGCTCTTTTTGTTAATTTCGGCATGTTAGAATTTTCCCATCAATATCAAACTTTGTATGATGATTCCCATGACAGGTACAATTTAGAAAGCGAGCATTTTGACAAAATGTTGTTGTATAATATGCTTCTCCTATTCATCTAATTTTTTGGAATATTGATTCTTAGGACAACAAGGTAAAGTATTATAAGCAAGGCATCTCTACAATTAAATCCTAAAAATGAAAGTATGTCCTTTTATTGTATCCTTTATATGCGCAATTTTGCAACACATTTATGTATAATTTTGTTTAGACTTATAAATTAATGTTCTGCTTCTGAAACTCTATAAGAGTTATTCTTTTCAATAGTTAAAATAGTTAAAACCTTCCCTGGACTAATAAGAAGCTACAGACAAAAAAGCTTACTAATATCCAATAGGATACATCTGTGCTTCGCTAATAATGGATGTTGTTAATTAAGAATTGAGAATTAACATTTTTAGTAGCGAAGCTACTCTATAATTTAAAATGTCAGTCTGTCCGTATGTCCATCTGTCCGTATGTCTTAGTTTGGGGGAAACGTGATTTTCTTGAATAACCTAACTTTACTTAACCTAATCTAACCTCTGGGAATGGGGGTTAACCCTGGAGGGTTTCTGTTATAACTAACCTAACCTAACCTAATTTTACTGAGCCAAACTGAATCTAACCACTGCAGAGGGCTCTAATCCTGCAAAGCTACTCTATATTATCTGTTCTAATCTAAATAAACCTAACCTAACGTAAACTAACCACTGCAGGGGACACTAACCCTTTGGGGATACTCAATATTATTTAAACTAACCTAACCTTACCCAATTGAATCTAAAATAACCTTACTCCTAGAGGCAGCACTAACCCTGCAGGGTTATTCAATATTACCTTGATTTCCTACCCTACCTAACCCTAACCTAACCCCTAACCTATCAGGTCTAATCTGACTTAATCTAACCCAACCTAACCCCTGCGGATGCCCTAACCTAACCCAAACCCTGTGGAGGACCCTAACTCTGCGGGACAACTCAATATAACCTAACCTAATTTACCTTAACCTTGTTTAACCTAATCTAAACGCTGTTGGAGGCCTTAACCTAATGGGGTTACTCAATATTATCTAAACTAACTTAACTAAACCTAACTCAACCTCTGGAGGAGGCCGTAACCCTGTGGGGTTACTCAATTTTACCTAAACTGATCCCTGTGGAGAGCAGTGGCCCTCTTTAACCTAACCTTACCCCTGAAGGGGGCCTAACTCCGCGGGGCAACTAAATTTTTCCTAACTTTACCTAACCACTGTGGAGGGCCCCCAGGGCTTTAATCTTATAATTTTTCATTTTAATACTCAAGGAAAGCTGTCATTTATACGATGCATTAAATAATTATTACTCAGCTTGTAAAAGAAATCAGATTTCAAGTCTTCAACTTTCCTCATGTCCAAATGAAATATTAATTTTTTTTTAAATCTGCCGTTTGACTTATATTATTTGTAACACCTATATTTAAACCTTTAAAGATTTTACTTTTCTATATATCATTGAAATATGATATACAATATTTAATATACAACATCTAATTATAATTTTTTTATTTCATAAATAACATTTTCTACTTTTCATCCCTATTGTCCTTAAAGTGTTAACACAGTGTAAACTTTGTACTTTCCCCCCCAACTAATTTGTCTAACTACGCCTCCCACAGTACAAAACTGTATAAAAAGTCGTAAGAAATTAAAACGGAAAAAACTCGAGATATTTGTCATGCACGTAATGCGTGGACCCACCATTTTAGGGGTCACCAACAAATAAGCAATGGGTAACATTCTATCAACTTCTATGGATACTATTATGTAATTATAGATTTGTACTGTGTACAAATTAACTAATAGTACAAAAATTAAGGTTAATGTGTTTTTATCAATTCCGTATAAAATTTTTAAAATTTGAAATACAACACTTCATTTATAAACTGCCAATTGAATATTCTTAGCTAAGCACTTCCTAAAAAATAATCCCTCTATTTTTGTTTTTTATATATGGTATTTTTTAATGTGAAACTCTGAGCAGATTTAATAATTAAGCTAATGTGATCAAACACCATTTCTATTATTTTTTAAGAAGCAGACAGATCGTTATTTTCCTAGAATTGTCTGCTTCTAAATTGATTTAGAAGCAGACAAGATAATTTTTTTCATTGCTGCGATTTATTATATTCTCATCCGCCAATTGGTGATTTGTTGATACAAAACAGGCCGATCCTTATTGGTTTAGAGGGATAGCTACTTGGAAGCGTCCGCCAGTGACGACATTTAATTAGGTAAAATTGGTAGAAATGGTAAAAGTTGCAATATCCCTTTAGAATCTAGGCTGGGACCTAATTAATGGCTAGGTTTCCTATCCCTTATCCCTGAACACTGCGCAGTTGAAAAAAAGTAGGATTAAAGTTTGTTTTACGGGTCGGTTTAGAGTGCCCCATCGCTACGCTATTCTTTGACAATATCGTCCTTGTTTATATGTCTTAATATATAAAACATCTAATAAAAAGTTGGGCTTTGGACTTTTTTTGTTGGACACAAGTAATCAGTCATTTATCTAAACTACTTGGGACACACAATTAGTCTTATACAAGAAGGAAAAGTTCCAAATCAGTGGCGTGCACAGCGTTTCACAAGGAGGTAGAGAACATTATGAGGTTTGCCAAACATTTCAAAGGGGACGCACGGGGATGCTTCCTCATTGCTTTCAGACTAAAAACGAACTTTTGGATCCTTATTTTATGTTATGTTAGATTAAGTTAGATTTAGAAGAGCTCCGCAGAACAGCAAGAGATGGGACAATGGACGATAAATTAATATACACGCAAAATTCTAATAAACAAAAATATGTCTGGCTTAGATATAAAACTGCTACTTTGCTGCACCCCTAGCTCCTAGAAGTTCTGTATTCGAAGGGGTTGGAAAAGCAGAAAATTTGCCTAAATCATCCCAAAACTTATCTACTTTAAAATTAAATAAAATATAACCATCTCGAGACCTAGGTAAAGCTTCAATATATTAAGAAACTTAATCAGTTTAGTAATTATTTAGCTACTTCTCTTTTAATCCTCATAGTTATTTATCGCATCGAATTATCAACAGCTTTTCGCTAATATTAAAATAAAAAAAAATAAGATTAAAACCATTTTTGTTAGCCCCGAGGGGCCGAATTGTTGTAATACAATCTCATTCATGATTTTTAGTATGGCTGAGAACCGATTCTAATCCTGCGGATAATAATCGGTTTTGAAGCCATACTTGAAAAATTACATTTATTACGTCTGAATTTTTTTCTTCAAAAATCGAAAAGTATGTTCAGTTCTAATGCAAAATGCAAACAGCTATTAATCAGACAAGTTTACCTTCTGACATATATGTATTTCAGGGTGGGAGGGGATAATGAACTAAAAATTATAATGCCATCAAAAGTTTTTAATCCTGTTTAGAGAATCTTGATAGGCTGTAAAAAAAACTATCAGTTATAGTGGGTTAATTATATAACCATAATTTTTATTATATTAATTCATCATCCCTTGAGATCCTTGGTTGCTCATTTGTGTATCCAATAAAACAAACAGTTATGTTATTAAACATGTTAGTTGCAGCGCCCATAACATCTAAGGACTTCTCACAAGAAATATAAAATTTTGGTTTTAAATGAAAGACTATGTTTTTTTCCGCGGCTCTTGGCACCCTTGCCTGCCTAGTCGCAGCGGTCGGTTCCCTAGCCTAAAACCTAACCTAACCTAAAATAATTGTTCTGTCGGGGAGGGGGGGGGGAAGTACTCAAATTTTTAGAGGAGAACGCCGTTTATTGTATTTCTCAGCAGGTTTATTAGTTTTACTTGTAAGTGTAGAAGGTAATTTAAAAATAAACAAAATGAAATTTTATTTCCTTTCTTTTTTGGGACGAAAAGCTTATTTGGCTTTTCATTATGCTATGGCGAGAAGAGTTGATTCATGAATTAACCACCATCCGGTAGCTAAAAAAAATAAGTTGCATTTAATGAGCAAGAAAAAAATCAATTCACATTCAATTATAAGAAAAATACAAGCAATAAAATTATACTAGAATTAAACTAGATTTAACTAGAATTTAACCAATACATACAAGAACAACTACGTAGTAATTGCACATGTTTGTTTAGACCTCTTTTGAATAATTGCATACTCGTTATTAATTACTTTGCACAATCTAATGCAAACTTTTTAAAAAGGCATATTTTTGTTCACTGTACAAACCTAAATCTATGAGATTAACCATATTTTAAAGTTTGAAATTTTATTTATAAAAGAGTAAGGTAGTCACAAAAAGTATTTTATTGCAGCTATGTCTGGTGCATGACTCTAATTATGGGATTTTGTTTTCTAACTCATTATATCGGTAAAGAAAAGAGTTTTTTTTGACTATTCTATTTCTGGTGCTAAAGAAACTTAAAGGAATACCTTCTATAATAATTTTATATTTCAAAAGCGAAGCTTTTCTATAATTAGGGTTGGTCTGTCTGTCTGTCTGTAACAGTAACTCTATAATCGTCACAATAAAGTCCTTGCGTATATTTTTAATAGGCCGATAACAAATTTTTGTTTGTTAAAATTATCCAATTCATCTGATTTTTCATATACTGATTCCTATTACAACAAGGTACAATTTTATAACCGAAGCATCTCTATAATCAAGTCATAAAAATATAAGTATGTCCTTAAACAATAACATGTATTTAAGCAGTTTTAAGCAGTTTGTTTGTCCTACCGTTTCAGAGCTTCGCTTTTATGAATGGTGTCATTCTTGTTGGACCTATAATCGATTTAAAAATATTTAAATTTATACTACTTTTAATCATACAAACATAACCTCATAAATAAATAAAAAAAAGATACACTATCAAGCCTTAATCCCTATAATTTTACCCTAGAAAATTTTTTTCAATTTTCAATTGTGTTCAATTCAACCAGAGAAACAGTGAGAACAAATTCACATATTTGTCAATTCTTCACAAATCTCATAATGTAAAATTTTATTAGCCTCAATATTAGTCCAAAAAAATTATTAAAAACTAAAAAAATTAAATACAAAAACAGTTAAAGAAACTTTTGCTCATTATTAAAAGTTAGTTTAAGTGAAATATCCAATACAGCAAATAAAATAGGGTGCTGATCAAACAAAGTGGGTGTATAGGTTTTTTTTGTCCGAGGATCAACAATGGATCTAAAATTTACAACAATATTATAAAAAAAAATAATTTTGTAACTATTTAACAAAACAAAAATTTCCATTCTTTAAAAAAATTCATAAAATTTTTTGAAAATGCTTGTACAAAAATACCAGCAAAGTAAAGAGTTCCATATATTTCTGATATACATTATTTTCTGCTATATCAACATAACTGCTGTGCTACTAAATTCAATGTTAGTCAAAAGCAACACTTAACCATGAAAATTACAACAGGAATAAAAATCATAGCTGGAATTTTATTCTATGGGATATTTGTTTATCAAATGATCATTGCTTTTCAAACTTATTTCAAAAAGCCAACTTCTGTTACTACAGACATGATCAAGTTTAATAAACTAGCGGACAGGCCACAAATAGTAATATGTAGATCTCTACAGTTTAATGTTTCTAATGCAATTGAACTAGGCTACAGCAAAATTGACAATCTTCTAGCTGGACTTACTAACAAAACTGAAATATCCTGGGGCAAACATGTCAACATGACATTCCCCGAGGTAATAGACCACATATATGGAAATGGAACTCTTAATGCAAATGCTACTGATGATAATGGACAATCATTGAGAATAAAGGAAGTGTATATCGCAAACATAGGAAAATGCTTTGTAATTGATGAAAACAATACTCCATTAGTTAGAATAGAGTTTAACAATACTGATTTAGTTGATGGTGTAGTTGAAATATATGTTACTGATCCTGATGTACAGACCTTGTACAACGTTGGTGAAGTCTACACTACTGGTGATAAAATAGAGGTCAACAATGGCACAATTGGCAAGTTCAAAGCATTCTATGTTTCAATGATAGTAACTAGGCAGTTGTCTGGTTGTTTTCCTGACAAGGCTCATAGGCAAGAATGTATGGAGTCCAATGCAAAAGAGGACCTGGAAGAGCATCTTGATGATTGTCTCCCACCTTGGATGTCAAATGGTACTCAATGTAATTCTGTCTATAACTCAAGTAACATTGTTGAGTTCATGCAAAATTATACAGAAAAGGATCTCTATGATGTTGTGACGGGATTTCAGGTAAGACTCATCAACAATGAGAAAGAATTTTGGGTTTTGTCTTTTTAAAAAGTTGCAGCCCTCAATATATTGCATCAAATTGGTAATTTCTTTTAGATAGTCACTGCCAATTTTTCTGTTATATATTTGTTATCAATCCAACAACTAATGTTTTAGCTCTACTTGGACAAGTGTGGCTCAGTTTGTCAGAAAATGGATCTTAATGTCAAACACACACAGACAGCTGAAATGGATGACCCTGCTGTTGCTCGAGTTGACATCATTTTTGATTATGAGATACAGGTATACATATGACAATATACAAAGTGTCCGAAAAAATGAGCCATGTGACGTCAATAGATCCATCTCTTTTTAAGGGGTTTCCTTTCCCACTTCTCCTCTAATCTCTCCCTTTTATGACATCACACAGCTCATTTTTTCGGACACTTTGTCAAGTCTCGACAATAGACTATTTCTTCATCTGCCTGATATAAAATTAGAATTACATATATCTATAATATTTGTTGTAAGGTATAACATGCAGTTGTCCTTAAATAGTATAAATTATAGGTTAATTTATGTTTGTTGGCCAAAGACAAAAGACAAAAAATACATTATTCCTACCTATGATTTGTATTTACTTTTTTATGGACAATTTATTTTTTTTTACTTAATATAAGTAAGGAGTATGGTACAGAAAAGTAATCAGATTTACTGTAATTTGTGTTATGCTGATCTTTCATATGAATAAGGAAATTTTGTTTTATGGTTATAAATACCAATGAAATAAACTTTAATGATTTCATAGGTGATGTCTCAACAATATTCCTACACAGTGTTCAATCTTCTTGTGGAAGTTGGAAGTGCTCTAGGTCTTTGGATTGGATATTCTGCTATGGGACTTACTCACATCTGTCTAGAGTTTGGTGCTGATGTTTTTAAATTCTGTATGAAACAGAAATCTAAATAATTTCAGAACATGTAACTTTCCCAAATTAATATTCTTAGCAGTTAATATTACAGTTTGAAAAAGAATTTCAACTTTTTATCTCAAAACTTTTCAAAAAGCATTAAATCTTCAAATCTTTTTTGGCAGGTGCAACTAACTATTCTTCAATAAGTGTTGAATTACAATCTTTTGAACTCCAATGATTTAAAGTATTATTTCATTAAGTGTTAGGAATATCTACACTTCTGATAAAGTCTAAGTGTGCATAAGAAGTGTGTAGACAGTTTATACACAACCCCCGTAAAATTAAAAGGACCGGTAAAACCCCCGTTAGTTATAGACTATACCCCCCTAATATACCCCATTATACAGCCCAGTTAAAACAGTCACACTACCTGAACATAAAACATGTTGTCTGTAATACATTCCTCTGAAGGTTTTCCCTCCCCCCCCCCCCCCCCAGTTAACTTTAGTTCAAGGGGGATACAAAAAAAGAAAAGTTGTTTATAATTATGATAAGTTTTGGTAAATCAAAAAATAAGATTGAAGGAGGTTTTTAACATAAAAACTTCTATAAATTTTACCAAATATTTAAACTTATTTAGATATTAGCAATATCATAATTTTGCTTTTAAAATACTTTCATCAACAAAATTTTCCTTTGTAGCAATCTTTACTAATCTAATTGTGTTCTTTCTTTTCTAAGCACCAAAATTTTAAAATTTATTCCATTTGTAAAAACTGTAAGGGGAAAAGTAAAGTTTGTTTTGGCTTCAATTAGTGACTGCTTTTCAGATTTTATTTTTACCTAAAGTTTATAAGAGAATACTGCAAAAATATGAACCTAATTTGAATTAATTCTATTCAATTCAAATCTTTTGTTATAAAATCCAAAAGAATTGTATTAAAACGTTGTAGCTGAATATCCACATTGATACTCAGCTACTATTGAGGTATAAATTCTATTTCACCCTTAGTTTTACGGACGGACTTACTGACGAATAAATAGACAAAGTAAACTATAAAGTAGCAACAAAACTAACTAAAATAAAAAACAGAAATTCAAATATTATCTTGCACTAAGTGTTTTACTGTCTATTATAACAACTATTATGATAAAATTTTCCAAAAACTTGTGATTTCTTAAATATTAATCCTTAATTAAATGCAAAAATTAGATCATTTAAATTCAATTTTTAATTCAATAAAAGTTTTTTTTGTAAAATTGTCTTTATTAATCATTAATTCTAACGTCACATTAACAAGAAATTTGTTTCATAATTGCAACTATGTAATGTAAATGTCGTGTAGGTGAGTTGCACCTTGGCTGAATAGTCAACTCGTCAACTCAAGGCCAGACTCTTGGTCCTTCACCTCATACCCGTGGTACAGTACATTACAGACAACCAACCCTTTGATTGCATGACCTTTGTCTGGAGATCCTAATGGTGCATGGTAATGCGTTGCGCCTGTTTGGGGCCAAGGCATTCCCCCTACTCTACTTTTTGATGTTCTGTGCCGAACAAAGCAGGTAGGTACCATTATTAACGTCTTTGGTATGAAGCGGATTCGAGTTGCATCCTACCCATCAATTTCCTTGGCACTTTAACTAGGACTTGTGGGAAATTTACACTTCAACCTTAAGGGTGGATAGTTAAGGTTTCGTCATTTTTTGGTCACGATATCATTGCAACAATTAATGCAACCAAAGCATGAACATGACGCTGTATCAGCAATGACTGAAGCCACGTCAAATCCTAGGGACTTTTCAATGCAACCTAGGATCTCAGCGGGACTCCTAGTCGTTGAACTAACAAACGCCACTAATACACTAGTGAGCTACTACACAATCATCTGTTAGAAAAGATTACACAAGTTCTGTCAACATAATCAATTTGCAGCCGCTTTAGTTCAGTTGGTTAAAGCAACTGCTAATAACGCAAAGGTTCCAGGGCACTACTATTTTTTTTTTTACTTTTATTTTCCTTTATGTAACTACTTTCTGTAGAAACTTCTGCAAATCGATTGTGTCTGGGCACCCTGGACCGTTAGGTTCAAAGCCTTATACCGCTCAGCCACGCAACACTAAGTGTTTAAGATTTGGGCTGCTCTCCTTGTAATATATCCCAACGCCATCACGGCAGATAAAGGATCACTGTTTCCATTTTATTGCCAACTGCCTATTTCATTTCTATAGCCTTACCATGATGAAAGCACCAGTACTTGTCCAATCCAATTCTTTGTCGATAATCATTGGACATTTTTATCAATATTGTATGATATATACAGTGTGTTTTTTTTATGAGAACTTTTTTGAAAGCAATTTTACCCCAATCAGAATTTAATGATTAACGGCTTATTTTCTTCGTTTTTTATAACCATTTTTAGAACATCAAAAAAATATTTCAGTTTTTATTAAAAAAATACAGTAAAATCAAAAATTCAAAACTTAGGTGTCAACATCTAAAAAATGTTTTAGCGCATTTTTCGTAAGCTCAAATCTTCTACCCTTTGCAAGAAAAAAATTGGATTTTCAGTAGTCCACTTTGGGGGGCCAGTACTCCCTCCCTGGTTGAGATATGGCCTTCAAACTTTAATATGTTCTAGTACATGTCCCCAAAAGTATCTGTATCAATTTTTAACTCTGTATCTCAACTTTGAAGCGTTTTGCAGCCATTCTTGCAAAGGGTAGAAGATTTAAGCATGAGAAAAATGCGCTAAAACCATTTTTAGATGTTGACACCTAGGTTTTGAATTTTTTATTTTACTCTACTTTTTTATTAAAAACTGAAATATTTTTTTTGATGTTCTAAAAATGGTTATAAAAAACGAAGAAAATAAGCCATTAATTATTAAATTCTGATAACAATAAGTGGGGTAAAATTGCTTTCAAAAAAGTTCTCATAAAAAAAACACACTGTATTTCCAATGAAAGGAAAATTAAAGAGAAGCAGACAGCAGTTGATGTCCTGTGTCCTCGATCTCCTAGGACAGAGGAGCCAGCAGTCCATTTCTTTGCTGAATGCCCATCTATTCTTTATCTTTGGATATATTAGACAAAAACAAATGACATAAACACATCAATTATGGCTGATGATAAATTATGCCTGTTTTTTATCTGATTAAACTTTTTTGTATAATTGTGCATCTTAACAAAAAGCAAATTCAAAATGCAAATTCAGGGCATGTAAAAACATTTTTGATACACAAAATTAAAATTGGGACTTTTAATTCAACTACATGTAAAAATCATGAAACCTTTCCTTTACTTTTAAAACCGTTTTCTTAATGAGTATGAATGAGATCAAATATGGTGGACCATATTTTTCAATACAAAAAAGGGATTTTTTCCTTTATAATAAAATGTTTGTTTGAATTTCCAATTTTGAATTTAATAGATATATCTAAAATAGAGCACTAGGCTAGGTTGGTTTGTATTTCTAAACAAACTTTCATCTTTATTCATCATGATTTTCATGATTAAAATAAATCTTTTTTATTTCTTATTAATGTTAACAATAAAAAGAGATTATTTTTGATAATTATATTTGCTTTATAATATCAGTAAAACTCAATGTTGACAAGACTTTGTTCAAGTTGTTTTGACCGAAGTATCCCAATTAATTTAATATTTCCTTCTAAACTAACGTCAATCGGAATAGTTTGGCCAAACATTGTTACACTTGTCCCCTTTTTTAAAGGCGTTAAAAGCGAAACTTTTCTATAATTAGGGTAGGTCCGTACGTCCGTCCGTCCGTCACAAACGGATAGCTTTTTTCGTTAATTTAAGCATGTTAGAATTGTCCTATAGATTTCAAACTTTGCATGGTGATTCCTTTAGTAGTTAGGTACGATTTAGAAAGCGTAGCAACTCTATAATCATAACAAGAGTGTCCGTACGTCCATTTTAAACATGTTGATTTTTTTTACTTTTTTAACAACAAATCTTATGTGATTTAATAATCCGATTGATATGATTTTTGGTATGTTGATTCCTGGGACAACAAAGTATAATGTTATAAGCAAAGCAACTCTATAATCAAGTCCTAAAAATGTAAGTATGTCCATAAACATTATCCTGTATCAAGCAGTTTTTCAACAAATTAACTTCCATTTATATTCTAATTATTCAGTTCTAACACTTACTATATAAGTGTTAATGTCCGTTTGTCCCACCAATCAGTGCTTCGCTTTTATGGATGTTGTCATCCTTGTTTGGAGATAATATTACTAGCTACAAATTTGTAGCTTTTCCTTTTTAAATTATTTTAGACTGCAAGGACGATACCATTGTAAATTGAGGGATTAACACCTTTTTCAAAAATTAATTTAGAAACTGCAGCACTAGATTGTAAAACATAATAGCATATTATTTAGAGTTAAGACAATCAAATGTTTCTCAATGCTTTTAGTAAAGTTATAATTAAGCTCATTAAGATTACTTAGTCTAGTGTTTAAAATGTTTTCTCGTATTTATTCGAATCCGGTGGATAGGAACCGGTTCTTATCCATACGAAAAAAATATGTCTAGCATCGTATTATATCCAGCTTTCTACGAATATAGAAATGTACAATCATAAGATTAAAACCAGTTTTTTTTAGCTTCGAGGTGCCGAAGTCACGGGCTGTTTATAATACGATGAAAGAAATAACTATTCCATTTCACATGAAATAAGATGTAATTTAATTAAACCTTTTAGACTGATACAAACAACAAAATAAACTTTATTTACAGTATGAAAGTAACAACATTAAAAGTACATTACTAAATTAAAATATTTTTCAAATTATAAAATAACAAGAAAAGTTTGATTAAAGTTTTTTAAAGATTCTTTTAGCCCACATGTCTGGTTTATTTGGAATAGTTAGAGTCAGGACCATCAAGTTTCCATCCTCTAGGAATTCTCGCACCTCATTTATATCCTGAATAATAATCAATAATAATAATAAATCTAAAAAAGGAAAGAGCAGTCAGTGAGCCTAATTTGAAATAGATAGGACAATATTAATATACCTAAATAACCGTTAAGACCTATACATTAAGGACGCACTCCATTCCCTCTCCTGGATGAACGATCTGACCTGGAAAAATAGCAACCTAAATAGTCCACGACCCACGTATAATCTACATCCATTTTGCGGATTAATGTGTTTAATTGTGATACCTGATTGAAACCAGAATCTGAAGTTGGACTTCTGAATCTTAAAAGCTTATCACCTTCTACAAAAAAAGAAATATTTAAATTAGCTTTTAATAAACACTGGGGTAGATAATTGTATTTTTATTAATAAAGTTTCTCTTTTATCTGTCTACAACATTGATTTTCTTAGCTCCTATTTAAAATATACGACTGAAATATACAAATATATCTTTTTACAGGTATAAATATGTTTGCATTACCTAGATATGTGATGGATTTCATATTTTCATCAGCTCCCATTCTGTCCTGGTAGGGAGTATCTAACTTGAAGGATGTGGAGGTCGTCGTAAAGGCAGTCACTTAAGTAATCAAGATTTATTTTCATTGGCTCTTTCACATAAAGAACCCTCCCCCTTCCCACTTTGTTAGAAATAAATTGAAAATAATAGGGTCTAATCCAGCGGATATTAATAGGTTTCGAAGCTATACTGGAAATATTTTGTATACCTGTTTCAATGTTTATTTCTTTATTGTTCTGACTGTTTTGGGGAAATGGAATTATATCATTATAAAAAAGATTTAACAGTAATGTTTTTTCAAGTATACTATTAATAAATGACAAAGGCGACTTTACCCATAGAGGCTACGGGAATTTGCCTCTTTGAACAGATTTTGTATGTCTATTAAAAGAAAAGAATTTTTTTTAGGTTTATTAAATGCAATTTAGACAGATATAGAGTATTATTACTAAATTAGCTTCAATTTCAGAGAAATATTATTTAGGCAAACAGACAGAAGGATTGACAGAGACAGACAGACAAACTTATTCGAATTTCCATTTGGCCTGCCTAATTTTCTGAACAGGGGTCATCCTTGTTACAATTTGTCTGACAAACCAGTTGACACCAAGCTCAGACAGAAACTCGTCATACCTAAGATTATATTTTTTATAGCGAAGCTAGTCTATAAGGTATCTTATTTTATTTGTTAAGATACCTCTAACCAAAAAGTGTTCATTCAAAACTTACTTGGTCCGTCGGTCTATTATAGGTTCCAAGACAAACGTAGGAGTGGAAAAACGTCGTAGTGGACAAACGCGGGAGTCCTAAACGTCGGAGTGGGACAGACGCAGGAGTGAGACAAATGTCGGAGTGGACAAACGCAGGATTTTTGGGACAAACGTCGGTGTGAACAAAACGTCGGAGAATTTTTTATACCCCCCCCCCCCCCTCAGTCCCTTTATTTTTCTTGGTTAGGTTAGGTTATACGCCCGCGGCTTGGCATGCTAGAGGGCCGTGCACTGCGGCTAGGCAGGCTTGGGGGCCGAGCGCTGCGGCAATACCCATTATTTTGTAGACAAGGGTATAAAAAAATTCTAAATTGTCATATTATTAAAATAGCGGACACTCCTGCGTTTTACTTAAGCAATGTTTACTCTGACGTTTGTCCCACTCCTATGTTTGTCCACTACGACGTTTAGGACTCCTGCGTTTGTCCACTCCAACGTTTTGGACTCCTACGTTTGTCGTAGGACTCTATTATATTTTCTATTAAGTTTTCTATCATTCTCTTATGATCTATTATAATCTCCTTCCTATTTCTTTTTCGTTCTCTCTTTTTTTAAGACCACTGAACATTTGCGTTTTTGTTTGCTTTATTTCTTATGGATGTTGTCATTCTTGTTCAAGTTAGCACAAACAAATGGTCAACTTATTTAGCTGCTACGCTTGTAATATTATGACATAAACTAATACATAACATAAATTATCTTCAACAAAAGCAACGAATGGCAGGGGCTGTTTTTGAAAAATCTTATTTAACTGGAATGAATTCAATTTGAAAATTAAACAAACCAGGATCTATGTGAAGCTTCTCTAAAAAGGAAAAATAATTCAGTGGTTTCAGCGAGAACTTAAAGGACAAAGATAAAAACATTACTACTTTGTATTTTGTATAATTTTACCTTTCACTGCTTTCCAGCTGATATTGACCCAACATGTAAGGGGGTAGCTCATCTAAACAAATGCATTTGTAACATGATTATTTATTTACATTCTTTTGACCATCTAACTTAAAAACACACAAAAATAAGCAAAGTAGGTATTGTTTGCGTAGAATGTTTTAAATTAAGTAAATTTTCACTTAGAATTGTTTGTCAGAATCCTGGTTCCTTTTCCATGAAATCAATGTTTGATTTCATTCTGTTTAACTATAATTTTTTCCAAAAATACTCTTTAATATTAATTTACTAAAATATACTAATAATAGGTACAAGTTTACTTTAACAAAAGGATGACAACATCCATAAAAGCGAAGCACTAAAATCAGAAGGAACAATGACTCTTGTAGAGTGTCAGAACTTAATAAGCAGAACATAAATTTCTTAGTCTAAACAACAATGTATTTAAATTTGCTGCTAATTGCGTAAATATGGGAAACAGTAAAAGGACATACATTCACATTTAGGATTTGATTAAAGAGTTGCCTCGCTTTTAATACTTTACCTTGTTGTCCTAAGAATCATTATTCCAAAAATCAGATCAATAGGATAATCATATCATAAAAAAATGTTGTAAAATTCTTTAAAACTCAGCATCTCTGGAGTTACTAAGCTTTCTAATTTGCACCTAACTGATATAGGAATCATTATTCAAAGTTTTAAATCGATAGGACTCACACACAGGCGGACGGACTGATCCTAATTATAGAAAAGATTTGCTTTAAAAATGTCAACCTACCAATTTTTGGAGTTGTTGTGGTTGTAATAGTAGTAGTTGTTGTAGTAGTAGTGGTAGTAGTTGTTGTTGTGGTAGTTGTAGTTGTTGTGCTGGTTGTAGATTGCTTCACAGATGCTGTGGCTTGATTTACTTGCTGATAATTAAACCAATGTCAAGCTTAATTTTTAATACGAAAATAGTTAGGTATAATAAAATTATATGAAATGCAACAACTATATATGTATGAGCTGTAACTGAAACAGCGTTAGTGCCTCCAAAAAATGACATCATACAATACAAAGTACCAATGATAGGCCAGTATAAATTGTAATTGACCAATAGTAAAAATATATTGGCCTCTCATTGGTCACCTGTATTGTATGTTTGTAAATATAAAATAAATATTCTATTTACAGACTAAATATTAGAGTATAACACTATAGGGAGAAAGTGTTAACTGTATTTCCCTATCGCAATGACCTTGTGCCGACTCTCAATTGGGTCTTTAAAAATCAAGCAATGGTTACGGGAACATTAACACAGCCAAGTAGTTTAAAACAATTTGATAGCAGACGAGAAAGGTCATTGAAAAAGGGAGGAGGTAGTTATCTGCATATAATTATACATCTATACTATAGATCTGTTGACTCAACTGTTTTACAAACAATTCTGACTTAACTTTAAAAATATTTCCAGTATGGCTTCCATACCAATTGATATTTACTGGATTAGAATCGGTTATCTGCCATCCTGAAAAATCATGTATCACATCGTCAAATAAGACAATTTTCCACGTTTAATAAAATAAAAAATATCAGTTTTGTTGTTCAGAGCCTCACAAAGCTAGAATTAATCTTATAAAAAAAATTCATTTTAATTTTCGCGGAAAGATGTCTATCATACGATGCGATAAAATATAACTACTCTTTTCTAAATTATAAGCACGACATATTTCCTTGATAATTTTCTCAATGATAAGACCTTGCTCTCCACTTAGTCCTGACCACAGGTTCGGTTCTAAAATAAATAAATTGTTGAAGAGCTTCGCTGTTTAAATATAATATACAATTGTGACTAAGGGGCAATAGAAAAACAACTGAAAATATTTTTTTTATATTTACTCTTTATACTAAATCTTTTTGGCTTCCCTAAAGTTTCACGTCTACTTTACAAATCTCTGTGCACACCACCATTAACAAAAAGGGAGGGAGAGGACATTGGGCTGTTCTTTCGCTAGTACCCAAAGTTTTCTTTAAAAACTTTTGGCACTTTTATTGAATTGGTTCATTAAGTTGAGAGTCCGAACGTTTCAACAACAGAAGGGGTAATTTTGTGTATCATCATTGGCGAATACATCAATAAATCGGCCATTGTCTTATCCCTTTTACAAATATTTCCTAATAGTAATAAATCAGCCAATGCAAGTAAAGCAAAAATAAAACTATTGAAGCTTAACTTTTTGTCAGGAAATATCTAGTTATATACCAGGGAGAAAGGGGACATTGGGCTGTTAATTTTACTTGTCCCAAAAGTGTTATAAGAACGTTTTCTTATTCGTCTTAACAACTTTGGGGACTTTTATTGAACTTTGATTGGTTGGTTCATTAAGTTGAGTGTCAACCTCTAATTGTTATTTACAGAAGGGAAAATTATTTTGTATCTTCATTGGGGATGTACATTAATATCGGTCATTGTCTTATCCCTTTTGATCCATGGTTATATACACTTATAAGTTATATAGTATGTGCAATATTTTTATGTTCAATATTATGATATTTAATTGAGGAAAAACACATTAAATTTAACATACAATTATAATATTTTTTGAAAATTAGTCACGAATTGTCTAGATTTTGTGTTTACGGAAAATTAACAAATTATCTACTATAAATCGTACAAACATAGATCCACGGGGAGAGAAAAATCATCCTATAATATAAAGTAGTAAGGTGTTTTGACTGTAGCGAAGGATAGCGCTAACCACTGAACCGATACGGTTCTCCTTTACAGTGTAGCTTCTCATAGGTTTTAGGAAGGTTTTTAGCTATTTTAGGGAGGGATACCACCACTCCCCCTCCAAAAAAAATTTCTCCCCTATTTTTTACTTTTACTTTTTGAAAATAAAATAAAAAAGTAAAAATATTCTAATTCAAGCACTCATTATCTCACGTGCCCCTATAGTCCTCTACTATAATTTCTTTGTCTGTAGCTTAAGATTTCTTAACTACTAAACTTATTGGGTTCTTCATTTCAGGGAAACTTCACAGTGATTTATGGGTGGTTTTAGGGTATTTAATTATTACATTCAAGTATTTAAATGGTTTTATGCTATAATTCTGTCCTTCCCTACCCTTTTGAATACAGAGCCCTTATTTGCTAGGGGCGCAGCCGCTAGTATGTGAATAAAATTATAACAACTTTTCCTCTAATTCAAAAAATCAACTCTCAGTCAGGGACAAGGGAAGGCTATTCTGGCAAACAATGCTTTAGAGCTGATTTCATAGATTTCCAGTTTAAACTAGATGATGAGATTAAGCAACTTTTGGCAGAATTTGACAAGAATCTAAAGCATTATTTTGTCAGTTTTTGCTTAATTTACTATAAGCCATTCAAAAATGATTTTCAGAGATTAGTACTATGTTCATTTTTGAGATAAATGAACAGAGAGTAAGCTTTTTACATTATTTAGATATTTTATCTAAATCATAGACTACTCGTAAATTATAGGTTAAATAGTGAATATAATTTATTGAAAATCCAAACAGTGGATTGCTGTAATACTTTGAAACATATTTCAGATTGTTTAAACATTTATCCCATCTAAAAATTAAAAAGAAAAAAAGTTTTTGCGACACCTAGCAATAAAGTTTTGAACTATATAACTATGCTTTTCCAAATCAAACATTTTATAATTTTTGTTGTGGTTTAATTTTGTATTTCTCGACAACATCTTGCCCCTAATTGCGAAACAAGTTGGAAGGAAGTTTACAGAATTTAAAATATGGGTAATTTCTCCCAAAGTGCCTAGTGGAGCACAGAATCCTCCTTTCCCTACCATTAATTTTAAAACAAACTGTAAACGATCAAAGGGGCGGGAGTGCTTTAGGTATAGCATTAAGGAAACCAGCAGATATAATTGAAATATGGGGGGGGGGGGGATCAGTGCTTCATAGGCAACTTTGTTGTAAGGCACCAATATATGTTTTTTTATGTTTTTTTATTTTAAATTAAGTTGATCGTCAAATAGATTTAGTATTGTATGATTTATGGTTATTATTTTTTAAAAGCAAAGCTTTTCCATGATTAGGGTCGGTCCGTGCGTCCATCTGTACGTCCATCCGTTACAGTTAGCTTTGTTTGTTAATTTAAAAAGGTTAGAATTGTCCTATCGATTTCAAGCTTTACATGCTAATTCCCATAGCAGTTAGGTACGATTTAGAAAGAGCAGCAACTCTATAATCGTTACTAGAAAGTCCGTATGTTCATTTAAAACAAGCTGATTTTTTACTTTTTTTACAACAAATTTTTGTATGTTAAAATTATCCTAGTCATCTAATTTTTTGAATTCTGATTCGTATTACAACAAAATACATAAGCAAAGCATCTCTAAAATCAAGTCCTAAAAACGTCAGTATGTTCTAAAACCGTAACATGTATTTAATCAGTTTTGCAACAATTTTACTTACAATTTTGTAAAGACATATGCATTAATATTCAGTTTATTCAGTTCTGACACTGTTAATGTCCATTTGTCTTTCCATTTCAGAGCTTCGCTTTTATGAATGTTGTCATCCTTGTTTTAATAAGAAATGAACAATGAATTTTATTTTTAACTTTAAAGTAAGATGTTTTTAGTTATTGAATCAATTTGAAACTTATGCCTAAACTTGCTCTAAGGGGTTAATTGTGGTGTTTAAAAATGAGTCGAAGTAAAAATTTTTCAAAATATTTTGTTTTTTGTCTTTAAACAGTTACAAATTTTATGGATAAGAAAAAATTTAAAGATTTTAATTTTAGGAAATATTTAAAAATATTTTTTTAATCTCCCTACATCTGACTTGTTTAGTAAGATGTTTTTATGAATCCGTCTGCTATTTTATTATTTAATAGTGTACACTATTCTCATGAGGTTTAGTGAATTACCCTTATGAATACCCTTATGTATTATACTAAGAGCCCTTTTTTGTAATAGTTGCACCATTCATAACATTACATACTTGGTGAGGTTTCGTGATAAATTGGCATGAATTTAATAGAATTGTTTGTCAGACAGACATTCCCTTGTCCCTGCTCTCAGTAATAAAAAGCCGAATCGCCCTTTAAACATCTTTCAATAATCTGCAATAGCAACTTAGCTCTATTTAGAAATAGCGGCTATACTTCTACACATATTTTGTTCTAGTGCCCTCCCACAAAATTGTTTTAACATCTTTCTCATATTCATTCGAATCCGGTGGATAGGAACCGGTTCTCATTCATACGAAAAAACTATGTCTAGCATCGTATTATTTCCAGCTTTCTACGAATATAAAAATGTACAATCATAAGATTAAAACCAGTTTTTTTTACAAACTTTAAAAAACTGGTTTTAATCTTATGATTGTACATTCTATATCCGCGGAAAGCCGTTTATAATACGATGAAAGAAATAACTTTTCTGTAAAAACACAAAGACCTGTGGTGCCTTATCTTTGCAGGGCTTTCAGCACCCAATATAAGTTTCTAATCTAACCTGACATAAAGTAATAAAAAATACTATCCTTCTCTCTTATTTAGGTAAAAAATAGGAAGGGGGGGGGGGGGAAGCACCACTTTACATTTATATATTTTCTACATTTTATACCTGTATTTGGATCAATTTGATTTTGAAGATCGCTTAAGCTCAATCTGTTTCCTGTCTGTCCTGAAATTAGATGTTCTATAAGGCTATAGGAATTAATATTTTAAAGCGAGAAAAAGATAAAAAAAACAGTCAAAGCATAAGACAAAGAAAAATTTATTTCGTGATTATAAGAGGGGCTGGCAAAATTTCTTGGTTCACAATTAGGCGTAACTCATTTATTCAATCTTATAATATTATATATTAATTTAAAAGAGAATGAGAGGATATTAGATTTTGCCATTTTACTATCCGCGGACAACTGTCTATATCACAAAACAATACAGATTATTTTCTCAGAATGGCTTAGAACCGGTTTTAATCCAGCGGAAATAAATTGTATTTGAAGTTATGGAAAAATGTATACTATAACCTCGCCATTTTGTTTAGATAATATACAATTCTTAATTTGACTTTTATTAACCATATAAACAATTAATTTTCTAATTGTTTCACAAGAGCAACTTAATTTTAACAACTATAATTAAATGTTTTAATTGGTGTCTGTATACGATAAAGAAATCTGCTGACCTTCACAAATAAAGCTGTTGTAACATTTTTTATTATTATTTTATATTAGGTTAAGTAAAGGTTATAGGAGAGCCTCGCGGGGATAATATCCCTTAGGGATAGAGCTCTGTAGTGGTAGAGTTCTCCGCAGAAGCTTAAAATATTTTTCCGCAAAAAATTTAAGCTTTAGAAAGTCAAGTGTCTCAAAAATCAGCCATGTGACGTCATAAAAATAAAGGATGAGGGGAGAAATGGAAAAGAAAACCCTTAAAAAAGAGATTGATAATCCCTCATTTTATGACGCGACTAGGCTGATTTTTTAGACACTTTGTATAGCTTCAAAAAAAGAAGCTTTACAACGTGTCTAAAAAAATCAGCCATTTGACGTCATAAAAAATGAGGGATGAAATGAGAAGTTGAAATTAAGATAGGTTAATTGTCAGTTGTCAAAAATTGGTTTTATTAAAAGCTCCAATTTTTCCTGTCATATTTATAACTTAAATTCTTTTAAATTGCCTTCTATAGTATATTGATATAAAGTATAAAGGAGGGGGGGGGGGTAAGTTCTGACACTTTTGCGTAAACAGGGTGCATCGGCTTTGTCTTAGGAGTGAGAAGATAGGTTATTTGGGAAAAAGTTTACTTTTAAGATGTATTTTTCTTAAATTAAAAAAAAATTGGATTTGGCCTCCAGGTTCAGGTGCTGCAGGCCTCCAGGTTGTCTCTGGACAGGTAAAAATGAAAAAAAAAAATTTTGGAATAGTTAGAGTTCAACTTATAAAACAAAATATGCATCTTTTATCTTCAAATATGCAAACAACATTAAAAAAGATGCATATTTTGTTTTATAAGTTGAACTCTCACTATTAAAAAAAAATTAATTTTTTTTTCATTTTCACCTGTCCAGAGACAACCTGGAGGCCTGCAGCACCTAAACCTGGAGGCCAAATCTAAAATTTTTTTTAATTTAAGAAAATTACATCCCAAAAGTAAACTTTTCCCCCAAATAACCTATCCTCTCACTCCTAAGACAAAGCCTATGCACCCTGTTTATGCAAAAGTGTCAGAACTTACCCCCCCCCCCCCTTATATATTAAATTAGTTATGAAAATTTATCTCTGAGACAAAAAAAAATATTTAAATCCATTAAAATTAGTAAAATACTGATTGCAAAACATATACAATTTTTCTTCTGACAACCGTAAAATTTGGTAATAAAATTGATTAACACATTTTATCCTTAAAATTACAAGGTGTAAAGAAGTAATATATCACAAAGTAAACTAAAAACACACATAAATCAAACTTAATATTTTAAAAGTTTCATTTAATTTTATTAACAGTCAATATTGCTTTGTACTATGCAATAGAGGCTTTGTCACCCCTAACATAATTTGCCCTTTTTGTGGATAAAACTTTTTTTTCATTTTCGTCTGCTAGCAAATTGCTTTTTGTTCTTTTGTAAAGAATCAGCTTTGTTTATTATTTTCGACACTATAAGCTGATTTCAAAGACGAAATACAAAATACAAAATCGGGATAGGGTCCCTGCCTGAGGGGTGGGTTACAAATAGCTCATTTCCCCTCTATTCCTTTACTTTAATCTATGAATAACTATAAATAACATTTTTCTGATTTGATATTATATTTATCAAATTTCGTGTAAAGATGTTCAATAAATGTATAAGAATGTATGCATAACCCAGACAACTATCTGCCTCAAGTGACAAAAACCTTTTTTCTTCTCCTAGAAAATTGTTTTTAGTTATTATGTAGAGCATAGGCGTCCAAGGGGGGGGGGGGGTAATGGGGCGATTACCCCCCCCCCCCAAACGATTTTGGGGGTGCCTACGGCACCCCCAAAATTATTTTCATTTTACCCCCCCCATTCAAAATTTACCCCTACCCTGGGGGTGCCGTAGGCACCCCCAACCATTTCGGAGGGGGTATTTACCCCCCCCAAACAATTTTGGGGGGGTAAATACCCTCCCAAAATAAAAAATCTCTAATAAAAAAAAATTTTTGCGCGCTTTGCGCGCATTTTTGATACTATATATTTAATAAAATTTAAATTACCCCCCCCAAAAATTTTACCCCGGGGGTAAATTTTGGGGGGGGTAAACTAAATTTACCCCTGCCAACAGATGTCAGGTGGGTAATTACCCCCCCCCCAAGCAAATTTTACCCCCGGGGTAAAAATTTTGAGGGGGGTAAAAAAAATTTGCGGCGCGCTTCGCGCGCCACTTTACCCCCCCCCCAAACACGAATTACCCCCCCCCCTAAAAAATTGTTACCCCCCCCAAAATAAAAAGCTTGGACGCCCCTGATGTAGAGACGCTATTTCTTAAAATTTATTATTACATATTTCATTTGAAATGGAACCCCCACAAAAGAAAGAGGGAACCAGGTAGACCAAAAACAACCTGGAGGAGGGAACTCCTAAGTGAACTGGAAGAGAAGAGAATATTATATGGAGTGGACAAACGCAGGAGTGGACACCTAACCTAACCTATTTTAATATCTTAACCTAACCTAACATGTATAGAAATACTTACTTAAATTAATATTTTAACACTCCTGCGTTTGTCCATTCCGACGTTTGGAACTCCTGCGTTTGTCCTGAAACCGAAAATATCATCTTTCAGTGATGCCTCTACTCATGCCAAATCCAAAGAAAAATGGAGGACCATTGTGCGTGGCCTATGCTCTATAAAGAAGAAATTAATGTCAATGATGATGATTTCATCTGACGAAAATGGCTTAAATACTAGCTTCTCTGATTAAAAAGATATTCTAATTTCAAAACCAAAACTTTCATTATTGAAACTTTGAATAATTGTTAATTGAAGCGTATAGGTATTTATACATGATGTAAATTTTAACAATGGGTCTAACTATGATGAAAATCTAGGAGCCCATTCAAACTAAAATTTAAAGTGGAGAAGTGAATTTTATTTTTAACTGTCCCTAGATGCCTCTAGGGGCGTAGCAGCTAGTATAAAATATCTAAAAAAGCATCTAGACTACCTTTTAAAATAATCCGTAGCTTTTAGAACTACTCAAGTTCTCCTTTTTTACAAAGCCTGACGTGTTCATTGAAAAATATAAATTTTATTTTATCCAAGTTTTCACCTTGAAATCATATATGTGGTGATTAAATTTACATGTATTAACTTGCATAGTAATTTATCAGAGACACAAATATGTGTTCTGGTTATAAAAAAAATAGTCAACAGCTAGGAGGGAAGGGACACTGGACTGTTAATGATGCTAGTACCCATTTTTTTAAAGCTTTCTTTCTGATTTTAAACTTGGGTTTAAAAATATATTGATTTGATTGTTTATTCTATTTACCAGTGTAAAAACTTAATAATTTAAATCTACAGAGAATTTTTTATCAAAATTGGGGGTTTGCATAAATTTATTGTGCATGGTCTTATTCCTAACGATCACTGATAACAAAAAAAAAAAGATTATTCTTGAAGTGAAAGGTCAAATGAAGATTATTCCTTCCAAGGGACAAGGGACCAGAATATGAAACACAAGTCAGACATTTCTTCTAAACAACTTCTTTTATTTTTCCTCTTCTTACCCACTTCCCTTCGACTACATCTTAAAACTAGGTGTACCCCAAATTTGCCCTGATAAATTATTTTGATATTAGGAAAGATCAATTTATTTTCCTTTAACATATCCATGTATTTTCTTGGTTCTGATTACGTAAGTGCAGTCAAACAAATAGTTAAAATTACTTTAAATGTAAATTTAATTGTTAGATAAACAACTACTCTAAAAATAGCCATGTGCGTACGTTGTATAGCTTTACTGGCGGTTTAAATATATTTCCAGTATGGCTTCGAAAACGATTAATATCCGCTGGATTAGAACCGGTTCTCAGCCATACTGAAAAATAATGAATAACGTCGTATCACTGACAATGTTCCACGAATATCAAAATGAAAATCATAAGAAAAATGCCAGTTTTGTTAGCCCGAGCCTTCGAACCCTGGAGTTTAATAAATGCTGCGCTGATTATGGCAGAAGATAATTGTCCTTGTTGTAATATATGCATATTAAGGATATTTAATCTTCTCTTATTATGTTATTGTGCGTTCATTGTAGATAATTGTGAGGCGAAGCTTGAAAATATTTGCATTTTTTTCAAGTAAAATTTATTAGACAGACGTACTTTTTATGTTTCGAGTTCTGTAAGTTGGAAAATGATAAGATTAAGTATTTAAACCGACATCTGTTTAAATTATGTCATTAAAACCAAGGAAGACAACATATACAAGTAGCAAAGCATAAAAGAGAAACAAGCTTTATTGAAATTTTATGGATAGACAAACATACAGACGGACAAAATGAGTTGAGTAGATGTGTAACGTACAATATACCGAAGGATCTCGCTAACCGCTGAACCGATTGGGTTCTCCTTAACAAGGTAGCTTCTCATAGGTCCCAGGAAGGTTTTTTACTTTTTCTTTTAAAATCTAAAATAATAAATTGGGTTATCAAATTCGACTCTCCCCTCCTCAAGTGCCCCTAGAGGCCTCTAGGGGGGAGTAGCCGCTAGTATGTTAATAAAACTGTAAATTACTAAAAATTTGAATTTCTAGATGCTTTTTTCATTAAATGCTTAAGATCATGTTCGGTGAATTTTAGGGTATTGTTATAAAAAAAGTTCTCGGGAAATTTAAACAACAAAAATTTAAAAATCATTTTGGTATTAAACAAATAATAGAGCAAACAAGGATGACAATATCAATAAAAGCGAGCTCTGAAACGGTAAGATAAACGAACATTAATATTTGAAGATTATCAGAACTGAATAATAAGAATTTAAATGTATAAAAGTAGAAACAAAATTTGTTGAAAAACTACGTAAATATTGTTTCAGGACATACTTACATTTTGAGGACTTGATTATAGAAATGCTTCGCTTATGACATTGTACTTTGTTGTCCTATAAATCAGCATTCCAAAAATCAGATCAATCGGATAATTTTATCACATAATTATTCGTTGGTAAAAAGTTAAAAATCAACATGTTTAAAATGGACGTACGGACATTCTGGTAACGGTTATAGATTTGATACGCTTTCTAAATCGTACCTAACTACTAAAGGAATCACCAAGCAAGATTGGAATCGATAGAACAATTCTAACCTATTTAAATTAACGAAAAGAGCTATCTGTCTGTGACGGAAGGACGTACGGACGGACCAGCCCTAATTATAGAAAAGCTTCGCTTTTAAAAATGCTATTAAAGTCAATGTTATATTTTTCTTTTTTTATGTAGAGAATTGGGCTTGTCAAGTATGTGTATTAGCAGGGCTCGGAAGCTGCGCGTCAGCCGCCTGTTAGACTCAGGGAAATCAAAATTTTAAAAATCAGCTGGAAGTCTGACCAAATATGGCAATTCCTCTTTTAAAAAGATGTTGCAAATCATCCAACCGGGTTTAAATTTAAGGCTTAGTCTTAGCTGACGCGCGGCTGCCGAGCCCTGGTTTTTAGTCAAGGTAAAATAAAAGAATAAACTGTTAAGACATATGTACGGGCATTTAGAATTACTAAAGAGCAGATTTGCTTCTCAAAAGGGAACAGTTGACTTTTAAGTGCAATAAAACAAGAATGACAACATCCATAAAAGCGAAGCTCTGAAACAGTAGGACAAACGAACATTAACACTTGTAGTTTCAGAACAAAATTTAAGCAGAATATCAATGCATAAGTCTAAACAAAACTGTAATAAAATATGTTGCATAACTTCTTAAGTACTAGATACTGTTCAAGGACATACTTAAATTTTTAGGACTTGATTATTTAGATGCTTCGCTTATAACATTGTACCTGTGGTAATAGGAATCAGTATTCTAAAAATCAGATGTATAGGATAACTATATCATACAAACATTTGTTGTTAAAAAATTTAAAAATCAGCATGTTTTAAATAGACGTAAGGACTTTCTAGTAACGATTATAGAGTTTCTACCCTACATAAAAAGTACCTAATTATTAAAGGAATCCTCATCCAATGGTTGAAATCGAAAGTTAAATTCTAACCTGTTTAAATTTACGAAAACAGCTAACTGTCCGTGACGGACGGACCGACCCTAATTAGTAATTAAAGAAAAGCTTCTCTTTTAAAAACGACCATTTTTTGCATAGTAAAATATGTGCAATTCTGCTTTGCCAAGAACTTAGTAATTAAAACATCAAGGTCAGTCTAGGTTTCTATTTTTCATTGTTATAATTTATTATGAGCATACTCCTTTACAATAAGATTTTCAGATACATGCGTATAAGCGGTTTTAATTTATTTGTATCTTGTACCTATCAATTACCTCATACGAGCGAGGCTGTTGTCCACGACCTTTTGCCTGCAAGTCCTAACTGTGCATTGTAGTGAGTTGCGCCTGTTCTGGGTCAAATTATTCCTCTTACTCTAATTATTAATTTCGAGCACCTAACATAGCAGCAGTAGAGATCATTTTAACGTTTTTAGTTATAACGATGTATAAAGCCGAGCTTTGAACCTATCGGATGCGCTACGTGTTAAGCCACGGTCGCGGGTTTGTATTCTTTAATGCGCGTGATTATATCTAATTCAACTATTTATTATTAGATTGTTAAATTTCAAAGCAAAAAATAAAATTAATTATTTGAGATTTTGCAACTGGGGCTAGCGCATGTAATAGTACATTTTTATTTTCTATGAGGAATGTTAATAAAACTGCAGTTCACAGTTTTGGTGGCTTATGATGCATTTCCATTTATGTACAGAATGACGGGGGGGGGGGGGGGGGTTATATACAATAAAATTTGTTTAATTATCAAAAAAAAATACATATATGTCTTTCATAAATAATTGCTGTGTCCATTCCAATTATGATTATTGTGTATAAATGAACTTATTACAAATTCTAAAATTAGCACAAAACTTAGGTACATAATAGACTATAAAAGTTGGAAAGATTTTTAATCAATAGGTATAATAGATTTGAAATCTGCATAAAATTTTCAGGATTTTTTATAAAATTCGTTTTTTATATAATTCTTTATTTAAAGGCGCAAATACAAATTAAGTTAAATAATTTTAAGATCTGTGATTGGTGGATTGAAAACTATCTGCGCTCTGATTGGAGAAGCTTAAGTGACGTACATCATTCAACCAATTAGAGCGTAGGTAGTTTCCAATCCAGCTATCCTATTGGTCAAAATTTATTAACTTAAATCGTATTTGCTCCTTTAAATAAAGAATTATATAAAAAACGAATTTTATAAAAAAAATCCTTAAAATTTTATGCAGATTTCAAATCTATTATATTGATTAAAAATCTTTCCAACTTTTATAGTCTATTACATAATTAAATTTTGTGGATGAATAGTTATATAGTTATTTAAATTTTAGACAGCTTTCCGCGAATATAAAATTGAAGAATTATAAGATTAAAACCAGCTGTGTTAGCATCGAGGGGCGAAGACCCGGGCTAAAAAAAACTGGTATTAATTTAATGATTTTTATTTCAATGTTCGTCAAAAATTGTCTGTCATACGATGATACGATGCTATACATGATATCTTGTTTTAATCCATCGGATAATAATTGATTTTGATGCAGGAATAAGGTATAACCAACAAGCAAAATAAATCTAAAATGATATTTAGGGGGCAAATGGAGAGGTCGTCAATTTAACGATGTGTTGCCCCCCAAAGACAGCTGAAAAACACGTATAGGTTTCGTGATTTTTTTCCGAATTAATTTCGTTATTGGTATGAGCTGGTTTTGATGTCATACTGGAATAAATGTCTCTGCTCGTGTCTGTCTAGGTATATCTTACTAGATATAAACAGTTGCGCCAACATCAGACAACAAAACATTGAAATGTGAAGCCGTCTTTATAAAAATATTTTAAATGGCTCCAGCTCACAATAATTATTTTGTAGTGTTTACACAAAGTTTTGAAAAAGAGGAACCATTGACTTCCAAGTTGTACGAGAAACAGTACACTAGAGTACAATAATAACTAATATTTAGTGTATGAAAAAAGAGCCCAAAATTTTTTTTGTTGGTGGTCCGGAATTTTTAGTGAAGGTTTATACCCCACCCCAACTTGAAAGTTAAATTTGTTATTAGAGGAGGGGTTGGTTATAATATGATATATTTTATGGGGAGTGGGTACCCATAATCCTCAGGACGACATTTAATGTTGTGCAGTATTTTTAATTAACAGAACACCCTGTACGACCTTGACAGCATTTATCGTTGTCACTTTTTAACAAAGGAGAACAAATTTTATCTTTTTAGAAATTAATTCAATAAAAATACCATGATAAACATTAAAAATATATTTCCTTGTCACACCATGGCAAGGACAAAAATACGGAAAACGGTATGCCTTCGGAACCTCTGGGGGCCCAAAAACAACAAAAGAAATAATCCTATTATTTGTATTTGCTTTTAAGTGGAACTTTCTATAAAACTATTCGATACAAGTGTTTTCATCCTAACTTAGGACTGGTTTAAAAGTTTTAAATAAAAAATAATCTTTCTGTATATTACTCTACTGAGCACATGTATCATAAACAAGGATGACAACATCCATAAAAGCGAAGCTCTGAAACGATAGGACAAGCGGGCATTAACACTTGTATAATGTCAGAACTGAATAATCAGAATGTAAATGTAAAAGGATCAAAAATTGTAAGAAAAATTTGTTGAAAAACTGCTTGATACAGGATAATGTTTATGGACATACTTACATTTTTAGGACTTGATTATAGAGTAGCTTCGCTTATAATATTGTACTTTGTTGTCCCAGGATCAGTATACCAAAAATCAGACCAATCGGATAATTAGGTCACATGCAAATTTGTTGTTAAAAATGTAAAAAAAATCAACATATTATAAATGGACGTACGGACATTCTTGTAATCATTATAGAGTTGCTACGCTTTCTAACTCGTACATAACTTCTACAGGAATCACCATGCAAAGTTTGAAATCGATAGGACAATTCTAACATGCATAAATTAACGAAAAAAGCTATTCGTTACGGTCGGACGGACGCACGGACGGACCGACCCTAATTATAGAAAAGCTTCACTTTTAAAAATACTAATAAACAAAAAAATAAGTTTACCTTGAATTTTAAGAGAATTACAGACCAAACAACTAAAAAATATAAAATATCTTAAGAAACCTTTACAAATAATAAAAGGCCAGTTTTTGGGGCAATAATGTGTAAGACAAATGTTCCAAATGACTCCTAAGCATAGACGTCTAGGGTGGGGGTAAAGAACTTTGAAACCCCTCGTTTTACCCAAGAAATTTTTTTAAAATTACATTAGATTACCTACCACACCCCCGCCCCGTCCACAAATATTTTACCCCCCTCACAATACAAAGCTTGGACGTCCGTGCTCCTTAGGGTGAGTTATGGAAGGTTTAACTATTAAAATTAACTTCAGAATTCTACAATCCACCTTGATTTTTCAAATTCGCACCATCAACATAAAATATAAAAACGCTCGTTAAATGTTTGCGTTTAGTATACAACGTATGTGTAGTATAAGTATATGTAATATATTGCTTAATTTGAATTATTATGTCTTAATTTATAATTTGCTAGATTTCTTTGGTTTCGCCTGGTCGAGCAGCAGAGCCTATGTGTCGCAATACTCGATGATAACATGTCAAATATTCATACAAAACTGTTAAATCATGTTTATTTACTAAGTATATTAGCGATTACTTTTATTCAATGAAATCTTCCAATTTTTAACATGTACAAAACGGCCTGCTTAATTGCTTCAAGATCCATGTCAGATCTATATATGAAATAAATGTCTATAAACGAGCTCAAGTTTTCCAAGGAATATATGATTAAAACTCATAGTGCTCCAATAATCCATAATAAACTCTCATTGCCCAGAACGATAAGACCCATTATTTTACTTTATTAAAAATAAATTCATTTTTTTCATTTCATGTTGCTATTTACCTTATATTGATGTATTTAATTTCTAATCATAAAAAAGAAAATTTAAATTTATAATATGATAAATTTAAGAAAACTATGTTTTAAAAGAATTCGATTGTGGCGACATTTTGTGTGTTCAAATATTAAACTAAAATTGTAATCATCATCATTAACCCTTTGGTGATGGTAATGTAAAGAAAAAAATATAATTTAAAAAAATCTTTTAAAAATCATTTAAATTATTGAATATTTACTTTCTTTTAGATAGTAATGCCGGGTGAGGAAAATAGATTTATTGAGAAATAGATATGCATATAGAAAACTAGCCAATAGGGAGATAATTATATCGAGCCAACTCTAGTGCTTATATAAATGTAAAAGGATGTCCATATGTCTGTCTGTCTGTGTGTACCTAAGGATAATGCTCCCATTTTTTTTTAACTTTTTCTTTTAAAAACTAAATTAAAAAAAGGAAAGTGGTGCCTTTTCGTTGGGGTAAGGGGGGGGGCATAATATAATTCATTTTTAAAAATGTTGGTTGTGCCCTATTCCTTTTTTTGGATAGTAACATAGTAACATACCCTTTAGCTTCCCCCCCCCCCCCCTTTGAAAGCCCTTAATTAAAAATTGTAAAAGAATGATCATAGCTATTTTTAATTTGATTTTTAAAATTAATGTAAAAAATGTTAAGATGTCTGACAATTAGTTTGTTTCTTGCGATTTAAAATTAATTTTCTGTTTTAAGGAAACACATGAACGTCAAAGACCGAGGAAAAATGATCCACCACACTGTAAGAAATATGCAACTAAGGTCAAGTAATTAATTACAATGATATAATAATTACTTAATAGTTTATTTTAAAAATAATAAATGAACCAATTAATACTAATAATATATCATTTAAAAGCACTGAAAAGGCCAAGTAATACAATTTTAGATTTATTCTTAAAATATTTAAACAGCATAGTCTCGAAATCTTGTTGAACATTATTTCAATGAGAAAAAATTAATATCTGCAAAAAGTTTTTAAAAATGTGATTTTTATAACAATTGTCCATTAGTTTTTATTGATTATTTCATTTAATAAACGATAATAGATTTCCTTCTACAAGATTAATTAAATGACCTAGAGACTTTAACACATGTTGCTAATGTAATAAAAAGTTTTTCCTTCACAAAAAATAAGGATATCAAGTAAGATCAAGATTTCTGAAATATAGATTTCATTTTGTTTAAGATACTCTTTTTCAGTTTTCAGTAAATTTTTATTTACCCTTTAATTTTAAGAGGGGTGTATGTGACTATTTTTACTTTACACCTCCTTGGCTGTTTTAGGGAGGTATCCACCCTTCTTAATATTTGAATGGGTGTTGAATTGATACCCCCCCCCCCGCCCCCCCCCCTCCACATGCATAGTAATAGATAAAAAGGGCAATTGCTGACAGTTCTTGAAATTTTATAGGTTAGCCTTATATATTCTTTTACTTTTGATAAACTTCAATGCTAACCTAGAAAATTTTACAGGGCGTAGCTTTTTTTTATTAGAGACTAGTTTAATAAATATATCTTTAGGCTCAGTACACTTTTTTTTCGCTGTAGCGTGGAACCTTGCTAACCGCTGAACAAATATGGATCTCTTTTACAGTAGAGATTGTTTTAGTCCATTTTTATAAATAAGTCTGTGAATGGTTTTGCTATTATTTACCCTTAAATATCCCTTCGAATAAAGAACCCCTAGATGCTAGGGGTGCAACTGCTAGTTTCTTATATCAGACTTGCAAATACGTGGCTCTACTACTATTTTCTTACAGTGAGTATTTGAAATTTAAAAATGATTAATAATGCAAAATCACAATTTAATATAATATAGTGATAATTCAAATCTAATCACGAGAAATTTCACAATTTTTGTATTTTGCTTTTGCTTAAGATATTTTTCCTTGATATCAACAATAGAAAGATATTTCCTCCGTTTTTCATTTTCATTTTCTGAAATGGAAGATTATTAAGATGTTCCTGTAGGATCTCGCAACCGGCTAAAAAGATTCCTCCATTATTTCCAGCAACAGATTTCTTTTTGACTTAAATGTTTTTTTTGTGGCTTTTTTAAAATAAGGATGAAAACATCCATAAAAGCGAACCTCTCAAATCAGAAGGTAGGACAAACCAACATTAACACATGTCAGAACTTAATAAGCATAATATTAATTTATAAGTCCTAACTTAATAAATAATAACTTAAAACCGATAAGAGATATATGTTACGTACGGACGGACTTATGGACCCTATTTATAGAAAGCCTACGCTTTTAAAAATGGTAATGCTAAAATAATTTTGTTTAATTTAGACTAATTTTTAAACCAAAATTATCAATTAAAGGGCGCAAACGTAAGAGGTATACAAGAAAAATTCACACATAATGACCATCTATTTTGTATGTTATCACTAGATCCTGAATCAAATGATACTAACCATTCTTACACACATTCAAGTCGTTCTATATGGATACACACACACACTCACACACATGCACAGAAATACGTGCACGCACACAAAGTATATAAAAGCACATACGTTTCTCTAGAATTCAACCATTTTCTGTGAAAGCGTTTCCATCATATCACCAAGAATTAATAACTACGTCATAGCCAAAGAAATGAAATACAAAATCTAAATTATTGTTAGTTATAAAGAAATTATTGTTTTTTTTAGCGAAGCTCTTTTATAATTAGGGTCGGTCTGCCCGTCCATATCGTTTAGCTCTTTTCGTTATATAGACATGTCAGAATTGTCATATCGAGTTAAAACTTGATACATGATGAATCCTTTAATAGTTAGGTACGATTTAGAAAGCGTAACAACTCTATAATCTTTACCAGTGTCAGTACATTTATAATTTATCAAGTTTATTTTAAACATTTTTGACAATTTTTTTTATATTATTATCCTATATATCTTCTTTTGGAATACTCTAGGCCAACAAAGTACAATATAATAAGCGAAGCATCTCTATAATCAAGTCCTAAATAATCTGTCCTTTTAAACAGTATCCAGTATTTAACAGTTTTGCAACAAATTACTTATTTTGTTAAAACTTATACATTCATATTCTGCTTATTCACTTCTGAAACTCTACAAGAGTTAAAGTTCATTTGTCTCACCGTTTTAGATCTTCGCTTTTATGGATGTTGTCATCTAGCTATGTTTTCTCATCTTACTCTTCACTGCATTATTTGAACACTTTGTGAGATATTGTCCTTTTTCAAAGGAATAATTGAATAAGTAACTTTATTTATCCGTATTTTTCTTATTAATTAAGTTGCAGACGCTAGACGGTCGCACTTTTGTAGGCAATGTTATGCAGAAAATTCGTACGTTTCTTTTTACAAATTTTTTGTATAGTTGCAGATTTTTTGACAAATTTGCGATGTTAAATAAAGAATCTAATAATATTTAACCATAAGCTAAACATTTAACTATTTCTATATTCCTAGAATTATGTATTTTTTTTCAATTTGTGTACCGTGCGTTTGTTTGTTTGGATTGTGTGCGACACATTTAGTGCGTTAACTGCACATCAGTGACCGTGGCTCAACATATAGCGCATCCGCTTGTCGTCGGGTAAGTGAAAGGATGGAATCTTGGCTTAACACTGGGCAATGACTTAGGACATAAAAATGGTTCCAACTGCTGCTATGTCAGGTGGGCGACATTAAGAGTTAGAGTAGGGAGAATGCCTTGGCCCAGAGGGCGCAACTTTTACAATACACGGTTAGGACTTCTAGACAAAGGGCGTGCGAGAGAGTTTGTTTGGTTGTCTGATAGGTGTTACTGAACCCCGAAAGTTTGGACGGAAAGGAGATATTTGGCTCCCCTTAGTTATCCTGGGTTGTTGGACCTGACGTTAGTCTCATTAGCATTTTTTCTCATACTTTCTTTTCCTATGTTATAACACCTACTCCATGAACCACTGTCCGTTTGTCCATCCATGAATTTACAAGTACGCAGAATCCAACAAAACAAGGATGCCTGCAGCAGAGATTAATTGCTATCCTAAATTAATGTTATTTTCTAATTTTTGAGAAACGTTTTCTATAATTTTGGTTTGACCCTTAAAAGTTGGACCCCTTTCTGTTCCTTAATCTGTCGGGTAGGGGGATCTAACATCTATTTGATCTAGAGGGCTAAAAAATTAATATTAGAAATCTCAAAACATAAATTTCAGCGCCAGCAACTGTACAAAGCAGCTGCCAGCCGCCGCAGTCGTCGGAAAAATAGCGACGGATTTTCATGAAATTTTAATTTGTCATGTAGATATGTTAAACTTAGGTTTAAAATCTGAAGGCACCTGTACAAAGCAGCTGCCAGCCGCCGCAGTCGTCGGAAAAACGGCGACGGATTTTCATGAAATTTTAATTTGTCATGTAGATATGTTAAACTTAGGTTTAATATCTGAAGGCACGTCCCTAAGTAAATAATTGCGGTCACGGGAGCCATTTAAAGATTGCTGGAGACCTGGAGGATCCATACTTAAAAATATATATTTCAATAAAATCACAATTATACAATTAAACGTCGTTATTAAATATTTGCACATAAAATGTATACATAAAAATAGTATAAATGTTCATATTGTTAATAAAATACTTATATAAAATACATAAATCTTCTAAAAGCACATGTGAGATTTAGTATAAAAGAACAAATTCTTTAAATATAACATTCACTTAAATATTTTCCAGCATGGCTTAGAAACCGATTTATATATGCTAGTTAAGAACCGGTTTTCAGCCATATTGAAAAATCATGTAAAACATCGTATTATAACGCCCCTTGAAGCTAGCAAAACTAATTTTCATTTTTATAAACTTTAATTTTAATAACCGCGAAAAGCTGTATATATTACGATGCAATAAATAACGATCCTTAAACTTTATGAAAAAACATGGAAATATCTTTGTGGGCCTTTTTAACCGATTGTTTTTCTGTCAGATTACCGGCGGACTTGCGCTTGCGCTTTGTTCCGCCCGTAGAACTTGCCGCAGCTCTGTTTACACTCCCAGCGCCGCTTTCATTCTGATCATACACAGATATAAAGATTATAAAAGTGAGATTTTTACCTTCAATTGTCAAAAATACGCCTTAATTTAATAAGCTTCCAACAAGGGAATATTTTTAACTCATAATAGTGAGAATTAAGAAGTGAGAAATAAAACGGGGTATGATTTGGTTGAAAAATGGAAGAAACCCGCAGCGCTTTATCCCTAATCATTCTGTAATTCATTGTAGAAAAGAGGGGAAGGGGTATTTTTTTTAGTTTTTTACATTACTTCTTGTTAGATAGGAAAAAAACGCCCCCCCCCCCCCCTTCAATGCAATCAAATTAGTAGCTGCGCTAAAAATCTTAATCTGTTCCTGGTTATGACGCGTTGTTTCCTCTTTCCTCAACTCTGCAGCTATACGCTAAAATAAAGTTATATAACATACAATACCTCTTTGGAGTTTGGACGGTTAATTACAACGTAGGGACAGACCTTTAAAGTAGGTACCAAGGTAAAAACGTCGAAATTATTCAGACAAACAACCCTTTATTTGCACAACCTTAGTCTGACAGTCCTAACAAATCATGGTATATTTGCGCCTGTTTTTCTGGTCAAGGCCTTCCTTCATAGACTTACTATTCATCTAACATAGCAGCAGTAGCTAAAACTTTAAACGTCTCTAGTATGACGAGGTTTGGGCTGAGATTCGAACCCATCACGGGTGTTGGGGCGGTTGTTCTCAATAAATATGGCTTTTTCTTCATTTTTATATGCTGTTGAGGGCGATGCCCATTCAGACGACACTACGAAAAATGATTAAGGCATTTAATAAATACCTATTTATAATCCTTATACTAAAGTAACAGGATGTCTGTGTGTTTGTGTGTTTGTCTGTGTGTTTGTACCGAAGGATCTCGCTAACCGCTGAACCGATCGGGTTCTCCTTAACAGGGTAGCTTCTCATAAGTCCTGGGAAGGTTTATAACTATTTTGGGGGAGGGTACCACCACCCTCCCAAGAGAAATGACAAAAAAATCGAAATTTTTTAAAATTTAGGGGAGACTTCAACGTCAAATAAGGAGGTATCGTACATAAAAAATTAACTTTAACAAACAAAAACATTTAAAGTGCCACTAGAGGCCTCTAGGGGCGTAGCCGCTAGTTAATACATATTATTAGACAAATAATTTTCAACTTTTTAGCTGTGAAAATCTCAATGATCATTGAACGGGAAAAAGTTTACCTGGGCAAAATGGAAGTCAAGATGTTCAGGTAACTCATAGGCGGACACCATTTCTCCACACTCCTTGCACGGGGCGGAGTCCAGGTTAGCTGCAGTGTACTCCACAGGAGTGGCTCCTAGTGAATTAGTAGCCTGCGGTCTTGAACTTGATGCTATTGGGGCTAAAGTTGATATACTTGGTGTTAAACTTGAAGCTATTGGGGTTGAATTTGAGGCAAACTGGGTTGAATTTGTTGTTTGTGGAATTGAATTTGTTGTTTGCGAAGTTGATTTTGGGCTACTACTGGTAGTTGAATTCAAATTCTGCTGAGTTGAGATCTTTGGAGTAGCATCTAGGTTCTGGTGTGTTGAGTTAGGGGTTAACGGAGAATTTGAAGTTTTTGGGGAGTTTATAACTTTCTTCTTAAACGTCTCTGAATGCCATTAACATTGAATAATTGAAATTGAAACAATTTTTAAATGATCTGATTTGCCCTTACATAAAAGAACAGGATGTCTATATGTTTATAGCTTACCGCTAAACAGATATGGGGTCCTAGGACAAATGCAGGAGTCCCAAACGTAGGAGTGGACATACGTCGGAATGGCTCCTTAACCTAATCTAACCTATTTTAGACCATCATATAGGTTTTTTTAATGCCTAACCCCTGCAGGGGGCTTATTTCTACATTCATATCTTATTCTTAACCTAACCTAATCTGTATAGAAATACTATAATAAATTGATATTTGAACACTCCTGCGCTTGTCCACTCCGACGTTTGGGACTCCTACGTTTGTCCTGGAACCCGATATGGTTCTCTTTACAGTAAAGTTTATCATATGTGAAGGGAAGGTTTATAACTATTTTGTGGGATGGTACCTCCACCACGCAAAGAAAAATTCCCCCAGATAGAAATAGAGGCCTCTTAATGTCAGAAGTAATATATTCCATTTGATTAATAAAATTCTTTCTATTCTAATAGACTTATAATTTAAAGAATAGTGTTTTACATGTTTAAATGTTACAAATCTTTTTTCTAGAATGTTAAATATTGTTTATAAATCTTTAGTAAATCAATGTTCCTATGAGTCTTGATTTCTTTTGTTGGATCTTAAGAAATTCTACATGACTCTCTGCTTCTTTTCTATATATCAAAGGGAAAAGTTAGGTAGAGAAAGAAAAAAGGATTTCTTAAAATCATTAATTTGATTATCATAGTTAAATTTAATGTTTGCTGTTTAAAAAATATTATTAAAGAGATTGGATGTCTATGTGTCTGCTTTTAAAGGGCTTTAAAAACGCTGCTTTTATCACATTGTTCTCATATAAGTTCTTTGCAGATTGCATATATAAATACACATAAATCCTTTTAACATAATAAAATGCAGTGCTCGGCAGCCGCACGTCAGCCGACTGTAAGATAAAATCTTAGTTTAAATAATCAATGTTGCATATGGATTAAATTCGGTGAATTTTTGCTGGATTCAAAAATTCATGTATCTGGTCTAACGAAACTGGAATATTTGTTCTTCTTTATTTTACTCTCCGCGGAAAGCTATCTATATGATGTTAAAAATATCTATTAAAATTCCCCTTTCCTGACTTTTGGTGGGAGCAGGTTCAATATTTGTGGATCAAAATTCTCCAGGTTAGGAATAAGTTCACTCATAGGAATGGAAAAGCCATCCTCTTGGTTATCTTCTTGTACATTAGATCTTCTCTCTATAAATGATAATTTTATATATAAAGATTTTTGTTTCTTCTGTTTTGGTCAATTACTTATTTTCTATAACTCTTTTCATTTATAATACAAAGTAGAATGATATCTATCCGTCCGTCTAATTTTTAGGGTCATGGTAACCGCTAGACCGATTGGGGTTTGATGTACAGAGATTAAAGATATTTGGTGGGTTTGAGCTATTTTGTAAAAGGGTGGGACGCAAAAAAGAAACCCCCCCCCCCCCCCCACCAAATTATTTTAAATAAAAAACTATGGCATAACTTGAACTGCAACTTTACTAGATTTTCCTCAAATGGGTCTTCGCCCCTAGAGGCCCCTGCGAAGCTGCTAGCTAGAAAATGAAGTAATTAAATATAATAATTACCTACAGGACATAGTTTATATAAAAATTTATTTGGGATTAATGTTATAGTTGCTGCCAATTAAAAACAATTCATTAACCTGTTGGTCCATTAGAATATTGAGAAGAATCATTAGAATTTGAATTTTCATCAATGTCACTTTCAACAACAACTCTTTCAGTCAAGTCTTTTGCTGCTTCTTTAACAGGTTCCATTTCAACTGTTTCACAATCATCAATTTCTTTCTTATTAAGTACAATTTCAGCTGCTTTCTGTTCTTCCTCTTCTTTCTCCTATATAAAAAACCAACTACAGATCTCTGAATCTAATCTTGGATTTTTCAAATAATTCCAAGAAAGATTATAAAAACCTTATGGGCCTTTTTATGAATATTTATTTAAACATTTTACCTTCATTTCTTGCATTATTCTTTTAAAGTATGATTGTTGTTTAGGTGGCTTGGGAGTATTTGTATTCTTCGAGTTGACTGGCTGTTCATTTCTCGCGGGTCTCTCCACAGTCTCGACGTTGGCACCATAAATGTCGTCAGTATCAATTTTTGCGGGATTTTCTTTGTCCTCTTTGTCAAATTTATTTGTACTTTTTCGATCAGATTTTGCAGCTTTTTCCAGTGCTTTTAATATCGAGCCTTTTATACCTTTGTTATTAAAAACTATAGATAAAATTTTAATCTCATAAACAACTGTACCAATTGAATTCTCTTATCATATGCTTGAACGCTACGTATTTGTCTTGGGCAATGTTAAGAAATAGATTACACCCCGTCCTAATCCGATCCACTTCGAGAGAAATTCTACCAATTCCAAAGATATTGTTTTATTGAAATATTCCAACACCTTTCTTGTTACTAATCTATTAGAGTAAAAAAATAGAAGAGGAAGGGGTTAAATTACAGTATGTTCCCAACTCGAGGAACCTGTGCCGACTTTCAATTGGGTTTTTGAAAATCAACCAATAGCATCGGGAATAGTAACATAGCCAAGTCGCTACAAAAGAGCAAAAAGCAATTTGTTTGCAGAAAAGGTCCCAACAAGAGGATCCAGGTAGTTGTCTGGTTATACATCTATATTTATAGATTTATTACTAATCTATAGTTTTTAATGCCTTTGTTCGATTTTGTAGAGGAAGGTATTGAGGGGGAAGCATGTAGCACCATTTCACTAAAAGTATATGCAAAATTATTGTATTTCTAAAACCTTTTTTTTCTAATTTTTGGTTATAGTCCCTTTCGAGACAACGCCTCTTAAAAGGACTCTCCACAGAAAAATCAACTTTAGATTTTTGAAAATCTAACCTGAAATTATTATTCTCTGTTTAATTTTAGGCATTTTTTGTTTTTGTGGCATCGCGATCGAAGCCCTTTGAAATTTTTTACCTCCTTTAAGTGAATCCTCCCGCCATTTAATTTGTGCTGCTTTAGTGATTTTTAGCTTCTATTTTTGCCGCCGTTGCCGCATTCATCGCCCTTCTCCGCCGCTACTCCGCTGTACGTCGCTTTTTAATACATGCTCCCCTCTCCCTTGTTCAGAAATTAAATGGAGGCTGGGGGTGTTGTGTATAGCTACGTACGCAATGTATAGCGGAGTAGCGGCGGAGAAGGGCGATGAATGCGGCAACTGCGGCAAAAGATGGTTATATTTGGCGGAGGCGAACACAAAATGGAGGCGGCAGGATTGTCCAGTCAAGGAAGAGGATAAATCGTAGAGCGGCCGGTTGCAATGGAGCAAATGTTCTTTAGCGGCGAACACATATTGA
This sequence comes from Acartia tonsa, assembly GCF_053477335.1. Taxonomy (NCBI): domain Eukaryota; kingdom Metazoa; phylum Arthropoda; class Copepoda; order Calanoida; family Acartiidae; genus Acartia; species Acartia tonsa. The sequence goes on along the minus strand of NC_137264.1, from coordinate 23,874,276 downwards.
GTGGAGGAAAGTGTAGTATATATTGTTATAGCGGCAGTACAAATAGGCGGCGGACAAAATTTTCAAAGGGCTTCGATCGCGATGCCACAAAAACAAAAAATGCCTAAAATTGAACAGAGAATAATAGTTTCAGGTTAGATTTTCAAAAATCCAAAGTTGATTTTTCTGTGGAGAGTCCTTTTAAGGGGCGTTTCTTCGTATTTTCACAGTAGCTTTTGATAGGTTAGGTAAGGTGAGAAATAAGTTAAAATCAACCGTGAAAATACGACAAAAAGAGGCGTTGTCACGAAAGGGACAACACCCAGGGAGTAAGGGAGGGGACAATGGATCGAATATTCAATTTTTAGGAGTCTCAGACTTTGGGTACTGGCTTAAAGGGAATGTGCAAGAATTTAGCAGTTTCTGACTGAGTTTGGGTACTTGCGCATGAAATGCCGCTACTCGTTGTGTATGTTTTGAATTTTGCAGACGGGGAGAAGGGATAAGGGAAGTGGGGGCAAGGGAAATAACTACTCGTTGTGTTGTTTTGGAATGTAGCAGACGGGGAGAAGGGAGAAGGGAGGTGGGGGCAAGGGGCAAGGGAAATAAACAGAATAAAAAGGGGCAGTCATATTCTTGCTAGCAGCTGGCCGGGTCCAATAATCTTGTAATATAAAAATCACACCATAAAACCTCAATATATTTCATCAAAAACAAGTTGTGATTTCACTTTACATGACGCTATGGAAATCTATTATTCAATTAACAATCCCTTTATAATTTCCTACAAATTTATTGGATTAAACTGGATTTCATGCCCTTTCTTTGATAACTCTTATATTGAATTAATTGCCCATTGTCCCCTCCCTTACTCCCTGGACAAAACCTGAATTTTTTATCTGATTGTTGATTTCAAAGTGATATTGAAATGTGATCTTTTCCTCATCCTACCTAGCCCAAAACAGCATTAAACAAAAAAGAAAAATTTGCTCAAAATATTTACCAGTACAGTACTATTACTTATTGATGCGCTATTTGATATTTTCAATGTTGTCCTTGTTATTATTATTAAAGGCTGCATTAAGTAATGAGTAAAAAATATTTTTTTGTACGTTCCTTTGATTAGAATTGTCAGGTTTGTTTCCAGATTTTATATCTTCATTTTGTATTGATGATTCATCCATTGTAACATCACAAGTAGTATCATTAACTGAAAGTTAAATTTTAAAGAACACTGATAATGATGAAGTTTAGTGTTTTATTTCATTATAAGAGAAGCTTTTTTGGAAAAAAAATTTTACTTTCTGTAGATTGATAAGTGTTATTTATGGAAAACCAATTATGATTTATTAAAAGTCCCCAAAGGTTTTGAGCTGACTAAATAGAGAGGAAAATCGCCCTTTACGCCAAAAATGAACCTCATTGCCATGTGATCTTTTTCCTGAGTTATTTTGAGCTGCAGCAGATTTCTTGAAGAATGAGGTTATATCCTTTGTTCCGTTCACTGTCAATCAATCACCAGGAATTACAACCTGCTCTAATTTAACCCCCACCCCTCCCACATTCACACACATGCAAGATCTCCTTAACCTCAATTCTTCACAGGTTTAACAGATTTAAATTTTTCCTCAAAAATACTTTTCTTAGTTGCATTAATTTATTTCAAAAATCTTCCAAGCTTCAGAATAAAAAGTCAATTCAAAGAAAATGAAATAGATTATGGCATTGCTTTAAATTTTGGTTATTTAAGTCACTAAAAGACAACTAAAACACTCTGCTTTGTTATGAAAGAAGGCACTAAAATATCAAGAATATAAATAGGCAAAACAGCAGACAAGAAGATTATATACTATAGAGTATCTATGGTATCAACTAAGCAGGTGTTGATAATCCCTGCTAAATCCTGGAATTTGCTGGCGGAAATACTAATGTTAAACAATTTAGGTCTCCATAATTTACTAGATTTGTCTGAAGAAAACATTTTCATCAATTTATTATCATTCAATCAATCAATCATCTACCGGTTGTTTATCAATCAATCTGTTATTAAATCTATATACATATATCAATGCATCTGTCGATCAATCTATCAAAAAATATATTAACCAATCAATGTATGAAGCTTGCTATCAATCAAGAAATCAATCTATCAACAAGCTTAATACCTAAATCAATCAAGATAAAAATTATTCTACCAATCTTTCAATCAAATCTATCTGTTCATCTATTAATCAAACAATCTATCTAATAATCAATCAGTCAATAAATTGATTTATCGAATAATGCCTGCAATTAATCAATAAAATCTATAATTAAATCAATCAAACTATAAATGAATCAACCTCTTAATCCATCAATCAACCACTATAATGAAAATTTCCTGGGCAAGTGTTTAATTTGTTAAGAAGTGACATTGCAGTTCTGTAGACAGCTTCTGTATCATAAGATCTCAGGGGTCCTGCACAACACAGGTTTTGTCATTAAATGTGTAACAAAAATTTAAAAACAGCTGACTGTTTCCTCAAGAAAAAGAGGTTAATTGACTATGAATGAATCTCTCCTCAAAACTTAATAAATTAATTCAAGGGTCTAACTTACTATTCTTTCTGTTTAATTGCATATATTCTGTAAAAAAAAAAGAAGAAAATTATGAGTACTGAAAACATTTTTTTTATTTTTCCCCTCTTAAAGAAAACACTAGAGGGCATTGGAAATTACATATTTTTTTTAAATTTACAGCCGTGAAAAAAAGAATCTTGTTCAGAATATACACCCCTGGGAAATTGTAATAAATTATAAAAATTGGGAGAAGATTCACTTATCATTTAATATCCATATATCCTAGTTTTCAGTTGCAGTTATTAGAGTTTTAATGACAAAACCAGTTCCTGCTCTAGTCATGTAACCAGCTCCGTCCAGCTTTCCGCCAATAGTTAAACCTAAAACAAGAATGAAAATATTTGTTGTGTAGCTTATTAGTTTCACAGCTTGTCTATGTAGAGTAAAGTGACCCGCCCTAGAAAAATTTTGAGGCCCCCCTTATGGAGGTAAAAAATCCATTGCATCAGAACTATGGTGCTCCCAGGAAAGGCCTTGAGGAGTAGAATCAGGAACTTTTGTCCGTTTCAAACTATCTTGTTCCTTGCCTTAAAAATTAATAAAAAAAAGGTTTTTAAGGTTTATTGATAATTTTCAAATTTGTAGAGGTTTTTTGATTTTTTTTTGGGAGGGGGAATAGGGATTTTTTTAATTTCCAGGAAATCACTTAAAACCACCATAGGACAAGCATCAGACAGACAGACGGACGGACAGACATGATTCTACTTTGAGTTATATATACCTGTTGCTATCCTATTATTATCCTCTCTGTCCACTTCCAGCCTCTCAACAACCTCTTCAACCAAATTTCTCATGCGAACTTCAACCTTAACAAAGACAATTGTGTTAATAAGTGTTAGAAATATAAAAATAAATCCAAAGGGGACATTGAAATTATTATTAATCAAAAGTAAGTTTCAAAATAAAATAATGGTACTGTTTTTAAGTGTTTGAATATATTGTACCTAAATAAATCAATGACTATGACATTTTCGAGTAATACTTTACCTATTTATTCCAGAGCTAGAAGATTTTTTCCTGTGCAAGATCACATGCCATATAATGTTTTTAGGCTATATCCCTCAAACATAACCCCATAAAAGGGGGAGGTAGGTTGTGCTAAAATTCCGAAAAGGTGTAAGTTTTAAGGCCTAAAAACAGTAGTAAAACGATTATATTCACTAAATTGTATGTGTATTTCTTATTGAAAAGAACTACAGACAACATTTTTTTAAGTTAACATAAATTGTATCATTCTATTACTGTTTATAAGCCTTAAAACTCACACCTCACCGAATTTTATCACAACCTACCTCTCCCTTTATACTGCATAGACCCTAAAAACTGCATTAATGTAAGTCAAGTAGGTATACAGGTAAGTCGTGTTTGAAAGAAAACGCTGCAATTTTAAGTTATAGTTACTTTACCCTCCAGGATCTTGAAAGCAAACATAAGTATTCCTGGACCTAACCTTTTCCTTGGTGTCCAGACAGTCAGGTCCACGAAAGTTCTTTGAGCATCCAATAGATTTGGCCAAGTTTCGGTCACTCACTTCCTCACCATCGAAACCTTGAATAGATAAATTACAAGCATGACCGAAGCGACTAACCAAGTAAATTATATGCTGGATGCTCATTGGTAAAGGAAATCTTCACTAAAACTTCAGCTGTATTTCTTAAATAGCAACCAAGTAAATGGACATTTCCGCCATATCGTAATTAGGACGGGCGGGCAGACAAAGTGCACTAAAAAGAAGCTTCGCATCTAAAAAGGATAGGTGGATAATGAACAAACAGATATTAAGATAGGTAAAAAATAATGAATACATTCTGTAAAAATACAATCAGTGACTAAGGGGGGGTTTTTAATGCAACCATCTCGTAATCAGTGAGCAAATGACACTTAAAATTCGAATTTCGATCTGAACTTTTGCATGAGTAATCCTTGGTAGGTCTATTTTCCCTAAATCGAACAAAAAGTTGGAAAAGTAACGGCTAGCGGCTCAGCCGTTCAGCCGTTTTTTGCCTATTTTCAGGGTAAATCCATCATCAATTACGTAGGAATCAACTTTTTAGAACATATTTTTGGTTTAATTCATGTTAAATGATAGCAATAACCAATTTTAAAACTTCTAGTACCAACAGCTACCGTCTAGAACCGTTTGATAGCGTTTTGGAGTAGAAAAGAGTATTATGTTGAGAGAGGTTTCGTGACTAATTTGCAGTATAAATATCAAAAAAATGACAAAATAGCTGAGCTGCCAGCCGTTAGCCGTTACTTTTCCAACTTTTTGTTCGATTTAGGGAAAATAGACTTACCAAGGATTACTCATGCAAAGTTATAGATGGAAGTTCGAATTCTAAGTGCCATTTGCTCACTGATTACGAGATGGTTGCATCAAAAACCCCCCCCTTTATAAATGCAGAAAAATTGGTTTGGAATAGTTTTTTTATTGTATCATATCAAACAATTTTCCGCTGATTGTAAAATCATAGGGTTCTACAGTTTTGTTCGCGAAACGAAACAGGGATTAATTCTATATTTTTAGTAGCGAAGCTACTCTATAATTTGAAATGTCCGTCTGTCCGTATGTCCGTCTTAGTTTGGGGGAAACGTGATTTTCTCGGCTCCTATAAAAGATAAAAGGCTGAAATTTTTTGACAACATTTCCATTATCAAGGAGCACAATTAACTATAAAACATCAATGGCGATAGGACCGCTTTTTAGCAGGTTTTAGGCTATTTTTGTATTTTTTACATTTTTCTCCATATCTTTGGTGTTTATGGTCCGATTTCCAAAATTTTTTCTAGTTATAGAATCAAAATTAATTTTCCTGTCGTTTCAAGAAAACAACTATGACGGTCAGACTGCCTTTAAGCAGGTTTTTGGCTATTTTTATATTTTTCAGATTTTCCCCCATATCTTTGGTGTTTATGGTCCAATTTTTAAAAAGTTTTCAGTTAAAGATATCAAAATTAAATTTCCTGTCGTTTGAAGAAAACAACAATGATGGTCAGACTGCCTTTTTGCAGGTTTTTGGCTATTTTTATATTTTTCAGATTTTCCCCCATATCTTTGGTGTTTATGGTCCGTTTTTTTATATTTTTGCAGTTAAAAATATCAAAATTAAATTTCCCGTTGTTCTGAGCATCCAGTATGTAATTTACTTTGACCGTCAGTCTGTTAGTCATAGTACTGAAATATGAATAAATATTAAGAAATCAAAAACAAATGTTGAAAAGGTTTCGTGATTTTTTCCTAATATACATGCTTTTGTCAACTAATATCTAAATTCTTATTTAATTGTTTATGCTTCGCTACTTATGGATGTTGTCATCCTTGTTATTAATATTTTTCGTATGGGCCCAATCCAACAGTAATTAATCGGGTTCGGATTCTTAAAATCTGAGAAAATTACCTTTACAGAGATTAACCAGCCAGACTCCAGTTTTCTGATCCAGCTTTGTAGTGAGTGTTCTGGCTGTTAGTTGAGATAGTTGACCCATTGTTTCTACAGAGAAGGTTTCCTTGATTATGTCACCGAGATTTCCTCCTAGTCCTCGTACCTAGATAGATGGACAGTTTAATAAGTTGCAAGAAAGGATTACCTTGTATTTGTGAACGGTAAACTTTTAGTAGCGCAGCTACTTTGTAACTCATACAAGACCGTACGTCACTATGTCCGGAAAGCTTTGGTAAAAATACAGAATTTTTACAAATCTAAAAACAGTGACTAAGAAAAATTTTTTAAAATCAAGCTAGCTGTTTTGGAATGCCAACCCCAGTTTAAATATACTTTACTGATTAATTTCAATTATCTATTGATTTTTTTTTTCATGAATAGTTCATTCCTCCCATTTTGAATGTGTGATTTGATTATACTTGTTTTGTCCTTACTACCTACCTTATGAATGTTTAAATCTTCATAAAGACTTGGAACAGCAGAAAGTGGTAAAACTGTCTGTAAACATATACATCAATATTGAAAGGAATTAAGGCGTCCCTGAAAAGTGAAACCCAATTACTTTTGCTGTCGTAGATATCTTAAGTAACACAAAGACCAATTATTAGAATTTTAAAGTCGGTTTGGCATACAATGAATATAATATATATCTTAATAATAAAGTAAATAACGGAATCTGTGTGTGTCTATGTGTACCGAAGGATCTCGCTAACAACCGCTGAACCGATTTGGTTCTCCTTTACAATTTAGCTTTTCATAGGTACTGGGAAGGTTTATAACTATTTGGGGTATGGTACAACCACCGTCCAACGAGAAATCGCAAGAAAACCAAAATAATCTAACCCCATCTAGTGACCGAAAAAATATTTTTTGGTAAACAGATTATCTTAACATAGATTGAAAAAAAACGCTAGTATGTAATATTGTACCAAAAAAACTTTCATAACCTGTTAGCCTTGGCAGCGGTTGAGAATAAATGAAAAATTAACCGCGCGACTGCGGCTGCCGAGTCCTGGTTATAAGAAATTTAACTAAATTGATGTATTTCCTGTTTATTGGGTTTATTTAGCCCACAGCACAATTTGGCCAGAGTTTTACAATGAGCTAGTCCTGCTGAACAACGAAATTTTGTCCTTGTTATCATTATATTGTCAACTAAAGTCTCCCAAAGATTTAAGCTTCATTTTTTTCGTAGATATTGTTCTGAGGTTCTTAATTGTTAAATAAAAGGAATATTTTGTAAATTAGCTAGGTACCCTCAAACGAAAATGTTTATGAAACAAAAAATACAGTAATTAGAAAAGTCTTAAATAAAATAAATGCAATGACTAAAAGTATGTGTTTCTAAAGCAGTATTTATGAAAATTATTTTCAATTATTTATAAATGTTTTTTGTTAGCTTCGAAACTAAACTCATGACTAGTCTAAATCTTTGATAATTTAGCCTACCAAAACAAAAACAGTAAATGTTAGAAATAGTGATTTATCGTACAATATTCCTTGTGTAAACAGCAGCCCTCATTTCTTCAAGTATCATTGCACCTATGAAGAGATCCATGTCAGTTTTTTTAGTAGCGTGGCTATCTAACAAGTCGTTCAGTTCATGGTTCCATCTGTATCTCATGTGGTTATTCCCTTATTTTGTCTTTGGAACAGGTTTATTAAAGACGTTGTTAGGATTTCCTATTTTGCTTAATTGTTAGGTATGTAAATAAAAGCTTATTATTAGGTCATATAGGATTGTAGCAGAAAACTTTATCAAAGGCTTATAGTCGATAGATTTTGAACGTTTTTAACATGCCATAATTAATGATCAGAGTTATCCATTACGCTCTAAGGACTTACCAAAAGCTCTAATTTTTAAAAGCTTTGTCTACACTAAAAAAAGTTATGAACCTATTGCTAATCTTTTATCAGCATCATTTCCAGTTAGTTGTATTTCATCTATCCAGTCTTGCAAGGATTTCATTCTTTCTTCCTGAATACAAAGAAGGGGTTTTAAAAATTTAATTTCTCTCTTAGGGGACATTCGAGTGTCCAATGTTTTGATCCAATAATTATAATACAAAGAAGAAGTAATTTTTAAAAGCGAAGATTTTCTATAATTGAATTAGGGTCGGTCCGTCCGTGAGTCCGTCTGTCCGTAACGGATAGCTTTTTTCGTTAATTTAGGCATGTTAGAATTGTCCTATCCATTTCAATAACTTTGCATGGTGATTCCTGTAGTAGTTAGGTACAATTTAGAAAGCGTAGCAACTCTATAATCGTTACCAGAATGTCCGTAAGTCCATTTTAAACATGTTTTTTTTTTACTTTTTTAACAACAATTTTTTATGTGATAAAATCATCTGATTGATCTGATTTTTGGATTAATAATTCCAATTACAATAAGGTACAATATTATGAGTGAAGCACTCTATAATCAAGTCTTAAAAATGTCAGTATATCCTTAAACAGAATTCTGTATTTAAGAAATTTTGCAAGAAATTTACGTATAATTTTGGCAGTTTTGACACTCTGCAAGAGTTAATGTTCGTCTGTCATACCGTTTCAGAGCTTCGCTTTTATGGATGTTGTCATCCTTGTTCTATCATCATTAGGGGTGCACATCAATTCATCATTCAATGACTTAATGTCTCCCTAAATTTATGTAACTAACTACACCGCAAAATAGGAACATAGCTAGAAATTTCAAAATGGGGAGGTAGGTTGTGCTAAAATTCCGTAAAGGTGCGAGTTTTAAGGCTTAAAAATAGTAGTAGAACGATAATATTCACTAAATATGTGTATTCCTTATTGAATAGAACCATGGACAAAAAATTTAATATATTTATATTTAGTGAACATGATCGTTCTACTACTGTTTTTAAGCCTTAAAACTTACACTTTAAAGGAATTTTAGCACAACCTAACTCCCCCTTATTCCATTTACCTTCGAATCAGTTTTAACCCCTCCAATATGAGTATTAGGTAGACTGGAATCAACATTAAATCTTTCAAAGTCCAATTCTGATAATCTAAAGTAAAATAGGCTATTATGTTTAAATATGTAATAGAAAAGTAAAGTTAAGACAATTATCATACCCACAATAATCTATTTCTCCCGAAATTTTATTCTAACTGTTATACAATCTTATCAGAGCTTACTTATTATTTCCTATTTATGCAGAAAGAGGGGGAGCCAAAGGGCAGAATTTCACCCCTAAGAGTATGAATTAAGAAACAAATACATAATTTCATGATTCTATCACTGTATCCCCGCAAAGCTATGTCATGAGTATGGAAGGTATTCTATTTAAGATTATGTCGATATTATAAAATATTAGTATCAACTGAAACCTTTCCAAAGCCTGTATTGTGTTGCGCCTGACATGATAGCAGTATATCCTATGTTTACTTTTTAGCGTCTTTTGCATGACTCGGCTTAGGAAACTCCTAGGTTACCTGGCATTCACTAGTTGAGTGATATCTAGATATGCCTCGTCAATACTAGCTCTCTCCACCACACAATTGAAGGATAACAGAACCTAAAATAATTATAAAGACTTTAGGTAAAGAGTTCATAAAAGTAAGAATATTACAAAGTTTTCTATCTCAAAAATAAAATACATTAAAACCTGGACTGTCCCTATAGGTTGCTTCTCTGAAAATCTAAATCAATCGGTTTAGGCTTTTCGGGTACCTTATTCTCCAACGAAACAAAAAATATTACTTTAACTTTAAAAGATACTCTAGTGTTCTCTCTCAGAAATAACAACTTACAACCCGCAATTTTTAACCATTTTTCACATGAAACATTGGGTCTATGAGAGCTTATTAGTATGGTTTATCCTAACAAAAAAAAAATAACAGTATATCTTATAAAGCATCCGAAAAAAACACAGCTCAACATAGCATTACAGACTGCCTGACGGAGGATGAACAGAGAAAGAGAATTATAGAGTAGCTATGCTTCCAAAAGTCCTACCTCAATAACTTCTCTGCCAGCTTTGCGATACTTTGTGAGGTCAGCTTTGTCTCTAAATAGAACAATTTTTTTTGGTATTTTTAGGTAATTTTTTACTCCCAACAAAGTAAATTCATAAAATTCTGCATATGTTAGCTTGTAAATTTTTTGGTGAAAACTGAAAATAAAGGATTGAACAATTACCTAACATTAATAGAGCGATATAATTGTCCTCACAGTGATAAAACATTACATTTGCTTTCTTTTTAAAAATTCTTAATCAAATATTTTTTCGCTTCGTATTATAAACATATTTCCGCGAATATAAAAATGTACAATTATAAGATTAAAACTAGTTTGGTTAGCCCCAAGATGCCGAAGGCATGGCCCAGGATAACAAACCTGGTTTTAATATTATGATTGTACATTTTTATATTTTTAGAATACTGGATCTAATACGATACGATAAATGATTTTTCAGCTGGGCTTGGAACCGGTTCTAATCCAGAGGATATACTGGAAAGTATTTTCCTACCTGTGTTCAGGTACTTTAACCAGCCTAATTTCTGGACACTTTTCTGCAGCATCGTTACCTCGCATCTGTCTGGTCACACCACAAGCCCTACAAAATTGCATTTTTACTGCAAAAATGTTTTTTTCTGCAAAGAGAGGACATATCTAGTAAATTAATACCTAATCATAAACCATGCACTGCTATATCACTCTTGAGCTCTAATGTATTTGAAAAAAAAAAATACCCGTCCTAACCTAATTTGCTGAGGCTAGTCAGTGCAGAAATATCTATCCATCTATTATCTACTTACCTTGCCTCGTAGTTGACCGCAATGATTCCTCCTCCTTTCCATGTGTTGTACTGAACAACAGCAGCTGGAACACCCTGCAGGCTTACATCTTCCCTTGCCTCAACCTGCACGTGGGAAAATATTTTATATCGTGAGAAAATATTTGTTGGTGTGGGAAAATATTTGATGGCGTGAGAAAATATTTGTTGGTGTGGTAAAATATTTGTTTGGAGATGCGACATCCAAATTTCAAAATTCTTTGAACGAACAAACAAGATTCTTATAGAAATGCTTCCCATCTAGTTCACTTTATTTATATTCTCTATAAATTTAACACCATATAAAACTTTGATCTAAATAATGATTGACAGGCCATAGTAATTATCGCGCGCACTTCAGGCACAAGACACAATTACTCTGGTCAGCCCTTAGGCACTTTTAATGTATTTTTATGCATTTTCAAGTCTATTATTACCAATATAATACCATATATGGGTAATACTAGCCTAATCATGGTAATCTATATGTGATTGAATATTGTTATATGCTTATATAAAACATTATATCTATTGTTAAAGTAATCATGTAACCAATATGTAATACTAAGTATACCTATAGCCATAGCTACATTTACGTCACAAGTTTAACATACAAACACCCTATTAAACAGACAAGGACTTAGATCCTGGTAAATAGTTGTTGTTATAACTTGCACCTCTTAAAATAGCTCAGTTATTCATTGACTCTGGAACTATCAAGTTCTTCTCCTGGCTTACAGGTAATGATCTTAGTTAATTTAGCATGCATTGTAGTTTAAATTTAGGTTCCTTAGTACTTAGCATGAATTGTGCCTAGGTCTTATGTTAGAGATCTAACACTATGCACAATTAGATGCTTTGGACTTAGGGCACTTTTCTGTCCTACACTACTTATGTTTATTATCTCCTATCCTGTATATATTTCATACTTAACTGATTCACTTGTAATGTAAATACACTTTATAAAACCATCTTCCTTCTTAAGTGCTTAATATACTTATATGATATAGATCGAACATCATAACCAGCCATTTATTCTTAGCTTAAAGCAATATAATACCGCAAATGGGTATTTGTTGAACTGCCATGGGTTCAACCAAATTCGTATTATACTTGTGGGAATAAAAGGAAAAAGCATTCTTCACTGACGAGCCGACGCTGAGAATGTCTATGTGTATTGCAGTAAGAGTAGGATTCAAGTAGTACTCATAGAAGAGCGATCTCCATGCCATAATTTTGGACAAGCGCCCCATTCGCACTACCATGTTGGTCTGACGAAATGTTTAATTGACATGATGCAGAGAGAGACGGGGGACAATGGGCTGTTTATTACACTAGTCCCCAAAGTTTTCTAAAAACGTTTTCTTATTCGTTTGCTTAACAACTTTGGGGTCTTTTAATGGATTTTAATTGGTTAGTTTATTAAGTTGAGTGTCCAAACGTTTCAAACACTAATTGTGATCTAAAGAAGGGGTAATTTTGTGTATTAACATTTGGGATGTACATCAATTTATTGGCCATTGTCTTATCCCTTTAGATCCCTCAATTTGATGACATGGAATAATATTTGTCATATACAATTATATCAATGGCTCTGGTCCCCGACATTAGGTATCTTTGGGATAAAAAATAGTACGTAGTCAATTCTAGGCAGGTATATTGAAAAAATTATTAAATTATAAAAGTTTTTCTCGTATTCATTCGAATCCGGTGGATAGGAACCGGTTCTCATCCATACGAGAAAAACTATGTCTAGCATCGTATTATATCCAGCTTTCTACGAATATAAAAATGTACAATCATAAGATTAAAACTAGTTTTTATAGCCCCGAGGTGCCGAAGGCATTCTATATCCGCGGAAAGCCGTTTATAATACAATGCGAGAAATAACTATTATTAGTTTAGGTATAATTTTAGGTATGTAATAATATTAAATCACAAAAACATGACATTTTCTAAGGACATACATAAGGAGTTACTCTACTAAAAATAGATCAAACCTGAACATAGAAGCAATCCATGTCAATAAGAGCAATAACCTTGTCTGTCATTGTTTATGTTTTCTGAAAGTATATAAAGTCTTTAGGAATTTCAATTATAATTTTCCCCATTGCTAAACAACATAACAATATTAGCCATACAATCAATAAGCTAAAATAATTAAATAAATGTGGAGGTGATAATTTTGGAGAACTGTACAGATCATTACCTTTAGTGTCTTATTTCTAAGTTTTCTGGATACTTAAATTCATGAGATCTCTAATATACATCACCTCCCCCTTTGAACAATTCTGAAGATATAATCTCATTATTTTATATATATTTTTATAACAATAACAAATACTATAGTAATTTATCTTAATTTCTTATTAAACCTTGTAATCTCCATTGTTCATAGTCCGCATTCCTAAAAGAATAACTGTATTCATTAATAGGGCATTAACAGGAAAATTAAGATTAGGCATAGCTTGACGGATAGCTTGCCTATCTACCTACGTAAGATACGCTTATCGGGTTAATCGACTTTCTAACTTTCCATTTTTAGACGACGGTTTTTAGTAGGCATTATCCACTAACCTCCAAAGAATAACTTTTCTGCCCCCCTCCCAGCTTATTATATCTTAAACAGCAGCCGAGAAAACACATATCGCCCATAGCAAGTACTAACAGAAGTGAATATAAGAAGCTTTGCTTCTTAAAATTCTGATACAAGATAACTATTCTATCTATTTATTTACCTTATCTTAATATTTTCTTGATCAATTTTCTCCCCAAATTGATAATAGCTTTCTAGCATCCAGGGTAATTTTTTATAACAATAGGCACGAGCATCCTGAATATTTTTAGTAGGTATTAACATACAAAAAAAAATAGTTAAATCTTGCTATGGGGGGTAGTTACACAAAGTGCATCTCTCTAGTTAAGGTGGTAAATCTTTAAATGTTTTCACTGTAAAATAGTTGTCTTGATAAATGATAATTAAGTGTACATAGGGAAAATTCGAGTTTAGACCTATAAAAAAGGATGAAATCTATAAAGCAAAGATCTTAAATACTCAATTTTAAACAGTTAAGCAGAAAAGCATGGAAATCTTCAAGTGTGATTCGAAACGTATATCTTTAACTAAGATAATTATGAAGACACAACAGTAATTTCATCCGTTAATCTTGAATAGCAGCCGAGAAATTCACGTGCTCCCCATTCAGTTTCTTAAAGACGAACATTTCGAAAAAAAAGAGTAGCTTCACTGCTAAAATAAAATACATCATAATAATTATTTAAAATCGACAAATACCTACCCGACTTTCATTTAAATGTTTCCAGGTGAAGTAGGAAGCAAAAAATAATCCTAAAGTAAATAAGTATGTATAAAAAATTGTGTTATAAAACTGCTTATATCAACAACAAAAAACCTCTTTTTTGCCATTGCAAAGGGTCGTTTTTAGGCGAAAGGGTTCTATAGTACAACTATTAAACACGGATAGGGATAACATAACACATAGTTAATTGTAATTTATTTGACAATTAAATTTAACAATTCATTTATTTTTTAATGACAATAAATTTCCAAGTATATCAATTTTAACTTATAAATTAATATTTATCAATTATAGGTATACACTTGGAAAAATCAAAATAATTTTTAAAAATATTCAAAAAAAGTTGTGTGATTTTGATGCCAATCCATTCGTCATTTCATGAGGAAAGAGGCGTGGAAAATTTAAATAATCTTCTATTGACCTCCCCGGCCCCGTATCCATGAACTGACCTGCCTCGACAGCAATAACAGCTTTACCAAAATTTTTAAACATTCCCCATTTGGATTTCTCTGCTTTTCTCATTTTTTCTGAGAGAAAAAACATTATGTAGGTACAGTTTTACATTTTGAAAAAACATTAGTAATTATATTTAACTTTGGCGAGAAAGTTTAAAATTGAGGATGGTTTCTAAGAATCTCCCTAGCTTTAATTCTTTAAGAAAATAAAAAAAAATGTATTACAAAATTAAATGAACACAGGAGCGCACATGCCGCGTACAATTATTTATTTTGAATGTCGCCTTTCATCACAAAATTTAAAAATATGATTATTTATCCCTTTTTTATATGATTTTAAAAATCTTTTCCTTTTAAAACCTCCAATTAATCATTTTTGGATTTATATCGTAAATTCTAATTATTTAAAGCCACAAAATACAAAATTTTAAAAATTAATTTTAGCAAAGACGACATTTATATTGAAAAGAGTGCACTTCCACTTAAATGTAAACAAAGTAAAATTATTGTTGAGTTTGCCGCAATTTTGTAATAATATAATATAAATATATACTCCGACGAGCCCCGTTTAGGGCCATAAAGGAGGTGCTAACATAAAAGTCAAGCTTCTTTCAGGTGTTTGTCAATCTTTACTTTGAATTGAGCCAGGCTGGTAGAAGATTTTATTTCGCTTGGGAGATTGTTCCAGCCTCTTACTGCTCTAGAACTAAAAGAGTTTTTGCCAATCTCTGTTCTGCGGAAAGGTAGATTTAAGTTCAAATCTGGGTTAGGTACAGATGAGCGGGTTGAAACTCTGTTGGGGTTTGATCTTGTGAACCAGACTTCCGGATTAACATTGCTTAAGTTGTTTAAAATCTTGTAAGTTTCAATCATATCTGCTCTAAATCTTCTTTGTGATAGAGTTTGAAGATTTAAATGCTTCAACTTTTCTTCATAGGTGCCATTAAGTCCAGAAATCATATTAACAGCTCTCCTTTGAACCTTCTCCAGAAGTTCACAGTCACCTGCTTGCCAAGGGGACCAGGCAGGTGTGGCATACTCCAAGTGTACTCTGACTTGTCTCTTATAGAGATCAAGAAAAACTTTCTTATCCCTATAGTGAAAAGTTCTTGAAATTTGGGACAGAATACCATTTGCAGTTCTTGATGCTTTGATGCACTGTTCACTAGGTTTGCCTGATTTATTAACAAGAACACCAATATCCTTTTCTGAGTCCACTTTCTCCAGTATCTTGTTGTACATTTGGTATTGATACTCTTTGTTGTTTCTGCCATAGTGCAGGACTTTACATTTCTCCACGTTGAACTCCATTCCCCACTCTTTGGCCCATACACACAGAGCATTTAGTTGGGATTGAAGAAGATCCCTGTCAGCTTCTGATTTAACAGGGTGGCCAAGTTTGGTATCATCAGCGAATTTACTGAGGAACTTGACTTTGTCAGCTGATAAGTCAATATCATTTATGTATATCAGGAACAGGATAGGGCCTAAAACTGAAAAATTTTATTAAAACTGAAGCTACCTCCAATTACGATGTTTGTTTTATGACTTTATATTATTTGAAAAATTTACTAAATAAAGGTTAGTATCTGTATTAATAATTTTCATGGACGTATATAACTAAACAAGAATAGTTTATTTCAGGGTTTCGGATCCGGATCCGCAAGGATCCGCATATTTTTGGGTCCAAGGATCCGGATCCTCAAAAAAATGCAAATCCGGATCCTTGGACTCAAAAAAATGCGGAAAAAATGGAAAAATCTACCTAAATTTATATAAAATCTCAGACATTCTCTTGATGAGAGCAAATCTTTAAGGTTTAGGGTCAGACTTGAAAATTAAAAGTAATTTTGACTTTGAATTAAAGAATAAATATTTTTGAAAAATTTGGTGATTTTATTTTTATTATCAAGGATCCGGAACCGGATCCGGTAGGATCCGGATCCGCATCCGGATCCGCACTGACCCAATTTGGAGGATCCGGATCCGGATCCGCAAAAAATCAATGCGGATCCGAAACCCTGGTTTATTTTGTATGATATATCCACAGTTTTAGTCTAAAATTCATGCTGAGATAATGACAGTAAGAAAACAACATTGCAAAGGGCACCACCAGCTTAATAATTTTTTTGTTCAATTAATTTATATAAAGAGCATTTTGAAGAAATATTTATTAACTAACACTTGATTTTTACAAAATACTTTTTTTAAATTGCAGAAAAATAATTTAAAACATCTTAAAGATGGATAAGAAAGATAATAAATCGAATAAAATAGATAGGGAAGCACGATACAGACAACATTCAAAGTTTGACAATTCATTGCTGGAACTATATTTTGATCTGAAAAAGAAATGTAGAAATGAACTGGGAAGAAGAAAACAAATGAAGTATCTAACAAAAGAAGAGAAAAAGGAAATTTTTGATGCTTGGACCCTCCATGGAAAACTGTCAGGAAATTACAAATTTTCCCAGTTTAGGTAAATGTTAAATTATTAAAAATGTAAATACTGTTAGTAGCGAAAATTCTCCATAATTTTAAATGTCTGTATGTATCTATGTCTGTCTGAAAACTTTTGAGGGAAACATGATTTTCTCGGCTCTTTAAAAGATAGAAGGCTGAAACTTTTACCAACCATCCAATGATCAAGGAGAATAATTAACTAAAAAACATCCATGGCGGTCAGGTTTTTGGCTAATTTTATTTTTTTTTTACATTTTTCCCTATATCTCCTTTAAAAGATAGAAGGCTGAAACTTTTTAAAAACCATCCAATAATTAAGGAGAATAATCAACTAAATAACATCCAAGGAGGTCAAACTGCTTTTAGCATTTTTTCGGCTAATTTTTTTTTATATTTTTCCCTATACCTTTTGGTGTTTTGTTTATGGTCCTATTTTTAAAATTTATTTTTAATAATCTAAAATACAAAAATTCATCAACCTAAACCTTTTAAAATATTTTTTTTCTAGGTTGACAGCTTCTGTTCTTATCTCTGATATAAAGAAGATAAATTACCAGTATTATCACCCCAAACACGAAGGAAAGTTCTTGGTACCTGTAGAAAGTAATCTCATTCAAACACAACAAAAGTCATGTCAGCATGCAATGGGTAAGAGATAATTTATGATTAATTCTTATGGTCTATATGACAAGTGGTATTACTCACCTTGTATAAGTTTGCAAGTATAAATATTTATCATATTTAAAATACCAATATTTCTATTACAGTTTGAAAAAAACATCCATTTTCCCTTAAAAAATGACAAAGGGGGAGGTAGCTCTCGCAGAATTCCGTGAGGATGTGAGTTTCAGACTTTAAAACAGGAGTACAACTCTAAAATTTGGCATGGTAGTTGCATTAATGGGGTATAACGTGGATTTGTGAAAAAACGCGGCCGAACCGACGCTCCTGCCGAAAACCGTCGGAATTTTTTTTCGCATTTTCTCGTTAAATTAGACAATTTTGAATCATTTGAGACAAACTTTTGTTTCTAAAAATTTCCCCTGTTTTTTCTCCTGATATTTTGGTAGAGTTGGAACATGCTTTTAATATTAAAATATAAAAAATCCCAAGTGTCCAGAACAACTAAAAGGTCAACTTTGTTAGAAAATAATAAGTTTGTCTTAAATATTTCAAATTTGTGTAGGTAATTTATCGAGAAAAAAGCAAAAATATTTTGGCAGGACATACCGCACCAAAATCAAATGGCTCCGACACGCTGCCCCCCTGCCTCAAAAAAGCTTCAGGTACGTCCCCCTTTTAAAAAAATACCATCCCATAATTTATATGAAGTTTCCCTGAAATGAATAATTAATTCAGTTCAGTAGGTAGTTAAATCTGAAAATGTTTATGAATTTCCTATGGTTTTATTATAATTAATTTACAGCCCTATTAATATCTAAATTCCTATCATGAGCAGGGACAAGGGAATGATATTCTGACAAACAATTCTAATGGAAAATTTCCCCACAACCCCCTTCCCCTTTTCCTCCCCTTCTAACCCACCCCTCTTTAGTTAAATGGAACACTTATAAAGGTTTCGTGATTGTTTGTAGAAAACTTTAAAATGTTTCGTGATTTTTTTTGTAGAATTTATTGTTAGAAAATCTACCCCTGATCATGAGCAATGAAAAGCTTAAAAAAAGGGGGTGGTTTTGACACTTTTTAAAACCAAAACTACAGGGATTCAACTAAAAAAAGAGTAAAAACACTGAAATTTGGAATGACAGTTGCTTTAAAAAGGTAAAATGTAGAGCTGTGAAGAAAAGTTTTTTTTTAACCGCCGCTACCGCTGTTTCCTGCCAAAAAAAACAATTTGGCAATAGAGGCGGTTCCTTGCTGTTTCTTCACAGTTCCACATTGTACCTCTTTAAAGCAACTGCCATACCAAATTTCAGTGCTGTAACTCTTTTTTTTAGTTGAGTTCTTTTGACTTTTAGTTTTGGTTTTAAAAAGTGTCACAACCGCCTCCCTCCTTTTCATTGTCATTGGGAAATGCCTTTACTTTTTTGGTTTTTGAAGCTCAAGGCTTCAAATTTGGGGTATTGGGTCTACTTTTGGCAGTCTTTCAGCAGTTAGATCAGTGTACTTTTTGCAGGGTTCCTTTAACTGATTTTTTGAAATCTTATTTTAAAGAAAAAAAAACAAGTTTGTGTGTTATTTATTTGAATATATGCTTTTACTTGCAATTATTAGTACCAAAGCTACTCTATAATTTACTTTGTCTGTTTGTCTGTCAGTTTGTAATGGTATAGGGGAAATGTGATTTTCTCGGCTGAAATTTTCAGCCATATCTAGCTATACATAAATTGTTTTGTCCTTCTGTCTGTCGGTCTTACCTCAAATGACAATTCTATGATTTCTTAAGGCTTTGCTAATTATGAATGTTAACATTCTTGTTTTTTTTAGATAAAAGAGATAAACCTAATAATCAAACTCCAACACTTAAAGAGCAGATTGAAAACATAGTCCAAAGAATTAAAGATGTGACAAGTTCTAAAGGAATAACTTTAGATGAGGGTATTTATATGATTAAAGCAAGATGTACTCAATTACAAAATGAGGCAAAGCAACAGGTTCTCCTTATATATTCTAATCAATTATAAAAGTGACATGATGTCTTTCTGTGTGTACATCTTTTGTGCTTTTTCAAAATGGTACTGATTTAAGTGAGAATCTTAAAGGTTCTAGAATGTTTTTATCTATTTTAGAGGTACACCATAAAACCCTTGAAATATCAACATTTTTAGAGTATTTAGATCAAAAGGGGTATTTGCACGAAGTGCATTTAAACTTGAATTTAGTGAACTGCATATTTTTTTCTATTAGATAGTTTAAACTACATCTATCATCTATAGGACAAATATTTGAAGAGAAAATTTATTTTCTACCAGGTTGTTTAAAAAATATCAAGACTTGAAAATTAAGTTTTTTGGATATATTATGACTATCCTGATTTTACAAAGACAGCATAATGATTATTTCGGTGGTGCTAAATTGATTGCTATTTATTTTAATTCAAAATCATATATGTTAAGGTGGTATTTTTGTAACTTATATTTGCAATTAAACTCGTTAAATGCACGTAATGCAACTATCCCATTCTATTTTTTTTTGTTTTAATTTAGGAGTGTAATGTAGAAGAACCAGAAGACGAAACTATTGAAGACATAGCAAATAATTCAGCAAACAAAAAATTAGAAAATAGCACTTCTTCAAACATAAAAGAAGAAAACTCTAATAAAAATGAACAAGATTTTTTTATGTTTGTTGGGCATAATGATCTTAAAACTGAAAATGATATAAAAGAAGAGATCGATGAAAACATTTCCAGTCAATCCATCACTGAAGAATTTCATTTTGCAGACCAAGAAACATTTGTTAAAGACGTAATCAAGGATGAACACAACGCTGAAACTTATTTAGATTTTACTACTATTGAATTCAAAGACAAAATTGATAATATTGTTATTTTGTAATGAATTGAAGAGATCAAAAATGTTGTGATAAGTTTAAATTTTCAAGTCATCAAAAAATCCCAAATATTTTGCAGTGATAAACTAAATGTTGTTTGTGATTATGTAAAACTTACATGTAACAAAGATTTTTTTGTATTCAATATTATTGTTATTTTTTTCAGAGAAAAAAATGATAGTTAGGAGTTCTGTAAAAAATCTTATATGACAGAAAGCTATTCTTTAATTAGGGTAGGTCCTTCTGTCCGCAAGTCAATTGGACACACACTGTGATTGATAAGTATCTACTATATATGTTACTTTGTTGATATACTAGCGGCCACGCACCTAGAGGCCTCTACGATCTTAAGCTTCAGGCAGACGGACACAAGGACAAACTATTAGTTACCTATAGTTTTGTGATTTCCAATTACAGTTTACATATCTTTAAATAAATAACATTTTATTCCGATATACTGATAACATCCAAGTAAGTTATGTACATAATACAAAATGTATTAAGACTAAATAAATTTCAGATGGTTTATTCAAGAAAATGTTCAGTATTAGGGTGTGATTCTTTGTCCAATAAAGAAACACCCTTTTTTAAAGTACGAGATCGTTGGCTGCCCCTTAACCCTGAGGGTTGGAAAGTACGCATTAAAAATAAATATATTTGTAAAAATCATTTTAGACCAGAGGATATTTGTAGGCCACCCAACAAAACCCCATTTTTGAAACCCAACTCAAATCCGGTTTTTCCATTAAGGTAACTATTTATTTGGACAATCATTTTATTTCATGCCTTAAAAAGCATATTGTTTATGACTTTCTGCTTAGGTATGTTTCTTAAAATTCTTAACAGCACTATTTATGAGCTGAAAGATTTGGCAAATTATGAGTTTCGTTGTAACTCATTAATTCGGACATAGTGTTTGTAGTTTTACCCCATGCAATCCCACCTTACGTACAGTTTTGTCCATTAGTAGCGCAGCATTGGCAATCTGCCAAAGAAAAGTACATTGTAATACAGTAATTGCAAATTATTAATTTGTGTTAGATACAGTCTCTAGATGTTTAAGATTGTAGAAGGTCTTCCTAGCTTATTGCTTAAAATCTTTGCATTTTAACAAAAGAATATTAGGTACAATATATGCTTTTTCCTACACTACACACAGATTGATATACTCTAATTAAATATAGCCAGGGATCTTGAGGGATAAGACTGGATTCTATATTGATATACATCCCCAATTAATATAACTGAAATAACCCCTTTTAAAAATAGAATTCTTGGTTAAAAAATTGAAAACAAACTAACCTAAATTCTTTTATAGTGTTTTTAAGTCAACGAATAAGATAACTTAGTTTTAAAAGTTTGGGTAAAGATTTAAATTAAATAGTCCAATGTCCCCTCCCTTCCTGTAGTTTTCTTAGCTACGAATGAAACCCCTTTCAAATACAGCTTAATTGTTTAGCTTTCAAGACGCAGAACGTGAAAAATTGCGCAGAATTAGCGAGCTGGTGATTTCGGCAATACTAAGAATTGAAACATTGATGAAAAAAGAAAATATATCTTTCCTGGATTTTTTGGATATGATTAGAGATAAATGGTTGGAATTGCAGGTAGATATTATTTCGCTTTCTTTCTAAGTGCATTGTCGAGCATAGAACCCCCGCCCAATCCAATTATTATAATAAGTCTAAAAGAAGGTAAAAGGGATAATTTTGTTATTTACATTTGGTCATGTTAAGTTAGATTACAAATAGAAAAAAATCTACCATTTCATTCCATCTTTACTTCAAGGGGGGGGGGGGGTTAATGCAACCATCTCGTAATCAGTGAGCAAATGGCACTTACAATTCGAATTTCGATCTGAAATTTTACATGAGTAATCCTTGGTAGGTCTATTTTCCCTAAATCGAACAAAAAGTTGAAAAAGTAACGGCTAACGGCTCAGCAACTAGCGGCTAGAACCGTTTGAAAACGTTTTGGAGCAGCATAGAGTATTATGTAGGGATAGGTTTCGTGATGATTTCCCTTGAAAATAGTTTTAAAATGGCAAATAATAACTGCTGAGCCGCCAGCCGTTAGCTGTTACTTTTCCAACTTTTTGTTCAATTTAGGTAAAATAGACCTACTAAGGATTACTCATACAAAATTCCAGATCAAAATTCGAATTCTAAGTGCCATTTGCTCACTGATTACGAGATGGTTGCATTAACCCCCCCCCCCCCCTTATTTTAAAATATGATGGGTGGGTGGTGGTTAGTGCTCGTCGATAGGCCCTTTGTGGGAAAGAACCACTATTAATATATTATAAATTACGGGCACTTACAAACTAAAGTAAAAAATATAATTTTTTACTTTTTGAAATGGTTATGAAGCGAGGGAAAAAACTTTTATATCGACACAAAATAGTATTGAAAGATACATTTTTTTAAAGCAAAGCCTTTCTAAATTTAGTGTCGATCTATCCGTGACGGATAGCCCCTGAAGTTTTAGACATTTTAGAAACGTAGTATCGTTTACAAAGAGTAGTATGCACGAACGAGAGCAAGTGATTCTAAGCACCTTCCAGCAGCGATTCTAAAAGTTTTTGTTGGTGAATATACTAGGGTTATAGGTATTTAATATCGTTATAACAATTTACAAAAATAAGTTTAACCATTTTTTGGCTATATATTATCAAATGTTTTGTTTAATTCAAACTGTTTTAACACAAAAGTAACTTTTTTAATGAAAAATGTTCATTTGGAAAAAGGGATGGTAACATGTAATATTGTAAACAGTTTTATTAGTGTACTTTCGTAATTTACAGCATTTAATTATGTTTTGGCTTGTTATTTTATTTCAACAAACAATTGATGATATTTCATCTAAAAATGCTTAACATTTCAAAGTTTCATACATAGAAAACCATAGTAAAACTAAATTTTTTAGTTGGTATAACTATATCAAACATAACCCAAGTATATTCACTAAAAAATATTTAGAATGACTGCTGGAAGGTGCTTAGAATCACTTGCTCTCGTTCGTACATAGTCCCCTTTTGGATGATAATTCCTGTAACAATTTAATTTTAGAAATTCCGTACAAACCCTTTCAAGCATGATTGTCAGCTTTATTCCACAAATTTTTAATCACATCAACTTTTTTGGATTGAGGATTTCAACAACAATTAGACTCATTGTTGTGGGTGAAAAGTCTCTATAAATGAGGCATATCTTGTGATTTCCATGCATAGCATTTTGTTAAAAATTCGTAAAAGTATTTTTTAGTGTCATTTTATATTTTTTGAGTTCGTGCCTTTGATTAATGAGCTTCGCTTTCATAAATGTTGTTATCCTTGTGACTACTATAAAGAAAAGATAGTCTCAATTTTTCTAACTTTTTTAGGAAGATCCTAATAAGAGATGTGACAATGTTTCAACCACAGAAAATGTTACTAATTCTACTATGATTGATCCTATTACATTCATAAACGTGCCTTGTGGTGATGAAACAATTATCAAACAAGAAATTTGTGATACAGATAATCCTATTGAAACTGAAGTTAAAACAGAAGAAAAAAGTGAAGATCAAGTGATAGTTAAAACTGAAAAAGTTAATGATGATCTAGAAGTTTCACCGGATGATCATTTTCCTCCTGAAGTTTTACCGGGCATGAATGAAACATCTGCTATCAACATAAACGTAATAGACACAAATTTTGATTCAAACGAGCAAATAAAAAATCAATTTCCAATTAAGAAGATAGTGTTTAATGAAAAATCTGTTAAAAGAAAATTGAAAGACACAAGCATTGAAGCAGATAATCAAACAAAGAATCAGTTTCCTATTAAAAAGATTGTGTTTAATAAAAAAATATCCCGAACCCCCCCAAATATTCTCATTTCTATTGCTCCGTGTAAAAGTAATATTTCTCCTGATTTAGATAATATGTCGGGGCCAAATAATCATGAAAAATAATAAACTCCTTACGAGAAATGTACATAAACAAATTTTACCTATTGTTGTATTGTATTTTTGATCAACTTAAAATGCAAGAATTTTTGCACTTATTTTAGTCCATTTCAAATATGATATAATGACTATAGATTTTTAAGCAACATGTCACTTTCGATTTTCATATTAACACTTATTTTGGTATCAATATTCATTATACCATAAAAGGAATGGGTTTGAACAGTATAGTTTAGTATTATTTATCCTTACATTAAAGTAACAGGATGTCTGTGTGTTTGTGTGTCTGTACCGAAGGATCTCGCTAACCGCTGAACCGATCGGGTTCTCCTTAACAGGGTAGATTCTCATAGGTCCCGGGAAGGTTTATAATTATTTTGGGGGAGGGAACCACCACCCTCCCAAGAGAAATGACAAAAAAATCGAAAAATTTTAAGATTTGTGAGACTTCAACGTAACATAAAGAGGTATCGTAAAAAAAGAATTATCTCAGAGACTTTAACCAACAAAAACATTTAAAGTGCCAATAGAGGCCTCTAGGGGCGTAGCCGTTAGTTTAGTATAAAATGATATCCCATTTTAATACATGTACATTATACAATACACTAGCAGCTACGCCCCTAGAGGCCTCTAGTGGCACTTTGAATGTTTTTTTCTTATCTAAAATATCTAATTACAGAAATAATTGTTTTATGTTTCGTTGGAGTCTCTTTTTCGAGAGGGGTAATTTTTTTCTAGGGGCGATTTCTCCTGATAGGGTGGTGGTACCCTCCCCCAAAATAGTTATAAACCTTCCCGGGACTTATGAGAAGCTACCCTGTTAAGGAGAACCCGATCGGTTCAGCGGTAAGCGAGATCCTTCGGTACAAACACACAGACATCCTGTTACTTTAGTATAAGGATTGTACATCTATGTATTTGTCGTTGTTCTCCAAAGCATTTTAAGGTGTAAAAAGGTATTAGGTTAAAAAATAGAAAATGAAATACCTACACAAATAATTCATGATTTTCTAGATTAAATTCGCTGATCAACTGCCATTGTACCTTATTATGAAAATACAAAGAATTTGATTATTTGATTTTTTTTACTAAATTGTTTTTTTTAGTAGGTAGGTATGTGTTGAATAAAAATATATGAATTTTGTTTTGTTTTGACGGTAATGTTTAAATATATACTTACTTATTTGTTATTTACTTAAATTATGCCCTTTTTCCTAAACCTAACAAATAAATTCATTTTTATTTCCATTAACATCTTATTTTACAACAAAGACAAAGGCCTTCATAAAAGCGAAGCTCTTATATTGTGAAAGAGGCGGCCATAGATTAGCTGTCTTATAATCTTTCTGAAAATGTAATTAAGATCTTTACTTTTTTGGGTCCTAATGTCATTCAATATAAAGCTTTCCTCGATTGGAGGTTTATAACAGACTTTGTAATTAGATCCTTCCCTGACAGATTTGTTAGTTCAGGCATGTTAGTAGTGTCTTATAAATTTAAAACTTTGCAGGATGAAAACGAATAAAAATAAGCAAATCTATAATCTCAATCTGTCGTAGATCCACCGTTTTTGTAGTTGTCTTTTTATGAAAATTTTAAAAACGAAGCTTTCCTAAAAATCCGTCTTTAACGGACAGATAGTTCTTTTCGTTATTTAAACCGTTTAGGATTGTGCTATCGATTTCAAACTATTTATGATTATTCCTATAACAATTTAGTACCATTTAGGAAGCAAAGCAACTCTATAATCGTTACAAGAATTGAAAGTCCGTACATACATGCGGATTCTGGATTCCAAAATTGGGCGGATTCGGATTGCCAACTCTACGTTTAAATTGTATCCTGTATTTAGGAAGTTTTTCAACAATTTACTTACAATTTTGTTTAGACGTATTCTGCTTATTCAGTTCTGACACTCTACAAGTATTTTTCTTTGTTTGTCCTACCATTTCAGAGCTTCTCTTTTATATATGTTGTCATCCTTGTTGTATGGTGATTTATAGGACGATAGGCCATCATGAAATAAGCAAAGTATCTCTATAATCAAATCCAAATTGTTAGTACACGGAAAACAATAATATTAAATAAACAGTACAGGAAGCAAACATTACTCTATTACCTATTCTGACTCTTTCTAGTTTGTGATTATTGCTGTCAACTTTATGGACATTTTGTTCTTGTTTTTAATTTAAAAAACGCTATTAAAAAGTAATATTTTATTGCATTTACATTACAAAAAATTACAATTTACATTTTTAAATAAAGAAAATTATTTTAAGAGATAGTTGGAATGCTTTAAAGAAAAGAACTACATACATATGTACATTACTCCATCCTATCTGGACAAAATGTTATTAAAATGGACCACTGAAGAAGTTATCATTTAAAATAAATTTCTTTGTCACTCTAAATGTCATATTAGCGGCTACGCACCTATAGGCATCTATAAGCACATGGGTGGGGAAGGGTGAGATTTCTCTTGGGAGGGTGAGACTGAGGACTAAGGATACCTTGCCCCTAATTGGTTATAACTTTCCCTGGGCCTATGAGCTGCTACATTGTAAAAGAGAGTCATATCGATGAGGGGGGGGAAGGTCTTCATTGATTTTTCTTCAAAAGGGAAGGGGCGGAAGTGACACTTTTATAAACCAAAACTTAAAGTCAAAGAAACTCAACTAAATAAAGAGATTTGGCATGGCAGTTGCTTTTAAGAGGTATATTATGGAACTGGGAAGAAACGACGGTGGAATTTCAATTTGTGATTGTTAGTTTGGTACCATTTCAGAAAAATAAGAGGGGGGGGGGGGGGAAGTTTTGCCACTTTTGCGTAATCCGTGATTTTTAGGACAGGTATTGATGTGAGACCAAAGGTTATTTAAGATAAAAGCTTACTTTTGGGTAGTACTTCACGTATATTTAATCATTTTTTGGATAGGTCTCCAGGTTCAGGTGCTGCAGGCTGGAAGGTGGTTTCTGGACAGTGTAAAATTTTTTTTAAAATTTTGTTTGAAGAGTTAGAGATCAAATTATAAAACAACATATGCATCTTTTTGGATGTTATTGACATATTTGAAGAAAAAATGAAAATCGTCCTTCAGGTTCATGTGCTGCAGACCTTCAGATCCACTCTGGACAGGTAAAAAATAAAATTTTTTAATTGAAGAGTTCGAGGTCAACTTATAATACAGAATATGCATCTTTTAATATATTATTGACATATTTGAAGAAAAAATGAAAATCGGCCTCCAGGTTCAGTTGCTGCAGGCCTCCAGGTCCACTCTGGGCAGGTAAAAAATATTTTTTTTTTATTTGAAGAGTCAGGTCAACTTATAAATCAGAATATGCATCTTTTAATATATTATTGATATGTTTGAAGAAAAAATGAAAATTGGCCTCCGGTGCTGCAGGCCTTTAGGTCCACTCTAGACAGGTAAAATTTTTTTTTATTTGAAGAGTTAGAGGTCAACTTATAAAACAGAATATGCATCTTTTTTTATGTTATTCACATATTTGAAGAAAAAATGAAAATCGGCCTCCAGGTCCAGGTGCTGCAGGCCTCCAGGTCCACTCTAGACAGGTAAAAAATATTTTTTTTATCTGAAGAGTTAGAGGAGGTCAACTTATAAAACAAAATATGCAGCACCTGAACCTGGAGGCCAATTTTCATTTTTTCTTTAAATATGTCAATAATATATTAAAAGATGCATATTCTGTGTTATAAGTTGACCTCTAACTCTTCAATTAAATTGTTTTTTTTTTACCTGTCCAGAGTGGACCTGGAGGCCTCCAGCACCTGAACCTGGAGGCCGATTTTCATTTTTTTTTTTTCAAATATGTCAATAACATCCAAAAAGATGCATAGGTACCTATATTGTTTAATAATTTAATCTCTAACTCTTCAAACAAAAATTTTTACCTGTCCAGAAACCAACTTCCAGCCTGGAGACCTATCCAAAAAATGATTAAATATACGTGAAGTACTACCCAAAAGTAAACTTTTATCTTAAATAACCTTTAGTCTCACATCAATACCTACCTATCCTAATAATCACAGATTACGCGAAAGTGGCAAAACTTCCCCCCTCCCCCCCCCCCCCTTGCAAGCATATATCAGAATCATATCGGTTTATAATACTATTTATATGGAAGTAAATAATAATCAATATGGCACCACAAAAAGTTTTGCCTTGCTGTTTTGATGAAAATATTACATTTTTAAATGTGCATATATTACAAGAGTTGGTATAATTTAAATTTTTTCATTTATATGCATCATAAATGCACATAATAAAGGAAACGATACTGAATTCAATAATTAAAGTTGAAATGCATTTTACAAAATATTGAAAAAGGTTACTCCGCTGTTTTTTCATCAATATTAACATCGCACTCCACAGGTAAAGGTATATATTCAGTATCATCAAAAGATTCTTCTTTTATACCCTCCATACTTGGTGCAATAAAATCATTTTTCTCTTCTTTAATCTCTTGTTTTGCGCAATTTTCTTTCTTTTCGTGCCATGTTAAATAACTTTTTTTTGCAAATGCTTTGTTGCACACAGCACAAGAGTAGGGCTTCTCTCCTGTGTGCAATCTCCTATGCTCCACTAATGTAAAACTTTGAGCAAATGCCTTTTCGCATAAATCACATTTGTATGGTTTTTCTCCAGTATGCGTTCGCATATGCACATTCAAGTCACCAACTCTTCTGTATGTTTTGTCACACATTTGACAAGCATACGGTCTTTCATTACTATGTGTCTTTTTATGTGTGTTTAACTCGCCAATTTTATTGTAACTTTTGTCACACTGATCACAAGAGAATGGTCTGTTACCAGTATGAGTCACTAGATGTGAATCAAAAGTTTCTTTCCTATAAAAAGCTTTATCGCAGAATGTGCATGAGTATTTCATTTCACCTGTATGTTTGCGCATGTGAACTGTTAAAACGCCCCTTTGTGTAAATGATTTGTCACAAATCTCACAAATATGAGGCTTTTCGCCTGTATGGGTTCTCATGTGAAGAGTTAACTCCCATTTTGTCCTGAAACTTTTTTCACACAGGGTGCAAGGATGCGGCTTCTCACCTGTGTGAATTCTACTATGTACTACCAATTCACAACTTTGGGCAAAAGTTTTACCACATTCACCACAAGAATATGGTTTTTCGCCTGTATGGACTCTCATATGCCGTTTCAATTTTTGTTTGCAAGAAAGTGTTTTGCCGCAAATATTGCATGTTTGAGGAACAAGATAAGATTTATAATCATATTTATATTTAGATTTGGCACTGCCACGAGAAACTTCTTTGGGATCTATTTTTACAATCTGATCTTCATAACAAGGCTCTTCTTTAATGTCTACAGCAACAAAATTGGATGGATCAAACGAAATTGTTTCATCTTTCATACTGGTAAAGTTAGCCTTTTCAGCCATCATCACTGCGGGGTTCACTATCATATTTATGTCTTCAAACACGGGTTCTTCCTTAATATTCATAGCAATGTAATCAGAGGGATTAGACTCAGTCTTGTCCGCAGTAGAGTTATCTTGTTCAGACACCACGATATGGTCAGTTTTCTTATTTACATTTTCACAATCAGGCTCTTCTTTTATATCCATAGCCATGTAATTCGAGGGATATGATTCATTATTTCCTACATTAGAGTTATCTTTCAGAGCATCTATTTTTACAGTTGTGTCTTCACTGCCTGGTTCTTCTTTAATATCAACAGCAACATGATTAGAGGGATCAGATGAAAAATCTTCATCTTTGCCCATGGTAGAGTGGTCTTTCACGGAAACCATGATAGGATCTATTTTAAAAGATATATCTTCACTATGTGGTAGTTCTTCTTTTATATTTACAGCAACATTATCAGAGAGATTAGATGAAATATCACCATAATTGTCCATGGTAGAGTTATCTTTTTCAGAGTCCTGTAACTCGTGTGTTGAAATATTTTCCATTTCCATGTTGTCTAAAAAGTAAAAATAAAATAATTTATAGGTATATGGATTAGTAGCACAGGTACTATATATTCAAATTATGATCGCCAATCTGTCCGACAGTATCTGGGCATAAAATGATTGTTTGAACACTAACACGCAATGAAAGTAAAATTAATTTATAAAATGTTATTGACTATCTATTATATTAAAATTTAATTAAGTCTAAACATATTTTGAAAAGGAACTCTGTCTGTGTTTCTGTGTATACCAAATGGTTGAATTCAATGACCCAATTTTTATTTCAGATTTAAAAACGAAAAAGTAGAAGAAAAGTTATTTCTCGCATCGTATCATAAACAGCTTTCTGTGGATATAAAATGTAAAATTATGCCTTCGGCATCTCAGGGCTAACAAAACCGGTTTTAATCTTATGATTGTACATTTTTATATTCGTAAAAACTGGTTATAATACGATGCTAGACATATTTTTTTCTTACGTATGAGAACCGATTCTAATTCACCAGATATTAATCGGTTTCGAATGAATACGAGAAAAAAATTTAATTTTGGTTTTAAAAAAATATTTTTCCGTATTTTGGGCGAGGGGTGTAATTTTTGTGGTTGCACCTCCCCCCAAAATAGATATAATCCTTCCTAGGACCTATGAGAAGCTACCGTGTAAAGAAAAACCATATCAGTTAAGCGGTTAGTGAGATCCTTCCGTACAGACAGACAAACATTCTAGTACCGTATTATAAGGACCAGTGGCTACGCCCCTAGAGGCCTCTAGGGGCACTTGAGGAGGGGGGAGTCGAATTTAATAACCCAATTTCTTATTTTAGATTTTAAAAGAAAAAGTTTTTAAAAATATTTCGGGGGGTGGAAATTTTTTTTTTGGGGGGGGGTGCTTAAATACAGTTATGGATCTTATGTGTTAACAAGGCTGACAACATCCATAAAAGGAAACTCATCAAATTGGATTGAAAGCAAAGAAAACACTATCAATTATAGAATAACAACCAGTATAATTTAAAGTCCAATGTCCCCTCCCTCCCTGTGAATTCCCAAATAAAATATATTTACTAAAATATGATTATTTTCAAAGTTCACCTACCTTCCTATTAAAAGCCAATAATAAGGTCTTTCCTTTCAAAAACCTAACATTTTTTCTGAAAATAAAATTTCGAGAATATAAAAAAATCTATCAATTTAATCAGAATAAACAACATACATGAAATAGATAAAAATAAAATATTTTTTTACTGGTACTTTTTAATCCAATAGAATAGGTAGGTAGGTATATCTTTTCTGTAAAAATAAAGGTTTTATTTTTTATTCTTTTTTGTGGAAAAAGTGGAATGTTTATGTATAAATATTAATAATAAAAAAACATATTTTATTTTAACTAAAGCTCATGAAACACAATAAAGCTCTGACCATTATCATAACTTTCCTCTTCTTCTGTCACAGCAATAGTATCTTCCTCTGTCACAGCTAAAGGATCTTCCTCCGTCACAGCAATAGGATCTTCCTCAATAGTCTCAACAGTTTCTATTACAATCTCCTCCATGATTTCATCTCCTTGTTCAATAAGTGTGTGATTGTCAGTCATGTTTTCAGGTAAATTAACAAACATATTAGAGCTTTCTGTTACGTGCATTGGGTCCTTATGAACTGAATTTTTGTGTGATGCATAAGTATATTCATTATTGAAAACTTTATTGCATGGCTCACAGGTAAATGTTTTATATACACTGTGAATAGTCTCGTGGTAATCAAGAAAATCTTTTCTGGAAAACGTTGCATTACAAACTGAACATGAGAATTGAACTTCTGGGTGTGAATAGTATTTCTTCCCGGCAATCTTCGCAACTTTTGATGATTTATTTATCGTCCATCTTTTGCCTAAAGTCAAATCTGTTGTTTTACTTGGTAGATTCTCATTACATAATTCTGCATCCATAACTTGGCCAGATGAACTCGCTCTTGGGATCGTATCACAGTTAATTTGGTTGATAACAGAAGTATTTCTGGTACCTTTACATTTTCCAAATTTTTTGTGATCTGTAACGCCTCTCTTACTGTGAAATTGTTCATTGCAACCATCACATGAGAAAACATGACTATTTTTGTGATTAACCAGTTGGACGTGGTTTTTAAATGACTGTTTGCACACTTTACAGCTGTATTGCATTTTTGCTGAATGAATTTTTCTGTGCTGATTAAGCTCTGAAAAGTTGTGGAATCTTTCAAAGCAAATGTCACATTTAAAAATAGTCTTTTTGGATACATGATTAATATGGGTTTCCAAATCTTTTTGCGAAAGAAAATTTATAAAACAAGATTTGCAAAAATATTCGTTTTTGCCTTTGTGGACTTCTTTATGAATTCTCAATTTTTCTTTATCATCAAAAGGTTTTCCACAAATATCACAAAGTAATTTATTATATTTCTTGCTGCACATAACCATGTGTATTCTCATTTCAATCTCTGAAAAATTATTTCCACAGATAGTACATAAGATTCCTTTTTGATGCATGGTAGTTTTGTGAACTGACAACTCATTCAACGAAGAATAATACACATTGCACAATTGACAGGAAAATGTTTCTTCTGGTGATGCAACACTTTCTGTTGGTTGTTCAGTTTCATCTTGTTCTGTGTGAATTATCAACTCATCTTTATCAACCAGAAAATTTCCGAATAAATCACAGGTTATATTAATAGTGTTTTCATCATTCTTTCTTTCAGTTTCTTTATTTTCTAAAGATTTTTTAGGTACAGAAGTGGATTTCTTTTTCTTTGCCTTTTTAGAACGTTTCTGGGTGTGATTCAATTCCATGTGAATATCCTTGTTATATGCTGAAGAAAATACTTTGTCGCAAACTTCACATGAGAATGAAACAGCGCCAAAATGATCCTGTAAATTGTGTCGGTCTAGGTCACTTTGATTATCAAATTCCTTACCACAGGTCACGCAGTGGTTTGTTTGATGCAATTTTAGTGCCTGATGGCTGCTAAATGATCTTTCACAAAATTCGCACTCATAAATCCGGTGGGTCCTCTTGTGGAGGATCAAACTAGTTTTATCTAATTTAATTCTACCGAAAACGTCACAAGTGTCACAAGAATATTCACCATTATGTTCCATCTTGTGCTTTGTCAATTGATTTACTTGGTCAAATGATTTATCACATACATCACATTTATATATGCCATGATATTTCATGTGTAATTTAAAATTATGTTCCTGAATGAATGATGAGCTGCAATAATCACACTTAAATCTCTTGTCATTGCTTTTTATATCAACAGCCCTGTGCTTAATTATTTCATGATTCTGCAGTTGATTTGCATCATCAAATGTCTGATGGCAAGTTTCACATGAAAAATCCACAATTGAGCATTCTAATATGTTGTCAGTTGAATCATCATCATTGAGAACTATAATGCTATTAATTTCCTCCATTTTACTTGCATTAGAAGCTGCTTGATCAGGAAGAGCAAAAACTTCATCGTTAGAAACCTGAATAGAATAACGGATTTATATTTTGATGTCTAATATTCTCTCAAATATTTATGGTACCAATAAAACTTTTTAAAAAATTATAAAGAGGGGTTTTGGGGTGAGAGGTTTAATGAATATCAATGAACCGAAAAAAATTATAAAAATTAGATTTGGCCATTTGAAAGGCTAATCCTCGATTATTTACGATATTATTTGATAAACAATCCCTCCCTCCTTTAGTCAAAAATAAAAAAAAACAAAGAATAAATCAATTAGATATCTTTAAACCAGGAAAGAGGTACAGCCAACAAGCAAAATAAATCTAAAATAATATTTGGGGGGGGGGGGGGCAGATAATAAGGTTGTCAATTCTACTAAGTGTTGCCCCTTAAATACAGCTGAAAATCACGTATAGGTTTCAAGATTTTTTCAAATTAATTTTGATGTTGGTATAAGCTGTCTTTTAACAC
Source organism: Acartia tonsa (assembly GCF_053477335.1). Lineage (NCBI taxonomy): Eukaryota > Metazoa > Arthropoda > Copepoda > Calanoida > Acartiidae > Acartia > Acartia tonsa. The sequence continues at coordinate 23,839,819 of NC_137264.1, read as the reverse complement.
GTTTTTGTATAACAAACAAATAAATGAGCCCTTACCATGAGGGTTATTTATTACCTAACGAAGTTAGACGACTAATTTTGTTATCATTTAAAAGCTTTTTTAGACCTTTTTATTAGGCTAGAAGGCCGAGCGCTGCGGCCAGGTTTCATAGTTTTGTCTGGAGAGTCCTACTCAAATTTTCAAAATTGATACTAAAAATCATAAGATGATAATACCAAAAATACTTACATTGTGATCCGCAGTCACAATTTTATGATGAACTATTTCAATATCTTCACTACCACGCTTTTCAAGATCAATTATGTCATGTTGTTGTTGTTGTTGAAGGTTGACTGGTGTAGTTGAAACTGCAGATGGCAGGTGGTTGGCCACCAAATTGTCACTGTCAAATAACTCTCCGTTATCAATTGACTTTTCGCGGCGGGTGACACTACCCGAGCTCACCACATCACATTTGTGCTTTGTCAATAGTTCTATTTGGTTGAATAATTCACTACAGAGATCACATTTAAAATGACCATTTATTTGCTTATGGAGAAGCATTTCCGTTATATTTTGAAATATTATGTTGCAACAATCACAAGAATATTTGAAAATAAATTTTGATGCGTGTGTTTTTAGGTGTGTCATCAAACCAACATTTGAGCTGAATGATTTATTACAATAGCTACAGTCAAATTTCTTGTTATTATCCTCCTTGTGTTTAATCAATTTATGTATTTCCAGGTCATATGTGTTATTAAAAGTCAGGTGGCATGAATTACATGAGATAATCTCAGTTATTATAACTATTGTCTTTTTGTTGTTATCATCACTAACAACTTGAATGTCGTTATTATAATCGCTATTACTTGCCTTAGTTCCATCTTTACCAACAATACTAGAATCCTGAAAGAAAACATGAGATAAGTTCTGATAAATATTATGGCTTCGAATGAAAAGACCCAGGTACCCCTTACACAAGGTTGTTCGATCCAGGGAGAGAGGGGGCATAAGGCAGTTTTTTTCCACTAGTCCCCATAGTTTTTTATTCGTTGGCTTAACATTTTTGGGGACTTTTATTGATTTTAGTTGTGGGTTTGTTAAGCTGAGTGTCCCAACTTTTCAACCACTATTTGTAATCTACAGTAGGGGTAATTTTGTGTATCAACATGATTCATTGGGGATGTATATCAATTTATCTGCCAATGTCTTATCTCTTTAGATCTCTGTGTTCTACCAAATACACAAATAGAAATAAAATTCTTATAATCTTAGGGCATTTAATATATTGGAAAATAAGAAGAAAATAAATGAAAAATCTAGTTTCAAGTCATTAAATCAAAAGGGGGGGGGGGGGGCGAAAGTGACACTTTTTGAAACCAAAACTAAAAGTCAAAGGAACTCAACTAAAAAAAAGAGTTACAGGTCTGACATTTTGTATGGCAGTTGCTTTATAGGGGTACAATATGGCACTGTGAAAAAACGGCGGCGCAACCACCGAAAACCGCCGAGAAAAGGCAACAAAATTTTTGGCGGGAAACGGCGGTTTTCGGTGGTTGCGCCGTCGTTTCTTCACAGTTCCATATTGTAACCCTATAAAGCAACTGCCATGCAAAATCTCAGACCTGTAACTCTTTTTTTAGTTGAGTTCCTTTGTTGACTTTTAGTTTTGGTTACAAAAAGTGTCACTTTCGCCCCCCCCCCCCCCTTTTAAGATTTGATAGCAGAAAAAAACAGTATTTGCAGTTTTTCTAAAGTATATGTCGGTACTATTTATGTGAAAGAGCATAGGTACTTAACTATTTTTTCATCAAATTTTAAAAACAAAATCATTTGCAATGTCTTTTTAAAGCAACCCAGCTCCAAACACACAAACTGTTGTACCAAATATTTACCAATTGCAGGAGTGTATATTCTGCACATGATTCATTTTTTCCCCGGTTGCAAAAAATATTATTACCCCCCCCCCCCCTGACTTTTTTTCCCAAGGAGAGGGACAAATGTTTCAGTTCTCATTATCATATTCATTTTTTGCCCCTCCACATATTTTTCTAAGGGGGGGGGGGGGTTAATGCAACCATCTCGTAATCAGTGAGCAAATGGCACTTAGAATTCGAATTTCGATATGAACCTTTGCATGAGTAATCCTTGGTAGGTCTATTTTCCCTAAATCGAACAAAAAGTTAGAAAAGTAACGGCTGGCGGCTCAGCCGTTTAGCCGTTTTTTTGCCTATTTTTAGGGTAAATCCATCATCAATTACGTAGGAATCAACTGTTTAAAACATATTTTTGGTTTAATTCATGTTAAATGATAGCAAAAACCATTTTTAAAACTTCTAGTACCAACAGCTACCGTCTAGAACCGTTTGATAGTGTTTTGGAGTAGCATAGAGTCTTATGTGGAGAAAGGTTTCGTGACTAATTTGAATAATAGGTAGCCGAAAAATGGCAAAACTGCTGAGCCGCCAGCCGTTAGCCGCTACTTTTCCAACTTTTTGTTCAATTTAGGGAAAATAGACCTACCAAGGATTACTCATGCAAAATTTCAGGTTGAAATTCGAATTCTAAGTGCCATTTGCTCACTGATTACGAGATGGTTGCATTAAAACCCCCCCCCCCCCCTTTTTTCCTAAATGGAAGGTGAAAATGTTTTAGAAGGTACTCTTACCCCCCTCCCTTTAGCAAGAGATCCCATGCATAATATACACCCCTGACTAAGTGTAAAAAATGGATACGTTCATTCGTGTTATAGAATACTTACACTAAAATTATCAGTCTCTGTTCCAAGTTCAACTATTTCAACATCATCAACATGTTCAGTCAAACAAATATGTTTCTTCTGTGCATTTGTTTTTGTAACTGGTAGACCGCAAGCATCACAGATATAAGAAATTTCTAACTCGTGTATTTTCACGTGTTCATGCAATTCAGATTCATTCATAAAACATGCGTTGCAATGAACACAAACATTCCTCTCTAAATTTCTTTTTAAATGTATCGTTGGTGTGTGTCTCTTTAAATGCAATGACAAATAATCTTTATTATAGAATGCACTGTCGCAATAGTCACAAACATATTTTTTAACAATTTTTTTTTCATTTGTCATGAAAATATGTTGTAAAAATTCATGTTTATCCAAACCAGCGATATCATAAAAATCCACGTTACATATATTACATGAGTAAGTCTTTTCCGAGTCTTTTATCATGTTTTTACTGGTTTGATTATCATTGAGAACTTGAATTTCTTCATCATAAACAGTTCTTGTATCACGCTTAGTTTTCTGAAAAATAGAATAAAATTACTACCTAGGTAGGTATATGAATATTTTACTTATATAAAAAAGAGTACTACCTATCAACTTAAAAGATAAACATAAATTTTAATTGTATTCTTTGTCAAATTTTTAAGGGAAAAAAAATATTATATACCTACCTTATTTCATGTATAGAAACCTTTTGAGTCAATTTTTATAAAAAAAAAATTAATCATATGTACAATTTGTAACATATTACTAATTAATAGTTTAAATAACAACCTCTTTCATTTATAAATAACATTAACAATGGTATCTAAAAATCAAAGTGATTACCTGTTTAGGTTGCTTCTTTTTTAAACTTGGCTTCTTTTTATCTTGACTACTCTTTTTTCTATTATAAAACATATTAGGTTAAAAAAATTAAGTTACTGTAATGTTAGGTTAGGGAATAAAGTGTTGTTGAATGTTTTTAAAGTGGAAAACAATAAGTTATAGTTTATCCAATTATATAAAGTAATAAGCTTTTTTTGTCTGTAGCAAAGGATCTCGCTAACCTTCGGATCGATATGGTTCTCCTTTACAGTGAAGCTTCTTATAGGTTCACTGAATGTTTTAAGTATTTTGAGGAAAGGTATTTTTTACACCATCCAAATAAAAAATTATCCCCCACTACCCAAAAAAAAAACTTTTTTTCAATTAAAATTGAAAATGAAGGGAGGGTCGATATTTCACCCTCCCCTAGAGGATTCTAGAAGCGCAGCTGCTAGTATATCTATAAACTAAGGCAAAGTAAATCGTAAAAAGGTATTTAGATTATCAAACTGATTTAAAAAAAATAATTTATGTTTATTAAAGGCCCTGTTTCCTAGCAAACTTGAAATTTGTTAATACTTTTTTATAAAGCTTATAATAATACTTAAAATTACCAGATTAAAAATAATTAATACAACATTAATAATCCTCATGACATGATTTTTATTTTATCTATATATTATTGTTATGATTTATATATTATATCGTCACTATCTCACGAAGTACCCTCCCCTATTATTCTTAAATAAATTGCAAACAAGGGAGTGGGTTGATTTATAGGTTTATTTATTTCTTAGGTTAGGTTATATTGGTTTTGGGTAGCCCCGCAGGGCTAGGCCACCGAGGGTAAAGTCAACGAATTGTTATTCCTGAGAAATAAACTACGGGAAGTATTTTCAATTATTTAAAAAATAAGGGGGGGTGGGAGAAGGGTTATTAGAACACAACCGGCTACTTGTGGGAAAGCATCAAACCTGAAAGTGATCAGCCTGGCATAAGCACTGTTCGCCAGTCTTCTTTCTCTTCCAGTTATGGTAACACGACTTTTTCGCAACTTGGTCTTGTCAAACCTTAACTTCTAAAGCAGAAAATGCATATCAATACAATTTAGATGAAATAATAATAAATTAAATGGAGTAGGTATCAAATATTATCGAATATGTATTGTATACATATTTATTACTTAGTTATTAAAAGGGAGAGGTAGGTTTTAGGTAAAATCCGTAAAGGTTATGTGTTAAAGTTAAAAACAGTAGTAAAACGATAAAATGTTTCATGTTAACTTTTTTTTAAAAATTTTGTCTATAGTTCCTTTCAATAAGAAATAGATATATTTAGTGAATATTATCGTTCTACTACTATTTTTAAGCCTTAAAACACACACCATTACGGATTTTACCTGAAACCTACCTCTCCCTCTTTAAATCAATTGGTTTTTATTTATCAGAGGTACGTTATCTTTTGTTTGTTGAGCTGCTCCCACCCCTCCAGAAAAAAAAACTTTTCTAAGATCTAAATGAAGCCTAGCTGAAAAGAAAACATAGTTAGTTTAGTGTTTACAAACATTCAAACATCTATTCGGTTTCAAAAAAAAAGTTTTGATATAATCCCCATAATAATAAAAAAAACTAATCATAGAACATGACATTTATAGCTAGATTTGAGTGTAAAATCCAATGATAAATAGAAGGTATTACTGCTCAACCGGCCACCTGTAAGCTTCTACCTCATAAGTTAGGTTCATCCCATTTAGTAACTTTCACAGTATGTTACCAATCCTGTAAATCTTTTTTAGCTTTTTCATTTTATTAATACATTAATAACAAAATTATGTCACCATCGATCTACCTGGCCGGCCTTAATAATTGTAATTACCTTCATTTTAAATAATAATAAAACAACTTTGGTCAATTTCTGACAAAAGATCTAAACAAACATTTTTAAAAATCTGAAAACATAGGTTAATAAAACAAATATTAATAGAACTTAATTGAAATATATATACATATAAATATTAAAATAGATTAGGTACGTACAATTGTATAGAACATTACTAAAAAAAATAATATAGTATTTTAACCAGCAAGGATGGGGACTTTGGGCTGAGAATTACACTAGTACCCAAAGTTTTATACCCTCATTATCATATTCGTTGGCTCCAACACCTCTTGGATGTTTTAAATGAATTTAATTAATTTATCGGTTGGTTCAAAACAAGTAGTGTTTAAACTTTTTAACCAAGAGTTATAACCTATAAAAATAATAATTTTCATATATTATTTGGGATGTATATTATTTATCGTCAATCGTCTTATCACTTAAGATCCCTGAATATTAATGTATAGCATAATTCTGTTAATTTTTGTTGAAGAAGGCAACCAGTTACAGCTATCTATTTGTTTATTTTGCGCAAATGCCGCAATAAACTTACTACTAAAAATGTCGTATTGATTTACAAAAAAAACAAAGATGACATTTTTCGTAAAATATTATACGTGGCATCTGTGCAATGTAAACAATCAAACATGAGAAAATGAAAATTTGTGGAGTAAATTAAAATAATCAACAAGGATGATTTTAATTCAGTGAATCGCATATTTTTATCTGTTTAATTCATGGTTTTAACCACATTTATAGGTCAAGTATTTGTAAGAATTTAGTTTTAGCGCTTTAATCCTGTATAAAGTCTTAGAACATATGAGTTAATTTACTTATATATAGAAAAAAAGTTAAAAGAAATTGATATCTTTTATTAATATTGTAGTAAAGGTTAATGTATTTCACATAAATTTTTATTTTCAGAAAACTATGTAAGGCATTTTAAAGACAAGTCTTCATTATTAGCTATTAATAGGAAGGAGGTAGGTGAATAACATATATTTGTGTTTTTTTATACACAGGTAGGAAGAAGACACTGAACTTTAAATTACATTGGTACCCAAAGTTTTAAGAACACATTATCTTATTGTTCATACTTTTAACAAATTTTGATTATTCGATTTCAAATTCATAGCGTTAAACCTTTTTTTTTCATAAGTAGTATATTTCAAAAATGCAGAAAAATATGTTATTTTAATTCTATGTGTTTTATTTTAGTCTTTACAGATAATTGAAGTGGAAATTTCCTATAATATCAAAATGAAAGAAGTGAGTTGTGGCCAATGTGGGGGAAATTTTCCTGACGCCAAACTTTTATCCATACACATGAAATATGTACACAAAAGACCTCTCTTACATCACTGTGATATTTGTGGTATAGCATTCCCTGATGAGCTTCATCTAATAACACATAAAAAATCGCACACAAGTGAGAAGCCCTTCAAGTGCGACTTATGTGATAAGACATTTAGCTACAGCATGGGATTAGTATATCACAAAAGATTTCATGATAGTGAGTATCCTTATTAATTTGTTAATAGCGAAGCTACTTAGTAACTCACGTTGTCCGAGATATAAATTTGAATGAAATGAATAATATATTTTTTTTTACCTACTTAGTTCGTGATCAAGAAAAGTTTTTACAATGGCAGAGGTAGGTTTCGGGTAAAATCCGTAAAGGTGTTTGTTTTAAGGCTTAAAAATAGTAGTAGAACGATAATATTCACTAAATATGTGTATTTCTTATTGAAAAGAACTATAGACAACAATTTTTTTTTAAAGTTAACATAAAAGGGGGGGGGGAGGTTAATGCAACCATCTCGTAATCAGAAAGCAAATGGCACTTAGAATTCGAATTTCGATTTGAACTTTTGCATAAGTAATCCTTGGTAGGTCTATTTTCCCTAAATCTAACAAAAAGTTGGAAAAGTAACAGGAGCGGCACAGCCGTTTAGCCGTTTTTTTTTGCCTATTTTCAGGGTAAATCAACGTAGGAATCAACTTTTTATAACACATTTTTGGTTTAATTCATGTTAAATGAAAGCAATAATCATTATTTAAAACTTCTAGTACCAACAGCTACCGGCTAGAACCGTTTGATAGCGTTTTGGAGTGGCAAAGAGCAATATGTGGAGATTGGTTTCGTGACTAATTTACAGTATAAGTAGCCGAAAAATGGCAAAACGGCTGAGCTGCCAGCCGTTAGCCGTTACTTTTCCAACTTTTTGTTCGATTTAGGGAAAATAGATCTACCAAGAATTACTCATGCAAAATTTCAGATGGAAATTCGAATTCCAATTATCTCTAAAACTAAGGGAGTAGCACCCAAAATAAAATTGCTGGTATGTCGTGTGACGAGTCACCACATCCCCCCCCCCCCCCTTTAATCCAAAAATTAAATTCTAAAAGCTTGCTTTAAATGTTAATTTTTTTAGATGAAAATATGAAGAAGTACGAAAGCTTCAGCTGCAAGAAATGTAAAAGATCATATGCCAATAAGGGAGTACATTACCAAAATCATATTAAGAATTGTACCGCGGTAGTATTAGGTAAGTCAAAATATAAATATATTAAAATAACAGGTTGTTTGTTTGTTTGTAGGTTAAGATCTCGCTTTCCACTACACCGTTGCGGTTCTACAGCCCAGGGAAGGTTTATAACTATTTTAGGTAGGGTATCTTCCTCCAACATTTGAAATCGTCCTCCAAAAAAATTCTTCTAAATTTTCTCTTTAAAACGTACTTCGAAGTTGAGAGATTCCCCCTCTCCTTCCCTGAAAAGCCCTTAGAGGAATCTAGTGTTGTATAATGTAATAAACCTGTGGTGGAAGCGTAACACGTAGCGCATCCGCTCATCGGTGGGAAGGTGATGGGTTCGAATCTCAGCCCAAACCGCATCCATCTAAAGAGGTATTAATTAGGATTTAGATAGGTGGAAATATTTTTTCTTTGAAAAGGCAGAATTTTTCATGAAAAATAATTTTTACATTTTTTTTAGAAAACCCTGATACACAAGATGAAATAATCATTGATGCAGTTTATAGTGAAGTAAGTTCTTTTTCTATTTATTCTGTATACCTAATTAAATCTAAGTCTAATTAAATCACTGGATTCGCCCTTTGGCTTTTGGTGGGATATTAATGCCTCCCAGAAGTTATATTTAGTTTTAAAGTAAAAATAAAAATAGGTGCCATTAAATTACCCCAATCAACAAAAATTTTAATGCTTTCTCGTCATATGCATACCTATACTTTTTTAGTTTTGACATATCATAGCCGCTTAACATTGGATTTTAAATTGTTTGTTTCGTCTCAAAGCTAGAAAATTATTTATTGACGTAAGTGAAATTTACGTTTTATTTTATTATTGTAACTTTAGCTACCTAAAGCATTAAAACATAATTTCCCATTGTTTTATGCAGTAAACTGATGCTTATCTAACTAGGTAAGTTTAAATTATAGAAACTTTTTTTCTGATGTAACCTATCAGAAAAAAATATCCAGACTATCTATTCATTTTGTATGTATGTAGACGAAAGGACAGTAACATTTTTTTCTTTCCAAAAATTTATAATTTTATGAATAACTTTGTTTTTATAGGTGAGGGGGAGGGGTGAAGGGTCATTAAAATCTCTTTGTCTTTATGTTTTGTTAGTTATTGATAATATTTACTCAGTGTATTTATGTTTCTAGGAAAATCTAAATTTGAAACCAAAAATTGCTGCTGAACCAAAAAGAACATTTCCTGCCGAAACTTCAGATTATTTACAAACCATCCAAAAATTATCTACTGATGATAAACCATTAAGTGACAAATCTGAGGCTGGTCGTTATATAGAATGTTATGAAGGGAGAGGTACTGAACACCTAGATTTTCAAGGTAAAGATATTCAACAAAGAACATCAGAAGTAGAAAATAAGGTTGCAATTTCTTGTGATATATGCAGTAATCATTTTTCTGAACCTGAAATTGAAGGCCACATAATTCAGTGTCGGGATAAATATAATAAATTTCCTTGTGCTATATGTGGAAAATCTTTTAGTGATGATGAAACCCTACAAATAAAAACACTTGACGAAGCTCACAAAGAAAAAATAGAATATTATTGCAAGACTTGTTGTAACAACTTTTCTCCACAAGATAAGTCAAAAAATCGCTATGACTTCTCTTTGGTTAAGAAGAAGCCGGTTTACAAATGTGAAATCTGTCATAAAAGATTCATCAGTACCCAACACTTAATTCTGCACAGAAAAGTACATTCAGTTGAAAGGCCATACAACTGTAAGGTTTGCAAGGACTCATTTGAAAATAACTTTCAATTAGTTCAACATCAAAGAGTTCACCTTTTTTCCTGTGATATTTGTGATAAAAAATTTGCCAGCATTAAAAGTCTCACATGTCATAAAAAGTATGGAAAATGTACGGATCCAAGAAATAGTAATGTTGGCAATATAAACTTTGGAATTAAACAATCCACTACATCACAAACCCACCAATTATTGATTCATAATAATTTAATTCAAGAAAAAGACAGTGACGCTGTTATCAATAATTTTGTTGATATGGCTGAAAATGTGACTGACAACCATTCAATGATTGATCGAGAAGCTGATATCAAGGAGGAAATTAAAATAGAAACTACTGAGGAAGATCCTATTGCCATGAGAGAAGTGGACCCTATTGCTGTGACAGAGCAGGAAAAAGAAATTGTCGAAGGACAGAGCTTTATTGTTTTTCATGAGATTTAGTTTTTTATGTGCTGTTAATAAATACCTGTCCTGCATAAGCATTAATGTATTAAAATTTTTCTTATTTTTTTCAAAACTTAATTTTAAAAAAAATACAGGTAACAGAACACTGTTAGTAATGCTGTTCCATTATAAAATTTGATTATTTTATTGTATATTTTCGTTAGAATACATAATTACCTATTTATGTCACGTGTTTTTTTTATATTTTGTTTTCAGATGTTAAATTATCAAGTAATTAGAAAAATGACCAGGTATTAAGCTTATGTTGAATTAAGGTAAACATATATGTACATGTTTTTTTATTCATTCATATAAAGTCGTATTGTTGTTGTAGTTCATTCTATTGCTGCGTTTGTCAAAAAAACTAATATATCCCCGAAAAAATATATTTCAAGTTAGAAAGAACTTCTCGAGTTCCGAATGATAAGAGCACGATGGCCCTAAATTATTCTTGCAAAATTCAGTGGAAAAAAAACGTTGTCATTAAGGCCATTTCCTAGATCTTTAGCTCAAACATTGCAACTTAAGTCATGCGATAGTTTAAAATGTTTCACTGTAGTAAATGTCGTATTTGCAGTTTTAAATTTCCAAACCCACATATTTGTCTGCAAAATTTGGCCTTTGCAAAAATTCTTTCCCTTAAAATTTTTGCTTTCCCGTTTATTTTATTTGTAAACAGTAGGTAGTAATTGTGATTTGATTTTATTAGAAAAAAGGATGACAACATTCATAAAAGCGAAGCTCTGAAACGATAGGACAAACGAACATTAACCCTTCTAGAGTTTTAGAACTTAAAAAGCAGAATATAAATGTATAATAGTTGATACAAAATATGGGTATAGTTTAAATCAACGAAAAGAGATAACTGTACATGTCCGTGGCGGACTGACCGACCCTAATTATTGAAAAGCTTCGCTTTAAAAAAGGGCCTATATCAATGCTATTCTATGCTTTGTTTTATGGGATAAATGGTTTAATGAGTAATATTTTGGTAAATTTTGATATGTGAGAAGTGTCCTATTGATTAAAACCCAGTATACTTACCGATTCTTTTAATTATTCAACCTTTTAGGGAAGCTTTATTTATCTCCTAGGATAGTTAGATTTTGACTTTTTCTAAAGGGATAAATGCATGAAGTGCATTTCAGAAAATGATTTAAAGCACAAGTTTCAAGTATACCATAAAACATATATAATTTTGTATTACTTTAAATAACAAACAATTAGACATCACTAAATTAGCCGTCATGCTGTTTTTGTAAAAATAAGCCAGCTTTAAAATTGCATAGGTATATTACAAGAATACGATTTTAAAGTTTTTTTTAAACAACGTTGTAGAAAATTTAAATTCTTTCAAATATGTTCCATACAAATGTAGCTTAAACCATTGAACAGGGAAAAAGCAGTTCACTAAATTCAATTTAAAATGCATTTCGTGCAACTGCCCTCTTAAGTCTTAGGACGACTTTAGGCTATTTCAGCCTTCTACTTCAAATAAACCAGGTATTAGTTCTTGATATATAAGATGTTATAAAATATAATTTGCTGCAGAAATGTACCTGGAAGTTTGCGACAAAGATGTTTTTGATGAATTCATAAATGGGCCAAATGAAAAGATCTGGGAGATGATTGATCAACATCAAGATTGGGACACAATTGCTGATTTTATAGAGGTTAGTTTAAGTAGCGAAGCTACTCTATAACTTACCGTCAGTCTGTAACGCCATTGGAGAAATGTGGTTTTCTTGGCTACTAATGAAGCTAGACAGTGAAGAAGAAGATTCCTAAGATATTTGCGCATTGATATTTTTTGCACTTTCTCTCTCTCTTTCTTTTCTTTGTAATAAAAATTTGACATATGCTTTATATTTTACTTTGTGTCCATTTCATTTTTTTGTTCTTTTTTACTTATGGATGTTGTTATCCTTGTTATCAACTCAATTACATAGAGATTTTCCTCCAACTGAAAGTGGACAAAAATTTTATCATAACAATATAAAAAAAACATAGTCTTGTGATCTATGGGGTTAATCTTCTGTAAGAAAAGTGAAAAATCAGTCATAAAAACGCGCTTATGAAAATTGCTTTTATTTTGACTTGCATTTAGTGTACCTCTAATTATAGCAAATTATACCGTGCGCTCGTGGTAACATTTTGTATACATTTCCTAATTCCTTAATTTTTTGATAGATTTTTCTAATTTTGTATTTATTCTAGACAAAATCTCTGCATGCAAATGCACCAAGAATGTTATATAAAAAGGTAAATTATCCTATAAAAAAGATAAACAAAATAATCCTATGCAGTGCGTGCAACAAGCACAAGTTTATAATATTTTGATTAAAAAATAATAAAATCTATTTTCTTATCTGGGATCCTAAGGCATAAGACAATGGACGATAAAAGGAAAAATTCTAATGTTTCGTTCCTGTTCCTTCCTGATTTAAAGCATGTAAAAAATATCTTTCTGCGTATTTACCCTAATATGCTGTAGGATTCAAGACTGGACTGCACAGGGCTGTGCAAAACCCGGTGTTTTTTTTAAAATACCCCGGGGTCGTGGAAAATAGGGATTTTAACCGGGTTTTAGGGGTTTCTTGGTTTTTTTTTTGGGGTATTTGGGGTTTTTATAGTTTTAATACTGTAAAAGCTTGAATAATATATTATATATCATTATATAATATGTAATAGACGATTCTTTCTATGGCGCAGCGAGTTTCATAGTATTTTCACAGTAGCTTTTCTCTTATTTCTACCCCTGCGGGGCAATCATTACCTCTTAACTAACCTAACCTACAATAAACTATTAATAGCTACTATAAAAATACAAAGAAAACCACTGTGCCATGAAACTAATTAGGTCCATTCTTTTAATATTTAGAAACAGGCTAGGACATAAGAAAGATGAAAAGTTGGCTGCTATTTACAGGAAAAACAGAAAAAATGCAAAAATCTAAAGATCCTAAAACTGTATGTGCTTTTCTTGCTGGTATATCTCTTTCCGAGCAAGTGACAATGGCAAAATCAAGCACAGCAGTCTATTCCTTTGTTAAATACATGCAAGGGGTCAATGAAAAACATATTTTTTTTTATATAAACAACGAAAAATAAACTTATTTTTGAAACAATTTTACTTTTTTTTTAATAAAACCCCAAAAACCTAAAACCCCTTGGGTTTTTTAAGGTGGGTTAAAGGGCAAAAAACCCGGGTGGGTTTTTTATCTGCCAACCCTGGGACTGCAAATGACTGTTATCAGTGCTACTAATAATCATATAATTACTGAATGAATACATGCAGGAAAGAGAAATGCTAGAGATTAGAGATCTTAACACACCATTACATATGGCCGTAAGGTTCGTTTCTACTTATCAAAAGTAAACTTTTCTATAGTAAGAGTCGGTCCGTTTTCCATAATATATAGCTCTTTTAATTAATTTAGAATTTTAGAATTGATTTCAAACTTTGCATGTTGATTTCTATAGGTAACACTTAGGTACGATTTAGGAAGCGTGGTATATCTATGATTGTTACCAGAAAGTCAGTACGTTCATTTGAAAATGCTGATTTAAAATTTTTGACTTGTTCAGATTGACAAATTAATGTTCTTCCACTAGTTTTCATCCCTGAGATTAGATACTCTAAAATAAGAGATGTCTGTGGGTTGGTCTAGAATGTTTTTTTTTGTGTATTTGCAAGCAACAATTTTATTCCTTATTTCCTGGCAAAAAAAAAGTCTTTATTTTTATTGTCATTGTAATTTAAATGTAATAAAATTAGAAAAATTTTACTTAGGCAAGGGGCATCAAAAAGTGCGTTTGAAAAGTTACTGAAGGCAGGAGCCTATAGATCTCTTCTAAACCAGGTTAAATAGCATTCCCTAATCAAAGACTTATAGTTAGTTAGTTAGAAGCTAAAGATTCAAAAGTAAAAATAAAAACTTAAAAAGGAAGTGTTTAAAAAACATGTGCATAGTGAGTTCTTGTAACTTTATTTTATAAAAATCAAAAAGTAAAAGGAGTAAAGAAAAAAAGAAAACGAAAGGCTTGTACAGTAAAAATATGTTCATAATTGTGGCTTCGCCCCTAGCAATTAGATCTCTCCATGAGTCCAATCGGAGAGGGAAAGAAAGAGAGGAGAAAACTTTAACTAACCTATTTAAGAGTTAATAAACAAAAAATACTTGGCTAAATATAATTGGATTTTAAACTTTTAGGATGGAGAAACCCCATATGACGTTGCTTTAAAAGAAAATAGGTTGGTATTTTATTAATGTTTTTAGCAAGTCAAAGTACTTTGTTTCTTAACAGATGTTTAAATATTTTGGCGTTTTCGCTCTAAAGGTCTAGCACTGACCAGGGTAGGTAATATTTGGTTCTGAGCAGCCCTCTAGGGTTATGGCATCGCAGAGATAGGCTTCACATTGTTATGCAAAGGTTTAGCATAGATATAAATTACCCCTCTAAAATTTGCAATGCTCGATAGGCAATTTGAGGGAAAGCGCCGATATTTCCTCAAAAAGTTTACATAATAAAATTTTAAACTTTTCTGCACAATTTCAGATATGAAGAGGATATTCTGGAACTCCTGAAGCCACCAGACACAGTCACTACAAATTTAGAGACTATTCAGGTAATACACCAGGGAAGGATAGGATATTAGACTGTAAATTATACTGGTACCCAAAGTTTTATATGCATGTGCTATATATTTGGCAATTAATAAAAGTGCCCTGTTTTTTCCAGCTTTAACTTTATTCTACAGAATCGAAGAAGTTTGTTTATTATACATCAATTTATCGTCCAATATCCAATCCCTCCTTAGGATTTCTGAGGTATAACATAAAGAAAAATAATCATGTCCATCAGTAACGCTGCAATTACTATATTACAACTGTTTAAATTAATTACGAACATGAAATTGCTGTACATACCAAAATTTTCTAAAAATAAATCTCACGGATAATTAAGGTTTGTAAAATAAATGTCCTTTAATTTTCTGAATGCGTGTCTGTGGGAGACGAATTGTGCAAGTAAATGAATGATTAATAACCAGACAAACGAATATACCATATTTCTAGATTATCTGTGCTTTAAAACATTGAAGTTACAAATAACGAAGCTACTTTATAACAAGTGAATGCTCAAGTTGGGTCGATATCATCTACAAGTTTTCTTTTAAGGAGCTGTAAAATTTGATTGTGTCTATCTAATTCAAAACATAATTCGTTTTCTTTGGTGCTTTACTAAAACCAATGCACAATGTATGTAAATTAATTTTATTTTAGAAAATGGAGAAGTCAATGCACAAAGTTATGAAGGATATTGCAGGAATATTTTATTATTTCTTTTAGAATTAATCATTTTGACTTGAAGATAACAATATCTTTTTGGTGTTATCCTCCTAGGATTTTTTTTTTAATTTTGAAATTTTGGTAAACAAAATAAGATAAACGGAATTTATATCAATTAGAAATGTTGGAGAAAATGAGGGCAAAAGATTTTTGTGTAATCAGAAAGACAATTTTGGTAACCAATTAGAACATTTAAAATTCTCAATAAGAATATCTAAAATATAAACAGGTCCTTTGATAGAAGACTATGGAGTATTATTACCCCAATGCTCTATACTCTGGGAGAAACCGTCAGGTGAACCAGCTAACAAGTACAACACCAGTCTACATTTCTCAGTACCAAGTAAGTATTTTTCACTCATTGGAAAAAAATCTTTGTAAAATATGCAATTAAGTGTAGTTTCGAAAATGATTTTTCACCAATATAATGTTAAATTTTGGAAGAAAATATATAAGGCTCAAAATTGTTAGATTTTTTCCACTAATTATAAATTGCCTCTTAATCCATAGTCAGAATTTAGAAACTAAATTTATCTTCAATTGACCTATTCCTACATCTTTTGTGATTATTTTAGTGATGTATGGAGGATTTAACATGACATTAGATAGAAATCAACCTTCTTTGCTTGTCGAGAGCTTTTGCAGGTATTGTAATATAAATCACTTGCAGCTAAGCGCCAAGAGGCCCTGTGGGACTTTTTTAGAAGGTTTGTGGAGGTGCCTAAATCTGCGGCATATCCTAATCCTGTGGGGCTACCCAGAACGGAATATATCCTTATAAGTATAACCTTACCTAAAGTAATAGGTAAACAAAGGATAAAAGTAACCTCACCTTTTGTGTTCAACATTAAGGGAAAACGAAATATTTTCTTTTCAAATACTGGGGGGGGGGGGGGGGGGAATAAATTTGTATTGTTTGTTTAAAATGTCACATTATTCATGAAACTTTTTAAATGTTTTTATTTCAGAATTGTTGGAGGTTCTGAACAAGAACATTTCATTGATAAGAATGGAAAGGAAAGAATATTTCTTTGAAAAAACGTCGAAAAAAATTGAATGATGGCTTGCTATACAAAAATTTAAGCTGCTAAGTGGTTGTAGATTTTCTAAATATAATTGATTGAATTGGTAAAGGCGATTAAAGTCTGATAAAAAATTTCGGATCATGGAAAGAAAACGAAGTGGCGGGTTTCGTCGTATTCTCACAGTAGCTATTGATAGGTTATTTTAGATAAATGTTAATGATTGCCATGTAGGGTTAGGAAATTGGCCCCGCAGGGGCTAGAAATAAGTGAAAAGCTACTGTGAAATACGACGAATGACAGTTGCCGATTCTTGTCATATCAGTTTATTAAATAAATCTTGCTCAAAGCAAAATTTTGTTAGCTATTTATAATTAAAGCATTGGACAAATTTTTTCGCATACGGTGTATTGATTTCTCTATACCCTGAATTCGATATAAAATACAATATTCTTCTTCTGCAAGCAGATAAAGAGCAGAAATGTGTATGGAAACTCAAGATGTGGACTTTCTTGTTTATCATGTATTTAATTTAAATTTGTTCTATGTAAGCTTTATTGATCATCTTCTAGTTTAAAAAAATTGTGTACAAAATTTAATCAGGGATGGAGGGGACATTGTGCTGTTTATTATACTAGTCCCCAAAGTTTAATAATAACGTTTTTTTTATTCGTTAGCTTACAACTTTGGGGACTTTTGCTGAATTTTGATTGGTTGGTTAATTAAATTTAGTGCCCAAACGTTTCAACCACTAATTGTAATCTACAGAAGGGGTAGTTTTTAGTATTATTGGGAATATACATTAATTTATCGGCCATTGTCGTAACCCTTAAGATCCCTGAAATTTAAAACATTTTGAATATCCAAATTGATTGTGACCTGGTAATTAATATACAGTACAAGTTTATAAATCTTAATAAAATATATTATGTTGTATACGTTTTTCCATCATTATTTAAATTTAAAAACTGGTTTAAAACCATCAAGACAGTGTAGTCTTATATATAAGTAGCGGGTTCGCCCTATGAGGTAAGGGGAAGTCGACCGTTCTTATCGAATTTTTTTTTTTTTTTTAAGGCAGTGGTACAGACTACCTACTGCTACATATAGAAATTGTTACTCTACCTAAAAAGAAAATGGAATGATTTTTCCATACCTTGATAAAACATTTCGTCCATTTGGCTAATATAACGAAACCTCCCCACTTATGACTTAACCCTATCCTCTCCCCTTATCATTGATGAACGTATTGACCAATATCTGCAGGGTTACATTAGTAACTTAAATTGACGACAAAAATTCCTTTGTCACAATATCCTCATTTTCTATATCCAATATTCCTATTTTATTCTAGAACCAATTTTCACTTTTCATAAGTAAAAAACTCATAATTAGGGATTTCCACTTGCGTTAGAAATTTTGTGCTTTCCCTTAAAGAGTTTTGAAATAAATTGAAAACAAAGGGGTTAGTATTTTTGCTATGCTAATCCCTTCAGGTGCCTAACCCTGCGGTGCCTATATTTATGGCACTCTAACCATGCAGGGCTATCTAGTATCTAAAGTTTTCAATAAAAGAAAAGAAGGGGGGGGGAGGACGGAGTCTGTGTTCGACCTGGCACTGGGAATCGTCAGAATTTTTTGTTTGACTAGTTTCATTCATTTTTCTTGTGTAGTACCATGTTCTAGATAATCTTTCAGGCAAATGTGGGAGTGTGGCCCCTTTAACTAGCCTCAGGGGTTCGTAACAACAAGCGATGCAGACATACGGACGTACCTTTACTAGTTATAGATCAGCTACGCTGATCTGTTTACTACCACTGATCAATGCAAAATTCAGTTTAGATGTTTATTGAAGCAGTCAGTAACTAGTTATTTACAAGGGGGGGGGGGAACTTTTGCCACATTCGCGTAATCAGTAATCAAGTAAACCTTCTAATTGTGTTCCAGGCAGGCTCTGGTGGCCTCCAGGAGCCTGCAGAATAGCTAATAATCCTAATACATAATTTTTGAATTTAGAGAAAAGGTTATAAAATAGGAAATGGTTAAATATCATTATCAAATAAAATACATATTATTTAATGTCTCTAGTTGTGCTTTAGACAGGCTCAAGGTGGCCTCCATGAGACAAAATATAATTCTGTCTTGGATATAATATTACAGTCCAGACTGTACCTGGAGGCCTGCAGCACCTGAACATGAAGGCAGATTGTCAATTTATCTTCAAATATGATAAAAACATCCAAAACCACGCATATTTGGTTTAATAGGTGTACCTCTTTTTTTACCTGTTCAGAATGAACCTGGAGGCCTGCAGCACCTGAACCTGAAGGCCGATTGTCAATTTATCTTGAAATAATTTTAACTGCAAATATGATGATAACATCCAAAAAGATGCATATTTGGTTTAATAAATGTACCTGAAACTCTTCAAACAGAATTTTTAATTTTTACCTGTCCAGAGTGTACCTGGAGGCCTGCAGCACCTGAACCTGGATGCCAATTGTCATTTTTTCTTCAAATATGGTAATAATATCCAAAAAGATGCATATTTGGTTTAATAAGTGTACCTCTAACTCTTAAAATAAGAAATTTTAATTTTTACCTGTCCAGAGTTTACCTGGAGGCCTGCAGCACCTGAACCTGGAGGCCGATTTTTAATTTTTCTGCAAATATGATGATAACATCCAAAATGATGCATATTTGGTTTTAAAAGTGTACCTGTAACTCTTCAAATAAGGAATTTTAATTAATACCTGTCCAGAGTGTACCTGGAGGCCTGCAGTACCTGAACCTGGAGGCCGATTGTCATTTTTTCTTCAAATATGTTAATAACATCCAAAACCACGCATATTTGGTGTAATAAGTGTACCTCTAACTCTTAAAATAAAAATTTTAATTTTTACCTGTCCAGAAACGACCTTCCAGCCTGCAGCACCTAAACCTGGAGACCTGTTCAAGAAATGATTAAATATCCGTGAACTACTACCCAAAAGTAAACTTTTATCTAATACAACCTACAATAATCTCAAATCAATACCTAGCCCACACAACACTGATTACGCGAAAGTGGCAAAAGTTACCCCCCCCCCCCCCCTTAATGCAACATAATACATGGATTAGGTATAAATGCAATCAAAATGGTTTTATACAAAGCTGGCTCATTCTGGAGGGCGGGGGCCATAAACTACAACAATCCTTTTGACACAAGCATAATAGAGATTAAAATTAACCATTAGCAACACAGCTGTACAAAATAATAAACTGATATTTACACAATGGCTCCGCTTCTAGTGGGAGGTGATTAAACAAAATAGAATTAGATCTGAGGAGTGAAGCTACTCTATAAGCCTGACAAAGCGAGGTCGTACTACACAAACACAGCACTTATTTTGAGTCATATACTGTTTATAACTTCACTACTAATTTAAACTTTTCTATTAATACATTTGTATGGTTCATAGAACCTCATAGACAAAACTAAGGTTCTTTAAAAAGTTGTATGTATGACTGTCCATAAGAAATTTTGAGTATCTTGGCCGTTTTTATCGGAATTTCAAATTTTCTAGCTTTGTGGATGCCAAGCATACAATTCAATCATGGTAGTAAGATAGAGCTAAATAAAATAAGATGGAAATTGATAATCCAGCAAAGAGGTTGCCTTTTGATTTTAACAAGGATGAAAACATCTGCATTAAGTAGCAAGACATAGTAATATAATTAACTAGCGGTGAAGCCTCTAGAGGCAATAAAGGGATGGGGGAAATTGACCATTCACTTTTAATTTTGGAAAGGAAAAAGGAAGATAATATTTTTTCCTTGGGTGGGGTCATCTTTCCTAGGGCGATATTCTTGGGAGGATGCAGAATAGATATCCTTCCCCAGAGTGGTTGTAAACCTTCCCTGGGCCTATGTAAAGGGGAATCATATCGGTTCAACAAAAAATCTTTCTGGTTTTTATAATAGGATATAAACAAATAGTGTTATATCATTATTATTACCTGTTATCAAATTATAATGCAAATCAGTCGAATAGCAGTAGATTTAAATTTACCTTCGTATGAACAGACTAAGTTGGATGTTACCTTCGCTTCTAAAAAGGGTGCGGCTTTATATGTGTATATATAAATTTATTTTGCTTGACGTACATAAATGTAAGGTAAAATATGAATATTAATGGTTACGCCTAAGACAATGTTGAATACTGGTTATTGTGTGTTGTAGTTATTTTGGTGTTTTATCGCTTCCGTTAATTGATTGAATAATCAAGAAAATCAAACTCTCGGAACTGAATATTACTTTCAAAAGTTAAACCACTGAAAAAATTAGATTAAAAAGTATTGTAACAAGGATGACAACATCCATAAAAGCGAAGCACTGAAACGGTAGGACAAACGGACATGAACACTTATATAGTGTCAGAACTGAATAATCAGAATATAAATGTATAAGAGTTGAAGCAAAATTGTAAGTAAATTTGTTGAAAAATTGCTTTTATACAGGATAATGTTTATGGACACACTTACATATTTAGGACTTGATTATAGAGTTGCTTCGCTTATAACATTATACTTTGTTGTCCCAGGAATCAATATACCAAAAATCAGATCAATCGGATGATTAGATCACATAGATATTTGTTGTAATGATTATAGAGTTGCTACGCTTTCTAAATCGTACCTAACTACTAAAGGAATCACCATGCAAAATTTGAAATCGATAGGACAATTCTAACATGCCTAAATTAACGAAAAAAGCTATCCGTTACGGAAGGACGGACCGACCCTAATTATAGAAAAGCTTCGCTTTTAAAAAGAATGAATCTATATTCAATCTTTAGAGTAAATACTTTGTTTCATATTACAATTTGTTAAACCATTGACGTTATATTCCTAAGAGAACCAAATCTAAATTTTTAAAAGTGAAGCTTTTCTATAATTAGGGTCGGTCCGTCAGTCTGTACGTCTGTCCGTCCGTCACGGATAGCTTTTTTCGTTAAATTAGACATGTTAGAATTGTCCTATCGATTTCAAATTTTGCATGGTGATTCCTTTAGTAGTTAGGTACGATTTAGAATGCGTAGCAACTCTATAATCATTACCAAAATGTCCGTACGTCCATTTTATACATGTTGATTTTTTTACTTTTTTAACAACAAATATTTATGTGATCTAATCATCCGATTGATCTGATTTTTGAATGTCCGTACGTTCATTTTAAACATGTTGATTTTTTTTACATTTTTAACAACAAATTTGTATGTGACCTAATTATCCGATTGGTCTGATTTTTGGTATACTGATTCCTGGGACAACAAAGTACAATATTATAAGCGAAGCAACTCTATAATCAAGTCCTAAAAATGTAAGTATGTCCAAAATCATTATCTTGTATCAAGCAGTTTTTCAACAAATTTACTTACAATTTTGCTTTGACTCTTATACATTCGCATTCTGATTATTCACTTCTGACATTATACAAGTGTACTAATGTCCGTTTGTCCTACCGTTTCAGAGCTTCGCTTTTATGGATGTTGTCATCCTTGTTAAGTTAGGTCTTGATATGAATTTATGCTATTTTATGCCCTCACATTCAATTTAATAACAACATTGATCCAATGGAATTATAATTTTTATGCCAATTTTCGTTAATTTGCAATATTTGGGGAATCTTAAGGAAAACGTGTTTGCGGATGTGATTTAACATTATTTTGTAACCAGAGAAAATTCGCCAATACTGCTCAGTCTTAAAACTAGTTTCTTTGGCTTTCGTTTATAATTGTATTTTACATAAAAGGATACAATTTTATCGGTGTTTAGTGATATATGTGATATAATTCACTATGTCTGCCAGTCCCAACATTATGGCCACAATGCCATCGAAGGTGATTTGACTTTTGTGTCAGAACCTGAATTGGGACATAGTGCATTTCATTACCCAAGGTTAGGTAACTTCATTTCACTTTTCAATAAAATCTAAAATGCAGCCGTTTTTGCAGGAGGTACCATTTTCTGTGAAAATTTTAGAGGAAAATTAAACAGTTTTTAGTTAATTTCTACTTTTATTTCCAACTAAAGAAAAAATCCTTTCGTGTATATACAGAATCATTGTAGTTACTTAACCTTATCAAAAAAAAAATTTAAAAACTAACCCATAAAAGCCGATTTTTCATTTTGTTCAATATGGGTAAAATAAAAATATTACCACTTCCAAAGGGTTAAAATCAAAATTTCAAAGCTCTAAAATGTTGTTCATCAAAAATAAATAGCAGTTTATAAGGACTTTTGGCATCCATCTTCTCATTTAACAGGAAAAAAACCCAAAAATAGAATCTGTTTTTTCAGTGTTGACATAAAAATAGCATTTGATTAAAAATATAAATAATAATTTTTTAAAGAAGTGCTAAAAAGTAATACAGATTATTCAACTTTACCTCTGACATTTAATTAGATGTAAAAAAAATCTATTTATTATAGCAGACAATTATGATAATTTGTTTACAAAATTTTCACCAAAGCATTACTGATAAACCAAGGACTTAGATAACATAATAAATGCTCCTTTGTAAAAAGATTCTATAAAAAATGTATTCTTTAAGAAAATCATGTTTTCAAATGGACATTTCAAATTATAGAGTAGCTTTTAAAAAGTAGAATCTATTTAATCTTTAAAGAATTAAAATAAAGAATCAAAAAGTTTTTGAATTTTATCTTGACATATATATGACTAGCATGGCAGTATATAATTAGAAATGTAGATTATTTCATAAATAACTCTCGAACTTGAAATGTGTTGCTTAATTTAAACTATGTTATTCAAAAGTTGGATTCGGTAGAAAATGTGATGGAAGGTTTTATTCTACTAACCTTTCACTAACCTGGTCCTGGAATGATTTTAGGAATTTCCCCATCCCTTTGAATTAAAAGCTTCTAGATGCTACTGGCGCATCCCCTAGTTTTACATAATATGATTAAAAACAATGTTTTTCTGTCTGACTTAATCCCAAATAAACATAATTTAGAAATAGTCACAATTTTAATAATGGATGTAGAATATACATGGATATAATGACAGGGGGAAATTGTCGTCAATTAAGCTTGCTAACATGAAACCCATGTATAAATGTGGTAGAGGGGGAAATGTTAATTTAGCCTTATTTGAGAACATGAAAATCCAAATAATAATATATCCATTATTAGTAGCGAAGCTACTCTATAATTCCAATGTCCGTTTATCTTTTTTATATTTTTTAAAACTGGTTTACTTTAGCAATGTATATAGAATGCATGTATATATTAACAAGGGAAAATTTGTCTCTAATTTAGCTAGCTAATATGTACCTCGTTTATTATAGTTTGTTTATCCAGGGGGTGGATTGGGGTATTGTAACTTTAGCTGGCTGTGAGAATTACTTTATTAGAGTACACGAAAATCTGGTGCAACATCCAAGTAATAGTAATATTTCTATAGCATTCAGCAAATCTGCACATGGTAGAGAAAGGTACGAATCTTAGCCTAAACAAATTTCATAACTAAAGACAAAATAAAGACCTACTGCTGCTATGTCAGATGAGCGGTATTTATAGTAAAAGTAGGGGAAATGCCTTCTCTCAAAAACAAGTGCAACCCATAAACATGATCATTTTGGAAAAAGGGTATGTTACAATATAGTCTGCAATATTTTGGATCATAAGCGTGCAGAAGGGGATGTATACAACCCTATGAAACAACATTTTATGAAGAACTGCATTTCCCTTTTATCACCCTTGAATAGAGAGAGAAAGAGACAGAGAAACAAAGAGAGAGAGGGAGATTGATTGAGAGAGATAGAGAGAGAGGGAGCATAAGAGAGCGTGAGTTAGAAAGACAATTTTACCTATAAAATAGACATTAAACATTCAATCTTGTCATTCTAATATACATACAGTACTAAGGTTTTTTGTCTGTATTTAAAATTCTCGGAAATCGCTGGTCCAACTTGGTTGCACTTTTATTTTGGTGTGGTTTTAGACTATTTTCAAGATCAATATCGCCCTAAAGTCAAAGGGTAGAACACCTCATGGATCTAAAGGTATAAGACAAAGGCCAATAAATTGATGTACATCCCCAATATTGAAACACAAAACTACCTTCTTTGGAGCTTAAGATTAGTGGTTGAAATGTTTGAACAGTCAACTTAATAAACTAACCAATTGAAAAAGTCCTCAAAGTTGTTAAGCCAACGAATAAGAAACATAATTGTAAAAATTTAAGGACTAGTGTAATAAACATTGGTATCTCTCACTCTGGGAATAGCTAGTCACTTGAAGCTACTCTTTAATTTAAAATGTCCAATTGAAAACATGATTTTCTCATAGAATACAAATTTTTAAAGGAGCATTTAGTATGTTATCCAATAAGACTTCTTGGTTTATCAGTAACGCTCTGATGAGAATTTCCATAAGAAAATTTATTTTAATTGGCTGCTATACTAAATTGACTTTTTTTTTACATCTATTTTTATGTCAGAGGTAAAGACTGAATAGTCTGTATAACTTTTTAGCACTTTTAAAAAATATTTTTTTTTATAGTTTATTATCAAATGCTTTTTTTATGTCAACACTGAAAAAACAGATTCTATTTTTGGTTTTTTCCCTGTTAAATGAGAAGATGGATGCAAAAAGTCTTTATAAACTGCTATTTATTTTCGATGAACAACATTTTAGAGCTTTGAAATTTTTATTTTAACCCTTTGGAGATGATAATATTTTTATTTTACCCATATTGAACAAAATGAAAAATCGGCTATTATGGGTTAGTTTTTAAATTTTTTTTTTGATAAGATTAAGTAACAACAATGATTCTGTAAATACACAAAAGGATTTTTTCTTCAGTTGAAAATAAAAGTAGAAATTAACTAAAAACTGTTTAATTTTCCTCTAAAATTTTCACAGAAAATGGTACCTCCTGCAAAAACGGCTGCATTTTAGATTTTATTGAAAAGTGAAATGAAGTTACCTAACCTATGGTAATGAAATGCACTATGTCCCAATTCAGGTTCTGACACAAAAGTCAAATCACCTTCGATGGCATTGTGTGGCGAATATTTAAGTATATAACTATTAACATCCATGGCTGTCTGCTTCTAACTTTACTTATTTTTACATATCTTTGGTGTTTACAGTCCGATTTTCAAAATTTTTGTGATTAATATTTAAATTTCCCATTGTTCTAAGGGATTTTTGTTTTCATAGATGAAAGGACAAGTTGCTTATTTTTATTGTCTCTACTGCTATTTAATAAACTAGTGGCTTCGCCCCTAACCTCTAGGGGCTTTGCCCTAAGAGGTAATTTAAAAAGAAAATTAAGTATTTCTGGTTCTGCCATTCATTTTAAAATAACTGCCTAATAAAATAGTGGGGTAATTGTTTTGTTTTGGGAGGTTGTGGGTGTCCCCCCCCCCCCCCCAAGAAAATAGCCTAAAACCACCACAGGACCAGTAGGTATATTACCTGAAGAGTAGAATCCAATCGGTTAAGTGGTTACCGAGATCTTAAGAGACAGACGAATTGACAGACATCATTCTACTTTGTATTATAGATATTGCTGATTTTTTGGGGATACCTAGTACCGAAAAGCATTCATTATACAACTTACTTTGTATGTCAGTTATGCAACAACAGGCATATTATTAATTTTTTGAAGGTTTCATGATTTTTATCATTTCTAATATATTTTATTGTTATTCTTTCTTTTTCTTCTTCTCACCGAACATTATTAGGTGCTTTGCTACTTAATGATGTTGTCATCCTTGTTTTTGTATTCTAAAGATATGTGTGGTTATGATTATAGTAAAACGTTTAAATTCAATTTGGTGAGGAAAAAAAATTAATGTGATAAATTGGTTAGTGAGATCGTTCAAACTTCAAAAAATATTAAGGATTTGGATTTCACGGTTATAAAGTAGCAAGGGTTTTGATTCTTTGTCAGTTGAGATCTCTAACCACAAACCGATTGAGTTTACAATTTTAGGGAGGCTTCACATAGCTTCTGGGATGGTTTAGCAATTTTTCTGTCCCATTTCTACCTCTCAAAACCCTTAGATGAGGGGCGGCGAAAAGCTTTCGATTTATATAGTTTCCTCCCCCCCCCCAGAAGTATGTCAAACGAGATTCGATAAAAAAAACTTAACAATCTTATGCTTATAAGATAGAAAAAGTAGATGGATGTCCGTGTTGTCAGGTGGTTAACGAAGGATCTCGTTTACCGCTGAACCGATATGATTCTCTTTTACAGTGTATCTTCCCATAGGTCCTGGGAAGGGGGGTAACTTAATTTTTCTTACTTTTTTAGAAAACTGTTTTGAAAGTGAGTAATGACTTCCCCTACCCGATGTGCCCCTAGAGGCCTATAAAAACGCATAGTTTGACCAAAACAATATTTTTTCATTCAGATTGGAATAATGTATTTACAATTTTTAGTTTTCAGTTTGGTTGTAAATCATGCAGGTAATATTAATAATATTAAACAATAGAATATAATAATGATAATATAATTGATGAAAAGGGTGCTTTCCCAAAAAGTGCATGTCGAGCACTTAACCTTCCTCCCATTTCTTTTTATTAAGGGGGGGGGGGCAAATAGCGGCTAACGGCTGGCAGCTCAGCTGTTTTGCCATTTTTTGGATATCTATCGTACAAATTAGTCACGAAACCTATTTTCACATAATACTATTTGCCATTCCAAAACGCTATCAAACGGTTCTAGACGGTAGCTGTTGGTACTAGAAGTTTTTAAAAATGTTATTGCTATCATTTAACAAGAATTAAACCAAAAATATGTTTTAAAAAATTGATTACTACGTAATTGATGATGGATTTACCCTGAAAATAGGCAAAAAAGAGCTAAACGGCTGAGCCGCCAGCCGTTACTTTTCCAACTTTTTGTTCGATTTAGGGAAAATAGACCTACCAAGGATTACTCATGCAAAAGTTCAGATCGAAATTCGAATTCTAAGTGCCATTTGCTCACTGATTACGAGATGGTTGCATTAAAATCCACCCCCCCCCCCCCTTGGTTAAATGGATAATTCCACGAATAGTAGTTAAAGACAAAGTATTGATTCCACTATATTTTGTAGCAACGATACACTATAATTCATTTTGTCTGTCCTTCTGTATAACGGCCAAGGAAAACGTGAAATTCTCAGTTTCTATTATATTTGTTATATAACGTTTTTCAGGACAATAGGACTTATTTTTCTGGTATTCATTCGAATCCGGTGGATAGGAACCGGTTCTCATCAATACAAAAAAAAACTATGTCTAGCATCGTATTATATCCAGCTTTCTACGAATATAAAATTTTACAATCATAAGATTAAAACAAGTTTTTTTAGCCCGCGCCTTCGGCACCTCCGGGCTTTTAATCTTATAATTGTACATTCTATATCCGCGGAAAGCCGTTTATAATCCCATGAAAGAAATAACAACTCCTTTTTTTCCATTAAAAACTGTTTACGTAGGTCTGTTGCATATTTTCATATCTAAAATACAGTTAAAATTTTCTTAAATAACATTTAAAGGATCAATATTCTAATTGTTTTAATCCATGAAATGGATCTCCTGGAACTGTCCCTTAAATGATTATTGGATTGATTTCTTAATACCTTGTAAATGAAAAAGAAGATTAATCATTTGTCTAACTACAAATATAAACAAAAGTATTCAATTCTTTGTGGTGGAATATATTGAGAAAAAATCTTTATTATCAAGTCAACTCAACAGTTGTTAGAAAAATGATAAAGATTACATTTTAGCTCAATTTCCAATGGCAGATGGAGAGGGAAATTTAACAGGTGAAATTTCATTGAATTGATGATCAGCACCATCCAGCAGTGATGTTAAACATTATATTAGTGAATGAACTGATTAATATATACAGTCAAATAAACAAAAAATTTGAATTCCACTACGGTTTTATAAGAAATTTGTAGGGTAAATTTTTGTTGAGTTCAAGGTGTATAAAAAATTTACTTCAAAAATACCATTGTATGCTAAAAAACTGAAGTAAATTATTCATAATGCTATCTAATAAAAATTACCATCACTTTTAAAAATCAAAAATTCTTTTTCTTTTAAAAAATTGCACGTTTAAGTAAGTTTGTTTAATGATAACGATTTTTTGAAAATTTTAGAAGTTGACAATGACTATGGTGACTATGGTGAATCATTTGTAAGGTAATACAACTAATGCTGATGATTTTTAAGAATATGAATTTTGAAATTTTTCCCTTTAAGTGTGGGGTAGTCTTTCTTTGCATATATATTTCTTTTTACCTAAACAACAGGACAGCTGCCCTTCCCTTCTTGCTTTACTTTCTTGAATTTTTTTAATATATTGTTCTTGTTAGTAATAAAATGAATGTAGAATTAAGGGTACAAATTTTTAAAGCTATCATACATTTGATGGAGCAATTATTTAGACTCTTGAATTAAGTTGAACATTAAAATTGAAGCTGTTATTGTAATTTTAGAAGTAGTGACCAACTGTGGGCAAATGGAAAAATTCCCTACAGATATATTAACAATGATACGTAAGAATTTTAGCCCCTTGATATAGATTTTAATTCCATAAAAGAAAGGATCAAAAATAAAGACTAAGTTGAAGTAAAAAAAACAAGAGGAAATTGAGAATAATAGTTGACTGATATTTAAAAATTTGTTTGTCTTAGTTATTATGACTTTGAGAAGAAATTAATTAGATCTCAGATGGACTTAATTGAAAGCCAGCTGCCAGGTAAGAAGCAATCATTAAATGGATTGATAATATAATTGTAAAAGAAATATAACAGTAGTAATAAAATTATGTGAAAATTAAAAGAACTGAACTAAATTTAATCAAATTTAAAAGACCTTGAACCTGTGGTCAAAATCATCCTCAGTGACTTGTACTGTACACTTCCAAAGCATATTTCTTAATTAGTTAGCATTATTTTACATATTCAAGTTTAGCTCCTATTTATATAGAAGTAATAAATTATTCTAAAATCTAAAATTTGAGTTTATTATAAAGAAAATGATTATACCAGTGTTAAACCTTAACATTGTAATACTTTTAAGATATCCTACTAGCGGGCAAGATAAGATAGAATCAAATTAAATATTAATTCATGGCCAAATAACATCTTAAGATAGTTTCATGCTCAAAAAATAAATTATATTACTTTTTAGGCTGTATTCAGTTTATAGACATTGAAACCAGTGATCAAAATTTTTATCCTCAAGAATTAGTGATTCATAAAAATGATGTTCTTACTTGTAAAGCAACAATTGGTATTGGATTTCTACTTTATAATAAGTTTAAAATGAAACAGAAGTATACGTTATAATGATTAAAGGGAAAAAATCTTATTATTTTCCTCAGGATTTAGAGAACCAAGGAGTAACTTAAATCTTGGTAAACCAAGCTGCTTTGTAGATGAAGGTAGCATATATTATAGGGTTTAGGTTTTTTTTAAAAAAACATTGGGGGGAAATTGGTAAACAAGAAGTTATTTAATTTTTGCCTTACAAGTTTGTTTTTCATATTTCATATAATATCAAGGAACAAAAAGAAACAGAGGGGTCAATTTTTGGGCATTTTTTTTATATAGATGTGTATTCTAAGAATTTATTATAAAAATTAATGATATCTGAAAAATAAAATTGAAAAAAATCTTAAAAATTCATCAAATGCTTAGTTTTTCTCAAACTAATAATAATTTATTTTTAATATATGAACAATAAAATAATGTTTTGAAAAGTTGATATCTTTAAAATAATTGGCCAAATTTGTAAGGGTGGGGGGGGGGGGCAAGGGATGACTTCCAATCAAAAAGTTAGTTTATATCTATAAAAGCTTTAGTCAAAATTATCTGAATGGTTTATCATATGGTTCCATAGAAAACTATGGTTAGGTAAATTTTTAGGGTTTTGTGGGGGGGAGGGGGGGGGGGGAAGGGGGGAGACTGGTGTATTACTTGGTGTTTTTAATATAGCTCATGCCTCTGATATGATATCCCAAAAATCTGCTCTAATTTTGCTATAATAAGTTAAGCATTAATTTTTGTCAGTTGGACAAAAAATGAGCATTTGATAATTTTTTAATAACAATATTCAGGTATCGTTAATTATTTTCATAAATTTTCTTGTCCAAATTTGTTTTAAAAAGGAAGAAACTATGTAGTCAATATTAGCGTTCAACTCCAGTTTTAACATCATGGAACATAACCTTTTCAGAAAATGACCCCCTTAAAGTCAGCATTAAAAAATATTCATCCTTTAATAACAAATAATTGAAAAGATTTCCTAATACAAATGAGCTAAAATATGAAAAATGTATAGGGCCCACAATTTTGCACGAATTAGGACATGTACTTGGAATGGTTCATGAGCAAAACAGGTTTAATATTTATTCAAACTTTCATTTTTAAGTTGAAAATCCAAACTATCAAATTCTCTCAAGGCTAATTTGAAAGTCAATTATTGTTTCATATTAATTTTACATTTAAATGAATTAAAACATACAAATCTTTTATTTAAGGCCTGATAGAGATAAATATGTGACAATCAATTTTGATTTGGTGGATCCTAATGCTAATAAAAGTATGCAAATAAGAGAAGAGATATTTGGTGAAACCTTTGAGGAACTTGAAATATTTTAGCATAGCATATTAAAATTACTGGTTCACAAAAAGATCAGTTATAAAACAATGTAAAGATTAATTAGTAAAATTCATCAAACTTTTGAAGGCTTTTTTTACTATTTTTAAAAAGTGGAGAAGGGGATATATTGAGGCAAAAGTAATCATACTATATTTACAGCCTAGGATCAGTAAAGTTTAGTACAGGTTAGCTTTGCATGGAATTCTAGAGCTATTGAAAATATTAAGTTACACCCTTTTTCTGAGTAAATTCATTTTCAAAGATAAAAAGCCAGGGAGATGAGAGGTAGGGAGGAGGATTTGGTACTGTATAAAACTTGGGTGAAAATAACAACAAAACATAGAAAAATATACTGTAAAGTAAAAGGAAAATGGATGTTTTAGTCTTCAACATTTTTAAACATTTATAATATTTCTCTTTAAATCAGACTCCATATGATTTCAACAGGAATAAAGGATAAAGATAAATCTATTAAGACTACAATTGTAAACAAAATAATTTAGGAAAAGTAACATTTATTGAGATCCTAACATAAATATGCACCCAATAATAAATTAAACTCTCTATAAGAGCAACAACATTTGAAAAAATATCTTTATGCCTACATCATTTTTAAGTGTAATGCACTACTTAAGAACACAAGCATGTATCCAGAATGAAACCATATGTATGGAGATAAATTGGCCCTATGAAAATATGTTATCTATTACAGATGGTACTTTGAATAAATATCCTGTAAGTATCATAACAACCAATATATTTGGAATAAAATTTTCTCAGTTTCTCTAAATTTAAAGGAAGCCTGCAAGAAATACACCAATCTAACTGCTAAGAGACTTACAAAGCAGTGTAACGAGATGACTTTTACTTGTTCTAAACATTGGTACCACAGTGTTTAATCATAAAGCAATAATCAGCAGGGTTTCATTGCTTTGAGAGCTATTTAAAACTGTCAGAAAGTATTTGTAGTTTAAATAATACTTGGCATCTGCTTATACTTTGTTAAATTATATTCATCTCAATATTGATTTGTCTTTTATTTAGAATAAGCTCTCACCAGTGGATATAACAGAAATCTCTAGGTTAGTGCTCATGATTTTTTGTCTTTTCATTGATATTGATGTTGTCACTTCAGTTAATAGACCTCTCCAAGCACCTTGAATCATACTCTGCATCTTATAATTATGGTGTTAATCATCAGGTTGCCTGATAAACAACCACTCATTTGATTGCATGACCTTTGTCTGGAAGTCTTAACTTTGCTTGGTAATGAGTTGTTCCTGTTTATGGGGCAATATATTCACCCTACTCTTACTATTTATGTTATGCGCCTAATATAGCAGCAGTAGGTACAAAGGTCTCCAGCTTGACGCTGTGTAGTCCAGACTCGAACCAAACAACTCCCCAACAGCAGGCCAACATTTTACGAATTACACTAATGCCACATTTTCAATGATATTTATTTTATGAATTTTAACAATCAATATTTGATTCCAATTTTTAAGAGCATATGACTGTGAAATAAGTAAAGAAGTTGAGGTATTTTTTTCAAAATTTATAAAGAAGAAAATATATTAAATTACGATGCTGTGAGTATTGGTGCAAAAAATGGGGACAAATTTTAAATTGATTTGACGGGGCTGTTTATTTACGTCACAAGTGAAGGGAAAGAAAAGGGAAGGAGGAAAGAAACCCCCTAGAAAAGAGATGGGGGTATGACGTCACACGCCAAAACAATTTGAAATTTGTCCCCATTTTTTGCACCAATACTCACAGCATCTTAAATTACTCACTAAAAATGTTAAATCAGAATTGTGATTCTTGACATATGTTTGCAGCTTTTAAAAAATGCTAAGTGTCTGTAAACAAAAGGCTAATTATAACTCATTAAGAAATTTTAAAAGTATATATGTACATATATTCTGTTATGATTTAAAATTTTAAGAGAACATTGACCTATTATAATAATACTCAGGGACAATACAACAATTACAAAAAGCAGATATTGGGACGAGGTACAAAAGATTTTCATATCACCCACATACATGTTTAAATAAATATTAAAAAATTTCAATTCTTAGAAAATATTTAATAAATATACAACTCATTAATTTCATTACTAAGAAAATAATTGAGAGTCATGAAATTTATTATGGTCTTACAGGATTGTAATATATACATTGTATATATTGAAAGATAATTCTCACTAAATTTTTAAGACCTGATAGTAGCAGCAAATGATGGCGACTATAATTTAACTAAGCAACTCATTGAAGATGGGGCTTCTGTTCATGAATTTGATACCAATGGTAAATTAGTTATTGATAGCAGTTTGATAAGCAGCAATAAAAAGGAATTCATTTTTAATGATGCAATGCGATTCAAAACTATTCTCAATTGAAATTTTTAATTTGCATAATTTTTGGCTGTGAATTGTGCTGTACATTTTTGTACTTAATAAAGATTGTAAAAAGATTTCATAAAATAATTAAGCATTTTATGCAGAATAATCCCCTTACATAAATGAAAACTTATATTTAGGAATGAATGGCCTTATGTATGCAGAAAAGAATGATCATTTAGAAGTGGCAAATTTACTATTAGCAAATGGTGCCATTAAAGAAATTGGTTTGTAATCTTTAAAATTTGAGATTTAAAAATTCAATCCTAATTAGCTCAGTTTGCTTTAGTTTACTTATAAAAAGTAATACATTTTTCAGTAAATGTAATGTTAGAAAAACATGATTGGAATTAGATTTTGTTAATGGATTGGATAGAGAAGAATTGCCAATGTAGCCAAAAATTTTCTTTTTTTTAGCCAAATGTAGAAAAAAATGGACTGTAGACCATAATACAGGTTAAATTATTTAATAATACATATTCAATAACACCCTTTTCCTTAAACTGGCAAACTAATCTTTAACAAAGTCAAATTATTTGAACAAAAAGAATATCTTATTCAGCAATTATTGATATTTAAAATAATTTAGCTTTTATTAATTATCTACCAAATTTTAAACAATTGATTGTTTTTTTTAAATCTAAACAACTTTGATTACCAAGTAAGTTTTGAGATAAATTTGATTGTGCTATAAATTTATGTACTTTATTACCAAATTAAAAAAAGAGCTATATTATTTCTATATTATGTTAGGGTCCTGCTATCTTTTTATACAAGAAAACATGTCATGGAATGCTGCAAAGGAAAAGTGTAATTCGTTAGAGGCTGAACTTTTGTCTATACACTCTAGTCTGGAAAATGACTTCATTATTGGTAATTTGATTTGTTAACTGATTAACCCGAAAAAAATTCTTACCTTTTATGTTTCAGATGCATTTGATTCACAGGTGAATGATATCTTTGGTTATTGGATGGGAGGGAATAATCTTGCTAAAAACAAAGAATGGATGTGGACTGATGGAGCTCCAAGTAATTTGATTTTATAGTTGTGCAGTTATTCCGCAATAAGTAACTGTCCAACACATTAATTAAAGAACATAATTATGTATGTGTATTGGCACAATTATAGTTTAATCATGCTGTTCATATTAGGGATGGCAATCCGTCAAATATTTGGACCAGATATGGATTCTTACAAGAATCCGTCTAAAAAAAAGGCAGATTCCAGCGGATTCCGGATTCTTATTTTTGGCGGATTCCGGATTCAGATTCCGGATTATAGCAATATTTTAAAAGGCTTTTTTTAAATTAAAAATTTAAGTGCTACATATGTCCTAGAAATTAATGTTCTTGATGTATTTTATAATTTACTTTGAGAATCTAACCAGATTTTAAAAGATATTATATATAATGATGATAATCTTTGCCTTCAAAAAGGCGGAGTTGAAAGAAAAACTCAAGACGCTAATTTAGGCCTACCAATTAAGAATCCGAATCCGCTATTGAAAAACGGATTCCGGATTCAGATTCCAAAATTGGCTAAAAATTGGGTGGATTCTGGATACGGATTGCCAACCCTGGTTCATATATATCAATTTTTAAGTAAAACTTTTAGTTTCTTTTACATATTGGAGTAATGGTGAACCAAATGGCCAAGATGCTAAAGAAAACTGTCTGATGGTATTAGATTTTTACAATATATCTTACATTATATCTTTAGCTTAGAAAATTTTTAATTGGAAATTAATATGGATATCTTTATTCTTATGTTACTTACATTAGGCATGGGGGAAAAGTGAAGAAACCACAGGACTAGGGTTGGTAATCCGTCTAATTTTTGGACTGAATTTGGATTCTTGCAAGAATCTGTCCAAAAATAAAATGGATTCTCGGCGCATCAAGATTATTATTTTTTTTTTGACAGATTCCGGATTCTAGCAATATTTTAAAAGGCTTTTAAAAAAATAAATCAAGGGATTAAATTTTACCAGGTACTGGGAAGAATCTAAAGCTGCGTTTTTTCATATTTTCACATTAGCTTTTCTCCTATTACTAGGTGGGGAGAGATGGGGGGGGGGGTGATCTTTGCCTTCAAAGAGGGGGGTTGAAACAATTAAGAATCCGAATCTGCAATTAAAAAAACGGATTAAGGATAAAAAAAATTGGGCAGATTCCAGATTTGGATTACCAACCCTAACGGAAACACTTAGAGAAAAGTTCAGATGGAATGATGTTATATGTGATGATACTTATCCCCTTTCTACAATTTGTAAAATTCCAGGTATAAATCTTAGTGATAAGGGTACCACAATCATCCAAAGAGAAATTAAATTAAACCTTCTACCCATAAAAAACATCTAGGACTCTCCCTCCTATCTCAAGGGCCCCTTGAGGTCTCTTGGGGGGTATCTGCAAGTTACATTATAAAGCACAGACATTTGAACAAACACTGTTTAAGTATTATGTATATTCAAACAGATTGACTGGCAAATTTAGTTGTATAAATGCTAAATTGTAAGAAAACCTAAAAACTAGGTAGAGTTTGTTTTCTTTCAAAAGGCATTTTTCTCTATATTATTACAGTCTAAGAATTTTAAATTTTATTGCCCACCTTTTATAAGAAAATGCTCTAAATATTACGAAGAATAAATCTTTTTCAATATTTTAAAATGTATGTCTTAGATCATTAAAAAATGCAAACTTGTCAAAATAATACTTGTCATATTAATTGTTTCATATTATAGGCGCAAGTGAAATAAGAGAAACTAAAAAACAGATTACCGATGAAATTTCAGTTGAAAATGGTAATATCACTTGAATATATGTATTTAATTCAAAAGATTCACTTTATTTACTTATTATGTTTCTATTTCTGTTCTGCCTAAATGTATATAATCTTTTTAACTTTTCTCTACTTTGAAATTATTTAGGAAAATTCTGTGGGGGTGATCAATGGATATATGAAAACAAAACAGGTATCCTAATCGCTATGTCAAGAAAGAAAATGACAAATATAAAGCAATAAAATTAGGTAAACTGTTAAATTTTAGCAATTATAGAGTGCAATTTTTAAGTATTTTCTTAATATCTCTTTCAGCATTTTATATTAGTTATATTTTAGTAGCAAAGCTACTTTAAACTTCTCTTTAGCTATTTAGTCATCCCGCCAATCATTCCATAATGCTTGAGAATTTCTCTGTTGCTTTTGTGAGAACGTTGTATGCTTTTTATATAGTTATCTTTACATCACTGTAATGGAAGCCTACAGTAAATACACAAGTTCGAATAATGATGAACAGCAATCAGTAGACCCTCCCACATTTCACTTCTATAAAACTTATAAAATTCCCAATTAACTAGACCACTGTCATCTACCCATAAAAGATGCGTAGATTTCATATCTGGAAACCAAAAAATCTAAAGAAATATAATTTATGAAAAATTCAAGATTAAAATTCAAAGTTCAAATTTCATCCCCTTGTAGCTTAAACTTATCCATGATAAAGAAAAACAAATATTCATATGTTGTAATTATTTACAAGTTTGCTTTTATAAAGTTTTGCATAAAATCACTCGAAACATGATTTATTGAATGCTGAATTTTTATGACCTTAGCAAAGCAACTAATAAAAATGTGCATTGATCTACTCCCTCCAGGAAAAATTTTATGAAATACTATATAAAAACAAAACATTTTCAGAAATTAAAAATATCAAACTTTGCTGTTCTTATCATGTTTTTGCGGGATTTTCCTAGTGGATAAAAATCGAAATTTTTAAACTTAATATTCCCAAATATTACATTTCCTTGGATTTTCTAGTTGCCAGAAACAAAATATACACGTCAAGGTTAGCTAGATGGCAGTGGTCTAGTTAAGATTGGGAATTTGAAACAAAATTTTTACAGTAATGTACTGTTCTCTTAGATAATATATACTTCAATTAATGTCTTCATTCCTTGCTTGTAGAGATTTGACCACTAGTGGATTGGGTACACACACATAATTACATCTTGCTAATTAATACCTTTTCCACATTTTTTTCATATTCTTTATCTACTTGCTTCTATTTCTTTTCTTATTTTTCTTTTATCTCAAGATATTTTTTTTACTGTGTATGTTTATAATACCTAATGTAATACAACTTTTCTAGTTTTTTAATTCAGAACAACATTTAATCAATGTATTAATTCTATTTTTGGAGGAAAATGTTATCAAGTATTGAACACAGCCATGAGCTGGTCAGAAGCTAGGAGACAGTGTTCTTCTTTGCCTTACAAAGATGGATATGAATCTAATTTAGCAATAATAAACTCTTTAGAAGAAAACGATTTTATCATGTGTAAGTAAAAGTTGAACATGTTGACAGGATAGGTAACTATAAGAAATCTGTTTTTTTTATAATATACAATGTAACATGTGTAATATGTTGTGTAACGTTTGTGTTACATGCAAGTGCGCAAACGTGGTTTAAAGGGCGAATATAGGTTGAATATGATATGGGCTCAAAAAAACCTTGCCATTCCATAGATTATAAATAACTTAAAGATATTGACATATCCAATTGTATAAGTCTGTTTATAGCTTAAAACCTGCAAATCTCAAGATAATATTATGTAGTTCGTGTGGTTCCCTAAGAAATCCAAACATCCCTGCATCACACAAGGCTGCGTAGGAAGGTTGATTTATAAAGCTTTTGTTCAATCATAGTCATAATGAAGAGGAAAGGATTTGATAAAGGAAAGGATGCTGCAACTTTTACTTTTGATCAAATAAATTTTCCATAACATAATTATGTAAAAGTACATTGAAAAAAGGAGGGCTGAACCACTAATTTTAAAATTAAAATATTTTTTTTTTGCTAAAAGTTGCATCATGTTTATGTGTGTGTGTTTGTGTTACGCATCATCCATATTATATATATTATATATTATAATATAAATATATTATATTCATCATGTATCAATCTAAAATCTTAGTAGAGAAAATAAATTCAAAAACGTAATATTTATCTTTATGACGCACTATAAAGCAAAATTTTTGACGCTATTTAAAGGGAGTGTGAACGTAAAAATTTCTCATCTGATTATCAAATCTTAACATTTACTAGGCACATTTCACTACACTGATCAACCAAAAATGTCCTATTCACAAAAATATCCAGAAATAATGCCTTGATTTTATGGTATTTTGAGAGGGAAAAAGGAAAAAACAGGGAAAATCTGAACGTTTTTGTTTGTTATAATGTTTGTAGGGATATTTAACCTGTCATATATAGTTGAAACAATTTACTTACTGTTAAGGATTTATTTTATGCTATAAAATTGCCAATTCGTTTTTTATAATGTAGTAATTAGGTAATAAAGACATATTTTAAATTCGTATTATTGACAAAAAAAATACCTTACTGTCTACAAAGGGTTGAATCTCATAGGTTATATAAAATAATAATATCCTTTTTTATTGTGTTGAACAATAAATAACCCACTTTGGAGAATTAGTTTACACTTTTATCAGACTGTTTATAAAGAAATATTGCGTCTTTATTATTTACAAATTTGTAATTAAAGGTGGGCGAGAGATGGGCCATTTAAAGTTAATTGGATACTAATAAAAAACCTGTTTCTGGCTTTGTTATTGTATTTGGTTTTCAATAAAAAAATATTGCTTATTTTAACAATTTCTAAGTAACTATACATTGGATTAAAGCAAGGATTATGTAAAAAGTCAGCTTAACTGTTAGGAAAAATCTAGAACTATGTGAAAAAGTTTAATTTTAGCTATAATGGGAGAAAAAGCAATTTAATGCACATTTTATATAATACGGAAAATTTCTTCCTTTCCCCGTACCTTATAAAAATCGTCGGAAAAAGCCGTTTTTTAAGCAAACAAAAGCGCGTTTTGCTCTATCTGTGAGATATTATGAATGAGATAATGTTAATATTTGATATTAAGATGAGAAAAATTTACGTTCACAGTCCCTTTAAAATTTGAATAAAATAGTATATAATTAAAGAAAATAAAAATTTGAATTGTCATTTAAGATGCATGCCAATGAAATAATCAATTAAACTTAAGAAAACTAGTCAAAAAAGTCTCATAAAGGATAAAAAAAGCCGATTCTGTTGGTAATCTCACTTATCATATGTCGAGTTTGGCACTAAAATTGCAATAACTACATAAGGATTTTTTTGAATTTTTAAATTTGGTATAGATATTCTAAAAGTATAGAATTGCACCTAAATTTTAAGCCCATATCATATTCAACCTATGTTCGCCCTTTAACACAGGGAGGAAAAGGAAATTGTACTGTAAATTACACTGGTTTCCAAAGTTTCCTAAACTTTTGGTACTTTTTAAAATTTTGATAATCTTTTAATTATTATGTTTTACAACATGATTTTTTAGTTTTTGAAGAATTGCCTATTATCAATGAAGATGAAATGAGGGTGTTTAAAATAATATTATTTAAAAAGTGAAAGCGTGTAAGGAAGGGTATGTCTGTTCAGTGGTTACGGATATCTTAAGCTTCAGACAGACAGACATCATTCAGCTCTGTGATATTGATAAAGATAAAAAAGCATTTACTGCTACACTTTGAATGCCTTCTCTAAAAAAATTATAAGAATAAACCTTGTTGAAATTTGTATGAGGCAGCAAACACCAACATTTGGTGTAACACGGTTGGACCCTCAGATGTCAAAACTTTATTTTAGTGTTTGGCCAAAATGACTTTGCAATTGTATCTGTAAGTACGTCTAATAACACCCTTTGCTATTTTTAAAATCTTAGAAAATTTTTTTTGCAAGAAAATTGCATAAATTCGCAACCTTTTTTAGAACCACTACATAACTCGAGTTTTAAAACTTTTTATATAAAATCCTTTTTACAAAAAATATCAATAATTACTTAAAATTAAACCTGAAAGAAAAAAAATCTCATTACACGTGTTAATTTGCATGTTTTAGGTCTTTTTTTGAGGAAAGTATAACTTCCACATTTTTGACAATAATTATATTTTTTTAACATTTCAAAGTAAAATATAATAAAACTTAAACGATTTTTCTTGAATTATCAGTTGAAAATTTCATCAAACATGCAATTTAAGTGATGAAAATTTAAAGGGCGAATATAGGTTCGATATGATATGAGCTTATATGAAAGGTGCCATTTCATACTTTTAGAATATCCATGCCAAATTTAAAAATTCAAAAAAATCCTTAAGTAGATTTTGCAATTTTCTGTTTCAATTGAACATATGATAAATCAGATTGACGACAAACCGTTTATTTTAGCCCTTTACAAGACTTTTTTTTTACTATTTTGCTTAAGTTTGATTGACTATTACATTGGCACGCACCTTAAAAGATAACTTAAATGTTTATTATTTTAGATTATATACTAGTTTATTTAATTTTTAAAAAGCATAAAAATAATTTGCGTAGAAGGGCGTCAGGACTATTGACTAGGGTAAATAATACGTCTTAAAGTTTATTTTCTGTACAGAGATCTTTGATTAATTCATGATGGTATAAACATCCCTGATTACGCATTTTCAACACACACACACACACGGCCACAAAAAACAGGGATTTGAAATCATTCTTCCTCCAAGAAAATTTTATTGATTATTTTTTATTTTACTTTTTACATTATTTGATGTTTTTTTAACTTTTAAATATTTTACTTTATATATTTTGTATGAAGGTAGAAGGAGGGTATATTTACCCCTGATTAATTCCCGAAACCTTTTTCTCATTTATTTGTACTGCAAAATAACAACAGTATTTAGGCAAACTCTACACGCATCCTGTTGTGAATATGGGTATTTGAATATGTTAGGGAACCACTCCTCTGACGTCACAAATTAGCCCAATTGGCTAGGTTTTTAGCTATAACGGCCTTATCCAATGGAATATCTTTATTTGCTTGAGTTATTCATAATGTATATACTTGCACCTTTGATATAAGCTCATATCATATCCAACCTATATTCGCCCTTTAATAAAATCATTTTTTGAATGTTTAGAATTACCAATTTTCTACATTTAAAACAAAATGTTAACAAAATTTAAAAACATTTTAACATATAACTTCAAAAATCAATAACATTTTATAAAAAGATGTTTCAAAAAATAAATCATTAAAAGGTATTAAAATGCATTTCAAATTACTTAAAATTAAAACGAGAACATCTTTTTACAATGTATTCTGTGTAATAGAGTTTAAATGACATGATTAGTGAATGAAATATTTCCTAAACTCATTAAGCCTTTTTGTGACTATATTAAAAATAATTTATTTTGTTTTATAGTGTTTTTTTATTCAAATATTTGACAAAATTTTCCCTACGTCAATAAAATAAAGTAATTTTTTTACTGTTTCCAGGTTTTTCTTTATAATTATAACAATTAAATATAATATAAATCTTCATTATCTTTTATTTGAATTATCATACACATTAAAATGTAAAGTATAAGCTAGAATAGCACTTTTTTTAACGAATATTTTAAACTGTTTTTAACCTATTTTTAAAACTATATAAAAAATATACTATGACACCAGTAGAATCAGACTGCAGAGCCTAAATTTGAATTAAATCCCCAATAAACTTTTTTGGGGGGATTTAAATATTAATTTTTACTGTTGCCGTGATCATTTTGACCGAAGCAAAAGTTTTTTTTTTATTTGGGTAAAATTCGTAGCTTTTAGAGTGTTTTGCTTCATAAATATTGTATTCTGGTATAGAGTAAAATTAGGCCTTATGATTTTACTATAAAAATTCACAAAAAAGGTAATTCTTTATAATATATCAACGAATTAACATTAACATGTTTGTGTTCTCTCACTTATTTTAAAAACATAAAAAATGGCTGTAAAGGGTTAAATGACAACAAATGTTTATGCAATACAATAAATTTATTTTTGTCACATATACAAATGCGTTTTAAAATAAGATTATTCAAACTTATTTTTTAAAATAATTTTAAAAAGAATGTATCTTTTATGTGTATGGTTTTCATTCTTTTCATTTTAATTAAATAAAAATTATTTAACTACGTTGGAAATAAGTTACTTTGTGAAAACACTCTTTTTTTGAATTGTTAGGAATTGAAATAAAACAAGACCTTTTATTGGTTAGATTTCAGAATCATTTGTTTTATTGTAAATGTTAGATTTTTCAATGAAATTAATTGTTTTGGAAAAAAAAATATTTCCAATGAACAGAGTAATGTTTTTTTATTGTATCAATATAAAGTGAATTATATAAAAATGTTCTGTAAGCCACAATATTACCCGAAGTAAAAAAAAGGCTTTTGCTTCGGTCAAAATGATTACAGCAACACTAAAAATTAATTTTTAAATCCCCCAAAAAAAGTTTATTGGGGACTCAATTCAAATTTGGGCTCTGCAGTCTGATTCTATAGGTGTCCTAGTATATTTTTGACCCCCCATTCAAAAATAGGTTTAAAACAGTTTAATGACATTATATCAAAATAATTCCTCTTAAATATCACACAACATATGATTGGGAAGTATAGCCATTTCTTGGAGGTATAATATTTACAAAAATACCATTAATTCTGTTTTTATCAGAAGTTAAAAAAAATTGAACAATTCTAAAACAATGGTTGGCTGTCTAGATATTGAGTACACTAAGACTACGGCTCTGTTCTATTGAAATAACGTTGCAAAAAGAGGGGTTCTGAAAGTAATCTACCTAATTATTTTTAAAGAACCAACAAGTACTGTCAGTATCTTTTTTCTTGTAATCTAGCAGACAATCAAATCATAACACAATTTTCATGATAAAATATTCTTCTTCACATTTTAAAAAATATACTGATCAATAAAATGTTCAAAATTTTACTTTGTACTAATTGAAAAAATATGTTGTAATTCTTATTTTAAAGTTACATTTTTATCCCTGACAAAATCATAGACGACTTTTAAAGGCATCTTATCTAAACTTTTTGAAGAAAAACTTAAAAACGTTAATTAAGTATTAAAACTATTTTCTTCGATTTTTCTGAAGTTATTATCGCATTCTATGGGTTTTTTATTATCATTTACTTATATCAAAAGTGCCAAACATTGTACCCTAACTTATTCATTTAATAAAAAACCAAGCGTGGTAAGTTTTTTAATATAACTTTTAAGTTAGCTTTAAAATTTTTCTGCTTCCAATTATTCTCAATTTAAGCTTTACTGAAACAGCCCTTCAATTGGATTGGGCTATCTGATATAGAAACTGAAAATAATTTTATTTGGACTGATGGCTTTGAAGGTATGCTGTAAATTTTTTAAAAGAATTATTGAAATTGCTATAAAACTGAAAGATAATAAACTTACACATAATCTAACTTTAAAAATATTTAAGCAAAACAGTAGGCAAATTTTGTGGATGGAGAACCAAATAATAGCGACAATGTGGAAGATTGTGTTGAGGTTAATGTTTTAAAACACCATAGTAGAGTTTATTCCCCCACATATATGTTTCTGTAAAAAATATATGTATGCAATCAAGGCGTTCAACAACATACATCTTCCAGGGATGTATTTATATATTCTTAATACTAATTCACTTTTCCTTTCTTCTGTTAAGATTACCCATTAATATTAATATTATTGATATCAATATTAATATTTTCACATAATATTCTGTCCTACTTTTCTTTTTTCTTGTTCTTCTTTTGTCTATCCTC
Source organism: Acartia tonsa (assembly GCF_053477335.1). Lineage (NCBI taxonomy): Eukaryota > Metazoa > Arthropoda > Copepoda > Calanoida > Acartiidae > Acartia > Acartia tonsa. The sequence goes on along the minus strand of NC_137264.1, from coordinate 23,795,479 downwards.
TTCTTGACCTTTGTTTCTGTCAGTCTTTTTTCCTAATCAATTTTAAGCATTTTGGACAATTATGAGCCTGGTTGTTCTTGTTTAAATTAGCTATATGGGTGGCTTGTATGTGTCCCAACGGAAAGCAGCGAAGCCATACTTTAATTAACATTTAACTCAAAAGAGTAAGATTGTGGCGGATCTGTGTGGAATCAAAATGGGAATAGTGATGCCTCACGGCGGCTCCTTGATAACATTTAGTTAGTAATTAGTTAGTTACTAATGTTAAATAAGTTTTCCATTTCACATTATTTTATGTTAAACTGATTGAATTATTAATGTTGATTTGTTATGATTGTTTGCAATTTAGATATATCAATCTAGTGGAAAGTGGAATGATGCAGATTGTTCTGTGACTAAATATGGTGTATGTCAGCAAACTGCCTGTAAGATTTTAAAAAAATTATATCTATAATACAAAGTAGCTTGATGTCTGTCCGTCTGAAGCTTAAGATCTCAGTAACCGCTTAACTGATTGGGCTCTACTCTTCAGGGATTATACCTACTGGTCCTGTGATGGTTTTAAGCTATTTTCCTGAGGGGTGGGACACCCCCATCCCCCCCAAAAAAACTTAAAAACCACCCCATCAAAATTTTTTTTTTTTTTGTAAAATCTCGGTAACTGCTGAACAAATTGGGCTCTACTCTTCTGGGAATATACCTTCTGGTCCTCCAGTTGTTTTAGACCATTTTCTAAGTAGGTGGGACACCCCAACCCTCCCAAAAATAAAGAAATCCCAATTTCCAAATTTTTTATTTTTGTAAACAAAAACCAGTAATTGGGGTGGGGGATTCCCACTGCACCTTGGGGCGAAGCCCCCAAAAATCCCCCCCCCCAAAAAAAAAATGTTTCACCCAAAAAAAATTTTGGGCTCTTTGTAACTTCAAAAAATTGAGATCTTTAAAAAGTTGTCGTAATTATAGGTATTAAATAAAATTTACAGAGGAGAATTTTCAATTTTTGTGTATACGGTGAACAACCTGGGTTTAATTTTTATTAATTGAAATTTTTGTGCATACGGCGCACAACCTGGGTTTAATTTTACCAAAGAATAACTTTTTTGAAAATATAACTATAAAATTATTCTGGAGGGTTGACTTTATATTACCTCATGAGGCGAAGCCCGTAGAGGCTAGGGTCGAAGCCACTAGTTAAATTATAAAATAGGACTTATTTCATCGGAATCATGTAAATTTTTTATCACAACAGTCTTTTTCAAACTATCAATATTTAATAACTTCAAGAACACAATATACTTATTTGTTTAGTGGATTTGCCTACAGTATCTCAGGATGGCATTGTAGACAATGTACAAGACAGTAAGTGTTTGTGTGCTTTAGTGAATTATTTCAATTTATCTTATTTTGTAACTAAAATTAGACAAGTATCATTGAAAAAGGGAATAGGTTTAATTTGTAAGTATTATTATATAATCTATAAGAAACTGAGCACAAAAACATAACAAGGAGTGATGAAATTTAATGAACTAACATACCTAAAATCCTGATAGTAACACAGTTACCTCGAACCTTTAGCTATACAAATCACCCTAAAGCTTCCTCTTACAAACACACTGATGCTTTATGTTCTAAACTGACCAACTGAGTTATGGAGTAAATGTAGAAAAGTCAAAGTATTTTTTTAAAACAGATTTATGATGTCATAGAACAGTTGATTAATTCATATTTCCCTCTCAAAAATATTTTGCTATATAGTGCTATAGACAATCAATTGGACAAAGAAAGTTGTTGAATAATTAGTCAAAATATATATCAAAAAATTTCATTTTTCATATCTTGCAGCTTTAGTTAAATAGTATTCTATCTTTATAGCATTACTAGCAGACCACAGTTATGGAACCTCAACCACAAAGATTTTTTTATCCAATCTTGACAAGTGAGGTATTTTTGGAAAGAGGAATATACATAGAAAACGCCTATGTAAATTAGAAAATCCGCAGTAATCATATTTGCAATTTATTTGCAAAAATCTGCAACGTTAATTTGCAATATTAATTTCATGCCTTAAATGACTTATTTAGAAAAAAATCTTTTTATGAAATGTGTTTATCTATAAGTTTAGAACATACTTAAGGCAAAACAATTTTCTTTAGTGTTACTTTTTTCACCTTATATATGAAAAAAGCAGTTTCTCACAATTTATGATAAAAAAGGTATAAGAACAAAAAATATGTTTTTTCTTGATGTAAACACAATAATTGGCATAAAATCTATCATTCTAATGTAAAAATCAGATATAGACTCCTTTTTAGAGCAAATATAGTGCAAAAAGTAACCAAGACATTTTTGCAAAGTATAAAAATCTAAAGAAAATAGTTCTCTTTGATTTTGATATACATATCAGATAAACATATATAAAATTAGTGATCAAAAACTATAAAAGAAGTTATAACTTTTTTTAACCTTATCATTGATTAAATGCACTTTTAGGTTTACTCATTACCAAAGTTGCACATAAAAACTCTTTTTATTAAGTTATGAAAAAAAATAAATTCAAATCAACAGTTAGGCCTTTTTTATAATGCAGTAGACCATTTTGTAGTTGTTTTTTTTTGGCATTTATTGTGTTTAATTACTTCATAAAAAGAGTTTTTATGCACTACTTCGGTAATTCTTAAACCTAAAAGTGCAATTTAATCAATGACAGTGTTGAAAAAACTTATAACATATTTTATATTTTTAGATGGTTCCACGACAAACGTAGGAGTCCCAAATGTAGGAGTGGAAAAACATCGGAGTGGACAAATGCAGGAGTCCCAAACGTCAGAGTGGGACAAACACAGGAGTGGGACAAACGTCGGAGTGGACAAACAGGATTTTTGGGACAAACGTCGGAGTGGACAAACGCAGGAGTCCCAAAATTTTTTTTCAGTTTTAAATTTTTTTATACACCCCCCCTCTTCCTCGGTCCCCTTATTTTTCTTAGTTAGGTTGATATGATATGATATTTAATCCTGTGCAACTGCGCGCCTCTTGCACGGCAGCTTGCAGGCCTACATGACCATTTGCACCGACATACATTACATTAATGGCCTTAATAATAACCTTATTAATTACAAAATTTTAAGCTAGGGGCGCTAACTCGCTGCTGGTGCCAGTACAGCGAGTTAGCAACAAATATGTTTATTAAAAATTATAATAATACATCAATGTAGGCTGCAGCTGCTGGACAGTTACACTTGACCCATTCTTTCTGGTTCCTCCTTAGCCAAAATCTGGTCGGCTCTTAGAGGTCCTGCGGGCGTGCAGGACCCTTCTGGGGTTCCAATGGGGGCTTGGCTGTCCATGGGTATGGCCGCTGTTCGGCGGCGGGGTGTGTGTGTGTGTGTGTACTTCAACTTCGTTTCGCTATCAGTCGGGGGGTGTGTAAGCCGTCAAAATGCCTCCGGTTGCGTCAGGGTGCGTCAGGTTGTTTCAGGTGGTTCAGGTACGTCAGTGTGCTATTTACCCTGCTCTCCCAACCTCAATGTTCAGGTGACTAAAAATACAATAGTTAACTTGTCCCATAGGGGACAAGGAGAGAAATTTTTTAGATATCTTTGAGGCAGTCCTAACAGATGTGAGGATATCATTAATTTTGAACTGTGTAGAGCTTAGTTGAGAAAAAAGTTAATATACTGAAGTTAAGATAAAATAAAATAAAAATTAATAAAAAAAGTCAAGTATATTTATATATTAGCGTACGGAAAAATAATAATTGCGTAGGTTTAGATACGCAATTTATTGCGTACATATATACGCTGTGAAGAGTACGCAGAAAGTGAGAGTGAATGAACAGAAAATGGAAGTGGGTTATTTATGGAGTGTGTTTGGTCTTTATTAAGACTACAGTGATAAAATAAAGATAAAACTAGAAATGTAAAATAAAAATAAGTCTTTTTATGTAAAATAAACAAAAAACTCCTTAAAGAAAGAGAGATATTTTGCATGTTTACATAAAACATATATAGGGGGGGGGGAGGGGATTAAAGGGGTCTGTGGAGTAGGGTTAAAAATAAATGTATGGATATTTTTGACTTACAACTTGGGGATTATATTGCTCGCAAGTTATGTTCTACATGGATTGTCTGCAGTATTCCGAATTACACCTGAATTACAGAAAATATTCATTAGTTAAAATAAATTAAGAAAAGAGGGTAATTTATTCAATATTGTTTAACAAATGATTAAATAGTTTTTTATGGAATATTTTTTCATTTTGAATGTTTTTTATGTTTGCTGGTAATTCATTAAAGATACGTGGGAAGCGGAAAAGTGGAGTGTTCATAATAAATGAATTTAAATTTGTTCTTGTAGCAAAATTGTTATTATTACGTGTGGGGTATCCATGTATATCATAATTAAATTGCCAGCAATCATCAAATATACGAGGTGTTAAGTTATTTTTAAATTTATGCATAAATTTGCATATGTTGAATTTCATTAGTTCACTATAAGGAAGAATTTGATATTGTTTAAATAAGGGTTTAGTATGTTCCCTGTTATTTTTCGATTTAGCTATTATTCTAATGCAATTTTTTTGAATTATTTTTATGGGATGGAGGGTTTCTTTATTAACACCAGTGAAAAGAATGATACTATAATCCATGAGGGATTTGCAGTAAGCATTGTATAAAATCTTTAAATGCCTACGATCAAGAATATTTTTCATTATTCTTAATGAAAAACAAGCGCGCTGCAATCTTTGGTGAAGGTTGTCAAAGTGGAAACGATAGGACATTTTTTCATCAAGCTCTACTCCAAGGTGACGAGCATGTTTATCGTTCTTGTTTTGATTGTCATTACTTACAAGAGAAAGTTTTGTTATTTTATTTGGGTCATTTTGATTAAAATCATTGGTGTTTATATAGACAGGAAAAGAAAATTTTAATTGCAATTCATCAGGAGAGAAATTTTGTCGTGGTGTGGTGAAGATTAATATTTTAGTCTTTTTTGCATTTATAATAAGGCGATTTGCTGAGTACCACTGGACAATGTGAGGTAAGGTTGTTTGTAGTCCATCAATAAGTTCTGTCAGGTTCTCACGAGCAAGAAAAGTCAAAGAGTCATCTGCAAATAGATTGAAAATAGCATTTGCAATGGCATTTTCAATGTCATTGACAAAGACTAAAAATAATAAAGGACCAAGAACTGATCCCTGGAGGATTCCTAAGACAATATCACGTAATGAACTTATTTTCCCTTTAAAGTAAATGTACTGTTTTCTGCCATTAAAGTAGCTTTTTATTAGCTCTAAAACTTGTCCCCTAATTCCATAGTGGCTTAATTTGCTAAACAAAATATTTCGGTCAATAGTGTCAAAACACTTTTTTATATCTATTAACACAGCACCACAGACCTTGCTCTCTGCTTGAGTGTTGGCAATGAGGTTACTCAAGTTCAGTAGGTTGTGTACTGTGCTAATAGATTTCCTAAAGCCAAATTGTCTGTCAGAAAAGAAGTTTCTCTCTTCTAAAAAATTATGAATATGTTTATAAAGTATTTTTTCTAGAGGCTTACTAAAATTATCTATAAGGCTTAGACAGCGATAATCTTCTGCAGCTGATATATCCCCCCCTTTAAATAAAGTAATACATTTGCTAATTTTCATCCCTTCTGGAAAGGTACCAGAACTTATTGCAAGATTATAAATTGCGTTAAGGGGTACAGATAGGGGCGCAGCACAATTAATAATTGTTTTCATTGCAATGCCATTAGAATCTGTAGAAGTTTTTGGAAAGCAGCTAGTAATTGTATTAAATGTTGAAAGTTCATCTAATGGGGGGATGTAAATTGTATCATTTATTCTATTTGGTAAATAATTCATAAAACTTTGATTTGTTATTGGAATTTGATCAAGTAAGCTAGTACCTAATGAAGTAAAGAAAAAATTGAAATGATTTGCTATTTCAGTGGGATCTGTAATTTTAATGTTATTTACAATTAAATGATCAGTGCATTCATTAGATTTTTCAATGTGCATGGCTTCTCTGAGGACTTGCCAGATTTTGCGGCTGTCAGTACCAGCTTTTATAATAGAAGATTGAAAATAATTCGTTTTGGCTCTTGCAAAACTACGCCTTAATTCATTTCTATATTTTTTGTACTTGTTTATGTTTTCATCTGATTTGTCTTTATGTTGTTTACTGTAAAGCATATGCTTAAAATTTCTACAGTTAAGTAAGTGGTTATTTGCATATTTTTGTTGGGGGGTGATTTTATGGTTTGTTTTAAATGTTTTTTTAGGACAGTAAACATCATAATGACTCATAAATATTTGAATAAATGAATTATATGCGACATTTACATCAACTGCTTGAATTACATCATTCCAATTTTGATTTTGAAGAGCTTCATTTAAGTTAAGTAAATTTTCTTCATGTGTTAGACGACGTTCATAATTATCAGATTTGTTATCAGTTTTTTTAAATTTGATATCAAATGAATTACAGACAATGTAGTGATCAGAAATATCACTGACAATGATTAATGATTTTTCATGATTGGGTACAAAATTTTTCATAAAAAAGACGTCAATTAGAGAGTAGGAATGGGGGGTTATGCGTGTAGCACGCAAGGTGGTATTTAAGAATCCGTTATACGTCATTAAATCGACTAACCGTGTGGCATGACTTGTAGAGTAGGTTTCGAAAATATTCAAATTTAAATCACCACAAACAAAGGTGGGTGCATTAATCTCGCTAAGTTGGTTCATTAGTTCAGAGAAAATTTCAAAAAATAATTCTAATTGATCAGGGCTACTATGGGGCGGACGATAACAATTAATAATGAAAAATTTGAAATTATTTTGGCTAACTTTAAGACATATGCTCTCATGAATACCTTCACGATAATAATTTGGATAAATTTCTTCAAATTTAAAGTTGTTATTTATGTAAAAACCGACGCCTCCGCCTCTAGCAGTGGTTCGGTTTCTACCAATCCAATTATAATCATTTAATTTTAAATGGTCAAGGTTAATTTTTTCTGTTATCCAAGTTTCTTGTAAGGCTAGAATACTTGGAAAGACGTTATTTTTGTTTAAGTTATACAAAAAACAGGATAGGTCAGTAAATTTTGCAAATAAAGATTGAGTATTTAATGAAAAGATGCTAAGCTTGTTATCATTGCTACTAAGCTCTTGAGCAGCATTTAGCTCAGAAACAAAATTGCTTTTAATATTCATTAAGGTTAGGTTAGGTTATAGGCCAGGGGGCCGAGCGCTGCGGCTAGGCAGGCTAGGGGGCCGAGTGCTGCGGCCATAATCATTTTTTTTGTAGCTAGAGGGATATAAAAAATTTTTAAAATTGTCATATAATTAAAATAGCGGAGACTCTTGCGTTTCACTTAAGCAATGTCCACTCCGACTTTTTTCCCACTTCTATGTTTGTCCACTCCGACGTTTGGGACTCCTGCGTTTGTCCACTCCGACGTTTGGGACTCCTACGTTTGGGGTAGGACCTTTTAGATCACTAATTTTATATACATTTATCTGATATGTATATCAAAAGCAAAAAGAACTATTTTCTTTAGATTTTCATACTTTGCAAAAATGTCTTGGTTACTTTTTGCACTATATTTGCTCTAAAAAGGAGTCTATATCTGATTTTTACATTAGAATGATAGATTTTATGCCATTATTGTGTTTACATCAAGAAAAAACATATTTTTTGTTCTTATACCTTTTTTATCATAAATATCTTGGTTACTTTTTGCACTATATTGACTCTAAAAAAGATTCTATACCTGATTCTTATATTTAGTATGATAGATTTTATGCCAATTATTGTGTTTACATCAAGAAAAAACATATTTTTTGTTCCTATACCTTTTTTTATCATAAAACAAGAGAAACTGCTTTTTTCATATATAAGGTGAAAAAAGTAACACTAAAGAAAATGTTTTTGCCTTAATTATGTTCTAAACTTACAGATAAACACATTTCATAAAAAGATTTTTTGCTAAATCTGTCATTTAAGGCATGAAATTAATTTTGCAAATTAACGTTGCAGATTTTTGCAAATAACTTGCAAATATGCTTTCTGCGGATATTCTAATTTACATAGGCTTTTTCTATGTATATTCCTCTTTCCAAAAATACCTCACTTGTCAAGATTGGATAAAAAATCTTTGTGGTCGAGATTCCATAACTGTGAGACTGAAGGACTAAGAATGTTAAATGAGTAGAGTAGATGCCCAGTGATTTGGAGACTCATTAATAATTTTCAGCTTTTTTTCAATTGGCAGCTGAGTAAATTTTTAAGTTACTTGTATTTGCTTTATTAATACTGAAATTTTAATTAAGATGAATAGGAAAACTGTCAAAACTACACAGTTCTCAATGAGAGAGAAAGAGCTAGCACATACAAGACAAATGGCACATTTTTCTGTGATCATGAAGACAACGGGGAAAGAGGGTCCTGGGTGGGACCATCATGGTATCGTATGCTTCCACCTGCAGGCACAAAACTAAGCACCTCACCACCAGGATCAGCTTATTGTGGAACAATGTTTACGGGGTGGAGTGATGACCAACTCCCAGCAGACCTGGTGAAACTAACAACATAAATATATGCTTCTCTTGGAGTGGAAATTTGTGTTCCAAGCCAATTTATGGAAAAGTAACCAATTGTGGAGACTTTTTTATTTATTATCTGGTTGATACACCTGGCTGTAACTACAGATATTGTGCCTTTGACTAATTTCTAGGACACTCAGCCATCAGATCTTAAAACTTTACTTATCCTTGCTAATATCCCATGATCAATTTTTGTTGTTTCAAAAGAAATTATGGTAAATAGTAGACTTTTTATTCACTAGAGGATACTTCCTTTACATCTTATGTGGAACTCAATTAGTCTAAGAAATCTTAAGTTACAGACAAACAAAACCTTAGTATTTTAAATAGCAAGATATCTAAAATGATAAAATGATATTGATATGTATACTTAATATTACATAATATACATTATATTTTAGATTAAAAATAAAAAGCTAAATTCAATTTAATTTATTGAATTTTCTTTAATTGTTATAATGACAAACAGATATAAAATTTTGTATAAAAAAATAATGAAAATAAATTTTATAAACGGTTAGATGCATACTAAAACTATTATCTTTCCTAACTCAATTTCTATGATATTTTAACTTTCATGTAAATTACTGTTTTAAACATATCAATAAATTAATAAGTGCCAATGTTTTTTTTTATCTGTTGCCTAATGTTACTAATTGAAATCTTGACATATAAAAAGGTTTTATTCAAATAAGTTTTTCTATAATTTGATTCTGTTCGTCCGTCTGTATCGGATTGATAGCTCGGGTATCGGTGCAACTCTCTAATAGTTACAAAAAGTCCGTACATGCAGATATTTTACTTATTTACATCAATATAATTATCCTATTCATTTGATTTTAGGAACATTTAAATTCTGAACAACATACAATATTTTAAGCTATATAAGTAAAAGTATGTTCTAAAAAATAAACTTAGCGGCAAGGTTTTGTTCATATAAGTTTTTTTTTCTTCAAAATTATATATGAATACTCTGCATAAGTGTTAATGTTCGTTTGTTACACCGTTTGCTTTCAGAGCATCGTTTTTTTCTAATAAATCTTTCAACTTAAAACAACTGGACCTTGATTGATCAAGATAGAGGGGGGTTGGGGGCAAAACGCAAAATAGAAGCTTCACTGCAAAGGAAAACCATATCGATCCGAAGGTGAGCGATATCTTAAGCAACAGCATACAAACATCCCGTTACTCAATGTATAGGATAACAGACTACGCTTTGTCTGCGTTTTCTTCTTTATTTCATGTTCTTTTTACATTTTTTATGAAACAACATTTACATTATTATAAATTGCACAATTAGAAAAATTTTACAAAAAAAAATAATTGAAAATAATATAATTGTGAACATAACAGTGAGTAACAAAAAAAAATACAGGGATAAAGGGATCGATGGGTAATTATTAGTGAAAAAATTATACGGGAGGGGGGGGGGGGGAGGGTTATTAAAGGCTGATTTTAGAAAAAAAAGTTAGTAAAAAGTTTTGTTGTGATAGGAATAATTTAACCCAATTCAATTTATCGAAAAGTACAAAGAATAACTGTTAATAAAATAAGAATATATTGGGGGGGGGGGGGGGGGTAAATATAGAAGTCTGTCTGCCAGAAATACTACCTGTTAGGCATTGCATTTTTAAATGAGGGGTTAAGTTAAAAATCAATTAAATAAAACTATTTAACTAGGACATTAAGAAAAGAGTTCTAATAAAGAAATCTATGAAATCAAATGGAATACAAACATATAAATATAATTAAAATAACAAAATATTTATATTTATTCAAAAAAATAACAATGAGATCTCAAAAATCAATTCTGTGTTCAAAATGCTCTGTTAGATGAAAAAAGTTAAAGGAAACCCCAAAAAATTTAATTTTAAAAATAAATTTTACATCAATATCTTATTCAAAGGCGTGCAGAAGGGGAATGTGTACCCCCTTACAACCATCTAGACAAAGGTCTACACCCCCTAACACAGCAAAGAAGGGTGTCAATTTAAAAGTTACAAACCACTGAAATTTAAATGTTACAAACCACTAAAATTTAAAAGGTTATCTTTTACCTTCAACTTTTTAAGTCCAGAAGAACAACATGTGTTATAACAAGAATGACAGAGTTCAAATTTGTGCAACAAAATGCCCATTTAAATGCCGAAAACAGCCACTAAAATTTTAGCTGTTATTTTTTTAGTTAATTTCATTTACAGAGATTTTTTTTTTGATTTAAATACTATTAGAATTTAAAGCTTATACCTAACTTATGGAATATAAATCAATGTCCCACAAAAAATTATGATAAACAAAATTACTCCTTTGGTAGCTTAAAATTATTGGAGTAACTGCTTGGAAAATTTTACTTTGCTTAAATTTCCTTATCCGTCAATTTCGGGCAAACAAAACCTATCATTGTCATTTCTCTCTGATTACTTGAGATTTATTTAAATTTTCATCTTTGATAATCAATCATAGATGCTAAAGTTAATCATTTTAAACTAGAATTATCTTATGTAAAGATCAAACATTAAAACATTTTCGCCTTTTTCGTTGTTTGTCGGCCTTTTAAAAATCGTATATGTACATTTAGAATACACCGGGTGCATGTAAGAGGGATGGGAGGGAAGGATTCATTCTTCACCAAATGTGCTAATATTTTATATGTGATCAAATGTTAATTGGACTGTGTACCTACAAGGACGTCAACGCCTTTTTTGTGGGATGAGGTAATCACGACTCTTACATAAGTTTCCTTTGATCAAAAATTTAACCTCAGCACACTTAATGAGAAACCATCCCCCCCTCTTTCAAGAATTCAAGAAAACTATCATCCATAGGAGATAATTCTAACTAAATTAAAAACCTAGGCAATAAAAATCAAAATTCTACAAAACTAGAAAGGCCATTATTTAGGCACTGGTAAAATAGGAAGGTAAAATCTAAAGACTAAAAACACAAACTTAACTCAAAAATAAATATGTTATTATTACTTATTAGGTAACCAAAATGCCTGTTATCACAAAAATTTGAATCATTCAAAGACATATTAACAAATTGAAGATTATTGTGTGAGAAAACTCGAATATTAGTCTATTATTAGCATAAAGTACCTAAAATTTGTTACCTAGAATGAGAGTTGTGAATTAAAAACATTAGATTTGGGAAATTTCCACGAAATTTTTATAAAATCAAAAATTTAATTACATTGGATGTTCCAATTGCTTCACGGGGTAAGTAAAAATATCAGGGATCTTAAGGGATGAGACAATGGCCAATAATTTTATGTTAATCCCAATTGTAGACCACAAAATTTAACCCTTTTGAAAATTAAAATGAATTTTTGAAACATTTGGACAATCAACTTAATGAACCAACCAGTCAAAGTTAAATAAAGGTCTCAAAAGTTTTTAAGTCAACGAATAAGAAAACGTTATAATATAACTTTGGGAACTAGTTTCCCTCGCTAATATCCTCCCCCAAATCCAATTGCTCTAATAAATCTTGCATACAACACTCTTGCCATAAAAAAAATCTTAAAAGTTTTAACATGACAATAAACGTGCAAAATTATAATTTGGTTTCAGTTTCTATGTACAAAACATCATAAGCTCATGTAATAAAATTTACAAGAATTGTTAATACATGAATAATAAGCTATAAAAATTGGAAAGAATTTTAATGAATATTATAGATTTGAAATCTGCATAAAATTTTAAGGATTTTTTTTATAAAATTCGTTTTTTATATAATTCTTTATTTAAAAGCGCAAATCCAATTTAAGTTAATAAATTTTGACCTATAGGATAGGTGGATTGAAAACTACCTGCGCTCTAATTGGTTGAATGATGTACGTCACTCAAGCTTCTCCAATCAGGGCGCAGATAGTTTTCAATCCACCAATCACAGATGTCAAAATTATTTAACTTAATTTGTATTTGCGCTTATAGATAAAGAGTTATACAAAAAACGAATTTTATAAAAATTCCTTAAAATTTTATGCAGATTTCAAATCTATTAAATTCATTAAAATTCTTTCCAATTTTTATAGCTTAATGAATAAGCTCTATAATTTCTTTTTATTTTAATTTATTGATTTATCTAAAATTTGTGCTCTTTGAAATAGTCTTTTTTGAGCCTTCGTATTTCAATAGATTTTTGTTATTTACAAAATTTAAATTTTTGTCTACCTAGTGAGTTTTTTTTAAGCATTTTAATATTTTATCTGTTGTTAAAAGTCAATAGTCTCTGATTAGTAAATTTGTATTGCACTTTTTAATGATTGGTTAATACACTTTTTAAAACCTTCGGTTAAAACTATTTTTAAACTTCTTCTGAGCCCTCCACTTGGTTGTCTTTTTCCACAATATAGAAATCATACCAATCTCCTCCCCACATGGAGATAACGGCCAAATTCTCAACAACAATACTGAAAAATAAATAAATTAAACTCTAAAGTTTTATGAAACATTTATATTAATTTGAAACATTGTCCGGTTTTGAATGGGAAGAGTTTATTACACTCAAAACAAAGTCCAGTAATCAAAGGGAAGTTTGTCTGATAGGGTTAAGTAAGCTAGAAATGGATTAAGGACAATAAAAAATAAGATAAAGAGGGAAACTGTACAAGTCTTATCCAATGCAGGTTATCTTTGGTTACTGTATGCTATTACCTTTTCAAATAAGGCAATAATTTTTCTTTCAGTTAAAGTCTGTCTCCCTTCATCACTCACCTTAGCGTCGAAGCAATGATAATTTCAAATACAGATAGAAGAGATCTGATCCAAGAAAATCTGTGGATTGGAAACTGTTTGATGTATCCAAATATGTACATGTACAGGCCCATTCCTCCAAGGAAACTAAAATAGAAATTTCATAGTAGGTAGTTAATTATCGCATCGTATTATAGACAGCTTTCTGCGGATAATAAATTTAAAAGGAGGGAGGCGGATGTGCCACTTTTTGAAACCAAAACTAAAAGTCAACAAAGGAACTCAACTAAAAAAAGAGTTACAGGTCTGAGATTTTGCATGGCAGTTGCTTTATAGAGGTACAATATGGAACTGTGAAGAAACGGCGGCGCAACCGCCGAAAACTGCCGTTTCCCGCCGAATTTTTTTTGCAATTTCTCGGCGGTTTTCGGCGGATGCGCCGCCGTTTCTTCACTGTTCCATATTGTAACCCTATAAAGCAACTGCCATGCAAAATCTCAGACCTGTAACTCTTTTTTTAGTTGAGTTCCTTTGACTTTTAGTTTTGGTTTCAAAAAGTGGCACATCCGCCTCCCCCCTTTAAAAATTAAACCCCTTTGGGTCTTACAAAACTGGTAGGTATATTATTTAACTTTATACAGATCAATTTCATGAATTTTAAAAATCTTTCACTTAATAATTACCATTATAAAATATATTTTAATTTTCTTTTGCTTTAAAATGAATACTTTTCTTACCTGAGTAGAAAATCTACCATTGGACTGATTGACATGGGATACATCTGGGACAATATCAAGTTAGATGTAGTCAGGGGCATTGTTAACCAAGACGCTGAAATTAGAATTATTTAGATGTATCGAAAAATGATTGTTAGAAAGAGGTAGATAATTAGGGGGGGGGGGGGGGGAGTTCTGACACTTTTGCGTAAACAGTGATTATAGGCTTTGTCTTTGGAGTGAGAGGATAGGTTATTTGACAAAAAAGTTTCCTTTTGGGATGTAGTTTTCCTATTTTTAAAAAAATTTTGGATTCGGAACCAGGTTCCGGTACTCCAGGCCTCCAGGTGGATTCTGGACAGGTAAAAAAAAAATTTCAAGTTAGAACAAAACGTATTTAACAAAAGTTGCTACTTTATAGATGGTATTAACTAATTTGAAGAAAATTTTGAAATCGGGCTCCAGGTTCAGGTACTGCAGGCCTCCAGGTGGATCCTGGACAGGTAAAAATTGAAAATTTTTAGTTTAAAAGTTAAAACAAAACTTATTTAACAAAAGTAGCTTCTTTAAAGATGGTATTAACTAATTTAAGAAAATTTTGAAATCGGGCTCCAGGTTCAGGTATTGCAGGCCTCCAGGTGGATCCTGGACAGGTAAAAATTGAAAAGAGGGAAGTCATTTTCTAGTAAATCCCGTAAAGGTGTGTGTTATAAGGCCTAAAAATAGTAGTAGAACGATAAGGTGCTCTATATATTTGTATTCCCTATTGAATAGAAAAATAGGGAATTTTTTTTTTTTTTTTGATAACCGTACCTGGAATATCTTTAAAAAATAAGAAATTTCTATCAAACGCTTTGTTTGGCTCAAACTGACAAAAATTAAAAAAAATATAATTCAGTAAATTAAACTTTCATTATCAAAAAACTAACTTGTTTTTCAACTATATTTTGGTCAATCTTTATTATAAAAAAAATATTCTGGCTTTAAAATAGGATTTGAAACTAAAAATGACATACTACACAACAAGCAAAGAAAGAATGTGACATGCAACCTCCACTTTGAATCTCTTACCTTCTTATATAGATTGTATATCTAAATGTTTTCAAAATTGTCTGTATGTAACTTGTTGTGTTGGTTTGTTTCACTAAGTCATTTTATTAATGATTTGTTAAAGTTTCATTTTAATGTTCACTGCTCGTACAACCTGTAAAGAATGGCTTCTTCCTTTATTTAATGGTATAGATTGTTCTTAACCTTTACCTTGTACCTATAGAAAACATTATTATTATAATTATATATTTGTTAATTTTTGTCAGTTTGAGCCAAACAAAGCGTTTGATAGAAATTTCTTATGATAGATATTCCAGGTACGGTTATAAAAAAAAAAAATTTCCCTATTGTTCTATTCAATAGGGAATACCACTATATAGAGCACCTTATCGTTCTACTACTATTTTTAGGCCTTATAACACACACCTTTACGGGATTTACTAGAAAATGACTTCCCTCTTTTTAGTTTAAAAGTTAAAACAAAACTTATTTAACAAAAGTTGATACTTCATGGATGGTATTAACTAAATTAAAGAAAATTTTGAAATCGGGCTCCAGGTTCAGGTACTGCAGGCCTCCATGTGGATCCTGGACAGGTAAAAACTGAAAAAAAATTCTATTAAAGTTAGAACAAAACTTATTTAACAAAAATTGATACCTAATGGATGGTATTAACTAGTCTAAAGAAAATGTTGAAATTGGGCTCCAGGTGCAGGTACAGCAGGCCTCCAGGTAGATCCTGGACAGGTAAAAATTGAATTGTTTTACTTTAAAAGTTAGAACAAAACTTATTTAACAAAAGTAGCTTCTTTATAGATGGTATTAACTAATATATATAACTGCAGGCCTCCAGGTAGATCCTGGACAGGTAAAAATTGAATTTTTTTACTTTAAAAGTTAAAACAAAACTTGATTTCGTCTTTTTCTTCAAATTAGGTAATACTAGCTAAAAATTAACAACTTTTGTTAAATAAATTTTGTCTTAAATTAAATAGTAAATAATTTCCGTTTTTACCTGTTCAGGATCCACCTTGATCCTACCAGTACCTTGACCTGGAGCCCGATTTAAAATTTTCTTCAAATTAGTTCCTACCATCCATAAAGAAACCACTTTTGTTAAATAAGTTTTGTTCTAACTTTTAAAGTAAAAAATTTCAATTTTTACCTGTCCAGGATCCACCTGAAGGCCTGCAGTACCTGAACCTGGAGCCCGATTTCAAAATTTTCTTCAAATTAGTTAATACCATCTATAAAGAAGCTACTTTTGTTAAATAAGTTTTGTTCTAACTTTTAAAGTAGAATTTTCAATTTTTACCCGTCCAGGATCCACCTGGAGGCCTGCAGTACCTATACCTGGAGCCTAATTTCAATTTTTTTTTTTTAATTAGTTATTACCATCCATAAAGTATCAACTTTTGTTAAATAAGTTTTGTTCTAACTTTAATAGAAAAAAATTTCAATTTTAACCTGTCCAGGGTCCATCTGGAGGCCTGCAGTACCTTGACCTGGAGCCCGATTTAAAAATTTTCTTCAAATTAGTTCCTACCATCCATACAGAAGCCACTTTTGTTAAATAAGTTTTGTTTTAACTTTTAAACTAAA
This sequence comes from Acartia tonsa, assembly GCF_053477335.1. NCBI lineage: Eukaryota > Metazoa > Arthropoda > Copepoda > Calanoida > Acartiidae > Acartia > Acartia tonsa. The sequence goes on along the minus strand of NC_137264.1, from coordinate 23,778,797 downwards.
AATTTTCAATTTTTACCTGTCCAGGATCCACCTGGAGGCCTGCAATACCTAAACTTGGAGCCCGATTTCAAAATTTTCTTAAATTAGTTAATACCATCTTTAAAGAAGCTACTTTTGTTAAATAAGTTTTGTTTTAACTTTTCAAGTAAAAATTTTCAATTTTTACCTGTCCAGGATCCACCTGGAGGCCTGCAGTACCTATACCTGGAGCCCGATTTCAAAATTTTCTTCAAATTAGTTAATACCATCTATAAAAAAGCTACTTTTGTTAAATAAGTTTTGTTTTAACTTTTAAACTAAAAATTTTCAATTTTTACCTGTCCAGGATCCACCTGGAGGCCTGCAGTACCTGAACCTAGAGCCCGATTTCAAAATTTTCTTCAAATTAGTTAATACCATCTATAAAGAAGCCACTTTTGTTAAATAAGTTTTGTTCTAACTTTTAAAGTAAAAATTTTCAATTTTTACCTGTCCAGGATCCACCTCTAGGCCTGCAGTACCTGAACCTGGAGCCCGATTTCAAAATTTTCTTCAAATTTGTTCATACCATCCATAAAGTAGCAACTTTTGTTAAATAAGTTTTGTTCTAACTTGAAATTTTTTTTTACCTGTCCAGAATCCACCTGGAGGCCTGGAGTACCAGAACCTGGAGGCCGAATCCAAATTTTTTTTAAAATAGGAAAACTACATCCCAAAAGGAAACTTTTTTGTCAAATAACCTATCCTCTCACTCCAAAGACAAAGCCTATAATCACTGTTTACGCAAAAGTGTCAGAACTTCCCCCCCCCGATACAATAGATAATTCGACAGGAGGATACAGTATCAAGTTGGAGGTTGTAAGTGATAAAAACTAAATAAACTGTAAAATTATCAATTAATCCAATAATCTACACACAATTCTATCTATCTATCTAGTTCCTAGCCAGTAGCCATAGAGATAAGCTTTGACTCATAGGTTAGGTGGACTCAGGCAAACCAATCATCTGTTTGGCTGTCTAACTACAAATCTATCATATCAATCAGTCTATCTACTTACCTAGAGATATAGACAGGATAAGCTTGGATTTGACAGGTATGAGTGGACTCTGGCAAACCAGGTAGATTCCCTGCATCCACCTTTTTCTCTGCTTGAACAGGTCACGGAATGTGAACGGGGATTTTTCCAACATTTCTCCCTGACAAAAAAAAACATTAGTTTTAGTTGCAATTTAAAAATCTCAAAGATAGGTATTACTTTTAATGAAAAGTCAGGACTACATCTTTATATATAAATAAGAGAATGTCTATGTTTCTGTAGAATCTCGCTAACTGATAAACCAATATGGTTCTCCTTTACAGGGAACCTTCTTTTAGGTCCTTGGAAGATTTATAACAATTTTGGGGGAGGTTGGGTTAAAAAAAGGTTTTACCGCTAGTAAAACTAGTTAGAGTAGGGGAAATAACTTGGCCAAAAATAGGCGCAACTAATCAACATGCAAAGTTAGAACTTACAGGCAAAGGTCGAGCAATCAAAGGGTTGGTTGTATGAAGGACGCGTAATAATGCACAAAGACCAAATGGTGCATCCAGTACTCTAGAGGTTATCCAAGTTACCCCTGTATGGACATTTACCTGTATAAAGTTGAATGAGTATCCTTGATCCAGGGCGACAATACCAAAGAAACAATCCTCCGCCTTGGAGCCGTCAGGTCCCCAGTCAAAGGTCACTTTCTTCTCGGCTCCAGCCTGAAAAAATATATTAGTGAATTCAGGAAGGACAGGGATATTGGACTGTAGATTAAAATGGTGCCCAAAGTTATATAACTTCGATATCTTATTCGTTTACTCTAAAACTTTATGTACTTTTAAATTTTGATTGGTTGATTCCAAACTAGTAGTGTCCAAATTTTAGACCGATATTTTTTTATCAACAGATGATGACAGGCATATTTTTTTATCATATTTTGGAAGAGGATATCAATTTTTGGTCCATAGTCCTATCCCTTAAGATCCTTGTGTTTTATCAAAGATTTAATGTCCCTATATAATCTGTCATTTTGTAACAAAAGATCTCGCTAAATGCTTGTAAGACTTTGTTTTTCATTATAGTTTAGAAACTATTCTAAAATACTTACATTACATATAACATAGGAACCTTTCCATCCAAACAAAGGTTTGTTAAAGTAGGTCAACTGGCATCTGAAAAACAAGGTTTGTTTAAACATGCTTTGCTTATTTCAGTAAATAAGTAAAAAAATCAGCAATTTCCCTCAAACTGTCTTTTTTTTTACTTTAGGTCAGTTTTAGTTTAAGTAGCCCTGCAGGGGTAGGGCATCTCGCGGGAGTTAGGCATAGGTAAAATAACCCTTATTTTCAATTTATTTTAATATAAAAGGAGGAGGGGGTTATGGGGTTAAGTGCTTTATAGGTACTCTAAAGGAAATCTCCAATTAAATCATTTAAATATTAAGTATTCAAAATATAATAAAATTATGTATACCTACTGTCTGGCTTTTTAAATATTCATACAGAAATTCCACATTTATATTTATAAAAATAAATTATTAATTCCACAAACTATAAATGAAATGAAACTCAGTAGGTAAAAGGTCATGTAAAATACCCATTATGTACATTAGGGTGGGTTCATATCGGAATTAGACAAAGCGGGGATATGCAACAGATAAAATTAACCTTAAAAACATTTCTGACCGAAAAAGAATTTTAAAAAATTGAGTTTTAGAACACGACCACTTAAAAATATAATTCATTACTTATTAGTATACAAAGACGACATTCAAAAAAATTTTGAATCAGAACTATGGCTTCATGGTGCTCCCTGGAAAGGCCTTGAGGAGCTGAATCAGGAACTTTTGTCCGTTTCAAAATATCTCGTTCCTAGCCTTAGAAATCACTAAAAAACTAAAAAAATTTAAGGTTTATTGAGAATTGTCCAATTTGTAGAGGTTTTTTAGATTTTCTCAGGCTAGGAACGAGATTTTTTGAAACGGACAAAAGTTCCTGACCCAGCTCCTCAAGGCATTTCCAGGGAGCACCATGAAGCCATAGTTCTGATTCAATAAATTTTTGACTCCCATTTACAAATAGCTATACAATTGAATGTCTGGTCGGCAGCGGTTTTAAGACTTAGGATAAATTTTAAATCACCCAGAGGTGTATTATATCTATATAAATTGAGTGCAGATCCCCGCTTTGGCCTCAGAAAAAAAATGTCCAAAATCGACCCACCCTAATGTACATAGCTAAATGATAGAATTTTCCTTCAATATGACAAAAATATTTGCAATCAATTCCATAACATTTTGGAACATATAAAGCATAATTGCATATTTGCAATTCGATTATTTATCATCCATTGACCCATGTCTAAATATCCAACTCAAGGAAAAAAGTCATTATTAAGTCAGAGAAAGACAACTGGAAGATTAAGGGTGGCTTTACCTCAAGTACCTAGTCGAGCTCAGAAGCCATCCCCCTTTCATTTAACAAATTGAAAATAGGAAGTGGGGAAGTTTTTACATGTTTATCTATCCCTGTTGTTTACCAGAGTTTACTCATGTCATCAGCCATCCTGAAGCTGTCAGCTACTGTACATATCTATCTATCTCTGTATCCCTGTTGTTTACCTGAGTTTACCCATGTCATCGGCCACCCTGAAGCTGACAGCTACTGTACATATCTATCTATCTCTGTATTCCTGTTGTTTACCTGAGTTTACCCATGTCATCAGCCACCCTGAAGCTATCGGCCACTGTACAGATCCGGTTCTGCAGGAACTTACTCATACTCCTGGGAGAAAAATTATTTTGTTTCAATACCAATGAATATTTTTTTCAATATACAATGTATAATAAAAAGAATCTCAACAAGAAAATCAAATGGGGGAAAGAGGGGAAAATGGTAGGGAGTAAGGGAGGGGACAATGGATCGTATATTCAATTTTTAAGAGTCTCAGACTTTGGGTACTGGCTTAAAGGGAATGTGCAAGAATTCAGCAGTTTCTGACTGACTTTGGGTACTAGCGCATCAATGCCCCGTTAACTAGCTGTGTTAGTTTTGAATAAAGCAGACAGAAAAATTTGTCTTAAACTGTTTTTAACCTATTTTTAAAACATATATCAAAAATATACTATGACACCAGTAGAATCAAACTGCATGCAGAGCCTAAATTTGAATTAAGTCCCCAATAAACTTTTTTGAGGGGATTTAAAAATTAATTTTTACTGTTGCTGTGGTCCTTTTTGATCAGAGCAAAAGGTCTTTTTTTATTTGGGTAAAATTCATAGCTTTTAGAGTGTTTTGCTTCATAAATAGAGTATTCTGATATAGAGTAAAGTTAGGCCTTTTGATTTCATCTAAATTAATTCATTAAAAACTTAATTCTTTACAATATATCAATGAATTAACATAGTCGTGCTTGTTTTCTATCACTTATTTAAAACACATAGAAATTGGCTGTAAAGGGTTAGATAGTGTAAGATGACAACAAACGTTTATGCAATACAACAAATTTATTTTTATCACATATACAAATATGATAAAATATTATAGGATTATTCAAACTTATTTTTAAAAATATTTTTAAAAAGTATGTATCTTTTATGTGTATGATTTTCATTCTTTTCATTTTAATTAAATTAAATTTTTTTAACTACATTGAAAATAAGTCACTTTGTGAATTTTTATTGTATCAATATAAAGTGAATTATTTAATTTGTTTGACGGTAGCAACAGTAAAAATTAATTTTTAATTCCCCCAAAAAAAGTTTATTGGGGACTTAATTCAAATTTGGGCTCTGCAGTCTGATTCTACTGGTGTCATAGTATATTTTTGATACATGATTTAAAAACAGGTTAAAAACAGTTTAAGATGACTGGTTTTAGCAAATATTTTCCCCAAGAAAATGTCATTTCATGTATAGAAACTCTACTATGATATTTATGTATTAAACAATCTAAGAACCCCTTGAATTTGGGTAGCAGTTAAAAATATATGAGAAGGGTTGACGAAGTTCTAAGGGTGATTTTTCTAGTGATTAATTACAGAATGTTTACTACATTGTAATGTACTGGTAATTAAATTTTCAAGTAAATGATTTCTTTCTTAGAACTAATTTTGTTGATTGATTGATTTATTAGCCATAGTCTCTTAGGGTTTGGACCTAAGTAGTCATGGAGTAGGTTGAGACACTTTTGTATAGCCACTAGGGCTATCAAGCTACACGTTCAAGCACATTATGACTTGACCCGCTATCTCATGAGAGCTACTCATTATTACCTCACCCTCGCCGAGTATGGCAGGTGTCCCAAATTAAGTCACCGTAATGAATGACGCTCTCCGCACAGGAGCTTGGGATAAGGGTAGTACTGATATTATGTACTTGACTATTAAGTATCCAAACTTACTCAATAATCCCCTTCTTACACAACCAGGGGAAGTTGTGTGAATGTATTCAACTGAGAAATTCAAGTTGCCACATGGGGACTAGAACTCGAACTCTCATCACCGTAAAACTAATTTTGTTCAAAATTATATTACCATGATCCCTTTATAATCTTGGTCAAATTTTTTGGATAAATCTGGTTTTCATTGCTTTTCAGTGAAAACTCTTAAATTGAATTAATTGCCCATTGTCCCCTCCCTTACTCCCTGGGACAATGGACTTTAAATCAAACGGGTACCCTAAGTTATTGACCACAAAAACATCATTGAATTTTGCACTTATCCAAACTTTTAAGTTTTCAACCAATAATTTAAATGTACAGAATGAATCATTATCCCCTAAGATCCATGTAAAAAGTTTAACCCGTGATGAAATTTTTTCAATTTGACATACATTCTTTGAATTGAATTATCTGACTTATGTTTTACTCATCTATCTTTCCTACAACTTACTTGAACTGCACAGGGTTGCTGGCATAGGTGATGAGCCCCTGACCAAAGCTGTGCTTGCCCTCACAGATGAAGTTGATGATGCCCCTGACAGAGGCCTCTGTCAGCAAGGTCTCCTCGTCCAAGTGAATGATCCAATCATCATCACTCAACACGTTCACGTCTTCTTCTGAAATAAGATCAGCTTTAACAATAACATAGGTAGATTCTTTAAAAAAATTAGGATCGCTTAATCGGCGAGGGTCGTCAAATCACAACATTTTATTTTGTACATATCTATAAAAACGAGAAGTGTTTAAAATCATAGAAGGGTTATAACTATAAGATTTTATTTAATTTTTGTAGAATTTTTGTATGACCTTTGGAGGATTATTTAAAAAAAAAACAATTTTGGTGATCTTTTGATGTAATTTTTTGTTATGAAAAATAAAAGTTCGTCCTAAAATTTGGTCATCATAGCTGCAAAATTGGCCGCTCTACAGCTATTTTAAAATTTAGCGGCTGGCCGCTAAAAAGCGGCTAAGGAGCGGTCTGACCGCTATGACTAGAAAAAGTAATTTTCTCTAAAAATACACATGAACCACCAGAAAAAAATTTTTACGTCTTTATCTGTAACAGGAGCCGAGATAGAGGGGGGGCTCTTGGAGCCCCCCCCTCCCGATCTGATAAGGTGGGAATTAAGGCCCGATCTGTAAGGGTTAACATATGTTGTTATCTTTGATTCTTTTAACAAAGCATTTAATTAAAAAATGCGCCAGTATTTTTTGTGTTTGTAATTTGTTTAGAAGATAAGAAAAAGATCACGAGTTTACTTAATTACATAATAACCTCTTTTCATTTCCTTTCTAGCAACTAGTGGCTGCACCTGTAGCCTTTAGGATCGTTACAGCAATGAAAGATGCTAAATTTTGTTTTGCAATAAATTTTTTTTGTTGATGTGTCTGTCTAATATTTGAATTTTTCCACGAATACTACTTCCCCAAAAACAAAAAGGGTTTTTTTTTTAATGCAACCATCTCGTAATCAATGTATAAATGGCACTTAAAATTCGAATTTTGATCTGAAATTTTGCATGAGTAATCCTTGGTAGGTCTATTTTCCCTAAATCGAACAAAAAGTTGAAAAAGTAACGGCTAACGGCTCAGCCGTTTACCCGTTTTTTGGCTAACTTTAGGGCAAATCCGTCATAAATTACGTAGAAATCAACTTTTTGAAACATATTTTTGCTTTAAATCATGTGAAATGATACAAAAAAAACATTTTTTAGATTTCTGGTACCAGCAACTACCGGCTAGAACCGTTTGAAAACGTTTTGGAGCGGAAAAGAGCATTATGTGGAGAGAGGTTTCGTGATGAATTTCCCTTAAAAATACCCAACAAATAGCTAAGCTGCTGAGCTGCCAGCCGTTAGCCGCTACTTTTCCAACTTTTTGTTCGATTTAGGGAAAATAGACCTACCAAGGATTACTCATGCAAAACTTCATATCAAAATTCGAACTCTAAGTGCCATTTATACATTGATTACGAGATGGTTGCATTAACCCCCCCCCCCCCCCCTTAAATAGCCTAAATCCAACCTATTGCAAAAATAATTAATTCGTCCAAACTATTGCAGAAAACAATCCTTTAATTGCATGCTTTTTGTCTAGAAGTGCTAACTGTGCATGGTTATGAGTTGAACATGTTTTGAGCTAAGGATTTCCCCCTACTCTTAAAATAAATATTGCTCATCTAACATAGTAGCAGTAGATACATCATTTGACGGCTTCAGTTATGGTTATGGCACTGTTTGGGCCGAACCCATCATCTGCCCAATGCGGAAAAAAAGTGCTTGCGCTTCGTTTTATGATACTTTCACGGGTTATTAATTACCTAAACAATACTGGAGTGCTCTGGCTTTATTTAAAGCTCCAGATTTAGTTTGGTAGGATGATGGCACAACTGTTTCTATTATTCTTTTGTCTTTGGCCAGATCTATAGGGTTATCTGTTACAACCTGCAATGAGATTTTATTATTAATTGTTAAAATCATATTTGTGTCTGTATTTCTGTAATATGTCTCCTATCTGGCTATTTATCAGTCCATCAGTAATATATTAATCTGTTATTTGTCTTTTCTATCCGCTTGTCTATCTATCTATCTATATAACTTTTTTACAGACAAGGTATGTCTGTCCGTTTCTGTCTGATTCTATATGTTGTCTATCTTGTATCTCCCGTATAACTCCCTGACTGTATGTCTATCTATAAATCTGTCTGTTTGTTTGTCTGTCCGTCAATCTATATGTCCATCATTCTATCTTTTTATCTTTGTTTGTACAATCCAGTACATCAAATGTATTACTTTAGAGTCAATAAATGATATTTTTCTTTATAGTTCCTATGTTATATTCTTTTTATCTGTCTATCTATAGTCTCTCTATCTATCTGTGCGAACTTGTACAACAAAGTTATCAATAGAGTCAAGTGGGTATTGAATTTTTTCTTTATAATTCTATTGCTAGATTCTTTTTATCAATAAGTCTGTCATTATATATGTCTGTCTGTATGTCTATCTATCTATCTGTACTGACCTGTACAACAAAATTATCAATATTAGAGTCAAGTAGAGTATTGATATTTTTCTTAACAGTTTTCTTTACTAGATTCGGATATAAGCCTCGTGTCACAACTCTGAAATTAACAAATATTCAAAATAAGAGGTAAACAAGCATACAATTGGAAATGTATAGATGTTATAACAATGGATATATTCTTATACAAGAATTTTCATGTTCTCTACTAAAGTGAAAGAAGCAGCGAGCTAAAATAACGATTACCCCCTTCCACCCCCATCAACCTATCCCCTCCCCTCCTACTGGATGAACAAACTAACCAATAAAGAAGTCAGTTCTGTTATAATATCCACGTATAATCTAGGTATATCCATTCTTAATTAGGTATTTTTGTTTTCTATTAATATAAAAATAATTTTTAGATTTTAGCAGTTTTTTGAAGCAAAGTTATAAGTATATAAAGTTGCATCTAATAGACAGATACTTTAATAAATGTAGCTAGGAGGGGACTAGACTGATACTTCCCTATGTCTAGAAATGTTACCTTACACATATAAATGGAACCAGGAGGGAACTAGACTGATATTTCCCTATGTCTAGGAATATTACCTTAGCTATATAAATGGAGCTAGGAGGGGACTAGACTGATATTTCCCTATGTCTAGAAATATTACCTTAACTATATAAATGGAGCTAGGAGGGGACTAGACTGATATTTCTCTATATCTAGAAATATTACCACACACATATAAATGGAGGTAGGAGGGGACTATGTCTAGAAATATTACCTGACACATATAAGTGGAGGTAGGAGGAGACAAGACTGATATTTCTCTATAGAAATATTACCAGACACATATAAATTGAGCTAGGAAGGAACTAGACTGATATTTCTCTATGTCTAGAAATATTACCTGACCCATATAAATGGAACCAGGAGGGGACTAGACTGATATTTCCCTATGTCTAGGAATATTTCCTTAGCTATATAAATGGAACTAGAAGGGGACTAGACTGATATTTCCCTATGTCTAGGAATATTACCTTAGCTATATAAATGGAGCTAGGAGGGGACTAGACTGATATTTCCCTATTTCTAGAAATAATACCTTAACTATATAAATGGAGCTAGGAGGGGACTAGACTGATATTTCTCTATATCTAGAAATATTACCACACACATATAAATGGAGGTAGGAGGGGACTATGTCTAGAAATAATATTACCTGACACATATAAGTGGAGATAGGAGAGGACAAGACTGATATTTCTCTATGTCTAGAAATATTACCTGACACATATAAATTGAGCTAGGAAGGGACTAGACTGATATTTCTCTATGTCTATAAATATTACCTGACACATATAAATGGAGCTAGGAGGGGACTATGTCTAGAAATAATATTACCTGACACATATAAATAGAGCTAGGAAGGGACTAGACTGATATTTCTCTATGTCTAGAAATATTACCGGACACATAAAAAATGAGCTAGGAAGGGACTAGACTGATATTTCTCTATGTCTAGAAATATTACCGGACACATATAAATGGAGCTAGGAGGGGTCGACTATACTGATATTTCTCTATATCTATAAATATTACCTGACACATATAAATGGAGCTAGGAGGGGACTATGTCTAGAAATAATATTACCTGATACATATAAATAGAGCTAGGAGGGGACTATGTCTAGAAATAATATTACCTGACACATATAAATGGTGCTAGGAGGGGACTAGACTGATATTTCTCTTTGTCTGGAAAGGCATTTAGACTAAAATTTTTAAGTATTGAATTACTTTAAGCTTAATTTCTCAAAGATTGAAATTTTTCCTTTGTATCCCTTATCAATTAATGTTTCAGTGTCTTTGAATAGAATAGGGAGGGGGGGGGGGGATGTACCACTTTTTAAAACACAGCCAAAAAATAAAAAAGATAAACTTAACAAAAATAAAAATGTTCGAGCAATGAAATTTTTCATAGGATTTGGTTCCTTGTTGTTACAACCCCCCTCCCCCTCATTGAAAAGTGTAATAAAAACTTATGTATTTTCTGTGTATGCGTTTAGTCACGTGAATTCAATATTTTCCTGAGTAGACCAACAAGGTTGAATAAAGTTTGGGGTAGAGCTAAAAATGATAACAATCTGAAATAAAAATATCAATAACAACGAGGTTTAATGGCGTATTTACTATTTTTTATTTTCCTAAATTAGGTACTTTATAAATAAAAGAAAAATAACGGATTGGCCCCTTGCACCTAGGGATTACCCTTGCATCTAGTATTCGATGGAATATGGAAGGGCTAAAAATAGCATTAACCCAACCCAAGACTAAGCTTTCCTGAAATAGAGAACTCAATCGGTTCAGTGGTTACCGAAATCGAAGTAAAGTTGCAATACTTGTAAACAATTGTTAAAAAAATACTGCATAATAAAAATAGACATACAACTTAAAGCATAACTACTTTATAAGTAAAGCTTACCTGAGAAAAATAATTAGTAATGTGATACCGGCCCCGTGTGTTGTCCAGGGGTCCAAAAAATCTACTTCACTAGGTGTAAACCTAAAAAAAATTTAAAATGAGCTACAGTTCAGCTTCTTGTATTTTAAGATCCCAATTTTGAATTTGGTTGGAGGTAAGTGATTAGGTTTGTGATAGACAGGCGGTCAAGACAGGGACTCTAAGGGATAAGACAATAAATAATAAATTCATGAACTTCCCCAATAATGATTAACAATGTTTCCCTTCTGTTGATTAAAATTATTGGTTAAAAAGTTTGGACAATACAAGTTTGAAATCAACCAATCAAGATTGGATATTAGAAGCCAAAGAATAAGATAAGGTGGTATTAAAACATTGGGTATCAGTGTAATTTAAATTCCAATTTTCCTCCCTCTCTTGTATACGTTCTTTCCTGAATAAAATATACGAACCTGATTCCTTGTGTTAACCAAGAAAACAAAAACAACCATGATATTAAACCTAAAACAGAAAAATCATCATTTTTTAGTAGTTACTGTCAATCAATAAGTAAAGGATGCTTGTTAAGCACCTAAAATCAAAAGAGTAGATAAAAATCATATAAAATCAATGCTTATAAAAATCAAAGTCATGATGCGCCTGGCATAGCATAAACCTTTCTTACCTATACAGTGTATAAGATGTTTACTTCTACTACTCAGCCCCATGCTAAAATTTGCTTAATTCTGAAATTTAAAATAATAATGTATTAATAAAAATTATTTTTCATTTAATAGGTACTACAAACTAGCAGTTTCCAAAATTGACACTAATGATAATAATCTACAGAAGGTATAATATTGTTAATCATAATTGGGCATACATCATTTTTTATATTCAATAAATAGTTTTTCTATATTACATCTCTGATTATTTTAATCTATCCTATTATATGAAGTAATACGCTTTTTTTTTGTCTGTAGTGAAGGACTTCGCTAACCGCTGAACCGATATGGTTCTCCTTTACAGTGAAGCTTCTTATAGGTCCAGGAAAGGTTTTAAACTATTTTGGAGAAGGGTATCTCGACCCTCCCAATAAAAAATAAATCCCCAAAAGTTTGTTTTTACTTTTTAAAACTAAAATATGGGAAAAGTCTTCTACAGGGTGCGTCACATAAATCGGGACATTTTTTAAACGGCCATAGCGCGAAAACTACTTGACCAATCAGAACGTTTGACCCCACTATAGAAAGCTTGGGTAATGACCTTTTAGCACAAAAAAATCTTTGGACGAAGATGGACGTGTACACCGAGCTGGACGCGTATATGTTCAACAAGGCAGATTCCAAATGCGCCGGTGGTTAAGTGCGCAAAATCACAAAACGTAGGGTCCGACAGGGAAGGAGTTGGAATCTTGACCCCACTTTTTATGGGTGTCTTAGGCTCATTGAGACACACATTTTACCGTGTTTAAATCCATTTTAACTCAATCCTAGCCGAAATGAGGTCGATTTTTCAAGATTTTGAGCCCGACAGGGAAGGAGTTGGAAATTTGACCCAAAATTTTGTGTGTGTCTTAAGCTCATTGAGACACGCATTTTGAGTACTTAAAGTCCAATGTAACTAAATCCTAGCCCAAATGAGAGCAAAAACATGGATTTTGTCAATTTGGCGGTTACTCATGATCCTAAGGAAATGTGGCCTCCCAGTAGCCCGATCTTAATTCAATGGACTTTTGGGCCTAGGGCTACTTTGAAGCATGCACCAATAGACGTGCCCATACCACAAAGACCTCCCTCATTGCCACTATCAAGGAGAACTACGCCAGCTTGGACAGGTACATTTTAACCTGGACCTGCCGGCGGTTGAGGAGGCGGGTAGAGACGGTAATTGAGGCTGGCGGCGATTTTATTGAATAATCTACTAGTCATATACCTATTTTGCTTCCCAGTTTTTAAAATTCAATAAAATCTTTAAAATTGACGATTTTATGTTCATTTCTTTAAAAATTACAAAATGTCCCGATTTATGTGACGCACCCTGTATAGTATATCATAATCTATTGACGATTCTGGGGTCATACAAAGAACATTACTGCCATCCTATGGTTGTATCTCATCCTTCCACACGAGAGGCTGTAGTATTAACACAATAATAATAACTGCTTTCTCATAACTAACTAGGGTAAATAAAAACCTGTCAATTTATATTACAGTAAATTTACATGTAAATAAATGCAGTGACATACCGATAGATAAATGGAAACTGTATGGGGATATATCAACCAAGAAAGAAAGTTTTCCTACTACTTCATATCTACTTAATAAAGACAAACATTAAAACATTTTTCATCTGAACCTATTATAGCATTATGTTGTAAAATATTATGTAAAAAATAAACCTGTTACAAATGATTATTTAACTATTCTTTTACTATGCAGATAATAATTATATCATGTATAGAAATAACTTAACTATATACAGGTGTTTTTTGAAGCGAAGGTTTCTATAACTAGGGTCAGTCCGTTTGGCCGTCGTCCTCATGAAGTTTCATATAAAGAATAGATAAAATCATTTGTTTAGCTAGGCATTTTATAATTGAATATTAAATTAGTTGTTACTCTATTTCATTTGATAGTTTTCTCTGATATTGATATTTCTTTTACAGATATTGCCATCCTTGTTTTTTTAAGTGTAGCTATTCTAGACATTAAATCCATGTTTATTGTTTATAGGTTCTAGGATGCGTAGTACAATGGACGATAATTAAATCTTACTCATGAGTTGGTTGAGCTCTCTGGTCGAAATTTCATTTCTTACTCGTCATGGGGTAATGGCGCAATGGGTAAGGTGCTGGCCTGGTAATCTAATGGTTTCCAGTTCAAGCCCCGCCACATGCAAAATTAACTTTTATGAATTGAGCCATACTGATGAGCCCTAAAAGGGCGAAACACTGTGTCTGTAAATTTCTGTAAAATTCAGCAAATTAAATTAATTGAACCTATCAATAAAAAGAACATTTAAAATGTAAAAGTGAAAAGCACAAATTACTCTGTAATTTTTTTGATAAGCTTGTAAAAAATGAGCTGTTATCTTTCTTTCTTAGTAGCGAAGATACTCATTCTTAGCTTCAAGAGAAATCTCAAGTGAAAAGAATAATGAACGTTGTAATAAAAATCACGCTAGTACCCAAAATTTTGTAAACACGTTCTCTCATTCGTTGGATTACAAACTTTGAGTACTTTAATTAAATCCCGACTTTTTGGTACAAGCTAGCGATGATTAAACTTTTTCACTAAAATTCTAGAGAAGTGATAATTTTGATCATAATAGTGGGGGTGTAGTACAATGTACATTAATTTATATTCCTTTGTCTTATTCCTTAAGTTCCCTAAATGAAATTTATATGAATCCTAACCTAATGACACAATATTGAATTAATTAATGGAAACCTTGATTTATCTTTAAATAATCTACTTACATTTCTTCTTGCAAAAATAAGGGTAATATTTCCATAAGAAGCACAGCAACAACAAGCTAATTATATTTTCACATAGAAAAGAACAATGAACTCGAATACAATGCTGGGACCAATAAAACATGAAGATTTATTTTGTAAATAAGAACCCTATGAGTCCTATTTAAAATTAACAGACAGATGGACATGCATTGTAATTTAGATTACTAAAACATACGTTTGTAAATTAACCATGAAAAAAGTCATCCTTGTTAGAAAAGGAATTAAAATATAATCATTATCTTTTAAATATGTGGAATTTTCTATTAAACTTTTGATAAGAAACAACTGTAAGGAGTAAATGACAATAAAAATTAAATGTCATTAATATTTTCAATGACATTTATGTCCATGAGTAACAGAGCTTTAAAACTATTGTGAATAATTCTCTGATGTTAGATTATTATTAGACGTTCTAAGAAATTAAAATAAAGTTATTTATATTAATTTTATTTACTTGCATCTAAATTCATAAAATTAAAATACATCAAAGATATCACTAAGATATATGAAAAGACACATTACTCCCATAGTGTTACAAAGGAACGGACGGACCATGTAAATTAATCAATAGGTAACCAAAGAATATACATTCTGTATGCGGCACTTTTAATATTAATATTTTTTCAATGTCAAAGTGTCATTAGAATTTTTAAAGAATCAGTATGAAGAGGAATTTAGGTTGGTCAAATTTTTAAAAACAAAATTTTAAACGCTTCATGGATATAAAGATTAACAAGTGAAATCTAAAAAAAATCCTTTTCTATTCCTAATTTAATTTTGTACTCTTATTAAGGTTCTCATATTATCAGATAAGGATTTTTAAAGATATATGTATATTGTATAAGCCTGTTCTGTTCTAATGATGATATTATTTTAATGTTATGTCTCATTATAACAAAATGTGGAATTCTAAATTTACAACATGTTTTCAAATGTTTTTTATGCTAAATAAAATTAGCCTTTACATACAAACCTTTTAAATCATTGGGGTTAGAAAAATATAAAATTAAGTTATGTAGCGCAGCTACTGTATAATCAAATAAAGTTTGCCAGTTTGTTAATAAATAAAAATTTATCATTTTTGCACTATCTTGCCTTTTATATCAACAGATTTAAAAAAAAGATGTATTTGAAATAAGGTCCTATTGAGTGAATTACATTTAATAAATCAATACAACAAAAAAATTAATTTTATCCTATATTATACTTATAAACCCTGGGTACAATATTAAACACAATTTCTTTAATTTAGGGCAGCTTTACAAAGATCACAGAATAGTTTTAAGCTATTTTTTTATTCTTCGAATACATAGCTCTAGATGCTTGGGGCGCAGACACTATTTACTAAATAATTCTTTACTGTATTTTTTCATTATGCTATTAGCTCGTTATTGCTACACTTAATACAAATATACTTGTCCTTGCTTTATAAAATCCACGATATCACTAAAACACTGAAATTATAATGAATTCAACTAAAAAATGCGATAACGACTAAATACAACACTCAACTGAAGTGTAATGCTAAACTCTGAGTCCTATGACTAACTTTTAACTCAGGGATTAAGGGATGTGACAATGGATCATAAATAAGTCTAATCAAACACGTACAAAGTACGTTTTGTATAGTTTAAGTATTTGAGGGGGAAGTTTACTAATAATCTATAATAAAATGTTAATAAATAAAAATTTGAAGAAAGCGATAGCGTCTTTTATTATAAAATAATTAAAACAAAGATCAACAAGGGCAATCATGTGAATAGCTAGCGAACCAACAATGAGTTTTTGATACATAAAAATGACAATAACTATTTTAACTTAAAATGACTAACAAACTATAACAACTTCCTTGTTTGTGATTGGATCTTAAAATGTAAATATTTGAATTGCTAAAAATCTAATGATCCTTCTAACAACATTGTATTAGTAGGCGATTTATTGACAATTCATGCAAAAACTTAGTGGGTATTTCTACTGGACATGTTATTCATGTTTTATTTATCTTTATTCCTTTCTCTTTATCTATATACAATTCATAATACTACGTTGTCTATGGCAAACAAGGATGACAACATTCATGAGTAACATAACAAATATACAATTTTTTTCTTGTAAAATCCTAAAACACATAAATTGTCACTAACCTGCCATGTTATGTGGCCCACATACATTCTGCTTGACTTATTTTTGTGGATAGGCTGGCATATTAGGTATTTACTGAATATTTCATAAGATTTTCTTTATTCAGGACCCATCCGTAACGAATAGCGCTCATCGTAAATTTAAGCATGTACAGATTGCCCTATCGGTCTCAAACTGTTGTGTATAATGATTCTTTAAACAATAAGGTACAATTTTGAAAGAGTGATAGCTCTTTTATACATAAAAGAATTATCTTGATTTTTAGAATTGTTATTTCTAGAAAGAACAAACGCGTAGCAACTCTATAATAAAGTCTTGAAAGTGTAACATAGCAGCATTTATTCAAGCAATTTTATCCAAGTTTTTGTTCAGAATTTTAAATAATATTCTATATCCTCTATATTCTAATGTTCGTTTTTACGACTGGTTGATCTTATTGTTTCTTTAAAATTGAAACAATAAAATGGTATATCACAAATTTACAAAGATGACGTAATTTTCATTTAACTTGGATTCTTTGGTTTGTCAGTTACAGTCTAATGCCATTTTATAGCAAACCAGTATTAAACTGTTGCGAAATGACTCTAAAACCAATAATGATTACGAAATTACAATATTATTTTTAGCACGTCTTATTTTGAAAAAATCCTCAGCTGCAGCTGCTAATAACAAATCGCAGCCGCATTTTTATTTGATAATCTGCAGCTACAGTCGCAATTATTTAATTTGACTTCAGAAAAACTATTTCACTTTCAACTTTTTGGACAATAACAATTTTTATTATTTTTTATCAGTAGTAAGGTTTTTGTCTTAAGTTTAAGATCTCAATAACCTCATAACTAATTGGGTTTTCAATTTTAAGTACGCATCACATAGGTCCTGTAATTTTTTAGTAAGTCTTAGGTATAAGCTTTTTTCTAGCCTTTCAGCTCGTTTGAATACAGAGCCCCTAGATGCTAGTAACTAAACGTGCTAAAATATAAATATATACTTTAATTTAGTAATGCTCAGTTCTTTAGTGACGTAAAATCAAAACTTCGTCGGACCCAACGCTCCTGATTTGCTGACGTTACATAAATAATTTTAAAGAGGTAATCACTTATTTGCATTAAAAAAAAGCTGCTTTATGAGTCGCTCTTGCCTTCCAAAAGATCTGTACTCAATTATGATTTATTGTGCTGACAATAGACATCAAAGGGTGGGGTTCAAGAATTGTTTACCCCCCCCCCCCCTAAACCTTATAACCCCCTAATTTTCCCCTTCAAAATTAAAGAAAAAATACATTAGATTATCCCCCTCAGACCATTGAAAGCCTTTATTTTACCCCCTCAAAATAAAACTGTAGACGTCTCTGGTGCTGACCCATCAAATATATTTCATTATTTAATAAACACAACAAAATCCTTATCAATAATGTTTATAAGCTTCGCTTTTTCTGGATGTTATCATTATTTATTATGTTTAAAATCATACGTGACGGAATAGTTTTCTATAAAAGATAAGGACAGGTATACCTACACCTGTTCTATACATACACACTTTGGCAGCATAGCTACTCTACAAATATGGCATTTTCATTTGTCTAAACAGTTAGGAATTTGAATATAACTATCTTTTTATAATAATTCTTTTAATGTTATTAGCCAAAATTTATTTGAGCAATCTTTAAAGATTTTAGATTAGATAGTTTGTTGACTTAAGTTACTAAATTTATTTAACAGCTTAAAATCGCTGGAAATAATTGTTCTAGTGTTGTTAACGTTATAAGTATATTAACAAGGATATCCAAAAGTAGCATAGCTCAAAAATTTTGGATTTAAATACGAACAAAGTAATTGCAAGATCCGATATTCCGTTGTTACACATCAAAAATAATATACAAAATTCACGAATACTTTCACAAACCTTTATAGACTCACAGACCGACGGACCAAGTCAAATATATATTGGATGCTTGCTCATTGATAAAATAAATCTTTCAAAAACTATTAGTAATCTATCTCGAATAGCCTCAGAGAACGGATTGACGGCCGTACAAACAAAGGGATATTTAGAGTAGGTACGCTACAACTAATATTAGTTATATTGTTTAGAATGATCCCACCTCCCGATGTCTCAACCATGACACTTTGGTTGAGTGTGACTTCCGAATTAGCGGGAAGTTCTAGAGATCTTGTTGACGTACACACAAACCCCCAATACCAGGAACCATCAAGTTTCAACAGCAGGTTTGATTATAGATTTATTGAGGCAACTATTTCAAAGTCCTGAAATTACAAAATCAATTAATACAAAATTCCAGTTTTTTATAACCACGTAATCTTAATTGCTTTTTAAAATCATTTTTCTCTACGGTTAAGAATCTTTGGAAACTTTGGCTTTAAAGGAAAATTATTTGGTTTAATAAATCATTGTTAAATGCAAAAATAAAAGCACATAAAAATTACTAAAACATAATATTAATCAAGTTCCATGCTTAGCTGGCTAAAGCCTTTTAAACTAAATATAATCGTCCTATACACCATTCCATTTAAATAAAATTAACAAATTCTACCTGAAGTTCTTATGGTTTCAAGCCCCTGGTATACTAGGGTCGTTCACGCACTATGAGACCAATGATAGGCCCAATTTTGTTCTCCGAAATCTTCACACACTCACATGTCATTCAAAAGTAAAAGAACGTGGACGCATCAAAATATAAACAATCCATACCGCGTCTCTTTAGAAAAGGAAAGTCAAACAAGACGACATTTGCGCTTAATTTGGGATAATGATAAGGAATTAATTTCGATCTTGATAAACACAAAGCTTCCTCGAAAAGAGGTTAAGACACCCGAAAATACAAAAAGCAAAAAAAATCTCTTTTTATATTTCATTGGCATATCCTTGTATGCTTGCGTATACCTCATTACTTTGATGCGTCATATTAGAAATTTTATTTAAGCTATAAAATTTTTCTATGATTAATAATTAAGAATGATAAAATGGAGGGAGTGGGGGGGGGGGGGGGGGGTTAATGCAACCTTCTCGTAATCAATGCGCAAATGATACTTAGAATCCAAATTTCATGATAATATTTGGATAAAGTAATCCTTGGTAGGTCTATTTTCCCTAAATCGAATAAAAAGTTAGAAAAGTAACGGCTGGCGGCCCAGCCGTTTAGCCGGTATTGGCTATTTTCAGTAATTACGTAGGAATCAACTTTGTGAATGATATTTGTACATTATTTGGTAATAAAATAATACACTTGGCATTTTGTAGCTTCTACCAGCCGTTTTTAGCTTGTTCTAGCTGTTAAGAATGCGCGCCCCCAAGAACTTTAAAGGCAATTTCCTGACCTTCCATTTCCTTTGATAAATACAAAGCCAATAGATGCTAGAAGCGCAGCCGAAATTTGCTTTAAACATTAGATGCTTTAATATGCCTAAAAGTTTGAACTTAAATAATAGATAAAATGCAGGTTGTACACTTTAAACATTGATTACGAGAAAACTACGTACTAAAACCTGGCCCCTCCCCTTATTTTGTGTTTTTACGTAAATATACGCGAAATGTATATTTTGTAAATATTTATAATTGAAACATGTATAAAAAATCATGTATTTACAAGTTAAATTACAAAATAATTAACATTAAAAACATACAATAAAGTGTTTATTAAAAGAAAAAGTAACCACTAGCATAATAATAATAATACACGTAACTATTAACAACCAGTAAAATTTACCAATATCACTGTGGTAATAATAACATATACTCGGCCAAGGTGAAACAAACCTCGTAAAAGCAAATTTTGTTAATTTTCAAGCCTTTCCTTTACCGTAGGCCATTGGCAATATTGCCTTGTTAGTTCGTTGTTGTGTTTTGATGATATGAAACAGAAGTTAAGTTCAGAGGACTTTACTTAAATGGAATAACACTAATATTTTTGTCTATATACAACTGTAATTATATTGTGATTTTGTAAAATGCATAGCCACGGGAATCACAAACACAGACCCCTCCCTTCTCCTTTCCCTTTTCTAACTAGCCGGGCTGGGCTACTTATGGGGGAAAAGGAGAGAAAAATATTAAGGAAGGGGAAAGTTCTCTTCGGATCAGCTGTTTACTTCCCAATGGACGGGGTATTTTTTTGTCACAAAATATAATAGTCAGCTTATTTGTCCTTTCTTTTTTCAAATATCTAAAATGAATAGATATCCAATTGAGACATTTTTAATGTTTCTTGATTAAACTTTTCATTTTTTAAAAATATTTCAAATGAATGAATAAACTTTAAATATCCAATTGAGACATTTTAGGTGGGTTCTATAAACAAAACTGTTACGGTATCGACAGCTGCAAATACGGTATCAACAACAAAAATCTGACGCTAGACGTTCAGAAGTCATCTCACGGTATACGCAATCGCTGTAACATATCGCTGTTATGACATCATCTCACATTGCTGTAGATTTCACAGATGGATCAGGGAGATGAACAGCATCTCACAGTACAAGCTATCAAAAGCTGTCAAAATTCCTGCTTTTGCAGACGAAAATTATGTAAATAAAACAATAAATCATGCATTGAAAGCATGGTTTATGATGAAAAAAACGGGGCATTCCCAACAGATCTCTATGCAGGGGATGAAAAATTTTAAGTAAAAAAATTTGAATAATTATTATAAAAATAAATATTTTCAATATAAAATTTTTGATAGGTAATTGAAATTAAAATTTTTTTTTTAATTTTGTAGAAAAAAATTTTTAATTGAAAAAAAATTAGGTAATCTATAAGTGAGTAAAAAAAATTTTTTTTCCGGGGGGGGGGAGGGGCATTTTCTTTCCCCCTCTCCCTTCACATTTTCTGTACTTTAAAAAAATAGGCTGAATTGACCAAAATTCAAAGACGACATTTGCTTAACATCCCATTTATTGTAGTTTTGCTGTTGATTTTGTTGTTGATGACAGCTGCAGTATTGCAGTTCTATCACTGTACCATATTACCGTATTATCTCTCACAGTAATGTTTATAGAACGCACCGACACACAAAAATGGCCGCCCGAGGTACTGCAATGTGAGATACCGTGATAGAACAGCAATGTGATAGAACTGTGATCACAGTTCCGACTATAGAACCCACCTTTTAAATGTTTCTTGTTTAAAGTCAGCTTTACTAAAAGAAAAAAATCCAAATAAGGTTTTTTGGTTGCGAAGTTTATGTTTTATTTACCAAATAACTGCTTTCTTTTTGCGCAAAATCTAATTAACAACGTATAATTAATAAAAATATAGATTATTGTCATTGGATTCTTGTGTCGCAATAATCATTCTTATATAAAAGTAAAATGATGAGTCTACCTTTTGTCTGTCCGCCCAATTTACAAAATGAAGGTCCCGGTTAATTCTTATATATTTTGGGCCCTAAACTGTTTGCGGGCAGGTTTTCTACTATTTACGGGTCCATGGATCAACTACTGAAGAAAAGTTTAAAAGTTAATACGTTTTTTTTCTATTCCATGTTTTTTTCAAGCTATTTCGGCGAGAAAAAGCATTTGTAGCGGACAGACAAAATGAAGAATAGCTGTAAGAATTGCTTATTTTTAGGTCAAAACTAATTTAATTTTTGTAAAACCTTTGATTTAGTGATTCCTCCCCCCAAAATACATAAAGGGAAGGAATCTGATGTTATTGTACTTAACTCGTCCTACTACTGTAAATTAAAATATTGTCGGAGTAATGCTATCTAACCCTTACCCTAAAATATATATGGGGGAAGGCGACTATTGGTATCCCATTTGACCTAACCTATTTGTGTATACATTAAATATTAGTATTGTTATACAACCTAGACCAATAAATTTAAGTGAATAGAAATCTCTGCTATTGTTGGGGTTAGAAGCGAAGCTTCTCTACAATTGAAACCAAACAACGTCTGTCCGCAGCTTACGTCCACCACACTAGACAATTCGAAAGCATAGAATCCATTACTATACTACACAGTCATTATGCATCACATATGAAATTACAAATTCATTAACATTTTTTGTACTTTAACGTGTCAGAGTTTAAATTCATGCAATATTTATAAAACAGCTTTGAAATGAGATTTTAAGATGTTTGAATTTATTCAAAATATATTGTCGGACGGAATTACTTTAATAACAGAATAGCTGCTACGCCCCTAGATGCCTCTAGGGGCCTTTTGAGGGCGGATGGAGGAATTCTCCAGGGAGTAAGGGAGGGGACAATGGGCAATTATTTCAATTTAAGAGGGTTCGCTGAAAAAGCAATGAAAACCAGATTTATCAAGAAAATTGTAAAGGGATCATGGTAATCTAATATAGAACAAAGTTAGTTCTAAGAAAAAAATAATTTACTTGAAAATTAGATTACCAATACATCACAATCTAGTAAACATTCTGTAATTAGTCACTAGAAAAATCGTGTTTAAAACTTTGTCAACTCTTCTCATATATTTTTAACTCCCACCTAAATTCAAGGTTTCTCAGATTGTTTAATACATAAATATCACAGTAGAGTTTCTATACATAGAATGACATTTATTTTTGGAAAAAATATTTGTTAAAACCAGCCATCCAACAACAAATTTTTCTGTCTGCAATATTTAAAACTAACTCAACTAGTTAGCAGAGATGCGTTTTTAGAAATATTGCCGCATTATTTCGACAATTATTTAGACATGTCGTAACAAGCGCGGCATTTGCGAAATCTTAACAGAGTATACAACTATTTATTTGATTATTTCGCTTTTGTTGGTAAGGCCTTCATAGAAGAAAAACAAATTATCTTTCATCCATTTTTGCAGCATATTAATTATTGCATCTTTTTAGAGCAGTATAAGACATTATACAAATGGCTAAAATAATAATTTTAAAATTTTGAATTCTTCAATTGTATACTCTGTTGAAATGATATCGTCTTTGTTCAATCAATCAATGTCTAAAAAATTGTCGAAAAAACGCGGCATTTTTATAAAAACCCATCTCGGGGCATTGATGCGCTATATAAGTACCCAAAGTCAGCCAGAACCTACTGAATTCATGCACATTCCCTTTAAGACAGTACCCAAAGTCTGAGACTCTTAAAAATTGAATATTCGATCCATTGTCCCCTCCCTTACTCCCTGGGAATTCTCTCTTTCTCTTTCAATTGTAGTTTTAAAAAGAAAAGATCTTTTTTTGGAGTGGGGGGGGGGGGGAAGGGGAGCAAGACCTTTGAGAAACTAATGCTGTAAAAGAGAACCCTTATATCGGTTCAGTAGTAACGAGATCCTTCGGTACACACATATACAGACATCCTTTTACTCTTTTATAAGGATAAGCAAGTGGTATTAAAATAAAAAAAAATTGAATTTAAAAATTTTTTCATCGTACAAAATTTATTTTCCAATATTCAATACATATTAAATCATACTAACATTTGATGATGAATTTTACTATCTACAATAAGTTATAAATCTAACTAAATAAAAATGGATGTTTTTATTCATTTAATTTTAGGATGGAAGAAGATTAACCTTTCCGCCAATAAAAAATTCTAATTATGTCTTTTAAATAGTTAAAAATATTATTTGAAATATTAATCTTTAGTACAAAAGGTGTTATTTAAGGTTTTTACAGGGTATCTTTAACTTGGAAAAAATCAAAATACATAATATTAAGCTTTATGTAGAAAAAAACCGATTATTTTCATAAGTATTACATTTATATAAGCCTTTTTAACAGTCTAATCAAATAACAAAATGCAAGAAAAAATTGCGGTAATAACAGGATTACTTACAAAATAGAGAGAGAAAAAGCCTGTCTATTATATAATTTATCCTGTAATTGCCCACTCTGTTTAATGTGCAAATTTCTACTCTATTGAAGTGATTATGTGATTTTTAGATAACATTATGATTAATTGACTAATATGAAGCGTGTTAAGTACAATATTGGTCTTTTTACTATTTAATTATATTTGACACTTGAGAAAGTTATTGACTATTTGTTCATGTATGATTACAAAAAATGGGAAAAAGCTTGTTTCTTATGGAAATAATTCTAAAGGGGTTGGATTATTGCAATCATTTTACATCAATTTTATTCTGGTGTGATTGGGTTTGATGTTGAATTTTATTTTCTAATTAATCTCAATTGGTTGAATACATACTGAGTTGTAAGCAGGTGCATGTGTATAGGTTTCATGAAAGAGCGCGAAGCGTGCCGAAAACATCTGTTTATTTTTGACAACCCCCCTCCCCCAAATAAAAAGTAATTATTGCATATAACCCTTATTTTGAATAACCTCACAACACACTCCCCTGTTTGAAAAACTCAAAACGATTGTCTAAGACTTTGATTGTCCCTTGGGAAGAGGAACATCAAAAACCACTGGAGGATTGCAGGGAGTATAATTTATATCACAGGTGGAGGCGTTCACATAAACCACTCGACCATCAGATCTGATTCCATATCCTGAAGAAAAAAATTGTTTGAAATACAAACTTTTATATAAGAATTCTAACTAACCTTCATGAATATGCCCATACACATGGTATCTAGGTTTAACCCTGTGTTGAACAGTCTTGAGAAGCTCGACACATCCAGCCCTGGAACCAGTAATACAAAGGTCTCCAAATCCCAGGGGCGGAGAATGTGTAACCTAAAAACAAAAGAATATATGTGTCATTTATCTTAAGATAAACTAAGTACTCCCCATTATTGGTTAACAAAATTACCCCATATGTAGATTACAGTTAATGGTAGAACAGTCACTTTGCACAAACCAATAATGTTCCCCAGAGTTTTTTAGACTAAATATATGTAAACTTTTGTATCAGATCCAATTTCTGCATAAAATATTCATAAAAATATCTTTGTACCTAACCAGTAACAAAATATGAGTATTATTAATAGAGTAGCCCGTACCAAAATATCTGTATTATCATGGATTATATCCCATTACTACAGACAGGATTATTTAAGTAGCCCGTACCAAAATATCTGTATTATCAGAGATCATATCCCATTTCTGAAGACAGGACTATTAAAGTAGCCCATACCAAAATATATGTATTATCAGGGATCATATCCCATTTCTGAATACAGGAATATTATCAAAGTAGCCTGTACCAAAATATCTGTATTATCAGGGATCATATTCCTTTTCTGAAGACAGAATTATGAAAGTAGCCCGTACCAAAATATCTGTATTATCAGGGATCATATCCCATTTCTGAAGACAGGATTCTCCGCGCTCCAGATTAAATGCCCAGCCACCGAATTCCGGCTGCCAAGGGGTACCTGAAAAAAAAAGAATATTTATTCAAATCTCTTTAAAGTGTAAACCAAATAAAGAAAGTAATACAAGTCCAAAAAAATAATATAATCCTTTCATGAACAGGATGTAAATCTGGCTATCTGTTTGTCTGTCAGTGTGTAATGTGTGTATAGCTTGGCCGATATGGTTCTTATGGATATTCCAGTAAAGTCTCTTATTTGTCAAGGGAAGGTTTATAACTATTTTGTGGGAGAATAAATCCAGCCTTACAATAGCACTGGATATATTCACAACTCTTAATCAAGTGAAGTGAATCAAGCAGATTTAGATTGATAATAGTTATTTCTCGAATTGTATTACAAACAGCTTTCCGCGGATATAAAATGTACAATTATAAGATTAAAACCAGCATTTTTTTAGCATTGAGGTGACTTGGAATATCAATCGGTACTGAATGAATACAAGAATAGTTGTTTTTCGCATCGTATTATAAACAGCTTTCCGCAGATATAGAATGTACAATTATAAGATAAAAACCATTTTTTTAGCCCCGAGGTGGATGAGAACCGGTTCCTATCCACCGGATTCGAATGAATACGGTAAATTTTTTTATAATTTTCTTTCTCGTATTCATTCGAATCCGGTGGATAGGAACCGGTTCTCATCCATACGAAAAAACTATGTCTAGCATCGTATTATATCCAGCTTTCTACGAATATAGAAATGTACAATCATAAGATTAAAACTAGTTTTTTTTAGCCGGTGACTTCGTCACCTCGGGGCTAAAAAACTAGTTTTAATCTCATAATTGTACATTCTATATCCGCGGAAAGCCGTTTATAATACGATGCGAGAAATAACTATTAAGAACTAAAGTTTGAAGCGTAGTGCCTGTTTCCTGCCCAGGAATTCACCTACTCTTACTATAAATATCTCGCCCCTGACATAGCAGCATGAGGTATTTGTTAACGTCATTAGTGACGTAATTTGGGCTAAGATTCGAACCCATCACCTCCCAAGTGCGCAAAGTCGCGGGTTAACCTACCATAAACAGTGAGACCAAAAACTTGAGTGGCAGAATCTTCTAGATAAATGCAGTTAGTGAGCTCCTTCTTCATCTGGGATGAGTTGGTTTCTTGCTCTTCTATCTAATAATCATTAATAGGTCTTATTTGATAACCAAATTAAGTTTAAAAAGCATATAATATTTACATTACAAAACTGGTATTTGAAAGGTTAGGTTAGTTTTTTCGAAAGATATGTCTTTAATACGATAATAATTCCAACTATTTTAAACACGCAAAGAGTGTTCTATTAAGATTAGGATACACTCTGAAGATAAGTCTGTAGCGCTTGTTTATTTCCTATATAGCCTTGGTGCTTATTGCCGAAATATTAAGTTTTACAAAGTTTAGATCCATAAAAACTTCATTCGATTTGTGCAGTAAAGCTTCTACTTTTTCACGATTAAAAGTCAGTATTTACATTTTATTGAAATCTTTGTCCTACAGTCTGTAACGCTTTGTGAAAATTTGATTTTCTTATTTGCTTTTTAAGATAAATATAGTTTACTTTGATCATTTTTACATCTATTATTTGTATGTACTTTGCTACTTGCA
This sequence comes from Acartia tonsa, assembly GCF_053477335.1. NCBI lineage: Eukaryota > Metazoa > Arthropoda > Copepoda > Calanoida > Acartiidae > Acartia > Acartia tonsa. The sequence continues at coordinate 23,751,332 of NC_137264.1, read as the reverse complement.
TATGTTGTCATCCTTGTTACTTATATACTTACATTTTCTAAGTCTACAGATTCTTTAGTTGGCGTATAGAGCATCTTCTGAGAAATATGGAGGGGAGAATCTCCCAAGTGACCACTTCTACCACTTAGACCATTTCCTATATTGAATTTTAAAAATGTATATAATAAATTAAATAGTGTTTTCCCTCAAAGCTCCTATCTATCACTGGACACCTTCCCCCTATTTTGAAATAACCTGGAAATGAGGAGGGAGATAAGGTTCCTTTGCTCAACTCCTAAGCTGTCAATATTTTTATGATAGCGCTACACTAGTAGAATATAGTGCTATTTTGAAAATGGTTTTATCCACTACCCATAAAATGGCATAAAACCAAGTGTAAGATTTGCCTAAATTCGAACCCGTCAAGATCATTGCGAGAGAGTAGAATACAGACAGACAGACATTGTTATAATTTGTTTTATCGACAGGATCAAGGAGCCAAGAAAGGATACATCATCTAAGGAAAGACTAAGATACCTACAGCTTTTTTATACAAAATAAAATAGTTGCTTTAGAAAACATACTAAAAATCTTTGTTGATAATAATTTTAGAACAACAGTGCCTGAAAGGAAACCAATTTTTTTTTTTGTATAGGATGAATAAAAAGTGTTTCGGATAGAATATCTTTCACTTAAAGTCAACGTACGCAATTCTGCTATTCTAAATATGTAGCTTCAAATGTTAAAAGAATACTCTAAAGCAGTTGAAGAATGTTAAAATATCTAAAATGCCGATAATATTTTCAGGGAATACTAGCAGGAATACTTTAATTTATCTTCAATTTGACTAATTAATTGATTGGTGGTAAATATGCGCAAAATTAAAACCTTTTACTGGCCCCCCTCCTCCTTATTTTCTGTTCAGGGATACATCAATTACTAAAATCAGTCAATAAATAAGGAAATTATGCCCCAAAACATGAATATCCCTGTAATAAGGTTTCCCCTCTGGTATACTGGATTTTCTTGATTTACCTCACTCAACTTTCTGGCGTGTTGTACAGTGAAAAAACTACCCCCCCCCTCATTTTTGATTTTCTTCAAAATTAAGGGGGGGGGGGTTAAGTCTTTGCCTTGCTGAGCACTTTTCCTCCTTGCCGTTTTCCAGACATTAAAAAACTACCCCCCCCCCCCCCCTTATTTTTTATTTTTGTCAAAACTAAGCGGGGGGGGGGGGGGGGGGGGTTCGGTGCTCCAGTCTACCACATGTAAGCAAGTACCCAAAAAAGCATTAGCTCTATTTTATTTCTCTTTCAATTGTTGCAAATGTTTTTATTGACCCGATATGGAATGTTCAGTTCAATAAAAACAAAAAATCTACTCTACATATACTTTTTACATCAGATGTATAAACGTCCTAGGCCATAAAAAATATGAGATCTGTCTTTGAAGTAATCAAAATGAAGGTCATATTTTGATATATGTGTTCTTGAAGCAGAATAAGTGAAGGGAGGAGGGCACGGCACCCCTACCCAAGAGAAAAGGCTTAGGATTACCTCTTAGGCTTGGATCAAAGCTAAGCTCATGGTTGCCTGCTATCACTATCTTGTATTTATGTGGTAACTGAAATATTAAAAGAAAATGTTTTGAATTACAAAGAATTATGAAAACAAAAAAGGTAAAATCAGGTAGGGAAATGATTTGATTAAATTAAACTAGTAACCAAAGTTTTATAACTACGTTATCTTATTTATTGGATCAAAGTTTTAAGTTCTTATTGAATTTTGATTGGTTGGTTCAAAACTTATTGTGTCCAAACTTTTAACCAATTATCTCAATCTACTGAGAGCGTAACTTTATTTATTATCATGTCATATGGGGTGTATATCAATTTCTTTCTTTTTTTATGTAAATTTTTGTGACAAAATTATCGCTGTTTGAATATAAATTACATGAATAAAAAATTTCGGTATCTAAATATATTTGGATATCATAAAAAGATTCAAATACCTATACAAACAGACATTCTACTACTTTGTACTTTTCTCACCTGAGCTAACCAATTATTGAAATCTCTAACTTCAGACAAAGACCCGCACCGGGTAAAGTCCCCCGCATGGATAAACACGTCCCCTTCAGGTATTTTCTGAAATAAGATAGATAGATAATAGGTTAGGTAAGTGATCTAAAAGGAGGAGAGTCCCCGCATGGATGAAAATATCCCCTTCGGGTATTTTCTAAATAAGCAGGCAGATAGATATGTAGGATATACACTATATTATTCAATGCTATCCAAAGTTTTCCATGATATCTTATGAGATGCGGAGCCGTTTGATTTTTGGTGCGGTTCCGGCTCACGATTTGGCTTCGGTTCCGACCTAAAATCAAGAAAAACACAACTAAATTTTTTTCTCAAGTCTATTTTTGACTTCTGAAGGTTAAAAGTTCAATTTTTGAAAAAAATAGACTTGAAAAACTTAAAAGGGTTTCCAAATTATAAAATTTAAGCATTAAGTTTAATCAAGGTAGGTATAAAAATCTTTTTTTTTCAGATATTTTTTTAGCTATCCCCAGAGCCGGGGCCGCTCTGAAAATAACGGCTCCGGCTCCGCATCTCTCCTTTATTGAATTTTTATTGGTAAGTTCCAAACTCGCAGTGTCCGAACTTTTCAACCAATCATTTAAATATACAAAAGGAGTAATTTTGTTTATTATTATTGGGGATTTATATCAACTCATCGTCCATTGTTTAGCATAGATGGAATACTAGCCTACAGCTCACGTTGTTCACTGGTCTGTAATGTTCTTGAGAATATTAAATATCCGTACTGGAAAGGTAGAAGGCTTATGCAAATATTAAGGTATAAAATCCGATGTATTAAGAATTTGTAGAGGGCCTGATCTTTCAGGGTTAAGACAGAAGGCTTATTTTATGTTTGCTGACCAATGCATGTATACTCTAAGAATAATATTGTCTGTCGGTCTATCGGAAATGCTCTTAAATAATTTTCCCAGCTTTTATTGAAGATATTTTTTTGTGTAAAGATTCAAATACCACTAAGTATCATTACTCAGTATGTCTGTCTTTTGTGCACCCTTTTTGCTTTCATTTGCTTTGCCTTTTATTTTTTTAATTCAAGAGCTTCTATAGTTATGGATTTTGTCATCCTTATTTATCTGTTAAATGTTAGTAGCGAGGTCAATAAATTTAAATTTAAAAAGTTTTACTTTCTGTCTTAAGTGCGTTGAAATAAATAAAATTACTGTAGGAGAAATGTTTATTTTCCCTTCTGCTATTTAATATAGAAGGTTTAATTTTTTGGAAAGCAATGCACTTCTGTACGCCTATAGCTAAAATATTTGTTTTGGATTACATTTTTTATCAAGATTATAATGGAACATTTGCAAAATTCATTTTCCGCTGTTATTTAGTAGCGAATCTCATTTATAATTCAAAATGTCTGTCCATTCGTCTGTTGGCTAGGATTAGGGGAAAATGTGATTTTATCATATACTAATCAATGGCTGAAAAATTGTGTAAATATTCCCAACATAGCTTGCCATAGGGATTGTATAATATTAATGATCTATTTTTTGTTAAAAGCAAAACTTTTCTACAGTGGGGGTTGGTCTGTCCATCCGAATATCCCTAACAGATAGTTCTGATTGTTAATTTAGGCATATTAGAATTGTCCTATTGAATTCAAACTCTCACACTCTCTCTCTCTCACTCACTCTCTCTCTCTCTCTCTCTCTCTTTCTCTCTCACTCTCTATCCCCTAATTCTCTCTCTTTCTCTCTCTCTCTCTCTCTCTCTCTCTCTCTCTCTTTCTCTATCCCTTCGTTCTCTCTCTCTCTATCGACCCGTTCTCTCTCTTTCTTTTAAAAATATTAAGTTGCACTTAAAGATTACGATTTTAACGTCTTATTTTATAATATCTGTTTAACTGATTTATTCAGTAATTTTTTGTTTTATCTATATTTAATGTAACAATACACGATATAACGTTTTGCTTCATTATTTTAACATTTTTTAAAGATTAAACACATAATATTTTTCATTTCAAATTTTCATCCTGAAAGGGTTAAAATGTTTAGTTTAATATCAGACCACATTACGGGAGTGTCGCACGAATCAATTTATATTAAAACTAAGTTTTCTTAGATTTACTATATTATAAATTTAAATTTTCTGTGTTATGAATAGAAATCAAATACTTCAATGTTATTCAAATAGCAACATGAATTAAAAAAACTGAATTAATGATGCTAAAAGTAGAATAGTGGGTCTTTTCGTTCTGGTCAATGAGAATTTAATAGGGATTATTGGAGCACTATTAGTTTTTAACATTCTTTACTTGGAGATTTCGAGCTCGATTATAGACGTTTATTTCCTATATAGATCTGTCATGGATCTTGATGCAATACTGCAGGCCGTTTTGTACATGTTAAAAATTAGAAGATTTCATTAAATAAAAGTAATCGCTAATATACTTAGTAAATGATAAAAGATACAATTAAATACTTTGTTTATGTCAAAGCGACAATGATAAATCTTTTAAATATGTTGATGATGTACATAAAAAATTAGTCCTTAACATAAAAGCTAGGCTTATTAAAATGATGGAGAAACAATAAGGGCATGTCATTTTATATTAGTAGACAATTATATCTATAACTACTGTTAACAAGGATGACAACATCCATAAAAGCGAAGCACTGAAAGGGTAGGACAAACGGACATTAACACTTGTATAGTATCTGAACTGAAAAATCGGAACATAAATGTATAAATGTCGAATCAAAATTGTAGGTAAATTTGTTGAAAAACTGCTTAAAAACAGGATAATGTTTATGGACATACTTACATTTTTGGACTTGATTATAGAGTTGCTTCGCTTATAATATTGTTCTTTGTTGTCCCAGGAATCAATTTACCAAAAATCAGATCAAACGGATAATAAAAACACTTGAAAATTTGTTGTTAAAAAAGTAGAAAAATCAACATGTTTAAAATGGACGTACGGACATTCTGGTAATGATTATAGAGTTGCTACGCTTTCTAAATCGTAACCAACTTCTACAGGAATCATCATGCAAAGTTTGAAATCGATAGGACAATTCTAACATGCCTAAATTAACGAATAAAAGCTATCTATCTCGGACGGACGTACGGACGGACGGACGTACGGACGGACCGACCCTAATTATAGAAAAGCTTCGCTTTTAAAAATCAGCTTAATGATCTTAGAGAAAAGTCGAACAATACACTTTATTATAGGTATCAAAAAATTTGAAAAAAAGAGAAAAACTAACACACAGACGGACAAATAAACTTTTTAAATATAGAGTAGCTTCGCTTCTAAGGATTTTTTTTACCTGTTTTATATGTGATGTAAGAGAATGAGTATCTGACATACAAACAAACCGAACCTAAAAGTAAGACAAGATTTGGTTAAAAATATATCTTTAATAATAAAAGAAGAGTTTATACTAGCGAACACACTTTAAAATTATGTCCGTCTGTACATCAAAATTGTTTATAGCCTGCGATCTAGGATATACAGCTGGAACTTTTATAAAGATTCTAAATGCCAATAATAATACTCTCTATAACAAACTTGGTCAGTGTGTAATGCTGAAGGACTCTGAAAAAAAAATTGAATTTACTAGCGGATTTATGAGATAGCCTTGAAATTTATTAACAATAATTATCTGATTAATGAGTATATACTCTGTATCTCAATATGTTCGTCTGGCTGTCAATGTTAATTTTTCGGGCTTTGTAAATAGTCATACTTGTTTTATAAAAAAATCACGTAAAAACATAAGTCAATTCATGACTAAACAAACATACATACAACATACATATTAGTTGTAAAATGCTTCGCTCCTAAACAAACCTATTAATAAAAAAAGAAAAATTGGGTAAGTAAGAAGCATATAAAATTACATGATGTTGTTTTGCAATGTTTGTAATACTGTAAACACTTCGTAGCTAATCAACAAGCAAAAAGATATATTGTCCTTTTAAAACAGAGAAAAAAAAATACTACCAAACTCAACGTAAAAAAATCCACCAACTTAAAAAAAACAGAACCATTTTACACTATGGTACAGGGATGGGATAATAGACGATAAAGACAATGTGCTATTTCAATATTTGTAATAATGTATAAACATTGCGATGTTAACTTGACCTTTTAAAAATGCATTTTTTTTCACTAGACGTTATCTATACTCATTCCAAATGTTTTGTGTGTGTGTTATAAGCGATGCAACTCTTTTTTTAGGAAATTAAAAGCTTATAACCAATTAAATAATTAACTAGCAGATATGCTCCTAAATGCCTCTAAAAGGGTAGGGGGGTAGTCGATTCTATAAATTCAATTTAGTTTTAAAAAGAAAATGTTATTGAGAGAGTGTAGGTACCCTCTTCCATAGTTAAAAACCTTCCCTGGACCTTTAAGAGGCTTCACTGCAGTCAATGTCAATCGTTCAGTGGTTTGTGGGATCCTTCAGTACACACAGATAGATATACAAACATTCTCTTACTTTTATATAAAGATTATTTCCAATTTAAAAATATTTTATTGCGAAAAGCCTAAGTACAAGAATAAAAATTATCTAATATTTTAAAAACTTGAAATGGAAAGAAAATCAATGTTGATAGGTGTTTAATTATACAACACGTATTGGACCTTATACCCTGTCAGGTCAATTTTAGGCAATTAATGTCTAGAAAAGGAAATATTTAAGTCTAGGAAACATAATACAAGTGTGTATAAAATGAACTAGAATCTTTTTTTGCAAAATGTCACTAATAGCCCAAATTCTTGTATTTGTCAATGTGGCTGGGTAACAACTACGCGTTTTTAATTCAAATTAAATATCAATAGACGGCGTTCTCCTCTTACTATATTACCCAATAGATAGAAAAAAATGAATAAAATAGAGAGAGATCAAAAGTAAGATTACGTTAGAACCGGTTCTAATTCAACGGAAATTAATCGGTTTCTAAGCCATACTGTAAAAAGAAGAAAAAGAATAAAGAAAAAGAGATAGAAATCCGTTAAAAATTGATACCAAGCCTTTCTTTGAACTCAATAAAATGCAAAAATGCTGTGAATGTCCTGAAAAATTGTCGAAAGCCTACAGATACGCAAAATCTTCTAGAAAAAAATGTTAGAGTGCGTATTTTAAACTCATTTTATCTAATTCTTTAGGTTGATGTGTTATGAATAGTCTTTTAAGACAGCTTTTCGCGGCTATTAAAAAGAAAATTATAGGATTAGATTAAAATGTGTTGGTCCCGAGGGACAAAAGGCCTAATCTTTCATTTTTTTGTTGGGACTAATTTAAATCCAAAGGAAATTAATTTTATTTTTAATTCAATGATTTTATAGGCGATAGTTTAGGGACAATATAGATTTGTTTGAACCATCGACCACAGACGGACATACACAGTCCCCAAGGTATATACAGTGTAGCTGCGCTACAAATACAATGCCGGCAGTTTCCTAAAGCTGCCTTGTCGAGCACAGAACCGTCCACCTTAATTGAAAAACAAATGGAAAATAGGGGAGAAGAAAGTATTGGTTTGTTTATTACTTTACGCCAGGTTAGGTAATATTGGGTACTGATAGACCCTCAGGGTTAGGGCACCCCTGTAGAGGTGAGACAATGGATAAAATTACCCCTCCATATTTAAATTTTTTAAAATAAGGTGGTAAGGGGGGGTCAGTGTTCGATAGGGACTTTGAGGGAATGCACACAAATACCTTTTCTGGTGTGACAGCAGAGGATGGTGGCTTCACCTTCAGTCTCATCACATTCGCTGTGTCTTTCCATTTTCTAGAATTAGGTTCTGTAATTATTTTTATTAGCAAACCTACTTCATTATTCTCAGTATATCACATAATTGTCCAACCGTTTGTCTATCAGTAGTATTACTTTTAATTGTAAAAAAGGGAAAAATAAAAAGTAAAAAAATTAAATTGCTACATTTTTTATGAAAAAATTGGACATTTCTTTGTGTGTAACTTGATTAAATGCTTCTCTATGACCACCCCCCCCCCCCCCAACATAAATATAAAATTGTTGTACCTCCAAAATTCAGTGGGCTGGGCTGTCAGGGGATCAACCTCTATCTTCATATCTCCTCTGGTACGTGTCTAAAAATATTTTACATTTTATAAATTAGCCTAAAAAAACTTCTTAATAATTTGGTGCTTGTCCGTTATTCAACAGGGATTTTAATGGGTAAGACAACCTACAAAAATGTTACCAACATAGACGTCCAAGGGGGGGGGGGGGGGTAATGGGGCGATTATACCCCCCCCCCCAAAAAAAGCGAATTACCCCCCCCCCCCTTAAAAAAAATTTACCCCCCCCCCCACAAAAAAATAAAAAGCTTGGACGTCTATGGTTAGCAATCTCAACATTTGAGTCGCACAAAATAACCATTTCTGTAGATGTAAATCATTGCTGGAAAAGTTAGAACACTGCTGGTTTGAGTTGAGATTTACTAAAGTAGCCAAGGTTTATGAGCCAATGAATATACCAGGGAGAAAGTGGACGTTTTACTGTAAATTATACTGTTACCCAAAGTTTTAATAAAAAAAAGGAAAAAATGCATGTAATTTTTGCAATGTTTAAAGTTCTACATATGTTTTTAAAATTTTTCGCAACATTAAAAACAAGGATATACAATATACATTAGGCTTAGGTAGATACTTTTTATACTGAAATGTGTAACTGAAGTAAAAAAACAATATCAGGCACGTCTAAGCTTTTTATCTAGAGGGGTTTATAATAAGGTAATTCAAAGGTTTGAGAGGGGTTGAAAAAAAAATTTAAGGTTTTAAAATTTCAGGTTGGGAAAAGGGGGGAGGGAGGGGGTAAACACCCACCCTTGGACGTATATTTAATATTTTGTATGTCTTATTTGCTGGAAAATCCTGTTTTTTAGATTTAAATTTAAACATGTCATTTACTAAGTATATTTGCGATAACTTTTATTTAATGAAATCTTCCAATTTTTAACCTGTACAAAACGGCCTGCTTAATTGCTTCAAGATCCATGTCAGATCTATATAGGAAATAAATGTCTATAAACGAGCTCAAGTTTTCCAAGGACTATTCGTTGAAAACTCATAGTGCTCCAATAATCCATAATAAACTCTCATTGCCCAGAACGATAAGACCCATTATTTTACTTTATTAAAAACAAATTCATTTTTTTCATTTCATGTTGCTATTTACATTATAATGAAGTATTTAATTTCTAATCATAAAAAAGAAAATTTAAATTTATGATATAATAAATTTAAGAAAACTCTCTTTTAAAAGAATTCGATTGTGGCGACACTTTGTGTGTTCAAATATTGAACTAAAATTGTAATCATATAATAAACCCTTTGGTGATGGTAATGTAAAGAAAAAAATATAATTTAAAAGATCTTTTTAGGATCATTTAAATTATTAAATATTTACTTCCGTTTAAATAGTAATGCCGGGTGAGGAAAATAGATTTATTGAGATATAGATATGCATATAGAAAACTAGCCAATAGGGAGATAGTTATATCGAGCCAACTCTAGTAAATAAAATATTGCATATTGCTCTAACGTTTTTATTATACTAGAGTTGGCTCAATATAACTATATCGCTATTGGCTAGTTTCTATAAGTACATATCTATTTATATATTTCTCAATAAAGCAATTTTCTCGTATTCATTCGAATCCGGTGGATAGGAACCGGTTCTCATCCATACGAAAAAACTATGTCTAGCATCGTATTATATCCAGCTTTCTACGAATATAAAAATGTACAATCATAATCCGCGGAAAGCCGTTTATAATACGATGCGAGAAATAACTATTCCTCCCCCGCCATTACTATCTAAAAGAAAGAAGTAAATATTTATTAATTTAAATGATTTTAAAAATATTTTTTTTTATTTATACTTTTTTCACATTACCATCACCAAAGGGTTAATATGATTAAAATTTAAGTTTTAATATTTTAACACAAAGGAAGTGTCGCCACAATCGAATTCTTTTAAAATAAAGTTTTCTTAGATTTACTCTATTATGAACATATATTTTTTATTTATGAAATAAGGATTATATACTTCAATGTAATTCAAATATCTACATGAAGTGAAAAACTTAATTCATTCCTTAAACAAATAGAACAAAGGTCTCATCGCTTTGGTCAATGAGAGTTTAATGAGGATTATTGGAGCACTATGAGTTTTAAACATTTTACCATTGGAAGACTCGAGCTTATTTATAGACGTTTATTTCCTATATAGATCTGTCATGGATCTTGATGCAATAAAGCAGGCCATTTTGTAAATGTTAAAAATTGGAAGATTTCATTAAATAAAAGTAATCGCAAATATACTTAGTAAATAAGAAAAAAAAGAAAAGAATTAAAGAGATACTACGCATAGTTTAAAAATGTATTACAAGAGTATGCAATGCAAGTTTTATTTGCACATGATGAAACATGCAAATTTTGCTGACCTAGACCTTAATATAAAATACTAAATATTGCACAAATTTTTTTCGGTAATTAACTTGAGGCTTGGCAGCCCGCATTCAAGGGTCTTTATTAATTAATTTATTTCAACAATTTGCAGCCTAACTGCCGAACAAAAGCTGCTGCCGCTAAAAACAGCTGTTCAAGACGATAGACTAAATCACTCATAACTGACAATTTTAAAAATTTAAATATTTTAAGTTCAATTGCCTTAATTAATAGATTATATAAATTTAGGAAATTAATTAATTGCTTTTAAGAGATTATAAGTAGCACTAGCAGCTACGCCCCCTAGAAGCCTCTAGGGGCACTTAAGTTAGAAGGGGGAAAAGTCGACCTCATCCCATATTAAATTTGAGTTTCAAAAGAATAAAAAAAAATTTTTTTGGGGGGGAGAGGGGTGAAGACACCCTCCCCAAAAATAGTTTAAAACCTTCCCAGGACCCATAAGAAGCTTCACTGTAAAGGAGAACAACATCGGTTCAGCGGTTAGCGAGATCCTTCGTGACAGACAAAAAACGCTTACTACTTTATATAATAGGATATTAATAAAAACTAGCGGCTGCGCCCCTAGCCTCTAAGGTCTCTATATTTAAAGTGATATAGAAGAGCAGATAAATAGCATAAAACCAAACTCAGACTTATTTATAAAAATAGAATAGCCTACACCCATCATAGGCGTCCAAGGGGGGGGGTAATGGGCCATTTGGCACCCCCAAACGATTTTGGGGGTGCCGTAGGCACCCCCAAAATTTTGTGAACAATACCCCCCCCAAAAAAAAATTACCCCTACCTTGGGGGTGCCGTAGGCACTCCCAACGATTTTGGGGGGGGTATTTACCCCCCCCAAACCATTTTGGGGGGGGTAATTACCCCCCCCCAAAATAAATGTTCTTTAAAAAAAATTTTTGGGGGGGGGTATTTACCCCCCCCCCCCCCAAATTGAATGTTCGTAAAAAAAATTTTTTTTGGGGGAGTAATCCCCGCCCCCCCCCCCCCCAAAAAAAAAGTCATAGTGTGACTCGAGCCTTGAGGTGTAATATATTTTATGTTCCTCGTTTGGTCTCCTAATAGTTAATGAAAAGTATATCCTAAATGGCTTTTGATAGTTTATTTTAGGATAGGTTATATTGGTTTAGGTGATTGCCCCACATGGTTAAGCAATTGGCCCCCCGCAGGGGCTAGAAATAGGAGAGAAGCTTGTGTGAAAAAAACGAAGAAACGCCCCTTAAAGAGCGTTGCCACAAAAGGGACTATACCCCAATATAGTCCAACCAGTTAAAACAGTTCTTAACCATGATAACAAAAAATTTAATAATTTGATCATGTTTTATTTGCTTGGGCCTTTATAAGGGCTAAAACCATCCCGGGGATCTATGATGTAATTGTAAAGCACTGAAGATTCCATAAAATAGATACCTAACTAAATTAAATATTTCATTAAATAATGAAAAAGAATTTCTATAGGCGATTTCTTTTGGGAGGATGTCAGGGTGTCTCAAAACTAGTTATAAAACTTACCAGGACCTATAAGACGCTTCACTTTAAAGTATAATCATATTAATTCATTGGTTAGTGAGTTAATTATTGTATTTTTATGTTCTAAAGAATGAGATACTACTATATATTTGAATAGTAGTGGCGCCCTTAGCATCTAAGAACTCGTGTTTTCTAAAGGGTAAAAAGGGAGGAGAAAAATAGCCTAAAACCACTCAAAGGATTGACCTATAATAGTGTGGAACCATCATGGGATCTATGTGAAGCTTTCCTAAAAAGGAGAACTCAGTATTAAAAGTAATGAAATCTGAAGCTATAGTCAAATAAACCTTACTTACTACTTTATGTTATAGGATAGTACTTATTAACTTAATAGATTAGGTAGGTGCTTTTTTTACATAATTAAATTACCCCCCCCAAAAATTTTACCCCCGGGGTAAATTAGTTTGGGGGGGGTAATTACCCCCCCCCCAACAGATTTGGGGGGAGTATTTACCCCCCCCCAACAGACTTTAGGGGGGGTAATTACCCCCCCCAATCAAATTTTACCCCCGGGGTAAAAATTTTGGGGGGGGTAAAAAAAAATTTCGGCGCGCTTCGCGCGCCATTTTACCCCCCCCAAACACGAATTACCCCCCCCCCTAAAATTTGTTACCCCCCCCAAAAAAAAAAGCTTGGACGCCCCTGACACCCATCTCAGGACCTATAAGAAAATTCACTTTAAAGGCGAACCATGTAGGTTAAGTGGTTAGCGAGATTCTTCGCTACAGACCAAAAAGCTTGCTACTTTATGTAATAGGATAATTATATACCACAGATATTTTCTGTCCCATTTTTTAAAAATACAGTTTCTTAATTAGGATTATAATATCAACAACACACTATCAAGGTATACTAAATATAGATTTCATTTGAAACTCATATTTATATTCTCGTATCAAAGGCTTTTAGTCCTTCCGTTTTAGAAGGAGTGAATACAATAGCATGATGAAATTAAATACCAAAAGTTTACCATTTAAAATTCTTGTTTCTGTTTTTTTCATAATACATAAAAATAAGAAATATGTTTAAATATAGTATATACCTACCCTTTCCTTTGTGTATCTTTCAAACTGTGCTACTTTTCACTTAAAACTTTAACTATACAGTCCCTTTAAATTAATTGTCACACAAAAAAATATGTGAACATTCCTTTTAATTTTTATTATTTAAAACTTGCTTGTATTGCATAATATTTCATCACTTTATATTTATTTACTTCTGTTTCAAAGCACTTTATGAGTCATTTTATGCAATTTTCAATGTTTTTATATACAAAAAAATATTCTTTTTATGATAAATTCTATTGGAAATATCGTGTTGAAGGAATCACTATATTTTAATTTATAAATTTATTGTAACAGACAGAAATCAGCTGTGAATCAGAGATAGACTCCCGACCCCGGGTAACTAAGAATTCTGCGCATACTCTTACCCACTTACACCAAACACACACACACACACACACACACACACACACACACACACACACACATACACACACACACACACACACAAACACATACAATTTCAAAATACATAACATTCCTTTCTGTATTGAGAAAATTATTAGCTTTCCTTATGTACTCAATGAAGCTACTCTTTCCTTATATACTCGATGGACAATGAAGCTACTCTTTCACCGACATTTTATCTCTAGTCCATGAAAGAATAAAAGATTCCCATTTGTAGAAATTGATGATAGTTATTTCTTTTATCGTATTATAAACGGCCTTCGGCACCTCGGGGCTAAAAAACTGGTTTTAATCTTATGATTTTACATTTTTATATTCGTAGAAAGCCGTTTATAATACGATGCCAGACATAGTTTTTTTCGTATGGATGAGAACCGGTTCCTATCCACCGGATTCGAATGAATACGAGAAAAAACTAAATATTTTTATGTTTAAAACAGGAAAGAAAGGGGACATTTAGCTGTTTCTTAAACTATTCCCCAAAGTTTTATATTAATGTTTTCTTATTCATTGGCTTAACAACTTTGGGGACTTCTACCGAATTTTCATTGGTTGGTTCATATAGTTGAGTGTTCATCAAACGTTTCAAACCACTTATCGTAATCTACAGAAGTGTTAATTTGTGTATATGATTGGGGATGACCGTCAAAATATCGTTCACTGTATAAGTATTCCAATTTAGATCACTGGGTATAAAAGCATAATAAATTAAAGCACCACCTTTGTCTAATTGATTTTAAAACGAAATGGAAAAAAGGATGACATTATGCAAAAGTAGCGAGGCACAGACCTATTGAACAGTTTAATAAACAGCAAAGACATATAATCAAGTAGACATGGAGCAAACTAAAGTATAACGAAGTTATAACGAATATAATTCAAAGTGCTTTTCCTTTATGCCTAACCTCTGCGGGGGGGGGGGTGGACGGTCCTTCCCTGCGGGATACACTGTACTCAATATAACCAAACCCACTAAGAAAGTATAATTTTGTACGTTTTTTATCAGGAAGATGATTATATCTCCTATTATCATATCCCTGATATTGAAATTTATAACTGGATAATTTTTTTTCTTGGTTATTTTGTTACAAGAGATTATAAGGCACAAGAACAAAATAGCGACAAAAAACAATGGACCATAATCAAAAAGACTGTTGTAAAAATTTCATTTGAATTTTGTTTTGTTAATATTAACAACAAACATGTCGTTAATATGTCAGCAATGGCTACATAATGTATCGTCATTTACAATTGGAAGTGTGTTTTTATTTTTAGGATCGAAGCTCTGCTATAAGTGTTGATGCCTGTCCGTCGGTCAGGTGTTCTGTAATGTTTGTAATGTCAAATAGTCGCCAATTTTAATTCGCGTGGCACGTAGAGGAAAAACTTTTCCTGTGTATCTATATTAAATTACATTAAAGAAGCAATATAGAATGATATTAAATACATCAATTAAATTTTTTTGTGCATTACTGGTGAACCAAACGTCCAATAAATAAATTTTCAAAAAAATTTCACCAAAATGACAATAGACGATAAATTTAACTCAACTCTCTAGAAATCAAAGTTTTTGAAAAGCAAACAAATCTATATAATTTAATGGCTAGTGACTTCTCCCTCCTGGGGATCAAATGATCGAATGAAAGAGTAGCTGCAATACTTAAATAAATAAGTTTGCATTTTCAAAGCGAAGATTTTTTACATTTAGGGGTCTGTAATAGTAGATCTGAACGTTTACTTAGGCACGTTGAAATAGCCTACATTTATTCAAACTTTACATGGTAGTTATTCTAACAGTTACTTACAATCTAATAGCTTTTTTGATTTATTTTGCCAATCATCTGTAGCAATGATGATTTCTTGGACGATTGGGCATTATGTAATAGAAATGATTCATCTATTTTATCATGTATAAAATTTGCAAGCATATCCTTATAGCACATCCTATATTCAAGCAAATTTTTTAGGAAGATTTACATGAAAAATTCTAAAGCATTATATTGTTTCTTGACGTTTTCTTACTGGTTGCTTGTCTGGTTTGACGAGCTTCGCTTTTATGGAAACGGTGTTATCCTTGTTTTTAATATGTCGCGTGTATTACAATGTGCAAAATTGTTTGCGGTGTGACAGTTTTGCGTCAATGTCCAGGGAAAAGGGGATAGGTGAATGGTGGATTATTTGTTAACCTTGTTTTTGTTTAAAAATTATAATTTAGCTCTTGAATATCTCTCTAATAAGCAGGGAGAGTGGAGACTAGGGTTGGGCCGGATACTTTTTTGGCCGGATACCGGATACCGGATATCCGGCTGATTTCAAATGCCGGATATCCGGTAACCGGCCGGATATCCGGCCAACGCCGGATATCCGGCAAATATCCGGTTATCCGGCCAAATTACCGGATATCCGGCCGGATAACCGGCCAAATTACCAAGTATTAAAGTAGTAAAAAAAATTTCTTCATAAATCTTATATAAATTTACATAAAGTTAAACTTATTCAGAAAAAATGTTCTTCTAGCTTCAATAATAAGAAAATTATAGCCATTTAAGATTTTAAAAAGCAGAGATTTTTGGTGTAAAGTATAAAAAATTATAGAGCCGGATATCCGGCCGGATAGTTTCAATATCCGGTATCCGGCCGGATATTGAAAATGGCCGGATATCCGGCCGGATATCCGGCCACACCGGATATCCGGCCCAACCCTAGTGGAGACATTGTTATTTTATTACGTTAGTCGCCAAATTTTATAATATTTTTTCCTTATCGTTGGCTTAACAACTTCAAGAACTTGATTGCAGTTTGATTCGTTGGTTAGTTGAGTGTCCAAACGTTTCAATCAATAATTGTAATCAATAGAAGGAGTAATTTTTTTATGTTATCAATGGGGATGGACGGTAATTTATCAGAGATTGTCTTATTTATTCAGACCCCTGCTAATTAATAATCTATAAACATCAAGGACCTTAATCCTTATACTAAAGTAACAGGATGTCTGTTTGTGTGTCTGTGTGTTTGTGAGTTTATGTGTTTGTGTGTTTGTTTGTACCGAAGGATCTCCCTAACCGCTGAACCGATCGGGTTCTCCTTAACAGGGTAGCTTCTCATAGGTCCCGGAAAGGTTTATAACTATTTTCTTGAGGGTGGGATACCCCCAACCCCCCCTAAAAATGAAAAATATCCCCTCCCCCCCAAAAAAATATTTAAATTTTTTAAAAAATGAGTGTGGGGGGGCACCTCCCCCCCCCCTAAAAAAAATTTCTTTTAAAATCTAAAATAAGAAATTGGATTATCAATTAGACTCCCCCCTCCTCAAGTGCCCCTAGAGGCCTCTAGAGATAAAACAATGGCCGATAAAAATGATGCAATTATGATTTACAGCCCATTAAAAAGAATTAAGAGAAACAAATGTTTTACTGTTATGATGGAAGATCTTATCTAAATGTCTTATCTGCACTGTATCCATAATAAATATCAATTATGGCGCAACTTCCATAGCTATGTATCCTATATGTCTGTGATAATTCACGATTGTAGCTCATCCGCTCATTGTTGCTCTGTCCAAAACGCGTAATAACAAAAAAAACATTATTTATCGCATCACACCATCATTAGCTTTCCGCGGATAATAAAATTTCTCGTAGAAAACAAAACTAAAATTATTCTTAAACTTTACTCGAAGAAAGTTGTCCATAAGAAAAAAACGAAACTTAAAATTTTAGTAATCCAGCGGTCAGGGCTCGGCAGCAGCGCGTAAGCCGCATGTAAGCCTCAGTGAAATCGTCATTTTTAACTTTAAAATTAAGCTTGATGTCTAGACCTGTGCCTAACAGAAAATCCACCTTTTCGTAATTTCTTTTTTTGCACAGGGTTAATACTTGAGGCTTATGTGCGGCTGCAAAGCACTGATATTAATCGGAAAACTATTCCCTAGTTCCAATAATAAACAATGTCAGATTTAGACTTTAATCATATATACTTAAGGGGGAATACTATTTAACATTTTCGAAAGAAAAAAAACTAAATTATTTTCGGTTTGAAAATGTGGTAAATTATAGAGTTTAAACAGTCAGTAAATTCTAACAGGGATCTAAAGGGATAAGACAACGGCTGAAAAATTGATGTACATCTCCAATGTTAATACACACAATTACACCTTCTGTTGATTACAATTAGTGGTTGAAACGTATGGACACTCAACTTAATAATTCAACCAATCAAAATTCATTAAAGTCTCCAAAGTTGTTAAGCTAAGGAATAAGAAAACGCTTATCATAAAACTTTGGGGACTAGTGTAATAAACAGCCCAATGTCTCCTCTATCCCTGATATTTACTAGGCATAACATTCCTGACGTACAATATGTTTACGTAGTGACGAACTGGCCAAATTTATGGAAAATCCTTCCTTTCAATTTATGATAAAATTTAAGAATTTTAAGATAAAACCAAATAGTGGGTTGGAAATAATTCGGGCCTAATAAAAGAATTTAGTTTAGGAAGGAACGTCCGTTCAGAATACTAGGACAGGCATATGGAAGATAATTAAACTTTCACCCCAATTTTATTCGGACTACACAAACATAAGGTAATAATAGATTCGCCCTTAGCCCTTACTGAGCACACAAAAAAATACAGAAATATAACAAAGAATATTTGTGGGGTAAGTTTAATTAATCTTGAATTGATCTATCCTTTATTCGTGTTTATGTATGTCAATCAACTGTCTAAACACAGGGAGGGAGGGGACATTAGTATGGAAATTCCACCGGTACCAAAATTTTACTGTCCAAAATTTTCGACCACTAATCTGTATAAAAGTTTATTGTAATTTTGTGTGTACATAAATTTATCGTACTTAGACTTATCCCTTATAAACCCTGATCTAACTCATGGGCTTGGAAAATTTAAATAATCTTAATCTTAAAATTCAGTTTAGTAAAGTTTGGAGGTTGGAGAAAGTAGTAACAACAAACCATAAATATTTTATAAATTTCAGTAAAATCTGATCATTTGTATATATATTATTTTTGGTTATATTTAAAAATCTTTTCACATTTTAGGTCCACTTACATCATAGCTTCGGTTACATTTTTTATTTAGATATATTAAAATAGTCATATTAACTCCAAACCTTGTATTATGATTCTTTGAAAGGTAGCTCTTTTAAGCTACTAAAAATATTTTTTTAAACTCTGGGTTCAAAATTTTGTAAATTGTAAAGTAGTATAGAGTAATATATTTTTTTTCGGAATGTTTTTACACATAAGGTTATTTTTATTCGTGATGGTGAAAGTTTTATTTTAGTAGTGAATCTACTCTTATTATTCACTGTGTATGTCCGTCCTTCAGTCTGTCCGTCCGCAAGTCCGTAAAACAGTCCGTAACGCTATGTGTGAAATGTAATTCATTCGCTAATAAACTAGACCCCTAATTTTCATGACACCATTATCGAGCATATTTAATTAAATTATATCAAAAAATGTCCAACAGCTTTTAAACAGCTTTTTAAAATGATTGCCATATATCTCTGGTGTTTATGCTTTTATTTTCAAAACGTTTGTGAGTAGTAGTATCAAAACTAAATTTCCCATTATTCTAAGGGATTTTTGTGATCTTAGATGAAAGATCAAGTAGCTTTTTTATTTTTCACATATTTTAGATTTTCTCTGATACTCTTTTTTGAAGATTTTGTGATTTTTATCATGCCTAATATTTTTAATTTTAATTTTCTTCTTTCTCTTGTTTTCTTCTTCTCACTGAACATTTCATTGATAATTCACTTGAAGTCAATCAATGATTATTATGCGTTGCTACTTATGAATTTTTGTCATCATTGTTGAACTTTACATAAAATTTGATCACATCACTTAAATCTAAAAAAAAATATATATTTAATGGTCTAACTGACACGGGGACAAAATGCCATCTACCTTATTTTCATGTTAAAAAATATAACTTGTATCTAGGCCCGGGGACATTAAGGAACGTTTAAGATCTGGAGGGTGGCTAACTGTTAAGGTTTAAACATTTTTCAAAATTACTTTTAATACCCCAACAGTTTTAATAACTTAATTAGGATATTTCAGACTTTGATTGATAAAAAAGAAAAAGTATAAAAATGGAAAGGAAATATACTTGTGATATTTGTTATAAATCATATAAAGATAAAGGTACCTTAAACAAGCACATAAAAATCCATACTGGAGAGAGACCATATA
This sequence comes from Acartia tonsa, assembly GCF_053477335.1. Classification (NCBI taxonomy): domain Eukaryota; kingdom Metazoa; phylum Arthropoda; class Copepoda; order Calanoida; family Acartiidae; genus Acartia; species Acartia tonsa. The sequence goes on along the minus strand of NC_137264.1, from coordinate 23,731,576 downwards.
AATGTGAAATTTGTGACATGTCATTTATTTGCAGCACTAATTATAACCATCACAAAAGAGTACACCTTGGAGAAAAGCCATTTAAGTGCGATTTCTGCGGAAAAGCATACAGTCTAAAGTTCAACCTAGAATGTCACAAAAGAATTCATACAGGGGAAAAGCCATTCAAGTGTGAAATTTGTGGAAAGACATTTGCTCAAAGTTGGACTTTGGTGGGACACAAAAGAACACACACTGGGGAAAAACCATTTAAATGTGAAATTTGTGAGAAACTATTCACAACAAGTTCTGATATGAATAAGCACAAAGTTATACATACAGGAGTAAAATCATTTAAATGTGACTTTTGTGGAAGATGCTTTGCTCGAAAGTCATATTTGACAAAACATTCACAAACTCATTCAAACACCAAAGCTTTTTGCTGTTCCATTTGTGGAAAAAACTTTGCTACGCAACAATATTTAACTTCACATGTAAAAACGCATTCAGAAATAAAGCATTTTACATGTGAAATTTGTGAGAAATCTTTTCTGAAAAAGTATTATCTTAAGGTACACCAAATGACACATTCAGGAGAAAAACCACATTCATGTGACATTTGTGGAAAATCTTTTACACTAAAAGGAGACATGACAAAGCACAAAATGATTCATACAGGTTTGAAGCCATTTCATTGCACAATTTGTGAAAAATCTTTCAGTGATAGAGGAAACTTAGCAAAACATAGGAAATTACATCTAGAAGTAAAACCATATTCATGTAATATCTGTAATAAAGCATTTTCCAGCAAGAGTAATCTAACTATACACGAAAAAGGACATTCTGGTGAAAAACCCTATACTTGTGATATTTGCCAAAAAGCATTCAAACAAAAAAGTGTTTTAAATCTGCACATTGATTCAGTACACAAAGGTGAACAACCACATGTATGCCACATTTGCTTCCAACCTTTCTCACAAACTGGAAATCTTAAAAAACACATTAGAGTTGTACACAAAGGTGAAAAACCATTTTCTTGTGACATATGCTTCAAGTCGTTCTCTTCAAAGAATAATTTAAAAATCCATAAAAATTCTGTGCATAAATATATGAGTTCTGTTAAATTTAAGAAATCGTGTAAAGACAGTGAAACTCCTAGAATATCTATTATAATAAAAAAAACAGAAACTACAAAAAAAATCGTCAAAAACACCAAAAATCAAATAGAAAATGAGGCTTCTAATGTAAAGGAGGTGACTTCAGATGATAGAACAAGAAGAGGTAAGATTAAAATTAAAATGAATGATTCTTTTTAAAATTTTACCAAATATTGCATTAGATTATTTATATCAATTATTTTTCTTTTCAGTGTTGTTATATAAATTATTATTTTCCAACGCATTTGTGAATATATAAATTATATAAAATATATTATTATAATATTATTTACAAGTTACTGTTATATGTTTGTTTAGGTGAACAGCAACATTCGAATGAGTTAAATAAACAAAATAAAGAAGCTGTAGAAATTGTAAGTTATATCTTAAAACTCTTTTTAATCATAAACAAATGCTGTTTTCTTTATTCCTAATCCCTGCTGAGGGTTCTAACCCTGCGGTGCCAATACCTTAGGTTCGCAACCTACTCTAAGGTAACAAAAAAGGAAAATACACATTGTCTATAATTTTTTATGTTTCAGGAGAATTTTGATAGCCAATTTTTAGTGGATGTTGATAAAGATATTGAAGAACAAAATCCTACCGTTAAAAATGAAGAAAAAGAACCAAATGAAAACAACGATGAAACTGTTATTTTGCACAATGCTACGGCAGATGAAGTTTTAGCTTACTTTTCTCAATAAATTACTGTCACAAAATTGTTTTTTTTCAATACTTAGTTTATGAATAAATATTTTTTCGAGTTAGGTATGTTGAATTTTTCAGTTCATTTATCTCACCGTAACAGAGATTTTAAGATTTTTTCCAAATAACCAAAATAAATCCTCTTTTTTTTTGTAGGATTAGATTAATGGTGAAAAGATTGGTTGTTGCTAGTTTGTATCAACAACTGCTCCCTTAAGTCCCCGAAGTTTTTAAGCCTACAAATGAGAGAACGTCTTACAAAACTTTGTGGTGTATTATAAAAAATAAAATCACAAAACCTTTCATTTTAACCTTTTCTTTCTAACCACGACAGTGAAGACATCTATTATTACATATGATAAAACAAGCAAGACAATGCATCCATTAAAGCGAAGCTCTGAAACGGTTAAACAAACAAACATTAACAGTTAGGGAGTTGAATCCATTTTTATAGAAGCAGAAATATAATCTATGATTATGGTTTGGACCCTCTAAAACTGTAATCTACCTTTCCACTTTCCCCTCTCTTGGTGAAGATATCTTCAACGCCGATACGATTTTTGAAATGTAAGATTCTACTTTCCCTTCTCTTGGTGAAGATATCTTTAACGCCGATACGATTTTTGAAATGTAAGATTCTACTTTCCCTTCTCTTGGTGAAGATATCTTCAACGCCGATACGATTTTTGAAATTTAAGATTCCACTTTTGCCTCTCTTGGTGAAGTTATCTTCAACAAGAGAGACAAAAGTGGAATCTTATATTTCAAAAATCATATCGGCGTTGAAGATATCTTCAACAAGAGAGGGGAAAGTGGAAGGGTAGATTACAGTTTTAGAGGGTCCAAACCATAATCATAGATTATATTTCTGCTTCTATAAAAATGGATTCAACTCCCTAACTGATTAACACTTGTAGATTGACAGAACTAAATAATCTGCTGTATATATATAAATGTATACAAGTAGAAATAAAATTGTAAGTAAATCATGCAATTTTTTCAAGAAACAATATAAATATTAAGAGAAAATTAAGCATTACTGATCAACATTTAAGAAAGAAACGATCTTAACCATCGAGTATCGTCACACTAAACAAAATACACATTTTAAGTACGTTTATTGCATTAATTTCATACAAATATATTATTTAGGATTTACATATTTACAAAATTATCATTTTTATCACATAAATATTAGTGCAGCTACTGGTTATCTAGTACTTTAAATAGCCACAATTTAATAATTTTTTTTTGAAACTTTCTCTATTGTTTATAATCATATTTAGAGAATTTTAAAACAAAATATAATATTTAAGCCACACTGTAAGTATTTATTGAGATTGAAAATATATTTTACAAATCTACTTTATATAAAACTTTGCCATTTGTTTTTTTTTAGCTTGCTTGGTATTGATGCACTAACTATGAACATTATTATCCTTGTTTAATTATAATTATCAGCATTTAGAGAAAGATTATTTTTTATCAAGTTCTTTATTTTATTCTAATTGTTTAATTCTAAGTAAAATGATACTTAATTATGAGTTTAAATTTTGAAAAAAATCAATTTTAATAAAATACGAATAAAAAAGTTATGACTCATTGTTAATATCGAAAAACAAGGATGACAACATGCACAAATAGCGGAGCACAATTTTTTTTCGAAGGAAATAGGGAGATTTAAAGAGCTTTTTAAAAAAATGAGAATAGTATTATATTAGGAAACAAAATCACAAACCTTTCGCATGTATTTTATTAGTAGCGATTATATTTTTTCTAATATTTATATTATATGAAATGACTGACATACCAACGAACAAAGTAATTTATGTACTGAATTCTTATTGGTAAATGGAATCTTAACAAAAAAAACATCCCTCTATCTTAAACAGCAGTTGAGAAAATCACTTTCGAGCTGACTGACGGACGTGCAGACAAAGTGAATTATAGAGTAGCTTCTCTACTAAAATATTAAACTATTATCAGAATAATTATTAAACAGTATGACACAATAAAATTAGAAAGAAATTATAAGTCTCCCTTATATGAAGCACTTTTTCTCTTCTCAGCCCCAAAAATATACACTTTTTTACATAATGTATTCATTAAAAGTTGCTCAAAAAACATTGTTTAGGTATAATAAAAATATTAATTTAATCCAGAAAAAAATCGTTAATATATATATTTTGCTGATAGCAGTTGCAAATAGTGACAAAAAACTTTGAATGTCTTAATTTGCCGCTAAAATGAACCAATCAAATGTCTCCTTGTTGAAATACTAGCGTATCATTGGATGGCTTCAGACAAAGGAGAAATAAGATTGGTTTATATTAAAATTATATTAACTTGATTTTAAAATAAGAATATGTTATTTTTTATCAACATATGAGTTCAATAAATATTTTAACTTTTGATTGTCTCTCTAGTTCAAATCAAATATTTTTCGAGATATTATATGTATATTGCATTCAAGATTCGGCGATTTTCCGTTTTATATTGGCGGATTTATTTACGCGGCATCGTCGTAGTCAGGCGGCGGTGTTGTTGATCCCGCCCGTGGCCGGGGAATCGTTAAGCCGTTCTTCACATCCACCCCGTTTTTTGTCGTGGTGCCGTTAGTTGTATTGGAGTCCTCCACGTGATTGTTAGACCGTACAACTCTGAAATAGAAACACATTTAGTTTTATAGTGAACTTTAACATTTGCATTGTATTAATTTACTTCAGAGATAGAGGGGACAATGGGCTGTTTAAAACACTACTCCCCAAAGTTTTATAATAAAGTTTTCATATTCGTTGGCGACATAAGGTGCGATGTTACGAAAGGGACTATACCCAAAGTTTTCATATTCGTTAGCTAAGTAACTTTTAACGTAGTATGATTGGTTGGTTTTTTTTAAGTCGAGTGTCCAAACGTTTCAAACCACTAATTGCAATATACAGAAGATGTAATTTAATCTATTAACATTTGGGATGTACATCAACTTAATGGGCCCATGCCTTATCCCTTTAGGTCCCTGGATATATTGACAGTCATAAGTATAAAAAAAAGAAAATGATAAAATCCCCAATTGAACAAATAGAATGTACGAACAATCCGTAAACACTATTGGTTGGAAAGTATTTTAGTACAAAAGGGCATTTTTAAAATCCATTTCGATTAATGTTCGGACATAGTTGCTGAATAGTTTAAAGGGAAGGGACGTTAGACCGTTAATTCGTTGGCTTAAAAACTTTAAGAACTTAGAATGTCCTAACATTTCTATCAATAATTTTGATTTACAAAAGGGGTAATATTGTTTATCATAATTGGGATGTATATCGTCCAATGCCTAAACCCTGAAGAAAGATTCCAGATGCTCCTTTCAGAATCATGACAAAATTTGGGTACATATTGCCGTTATATATGAACCAATCATATGTCACCTCACCACTGCCAACAAACATCCAATAACTAGCTTGTATTTTGACAAGGAGACATGTAATTGATTTAATTTAGCGGCAAAATAATTTTTTTATATTATTGACCATTATTTTCTGAAAAGAAAACCTCTTGCGGCCAGAACCATAAAAGAGCTAATGACAAACAAGGAGGGGTACATATGACCGCTAATATTAACCAATTATGTGTGACCATTGATAGCAAACATCAATAATACTCGAGTTTGGTTTAATTTAGCGGCATTTTTTTTATATAAATAACACTTACTTTTTGATAAGAAAAGCTGCAACGGCTAGAATCATAAATGATCCAATGACGAACAAGGAGGGGTACATGATGCTCCTGGCGGTCTCAGGGGCGTGCACGGCCATCTTCAGCAGAGAGACTGTCTCTTCATCGCTTAGCTCGTCCAAACCATCCTATGATTAGTAGTAAGTTATTATATAAGAATGGCAACATCAATTTTTTTGCGAAACATTACAATATAGTATTTCAGATAAAACCTATTTTTTTCATAAACCTAATTTAGGCAGACATATGTCTACTTGAAATAAATCCAATATATCTTTGACGATGGAAATTTGAAACCCACGGGTCAATATTTCTCAGATATTCCCCCTATCTACGAACGGTCCAAAGTCGTTGATAATAATTAGGGAAAGGGTTGAAAATGGACATGAAACAGAAATATTAAAATCTTTTCTAAATTTTTACGATCCTGAAAGTTATTATTTACTGATATTTTCCAATAAATTTTTTCGTTCCGTCAAAATTTGGAAAAATAGCCAATATAGCTGTCTAGAAAGAACACGAAACCTCTACACCTAATATTTTCTCAGTGTTTTTTTTTACTTTTTATACAAATTTTTTTTAAAAATTAAATATTGATGAGTTTTTTATTTTTATAGAATGAATTATAAAAAAAATAATATTGGTTGATTGGTTTTTGCGATATCAGAACTCAGAACCATATCAGTTTTACTTTTAAACAATTCAATAAATATGAAAACTTTAAAAATTAAATATTGATGAGTTTTTTTTATTTTTTTAGAATGAATTATAAAAAAATAATATTGGTTGATTGGTTTTTGCGATATCAGAACCATATCAGTTTTACTTGTAAACAATTCAATAAATATGAAAACTTAGATATAAAATTTGTATAATAGATAAGACTTTTAAATAATTTATTCTCCCCTTTCTTTATTCCAAAAATCTCGATTTTTCTTTCATTGTCATATCCTAGTATTTATTATGTGTATTTGTATTGTCGTGTGAGTATGTGAGAGGGTTGTAAAGTACACCTTAGGAGATAAGACAATGGATGATAATCTTGTTATCCTTGTTTAGATTACATTTAATAGATGCCTATTGATTATAGGACATGTCAAAACATAATTACAAGGATATTTTAATTGGTTGGTTAAATTATTAACTTTTTATCTAACATTGGCTCAAATAAAAGTAAAATTTATGGGTATAGTCCTTTCATATCGTTCATATCGCCCCTTATGATAAGAGGCTATGCTATAGCTCCTTCATGGCCTCTTAATAGCTCCTTTGAAGGGGCGTTAATATCGCCTCTTATGATAAGAGGCTATGCTATAGCCCCATGATGGCTCCTTTATAGCCTCTCCATCGCCCCTCCGTAGTCCCTTACCTTAATTTATATAACAACATACTTGATGGCCCCTACATCGCTCCTCCATCGCCCCTTCTCCAAATTTATATTACACTGTACTTTGATGGCCCCTACATCGCTCCTACATCGCCCCTTCATCGCTCCTACATCGCTCCTTCATCGCTCTTTCTCCAAATTTATATTATATTGTACTGTGATGGCCCCTACATCGCTCCTACATCGCTCCTTCATCGCTCCTACATCGCCCCTCCATCGCTCCTACATCGCTCCTTCATCGCTCCTTCTCCAAATTTATATTAAATTGTACTGTGATGGCCCCTACATCGCTCCTACATCGCTCCTTCATCGCTCCTACATCGCCCCTTCATCGCTCCTTCTCCAAATTTATATTACATTGCAACTTGATGGCCCCTACATCGCTGCTACATCGCTCCTTCATCGCTCCTACATCGCCCCTCCATCGCTCCTACATCGCTCCTTCTCCAAATTTATATTAAATTGTACTGTGATGGCCCCTACATCGCTCCTTCTCCAAATTTATATTACATTGTACTTTGATGGCCCCTTCATCGCTCCTCCATCGCTCCTACATCGCCCCTCCATCGCTCCTACATCGCTCCTTCATTGTTCCTTCTCCAAATTTATATTAAATTGTACTGTGATGGCCCCTACATCGCTGCTACATCGCTCCTTCATCGCTCCTACATCGCCCCTTCATCGCTCCTTCTCCAAATTTATATTAAATTGTACTGTGATGGCCCCTACATCGCTCCTACATCGCTCCTTCATCGCTCCTACATCGCCCCTTCATCGCTCCTTCTCCAAATTTATATTACATTGCAACTTGATGGCCCCTACATCGCTCCAACATCGCTCCTCCATCGCTCCTTCATCGCTCCTACATCGCCCCTTCATTGCTCCTTCTCCAAATTTATATTACATTGTAACTTGATGGCCCCTACATCGCTCCTCCATCGCCCCTTAATAGCCCCTTACCTTAATTTATATAACAAAGCTCCTATATGGCCTCTCTATCGCCCCTTAATAGCCACTTAATTTAATTATATAACATTGCCCCTACATAGCCTCTCCATCGCCCCTTAATAGCCCCTTACCTAAATTTATATAACAAAGCTCCTATATAGCCTCTCCATCGCCCCTTAATAGCCCCTTACCTTAATTTATATAACATAGCCCCTACATAGCCTCTCAATCGCCCCTTAATAGCCTCTTACCTTAATTTATATAACATAGCCCCTAAATAGCCTCTCCATCGCCCCTTAATAGCCCCTTACCCTAATCTATATAACATAGCCCCTACAAAGCCTCTCCATCGCCCCTTAATAGCCCCTTACCTTAATCTATATAACAAAGCTCCTAAATTGTACTGTGATGGCCCCTACATCGCTCCTACATCGCTCCTTCATCGCTCCTACATCGCCCCTTCATCGCTCCTTCTCCAAATTTATATTACATTGTAACTTGATGGCCCCTACATCGCTCCTCCATCGCCCCTTAATAGCCCCTTACCTTAATTTATATAACAAAGCTCCTATATGGCCTCTCTATCGCCCCTTAATAGCCACTTAATTTAATTATATAACATTGCCCCTACATAGCCTCTCCATCGCCCCTTAATAGCCCCTTACCTAAATTTATATAACAAAGCTCCTATATAGCCTCTCCATCGCCCCTTAATAGCCCCTTACCTTAATTTATATAACATAGCCCCTACATAGCCTCTCAATCGCCCCTTAATAGCCTCTTACCTTAATTTATATAACATAGCCCCTATATAGCCTCTCCATCGCCCCTTAATAGCCCCTTACCCTAATCTATATAACATAGCCCCTACAAAGCCTCTCCATCGCCCCTTAATAGCCCCTTACCTTAATCTATATAACAAAGCTCCTACATAGCCTCTCCATCGCCCCATAATAGCCTCTTACCTTAATTTATATAACATAGCCCCTAAATAGCCTCTCCATCGCCCCTTAATAGCCCCTTACCTTAATTTATATAAAATAGCCCCTACATAGCCTCTCCATCGCCCCTTAATAGTCCTTTACCTTAATTTATATAAAATAGCCCCTATATAGCCTCTCCATCGCCCCTTAATAGCCAATTTATATAACATAGCCGCTACATAGCCTTTCCATCGCCCCTTAATAGCTCCTTACCTTAATTTATATAACATAGCCTCTCCATCGCCCCTTAATAGCCCTCCATCGCCACTTAAAAGCCCCTTACCTTAATTTATATAACATAGCCTCTATATAGCCTCTCCATCGCCCCTTAATAGCCCCTTATATCCTCCTTCAAAACAGTTATACACCTTCCCAGGATCTATTGGAAGCTACCCTATAAAGGAGAACCATATCGGTTCTGCAGTTAGCGATCTTCTTTGATACATACAGACAATGATCCTGTTACTTTTTATAAGGATTAAAAATAAAATGGCCTAAAGCCATCTCATTACCCATAGGAAGCTTCACTGTAAAGGAGAACCATGTCGGTTTAGTGGTTAGCAAGGTACAGACAGACATACATACAGACAAAGATCCTGTTACTTTATTATAAGGATTAAAATAAAATAGTTATTAACCTCCCCAGGACCTATGAGAAGCTACCCTATTAAGGAGAACGATCTCAGGACCTATAGGAATCTTCACTGTAAAGGAGAACCATATTGGTTCAGGGGTTAGCAAGATCCTTCGGTACAGACAGACATTCATACATACAGACAAAGATTCTGTTAATTTATTTTAAGAAATAAAGATAAAATTGTTATAAACTTTTCCAGGCCTAAAACCATCTCAGGACCTAATTTCTGCCGTTGACAACTCGAGTTAAGTTACTATATTATTTTTACAATGTTTAACTTATCTGTTATTATTGGCTGACGAAAAGTTTGGGCAAAAAAAAAGATTTATTCTTCAATGAAATATCTCTCCAGTATAATTTTGGCAAGTGCTAATTTATTAAGAATAAAGTTTGCCACAAATTTACCAAAAAATCTCATTGTCATTTCGCCAGGGAGGATTGGGATAGTTCCCAAAGTGTTATAAGTTGGCTTATCCAAGAGTGCTGTCTAGTTTTATAATACCGTTTTCTTATTCGTTAGATTAACAACCTTGGGGACTTTTTATTGTTTTGTGATTGTTTAGTTCATTAAGTTGAGTGTCTAAATGTTTCAACCACTAATTCTAAACTAAAGAAGGGGTAATTTTGTGAATCATCAATGGGAATAATTAATATATAAACATACATATATATACAGTGTTTTTTTTTATGAGAACATTTTTGAAAGCAATTTTACCCTACTTATAGTTATCAGAATTTAATGATTAATGGCTTATTCTCTTCGTTTTTTATAACCATTAACAGAAAAGCAAAAAAATATTTCAGTTTTTATTTAAAAAGTACAGTAAATTCAAAATTTCAAAACATGGGTGTCAACATCTAAAATAGTTATTTCTCGCATCGTATTAAAAAAGGCTTTCCGCGGATATAGAAAGTACAATTATGAGATTAAAACTAGTTTTTTTAGCCCCGAGGTGCCGAAGGCACCGGCTAAAGAAACTGGGTTTAATCTTATGATTGTACATATCTATATTCGTAGAAAGCTGGATATAATACGATGCTAGACATAGTTTTTTCATATGGATGAGAACCGGTTCCTATCCACCGGATTCAAATGAATACGAGAAATGGTTTTAGCGCATTTTTCTTATGCTCAAATGGTAGTGCGAATGGGGCGCTTGTCCAATATTATGGTATGGAGATCGCTCTTCTATGAGTACTACTAAAAATCCTACTTTTACTGCAATACACACAGACATTCTCATTGTCGGCTCGTCAATTTAGAATGCTTATCCCTCTATTCCCACAAGTATAATACGAATTTGGTTGAGCTGGTGGTAGCTCAACAAAAGACCCACGCGAGGTATTATATTGCTTTAAACTGAGAATAAATGGTTGGTTATGATATTCGATCGGTATTATATAAGTATATTAAGCACTCAAGAAGGAAGATGGTTTTTATAAAGTGTATTTACATTACAAGTGAATAAGTTAAGTATGAAAATATTTACAGGATAAGTGATAATAATCATAAGTAGTGTAGGACAGAAAAATGCCCCAAGTCCTAAGCATTGAATTGTGCTAAGTGTTAGAGTTCTAACATAAGGCCTAAGCTCAATTCATGCTAAGTACTGAGGGTCCTAAATTTAAACTACAATGCATGCTAAACAACTAAGTCATTACCTTTAAAGCCAGAAGAACTTGATGGTTAGAGAGTCAATAAATAACTGAGATATTTTAAGAAGTGCAAGCTATAACATCAACTAATAATAAGGATCTAAGCGTTTGTCTGTTTAATAAAGTGTCTGTACGTTAACTTGTGACGTAAATCAAACTATGGTTGTAGGCATACATACTTGAACTAAATGGTTACATGATTACTTTAACAATAAACATAATGTTTTAATAAGCAAAAATATTAATAAATCACATACAATTTACCATGATTAGGCTAGCATTACCCATATATGGTATTATATTGGTAAAGATAGGCCAATAAATGCATAAAAGTATACAAAAGGTGCCTCGGGGCTAGCTAAAGTAATTGTGTCTCGTGCCTGAGTTGTGCTTGATAATTGCCGGGGCACGTCAATCAAATATTTAGATTCTACTCTTATATGGTGTAAACTTTATATTAAACATAGGTGGAGAGACAAGATGCGAAGCATTTCTGTAAAAGTCTTATTCGTACGTTCAAAGAATTTTGAAAATTGGGGATCGCATCTCCACAAATCTTCTACCCTTTCCAAGAATGGAGGGAGTACATTGGGGGGCCAGTATTCCCTCCCTGGTTGAGATATGGCCTTCAAATTTCAAAATGTTCTAGTACATGTCACAAATAGTATCTATATAAATTTTTAGCTCTATATCTCAACTTTGAAGCGTTTTGCAGCCATTCTTGCAAAGGTAGATTATAAGAAAAATGCACTAAAACCATTTTTAGATGTTGACACCTAAGTTTTAAATTTTTTAATTTACTGTACTTTTTGAATAAAAACTGAAATATTTTTTGCTTTTCTATTAAAGGTTATAAAAAAAGAAGAGAATAAGCCATTATCATTAAATTCTGATAACTATAAGTAAGGTAAAATTGCTTTCAAAAAAGTTCTCATAAAAAAACACACTGTATATATGTATATATATCATTTTATCGACAATCGTCTTATCCCTGTAGATCTCTGATTATCAGAGCATTTTGAAATATTTGCTGCTTATTTTTTGGCTGCCTTTGGCAAAATAATTTTTTTTCATAAAAAATGTATACAAAATTATCGTATTAATTTGGTAAATATATCATTGCACTTGAATTATTTTTAAGTCACTAACGGCTAATCCCATAGATGACCCTAGGAGTACTTTAATGAATAGATGTGGTGGAGAGGGGGGGGGGGGGAGGGGGAAGGTTAAGAATTTAAGGGAAGTAATACCTTCCGGGGGCTGAAAGTGTTGGTCCCCTCCCCAAAATGAAAACTTTTCCTGCGAGTAAAATAAGCTTCAATGTAAAGGAGAAGCATATCGGTTCAGTTGATACTGATAAACATCCTGTTACTTTAATGTAAATATTAGTTTAAGGATAGTCTGTATAATCTCAGGGAGAAAGGAAACATTAGGCAATTTTTACAATAGTCTCCAAAGTTTTATAATGAAGTTTTCTTATTCGTTGGCTCAAAACTTTGGGGACTTTTGTCATATTTTGGTTGTAGTGTTGCAATTTTGTGTATCGTTATTAGGGATGGATAAAAATTTATCGGCCATTGTCTTATTCCTTTAGATCCTTGGTATAATCAACTGAATAACAGTTCCAACAACAAAAATTAAGATATTGCTTCGCTTTTTATGGACAAATATCCTGTTATTTTATTATAAGGAAAAAAATAAACTATCTTAAAATCATCTCAGGACTCAGCGGTTAGCAAGATCCTACGGTATAGACAGACAGACATACATCATATCGGTTTAGCAGCAAACGAGATCCTTTGCTACAGACAAAAAAAACTTTGTATATCGACTAGCGGCTACGCCCCCAGCATCTATTGGCTCTGTATTCAAAGGGGAATGAATAAAAGCCTAAAACCTTCCCAGGACTTAAAATAGAATAGCCTAAAACCATCCCTCGACTTAAAATAAAATAGCCTAAAGCCATTACAAGACAAATATTAAGCTTACCTGAAATAGAAAGCCCAATCTGTTTAGTAGTTATTGAGATCTTAAGTTTCAGAACAGAAAGCCTTACTAACGTGGACAAACGCAGGATATTTCGGACAAATGTCGGAGTGGACATTATATAAGTAAAACGCAGAAGTGTCTATAATATCTTAAAAATTAGGTTTCAACAACATTTGTTTAGTTATTTCTATACAGGTTAGGTTAGGTTAAGATATAAATATACAAAAAAGCCCCCTGCAGGGGTTAGGCATATAAAAAAACATATTTGACAGTTGTAAACAATGTGAGAAAAAAATATGTTTTAGTTTAATGGAATGTTCTATCTGTTTCAAACCTTTGCCTTTCGATAGAACTTACCTACTTTGGAAAACTGTCAGACTGATTTTAAAATTTCAGTCTGTGAGAAAAGATATTCAAGATTTTTTTTTTGTTTTGAAAGATTTTTATCTTATAAATAAAATAAAAGTCACTCCTGCGTTTTACATAAGCAATGTCCACTCCGACGATTGTCCCATTCCTAGGTTTGTCCACTCCAACGTTTGTTTATGTTTTACTACTTTATATAATAGGATAATATGTATTCTTCTTTTATATTTCTCTTTTCTTATTCACTTGCAGCTGCGCCCTTTTTAATGTAAGGAGGCAGAAAAATAGCCAAAACCAATTAGGGGCTTAAATCTGAAAATGAAAAAGCAAAAAACCATCCCATGACCTATGTGAAGCTTCCCTTAAATGGAGAATTTAGTCAGTTTATGAAATTTTTAAGCTTCAGACCAAAAAAAATACTTTTTTTTGTTAAAAGAGAAACTTTTCTACAATTAGGGTTAGTCCTTTCGTCATTGCTCTTCTCATTAAGTAAAGCATGTGGTTTTCTCTGCTATTGTTAAAGATAGACTGTTGAGATTTTTAGTGAATATTCCCATGACATATGTATATCCAGTCTATAAATTATTTTGTCTGTCTCTCAATTATGCTTCAAAAGACTTAGGTTTCGTGATAATCTTTGAGTAATAGCATATTCTCTTAAAGTCTGCTCTATAACTTACTTTGTCTGTTTGTCCATTATATGATCCTTATTCAATATTCTATTTAACTAAAAAATTTCATTCTCTTAGTTTATTTTTTTTTTCTTTATTTCATTATGTTATTATATTATTTATATTTATTTTATTAATTCATTATATTTTCATTATAATTTTCCTTTTTAAATGCGAAACTTTTCTATAGTAAGGATTGGTTTGTCCATACGTCCAAACGGTTAGACAACATTTTCTTTAATTTAGACATGTTATAAATATCCTATCGATTTCAAACTTTGCAGAATGATTTCTATAACAGTTGGGTACAATACTATATTCATTACTAGAAAGTATGTACGTCCATTTTTTTGTATAATAATGTTTCTTAGGACAACAAGGTTTACAAGGTTTAGTATTATAATCAAATACTAAAAATAAAATTATGCCCTTTTACTATATTCTATACTAGCAGATTCGCCCCTAGCCTCTAGGGGCTTTGCCCCAAGAGGTGATAAAAAATTTTTTTGGCGAAATTCGTAATAGGACCAAGAAAATCTTCAGCAAAAAAAAAATGGCTGGGGATTTTTTTGTTTTTGGGGGGGTTGGGGGTATCCCACCCCCCAAGAAAATAGCCTAAAACCACCACAGGACCAGTAGGTATATTCCCTGAATAGTAGAATATAATCGGTTCAGTGGTTACCGAGATCTTAAGGGACTGACAGACGGACAGACAGACAGACAGACGGATGGACAGACATCATTCTTCTTTGTATTATAGATTTACGCTAATTTTAACAAAATTTATGTTTGACCTCCTGATTTTAGAGCTTTGCTTTTGTGAATGTTGTTATCCTTGTTATCTTGCTTTTTTTTCCTTTTTCATAACCTATTATATAAAGTAGTAATCTTTTTTTGTCTGTAGAAAAGCTAACCGCTGAACCTATATGGTTCTCCTTTACAGTGAAGCTTCTTTTAAGTTCATAGAGGGTTTATAATTATTTCGAGGGAGGGTATCTCCACCCTCCCAGAAAATTCACCCCAAGAAAAATATTACCCCATCCCCTCAAAAAATCTTTTTAACTTTTAAAAGCAAAGCTTTTCTATATTAAGGATCAGTCCGTACGTCCGTAACGGTTAGCTATTTTCGTTAATTTAGGCATGTGATTCCTGTAGTAGAAAGGTACGATTTAGAAAGTCTATAATCATTATCAGAATATCCGTACGTCCATTTTAAGCATACTAATTATTAACTTACAACAAATTTTTATGTATCAAAATTATCCGATTAATCTGATTTCTGGGATACTGATTCCTAGGACAACAAAATAGAATGTTATAAGCGAATCATATCTATAATCAAGTCCAAAAAATGTGAGTACGTCCTTAAGCATTTTCCTGCATGAAAGCAATTTCTCAATAAATTTACTTACAATTTTGTTTCGAATTTTAAATTTATGTTCTGAATAGTCAGAACTTCTGACTATTCAGTTCTGACACTCTACATTATTAATGTTCATTAAACTTTTTTCTACCGTTTCAGAGCTTTGCCTTTATAAATGTTGTCATCCTTGTCATCCTTTTAAAACTTAAATTTAAAACTGTAGAGGGTCACATTCCTTCCTTACCTTAATGCCCTACCTTCTATAATGAAGGGGCAATACAATTACAGAGGCTGTACAGGAGCCATAAAGGGCCTATGTTATATAAATTAAGGTAAGGGGCGATGAAGAGGCTATGAAGGGGCTATGTTATATAAATTAAGGTAAGAGGCTATTAAGGGGCGATGGAGAGGCTATGTAGGGGCTATGTTATATAATTAAGGTAAGGGGCTATTAAGGGGCGATGGAGATGCTTTGTAGGGCCTATGTTATATAAATTAAGGTAAGAGGCTATTAAGGGGCGATGGAGAGGCTATGTAGGGGCTATGTTATATAAATTAGGGTAAGGGGCTATTTAGGGGCGATGGAGAGGCTATGTAGGGGCTATGTTATATATATTAAGGTAAGGATTATTTAAATTAAGGTAAGAGGCTATTAAGGGGCGATGGAGAGGCTATGTAGGGGCTATGTTATATAAATTAGGGTAAGGGGCTATTTAGGGGCGATGGAGAGGCTATGTAGGGGCTATGCTATATAAATTAAGGTAAGGGGCTATAAAGGGGCGATGGAGAGGCTATGTAGGGCTATGTTATATAAATTAAGGTAAGGGGCTATTAAGGGGCGATGGAGAGGCTATGTAGAGGCTATGTTATATAAATTAAGGTAAGGGGCTATTAAGGGGCGATGGAGAGGCTATGTAGGGGCTATGTTATATAAATTAAGGTAAGGAGCTATTAAGGGGCGATGGAGAGGCTATGTAGGGGCTATGTTATATAAATTAAGGTAAGGGGCAATGGAGAGGCTATGTAGGGGCTATGTTATATAAATTAAGGTAATGGGCTTTTAAGGGGCGATGGAGAGGCTATGTAGGGGCTATGTTATATAAATTAAGGTAAGGGACTATTAAGGGGCGATGGAGAGGCTATGTAGGAGCTTTGTTATATAAATAAAGGTAAGGGGCTATTAGGGGCGATGGAGAGGCTATGTAGGGGCTTTGTTATATAAATTAAGGTAAGGGGCTATTAAGGGGCGATGGAGAGGCTATGTAGGGGCTATGTTATATAAATTAAGGTAAGGAGCTATTAAGGGGCGATGGAGAGGCTATGTAGGGGCTTTTTTTATATAAATTAAGGTAAGGGGCTATTAAGGGGCGATGGAGAGGCTATGTAGGACTATGTTATATAAATTAAGGTAAGGGGCTATTAAGGGGCGATGGAGAGGCTATGTAGAGGCTATGTTATATAAATTAAGGTAAGGAGCTATTAAGGGGCGATGGAGAGGCTATGTAGGGGCTTTTTTATATAAATAAGGGTAAGGGGCTATTAAGGGGTGATGGGGCGATGGAGGAGCGATGTAGGAGCGATGTAGGGGCCATCAAGTTGCAATGTAATATAAATTTGGAGAAGGAGCGATGAAGGGGCGATGGAGGAGCGATGTAGGAGCGATGTAGGAGCGATGTAGGGGCCATCAAGTTGCAATGTAATATAAATTTGGAGAAGGAGCGATGAAGGGGCGATGTAGGAGCGATGAAGGAGCGTTGTGTGAGCGATGTAGGGGCCATCACAGTACAATTTAATATAAATTTGGAGAAGGAGCGATGAAGGGGCGATGTAGGAGCGATGAAGGAGCGATGTAGCAGCGATGTAGGGGCCATCAAGTTGCAATGTAATATAAATTTGTAGAAGGAGCATGAAGGGGCGATGTAGGAGCGATGTAGGGGCGATGTAGGAGCGATGTAGGGGCCATCACAGTACAATTTAATATAAATTTGGAGAAGGAGCGATGAAGGGGCGATGTAGGAGCGATGAAGGAGCGATGTAGGGGCCATCAAGTTGCAATGTAATATAAATTTGTAGAAGGAGCGATGAAGGGGCGATGTAGGAGCGATGTAGGGGCGATGTAGGAGCGATGTAGGGGCCATCACAGTACAATTTAATATAAATTTGGAGAAGGAGCGATGAAGGGGCGATGTAGGAGCGATGAAGGAGCGATGTAGCAGCGATGTAGGGGCCATCAAGTTGCAATGTAATATAAATTTGTAGAAGGAGCGATGTAGGAGCGATGAAGGAGCGATGTAGCAGCAATGTAGGGGCCATCAAGTTGCAATGTAATATAAATTTGGAGGAGGAGCGATGAAGGGGCGATGTAGGAGCGATGAAGGAGCGATGTAGGAGCGATGTAGGGGCCATCACAGTACAATGTAATAAATTTGAAGAAGGAGCGATGAAGGGGCGATGTAGGAGCGATGTAGGAGCGATGGAGGGGCGATGTAGGGGCCATCAAAGTACAATGTAATATAAATTTGAAGAAGGAGCGATGAAGGGGCGATGTAGGAGCGATGGAGGGGCTATGTAGGGGCCATCAAAGTACAATGTAATATAAATTTGGAGAAGGAGCGATGGAGGAGCGATGAAGGGGCGATGTAGGAGCGATGTAGGGGCCATCAAGGGACTAAGATATATATAATAGTGAAGGGGCCATGAAGAGGCGATATTTTATTAAATAGCCCCTTGGGATAAGAGGACATATCATTACCTCTTTAGAAGGAGCGATTATGGAGCGATAAAGGATCATTTAATCGCCTCTTAGGGCAAGGGGCTATCAAATCGCTCCTTTCAAGGAGTCATAACATCGCCTCTTGTTATAAGGGGCTATTAAATCGCTCCTTTCAAGGAGCCAATACATCGCCCCTTGTCATAAGAGGCGATCAATTAAAATCATCGCCCCATATGGAGCGATGTCATGGAAAGGACTATACCCAAATTTATTTTTTTAAAGCGAAGCTTTTCTATAATTAGGGTCGGTCGGTCCGTCCCTCCGTACGTCCGTTTAAGATAGATAGCTTTTATTTATTCATTAATTTAGAATTAACCGAACGCTGAGCAAGATAGATAAATTACCATCCCCCCCCTCTCCCTCACATAGCTGTTAAGACTTAAGATTTTTTGTTTCAGGCTTTCAGCGTATCTACTCTATAATAATCCACCTTCCAAAGTTCCAACACCCTACATTCTCCAACCCTCCACCCTGCTTACTGTCTTCTACATTTCAACTCAACCATATATCAAACTTGCTAATATCATAAAGTGAAAGAAAAGTTAAAAAATAAACCACCAATAACCATTAAATAATGTATTAATCATTCTAACTCAAGTAATATGTACTAATTTAACCTAACATACTAACAAAACAATAATCATAACTTTTTTTACTTTAATGAAATAAATATTCTAAATAAATAAATAAACTATGTTGACTTAAATAAAATGAAAATAAATATTTTTATTTTATTTGGATTGGAGTTAGTTTTGTAAATTGTAACGTTTTGTCCTTGTTCTCTAAGGTCTCATATTTCTTGTATGATGAGTTGACCCTTAGCTTTATGAGGTCATAAATGTTTCCCCCCCCCCCCAAAAAAAAAAAACGCTGAATCGATAATAATTTATTACACTAGTGTAGTCTCACCCCTCCCCTATTTAAGAAATGTTGTCGATATATATATGCTAATGATATTGATTCACCCCTACCTCGCCCCCCCTAGTTTGAAGGTTGACCGTTACGATACAAATATTGACCCCTCCCCTCCCCCCCCCCCCACCCAAGAAATAACAATTCAAAACATATGGAAAATAGGAATTAGCGAAGCTTTTCTATAATTTGTGTTGGTTATAGACGTCAGTCTGTTCATCATTAATATGTTAGTATTACTATTTTATATAATTTATAGACAGAATACTTACTTATAATTTTGATTATACTTATGCATTTATGTTAATGTTCCCCCCCCCCCCCCCCACAGTGGGTTTTTTGGCTGATTTGGGGATTTTTTAACTTTATGAGTCACAAATGCCAACAAAAGCTTATTCTATGTAAAAATAAAGTAAAAACCTTTCATATACAGGTTATAGCTTATGTAATATAACATATTATATACATATTATTGTGATTTTAATAAGAAAAATGTCCCTAGAACTAATCTATTCATATGGTTAAAAATTCGAAATTTCTTATATTATTCTATTAAAATGAAAATTTTTTTTAACATCGACTTAGACCTCAATTAAAACTTTTGGAGAGTTTTTAAGGTGTACATATATGATTAATATACATATTATATGCTTTCAATAAATAGTATACAGGGCTCGGCAGCTGCGCATCAGCTGTGACTAAGCTGTAAATTTTAACCCATTTTGATGCTTTAAAAGATCTTTGATATGAAGGATTGTCATACCTGGGTCAGGTTCGACCTTTTAGTTGATATTTAAAATTGTAAAATGTTTGCCTGAGGTATACAGGCTGCCGAGCCCTTTTACAATGTCATTAAAAATTATCCTGTAATTATTCAGTTTTTGAACAAATTTACCTACAATTCTGTTAAACTTTTATACATTTATGTTCTGATTATTTAGTTATGACAATTTGTAAGTGTTAATGTTCGTTTGTCCCACCTTTCTGAGCTTCGCTTTAATGGATGTTGTCATCATTGTTATTTTCAAATTTTAATTGTTGGATGGAGAGTTTAAGAAATACCTACAGCAAATGAATGTGGATTCAGGGACTACTATTAGATTTAGAAACCAAGGGCATTGAAAGGAAAGAACAATATAAATCAAGTATTTCAAACAAAGTTAAAGGACTGACATAAAAAAATAGTGGCTTATAAATGAAATTTAATTTAAATGTTTCAGAAATACAGAAAGGAAGACATACGCACATTTATAAAAATTGAGAAGCTTTGTTCCTAAAACTATTCATAATAATCATTGTATATATATTTTCAGTATCTCCTATAATATAAAGCTTTTTTTGTGTGTAGCGAAGGATCTCACTCACCACTGAACCGATATGGTTCTTCTTTAGAGGGAAGCTTCTTATAGGATGGTTTCAGTCTATTTCATTTTTATAAATAAGCCTGGGTTTTGTTTTAAGCTATTTGTCTGCCCTTCTATATCCCTTCGAATACCCTAGATGCTAGGGGCGCATTACCATCAATGAGGTAAATCTCCCCCCCCCCCCCAAAAAAAGCTGTCTATCTAAATTTACAGCGTAGCTTTTCTAAAATTAGGGTCAGTCCGTACGTCCCTGCGTCCGTAACGTTAGCTTTTTCGTTATCTTAGGCATGTTAGAATTGTTCTATTGATTCCTGTATTAGTTCTGTACGATTTGGAAAGCGTATCAACCCTATAATCATTACCAGAATGTCAATACGTTTATGTTGATTTTTAACTTATATTATAAGTACAATATTATAAGCGAAGCATCTCTATAATCAATTCCTAACAATGTCCGTTTACCCTTAAACAGTATTTTATATTTAAGAACTTTTGCAACAAATTTAGGCAAAATTTTGACAAGACTTATTTATATATATTTTACATATTCACGCTGTTTGTCTGTCACCCAGTTTCAAAGCTTTGCTTTTATGAATTTTGTCATCCTTGTTCAAATTTAAATCAACTGGTTGTCAGACCATTACCGATAGACTAAGGAATTAGTAAATTATAATCTGGATGCTTCTTAGTATGGTAATAAAGTCTTTTAAATAGCAGCCGAGAAATTCACGTTTTCCCTAATAATGTTTCTAACGGACAGAATTACCGACAGACGGACGTATCATTTACAGAATAGCTTCACTATTAAAAACGGAAAGGTAACCTTTAAAGATTGAATATGTGTGTTATTAAATTATATCAATTTTTAATAGTTTGACTTCATAATGGTATTTAATTTATATTAATACAACTTCACGGTATCTATTTTCTAAGCTGGATTTCTCATTTGGGGCTACGAGGTGCCAAGAGTTATGAACTAATCTTGAATTATGAATACTTGAATTTAATCAGGGCCTAAATAACTTTTGGCACCTCGTAGCCCCAAGTGAGAAAAACCTTTAAACGTAAAAAATACATGTTATTTTAAGATGCAATATTAGGTGTTCTTGGATTTTAAATTACAGATTTATGACAACTTTTCTTATTTTTCTTTGCATTTTAAAGTAGAAACATCTGTATATATCAATGAAATATTGTTACATATCATTTAATCAGATTTTTACACCAATTTATTCTAGGAAAAAGTAGGAAAAGCAATGTATGATGATTTTAATGAAAAAAATCACTTTTTAAAAATATTCCTTTGACCATGTTCAGCAAAACGGCTGTATTTTGCCTAATTTTGTAGTATATAAAAAAATCTGTTGCATGGCAACTTTTGAATGGTAATACTAGCCCCTGGGACATTTAACTCAAAATTGAGGAAATTTAAAAAATGACCAAAAATCCCACTGTGCCCCCCCCAAGAAATAACAAAACAAAACATATGGAAAATTCAAAATACTAGGAATTAGCGAAGCTTTTCTATAATTTGTGTTGGTTATAGACGTCAGTCTGTTCATCATTAATATGTTAGTATTTATATAATTTATAGACAGAATACTTACTTATAATTTTGATTATACTTATGCATTTATGTTAATGTTTTGCTTTAATGGATATTGTCATCCTTGTTAAAAATTTTTCACACATCCCAACACTTGATATTGACCCCTCCCCTCCCCCCCCCCACCCAAGAAATAACAAAACAAAACTTATGGAAAATACTAGGAATTAGCGAAGCTTTTCTATAATTTGTGTTGGTTATAGACGTCAGTCTGTTCATCATTAATATGTTAGTATTTTATATAATTTATAGACAGAATACTTACTTATAAGCAATGAAAAAAGTAAGACGTCTAAAATGTCGTATTCTTAACAGGTAGACTTTTTGGAGTAAGGAAATTATGTCATCACATTAATTTCATAGAAAGAACCTAAAAGTCTAATATATTTAGTAAATTTTATTTCGGAATTGTTTAACGAACATACTTCATTTAAGATTGCGTGATTTATTTCAGAAATAGAAATATACAACGTAAAAATTTATTATTTTTCAAAATCTAGTATTTATTTACGAAGCACTTCGTAAATAAATATTAAGAAATTTGAATATTTAGAAAAATATAAATAGGGAGCTATTTGTGAACGAACGGAGAGGGGAATATATATCATATTCTTGAAATAGAATTCTTGGCGACGTTAATTAATATTCCCCAATTTCAATATTATCATGTCTCTAAATTCCCTTTTGATTTTTCTCGAAATACGATACGTTTAGGGTTTGGAATACTTAATATTTTAAATATGTAGTAGACACATCATTGAATTTAGGTATCAAATGATTAAGTTATTAAAATAGAGGGTTGTTGGGATAGCATATACAATACATGTACCAAAAGTTTTATACATTACAGATGTTTTCCCATTTGTTGGCTTAAAAATCTTTTTATTTTGGTGCAAACTTTTCAACCAATAATTAAAATCTGCAGAATGAGTAAGAATTATCATCATTGCAAATGTACATCAATTTATTTTCCATTGTCTTATCCCTATAGTAACATGATACTATACCTGAAACCATAGAACTGGATAGATAATATCTCTGATACCCTTCAGCTGTTGCACGTGTTCTGTCTCCTTCATTACCAGGTTTATCTATAAAGATAGATAGATAGATATTAAATACATATATAGACAATGCATACATGCATACATACATACAGACTGACACACAGACAGTTAAACAAACATACATCAGTGCACTATGGGACATTTCAAAACATTTTAAATTTTTCTCAGAGTTTCTCAGAGATTTTTTTACATGAACATGTAGCTTTTGAGGTGTAGATTTGACTTTATTTCATCCATTTTAGGTAAAAGTCCCGACTATTATGCTTTTTTTCGCTTTAAAGTTTTTGTAAAAAAGTAAATGACTTTAACGCTAAAATTAAGTGCAACGACATTTATTTGCGTAATATTTATGTGTTCATTTGACCGTCTCAAGAAATTTAAGAAACAGGGTAAAGAGTAACAGCCCGAAGAAAGGGAAAGTACGAGATAAAAACATTTTGAAACATTTAATTATAAATATTCTATAATCGAGATTGAACTTACTTATCAAGTATGAATTTCTATAAACAAACATATTTTAATCTAAAAGTTATATACTGGATAAAATGTCAAAATTTCCCTCTAAAACTACGTTATTCAAAATAAGAAACAATTTAACAAGCCTTGCTAACTTACTTCCTTAATTTTAATCTTTCTAAATAATTTATTTATAATGAATCACCCCAGAAAGATATAACCTAATTCTTTCTTAAAAGTTTTAATGTCTAAGACTATTACTCTTAGCTCCTTGATATGAAATTCCCCTTGAACATATACACCTGGAGGGTGTTCATACAATCCAATCACATTTTTTTCATGATTTATGATTTTGTCAATTTCAATTTTTTAGAGACAAATGGAATAAAATATTCTTTTTTATTCTTATACTTTTTTTAAGTTGCTAAATTTAGTAAATATTTTGCGGACATGTAAAACCACCCTGTAATTTTCCCAATCCCCACCCCCATAATTTCCAAGATGGGACAGGAAATATCAAGTTTTCTAAGATTGTAAAATTTCTATAATTAGAATTAAAGACAATAAGTAATAAACATGTCATTTAGCAAACTTTAAATCTTAGAAATGAGTTTGATATCTTAATTATATTTTATATATTTAATTAATTAATTTTAAAATCTTTAAGTACATTATACAAATAAACATAGAGATATATGAGAATAATAAATATAAGAAGATTAAAAAGAGAACTTTTCACTTTTCTTCCCTATTACTTTATATTCATTTCTTACTTATTTTAGTGAGTATATGATTATTTATGAATATTAAAAAGATTGGTATATTTATATAAAGATTACTCAACTAGTTATTTGTGGCGACAAAATCTCTTCTATGTAACCACTAATATAAAAAAGATTAGGTACTTAATATAAATCAGATTATAGAATTTTTTATTGATTATTAAAATGTAAAAAAATATTTAAAAATTCAAAACGTATTATAATAGATTCTAAAAGAATCAAATTGATGAAATATAATTTCAAACTAATATTTTGTATCCCAACCCTTTAAAATTACATAAGAAGACGAAATGAATTAGGTATGTCGTCCTTGTGCATAGCAAAATTTAAGTCATGAAAAATGATAAATATTAGCAAATAAAAATCTTTTTTTAATAATTCTTTAAAAGAATATTGTTTTCAAGTCCATAGATTATGATCGAGACATATTTCATATCTCTATCTTAACCAGGGAAAAAATGAAACAATACATATGCATTTGTCCCATAGTGCAGTGGTGACAGAAGCCCTCATGTCCCCACCCACGACATAAAGACATACATAAAGATTGACATATTTGCATACAGACAAACAGACGTACAGACAAACAAAAATACCTGCGTAGTGACAGATGCCCTCATGCCCACACCCATGGCTGGGAGGATATCAATATGGAACTGGTGTATATCCTTGCGGGGCTCCAGACCCTCTACGTCCTCCAGTAGCCTGGGGTCAGCCTGGAAGAAGTGAGGCCAGGAAAGCATCAACGGAGAACCAAACTAAAAAATTACAAAATACATTATGAATATTCTAATTATAAATGTAGGGTAAGAAAGTCAATCAAAAATTAGCCACGTGACGTCCTAAAAATGATGGAGATGAGAGGAGAAGTGGGAAAGGAAACCCCTAAAAGAGATGGATAATCCAAATCCGTCCAAGGGGGGGGGAAGGGGTAAAATGGTTGTTAACCCCCCCCCCCTAAAGAATTTACCCCTACCTTAGTGTTGCCATAGGCACCCCCAACCATTTAGGACGGGTTACACCCCCCCCCCCCCAAAAAAAAAAACAATTTTATGACGTCACGTAGCTGAATTTTGAGTGACTTTATCCCCTTACTTGTCAAGACTGTAATTTTCCCCTTATTTTAACTTTGAGTTTTTGCTGCACCAACGCGTAATACTAAAGACGTTAATCTTGTTTTGTAGAACCTGATGTGAAACTCTTTTTAGGGTCTAAGAGTATAAATCTAAAACCGAAGTATCCCTAATGACGTCATATTAGAATTGTACATTATAAAGAGCGTCCAGTTTTCCGTGGATAGTAATAAAAAATTTTAAATAAGATTTTTTTTAGATGCTGTGAGTATTGGTTTAAAAAATATGACGTAACAAAAAAAATTAGCCAATAAGAGGCCGTTATTGACCATTGGCGGCATGCGTAGTGGACTCTCATTGGCTAATTTTTTTTTTTACGTCATATTTTTTAAACCAATACTCACAGCATTTTTTTTTTAGTTTATATTTTATTTTTCGTGGAAAAATCTTTATTAAATAATACAATACATGATTAAGGCTCAAAACCGGTTTTAATCCCGAGGAAAAGTAAATCCTGTACCTGGCACTTGGAAATGTTGAAGAGCCCAGATGGGGCACATTGTCCAGTGTCCGCACAGAAGCATTCGTTGCGGGGATTCTCCTCTGGGGTGCCGAACACATCAGCTGGAGGCACAAATCTAAAACAAGTTTTCATAAAAGCTCTTTATAGTGCCTAAAGAAATGACGTCATACAATACAAATTAACCAATGATAGGCAAATACAGAGACTAAATTATACCAATGGCAGACGAGTATAAATTTTAATTGACTAATGTTAGGCCTGTATACATTTTAATTGGATCTATAGAAGGTCAGTATGACGTTATTTTTATGGGCACTAAATGAACAAGATATGCTAAACCTAAAATAGTTTAAAACAAAAAAGTAGCACAAGTACAAACAATTGTTGTATTAAAACAATTAAGATTTTATACAAGTCCCTAAAGTTTTAAGCCAGAGATGAGAAGAACGTGATTGGGTACCAGTACAATATACAATCCAATATCACCCCCTCCCCCCCCCCCCCACTTTCCCTTAGTATTTTAACTAAGGAAGTAAAAATATGCACATAAATAATTCATCATAAAATCAAAGAATTAAATATCGCGGTTTTGTTTGACCAATAATAAATATTAATAATAAGCAAGTTACAATATAACAAATGAAAATTTTAATAAATTGTATATTAATCTTTATAGTGCAGTTCTCTATAACCATTTCATATTCGTCCGTCTGTAACTCCGTTAAATTGTAGTGTCTTCTTTGATTTATTTATCTATATGCTTTTCGTTTTTAACCAAGAACATGATGTGGATAATTTTATTAAGGATATCATTGTCCTTGTTAAAATTACACAAAAACAAAGATGACAATATCAATAAGTAGCGACGCACAAAAACCCATGGAAGGACAAATAGACAAAGTGAGTTATATGACAGGTATTTAGTTATCACAAAAAAATGAAATAGAGAGAATATGCAAAAAATCTATGTAAATACTAAATGCGCACAGGACATAATTCAGCTCTCTATCTTAAATAGTAGCCGAAAAAAAATATTTTTCTCCCATAGCGTTACGGTTGGACAGAAAAGTTAGTAGCTTTGCTACTAAAAATTTAGTAAATGAAAGTATAAAATTTAGTGTGTGTGTTTGGGTGTGTGTGCATGTGAATCTGCATAAAATTATTCATGTCCAAAAACGTGTGAAACTTAATATCTAAGAATGGACGAAGAAAAGATTTAAAAAAACAGGGAAAATTTCGTTGCGCTTAGCGAGGGTAAAATCAATCTGTCTATCTATCTATCTATCTATCTATCTATCTATCTATCTATCTATCTATCTATCTATCTATCTATCTATCTATCTATCTATCTATCTATCTATCTATCTATCTATCTATCTATCTATCTATCTATCTATCTATCTATCTATCTATCTATCTATCTATGTGTATACCTGTATGTATTAATGCCATGATGCTGAACATCCTGTTGGTATACCAGAGGCAAGGACTGACACTATATCTATCTATCTATCTGTATACCTGTATGTATTAATACCATGATGCTGAACATCCTGTTGGTATACCAGAGGTAAGGACTGACACTATATCTATCTATCTATCTGTATACCTGTATGTATTAATACCATGATGCTGAACATCCTGTTGGTATACCAGAGGTAAGGACTGACACTATATCTATCTATCTATCTATGTGTATACCTGTATGTATTAATACCATGATGCTGAACATCCTGTTGGTATACCAGAAATAAGGACTGACACTATATCTATCTATCTATCTGTATACCTGTATGTATTAATGCCATGATGCTGAACATCTTGTTGGTATACCAGAGGTAAGGACTGACACTATATCTATCTATCTATGTGTATACCTGTATGTATTAATACCATGATGCTGAACATCTTGTTGGTATACCAGAGGTAAGGACTGACACTATATCTATCTATCTATGTGTATACCTGTATGTATTAATACCATGATGCTGAACATCCTGTTGGTATACCAGAGGTAAGGACTGACACTATATCTATCTATCTATGTGTATACCTGTATGTATAATACCATGATGCTGAACATCCTGTTGGTATACCAGAGGTAAGGACTGACACTATATCTATCTATCTATGTGTATACCTGTATGTATTAATACCATGATGCTGAACATCCTGTTGGTATACCAGAGGTAAGGACTGACACTATATCTATCTATCTATCTATGTGTATACCTGTATGTATTAATACCATGATGCTGAACATCTTGTTGGTATACCAGAGGTAAGGACTGACACTATATCTATCTATCTATCTGTATACCTGTATGTATTAATACCATGATGCTGAACATCTTGTTGGTATACCAGAGGTAAGGACTGACACTATATCTATCTATCTATCTGTATACCTGTATGTATTAATACCATGATGCTGAACATCCTGTTGGTATACCAGAGGTAAGGACTGACACTATATCTATCTATCTATGTGTATACCTGTATGTATTAATGCCATGATGCTGAACATCTTGTTGGTATACCAGAGGTAAGGACTGACACTATATCTATCTATCTATCTGTATACCTGTATGTATTAATACCATGATGCTGAACATCCTGTTGGTATACCAGAGGTAAGGACTGACACTATATCTATCTATCTATCTGTATACCTGTATGTATGAATACCATGATGCTGACATCTTGTTGGTATACCAGAGGTAAGGACTGACACTATATCTATCTATCTATCTGTATACCTGTATGTATTAATACCATGATGCTGAACATCCTGTTGGTATACCAGAGGTAAGGACTGACACTATATCTATCTATCTATCTGTATACCTGTATGTATTAATACCATGATGCTGACATCTTGTTGGTATACCAGAGGTAAGGACTGACACTATATCTATCTATCTATGTGTATACCTGTATGTATTAATACCATGATGCTGAACATCTTGTTGGTATACCAGAGGTAAGGACTGACACTATATCTATCTATCTATGTGTATACCTGTATGTATTAATACCATGATGCTGAACATCCTGTTGGTATACCAGAGGTAAGGACTGACACTACATCTATCTATCTATCTATCTGTATACCTGTATGTATTAATGCCATGATGCTGAACATCCTGTTGGTATACCAGAGGTAAGGACTGACACTATATCTATCTATCTATCTGTATACCTGTATGTATTAATACCATGATGCTGAACATCCTGTTGGTATACCAGAGGTAAGGACTGACACTATATCTATCTATCTATGTGTATACCTGTATGTATTAATACCATGATGCTGAACATCCTGTTGGTATACCAGAGGTAAGGACTGACACTATATCTATCTATCTATGTGTATACCTGTATGTATTAATACCATGATGCTGAACATCCTGTTGGTATACCAGAGGTAAGGACTGACACTATATCTATCTATCTATCTGTATACCTGTATGTATTAATACCATGATGCTGAACATCCTGTTGGTATACCAGAGGTAAGGACTGACACTATATCTATCTATCTATGTGTATACCTGTATGTATTAATACCATGATGCTGAACATCCTGTTGGTATACCAGAGGTAAGGACTGACACTATATCTATCTATCTATGTGTATACCTGTATGTATAATACCATGATGCTGAACATCCTGTTGGTATACCAGAGGTAAGGACTGACACTATATCTATCTATCTATGTGTATACCTGTATGTATTAATACCATGATGCTGAACATCCTGTTGGTATACCAGAGGTAAGGACTGACACTATATCTATCTATCTATCTGTATACCTGTATGTATTAATACCATGATGCTGAACATCTTGTTGGTATACCAGAGGTAAGGACTGACACTATATCTATCTATCTATCTGTATACCTGTATGTATTAATGCCATGATGCTGAACATCTTGTTGGTATACCAGAGGTAAGGACTGACACTATATCTATCTATCTATCTATGTGTATACCTGTATGTATTAATACCATGATGCTGAACATCCTGTTGGTATACCAGAGGTAAGGACTGACACTATATCTATCTATCTATCTGTATACCTGTATGTATTAATGCCATGATGCTGAACATCCTGTTGGTATACCAGAGGTAAGGACTGACACTATATCTATCTATCTATCTGTATACCTGTATGTATTAATACCATGATGCTGAACATCCTGTTGGTATACCAGAGGTAAGGACTGACACTATATCTATCTATCTATCTGTATACCTGTATGTATTAATGCCATGATGCTGAACATCCTGTTGGTATACCAGAGGTAAGGACTGACACTATATCTATCTATCTATCTATCTGTATACCTGTATGTATTAATACCATGATGCTGAACATCTTGCTGGTATACCAGAGGTAAGGACTGACACTATATCTATCTATCTATGTGTATACCTGTATGTATTAATACCATGATGCTGAACATCTTGTTGGTATACCAGAGGTAAGGACTGACACTATATCTATCTATCTATCTATGTGTATACCTGTATGTATTAATACCATGATGCTGAACATCCTGTTGGTATACCAGAGGTAAGGACTGACACTATATCTATCTATCTATCTATGTGTATACCTGTATGTATTAATACCATGATGCTGAACATCCTGTTGGTATACCAGAGGTAAGGACTGACACTATATCTATCTATCTATCTGTATACCTGTATGTATTAATACCATGATGCTGACATCTTGTTGGTATACCAGAGGTAAGGACTGACACTATATCTATCTATCTATGTGTATACCTGTATGTATAATACCATGATGCTGAACATCCTGTTGGTATACCAGAGGTAAGGACTGACACTATATCTATCTATCTATCTGTATACCTGTATGTATTAATACCATGATGCTGAACATCTTGTTGGTATACCAGAGGTAAGGACTGACACTATATCTATCTATCTATCTATCTGTATACCTGTATGTATTAATGCCATGATGCTGAACATCCTGTTGGTATACCAGAGGTAAGGACTGACACTATATCTATCTATCTATCTATCTGTATACCTGTATGTATTAATGCCATGATGCTGAACATCCTGTTGGTATACCAGAGGTAAGGACTGACACTATATCTATCTATCTATCTGTATACCTGTATGTATTAATACCATGATGCTGAACATCCTGTTGGTATACCAGAGGTAAGGACTGACACTATATCTATCTATCTATCTGTATACCTGTATGTATAATACCATGATGCTGAACATCCTGTTGGTATACCAGAGGTAAGGACTGACACTATATCTATCTATCTATCTATCTGTATACCTGTATGTATTAATGCCATGATGCTGAACATCCTGTTGGTATACCAGAGGTAAGGACTGACACTATATCTATCTATCTATCTGTATACCTGTATGTATTAATACCATGATGCTGAACATCCTGTTGGTATACCAGAGGTAAGGACTGACACTATATCTATCTATCTATCTGTATACCTGTATGTATAATACCATGATGCTGAACATCCTGTTGGTATACCAGAGGTAAGGACTGACACTATATCTATCTATCTATCTATCTGTATACCTGTATGTATTAATGCCATGATGCTGAACATCCTGTTGGTATACCAGAGGTAAGGACTGACACTATATCTATCTATCTATCTATCTGTATACCTGTATGTATTAATACCATGATGCTGAACATCCTGTTGGTATACCAGAGGTAAGGACTGACACTATATCTATCTATCTATCTATCTGTATACCTGTATGTATTAATGCCATGATGCTGAACATCCTGTTGGTATACCAGAGGTAAGGACTGACACTATATCTATCTATCTATCTGTATACCTGTATGTATTAATACCATGATGCTGAACATCTTGTTGGTATACCAGAGGTAAGGACTGACACTATATCTATCTATCTATGTGTATACCTGTATGTATAATACCATGATGCTGAACATCCTGTTGGTATACCAGAGGTAAGGACTGACACTATATCTATCTATCTATCTGTATACCTGTATGTATTAATACCATGATGCTGAACATCCTGTTGGTATACCAGAGGTAAGGACTGACACTATATCTATCTATCTATGTGTATACCTGTATGTATTAATACCATGATGCTGAACATCCTGTTGGTATACCAGAGGTAAGGACTGACACTATATCTATCTATCTATCTGTATACCTGTATGTATTAATGCCATGATGCTGAACATCTTGTTGGTATACCAGAGGTAAGGACTGACACTATATCTATCTATCTATGTGTATACCTGTATGTATTAATACCATGATGCTGAACATCCTGTTGGTATACCAGAGGTAAGGACTGACACTATATCTATCTATCTATCTATGTGTATACCTGTATGTATTAATACCATGATGCTGAACATCCTGTTGGTATACCAGAGGTAAGGACTGACACTATATCTATCTATCTATGTGTATACCTGTATGTATTAATACCATGATGCTGAACATCCTGTTGGTATACCAGAGGTAAGGACTGACACTATATCTATCTATCTATCTGTATACCTGTATGTATTAATACCATGATGCTGAACATCCTGTTGGTATACCAGAGGTAAGGACTGACACTATATCTATCTATCTATCTGTATACCTGTATGTATTAATACCATGATGGTGAACATCCTGTTGGTATACCAGAGGTAAGGACTGACACTATATCTATCTATCTATGTGTATACCTGTATGTATTAATACCATGATGCTGACATCTTGTTGGTATACCAGAGGTAAGGACTGACACTATATCTATCTATCTATCTGTATACCTGTATGTATAATACCATGATACTGAACATCCTGTTGGTATACCAGAGGTAAGGACTGACACTATATCTATCTATCTATGTGTATACCTGTATGTATTAATACCATGATGCTGAACATCTTGTTGGTATACCAGAGGTAAGGACTGACACTATATCTATCTATCTATCTGTATACCTGTATGTATAATACCATGATGCTGAACATCCTGTTGGTATACCAGAGGTAAGGACTGACACTATATCTATCTATCTATGTGTATACCTGTATGTATTAATACCATGATGCTGAACATCTTGTTGGTATACCAGAGGTAAGGACTGACACTATATCTATCTATCTATGTGTATACCTGTATGTATTAATACCATGATGCTGAACATCCTGTTGGTATACCAGAGGTAAGGACTGACACTATATCTATCTATCTATCTATCTGTATACCTGTATGTATTAATGCCATGATGCTGAACATCCTGTTGGTATACCAGAGGTAAGGACTGACACTATATCTATCTATCTATCTGTATACCTGTATGTATTAATACCATGATGCTGAACATCCTGTTGGTATACCAGAGGTAAGGACTGACACTATATCTATCTATCTATGTGTATACCTGTATGTATTAATACCATGATGCTGAACATCCTGTTGGTATACCAGAGGTAAGGACTGACACTATATCTATCTATCTATCTGTATACCTGTATGTATTAATACCATGATGCTGAACATCCTGTTGGTATACCAGAGGTAAGGACTGACACTATATCTATCTATCTATGTGTATACCTGTATGTATTAATACCATGATGCTGAACATCTTGTTGGTATACCAGAGGTAAGGACTGACACTATATCTATCTATCTATCTGTATACCTGTATGTATTAATACCATGATGCTGACATCTTGTTGGTATACCAGAGGTAAGGACTGACACTATATCTATCTATCTATCTATCTGTATACCTGTATGTATTAATGCCATGATGCTGAACATCTTGCTGGTATACCAGAGGTAATGATTGACAGAGGTTCATGTTGAAGATATACAGAGTCTCATTTCTCTTCAAGTCTGGGTGGAATATTGTTCCGTCGGTTCCCCTGAAATTAATATTCACTGGTTAGCCATAACAATTTTATTATCATTTGCTGAATCATTTTCAATATTGAACAGGTTTCCGCGGATAATAAAACAAAGTTTAAAATTTAAATAATTTTAATTTTGGAATTTTTATTTAGATATTCGTTAAAAATTGTCTATGATACGATGCTCTACATGATTTTTAGTATGGCTGAGAACCGGTTCTAATCCAGCGGATATTTATCAGTTTCGAATACATACTGGAAAATTTCATATAAGTATATCCTAAGCCTTCCATAGTACTTGATATGTTGTAATGCATAGAAAACCCTAAAACCCAAGAAAGTTTCATAGAATTATCAACTGATGAACATAAAATAATTGTCATAATTTCATTAGAACAACGTCATGTCGCTGATATGTCAACTATGACTACTTTCATTTATATAGTCATGTAGTCAACAGAAACCAAAACAAAAATACTTCATCATCAAAAAATAACAATTTGTAATAATTGGAAATTTTTATTTATTTGATGTTCAGTTGATTTGAAGATTAGAATTTCAGTAATTTAATAATATCAGGTTTTTTTCTTCCACCGATATATATAATTGATCAAAATTGCAAAGTAGTAATTTAAATTTTGTATGAAATATTAAAGTATTAATAACAGTAGCTGAGTCCATGACTTCAGAGGGCTTTGTTTCATATACTTTAAATAAGATTTTAGATACCTAATAGGGAAACTGCACTAAACCAGACTACTAAATTTTCAAAACAGAAAAGGACAAACAAAAAAACTTACTTCTTTATAAAATACAGATATCTTCACGGACAAACCAAAAAGCGGCCTTACTCTTTGATTCAATAGTAAAATTGTTTTAAAAATAGATTTCAATGATTAAAATGTGTCGCAATTTTGAATAATTTTTCCTTGTTTTATAAATTGCTATGTATCTTTAACATATTCAAATTTTAACGTTTCACCAAGTAATAAAAAACAAGAAAAATAGTGTTCAAAAAGCATAGCATGTTAATAACAATATTCAAAATGTTCCTAAAATGAGTGAAGGTGGGGAGAGGCGAGGCGTTTTGGGGGAGGGTAACACCAACCTACCTAGAAAAATCATTATATAAAAAAATAATCCCCACATTACTTTTTCTTTAAAAGCTAAATTTAAAAAATTACAAAAAAATAGATTTTGACTATTGACTTTGAGAAGAGATAAAAATAACCGCACAAAACCTATTACATATAGCACATCTTAAAGAGATGCTACGCATCTTGAAAAATCATATTAACTATGAGAACTTTTCTCATAAAGTTGAATAATTTCTCAAAACCTTATCACAATTATTAGAATTCATAGATAATTTACAAACAGTTTAAAAATTTATGAAAGATATCAAATTGTGGGTGTCAAACCCCCCTATAAACTAGATACTGAAAAGGTAAACCTTTCCATTTTTAAAGCCCCTTCAAGGCTCACACCCGGCGTCAAATACCTGTGCATGCTTCTCTATTCAGAATACCATCTCAAAAAACATTGAATTAAGGGAGGAAGAGAGGGAGTGCAGTGTAGAATAGTGATAGGGGTGTAAACGAATCTCCTATCCCAAACACCCCTGGAATCTGCCCTTCAAAGTTTATGAAATCACTCTATAATTGGTTACCTCAAAGTTTTTGTGGGGTAAGGTTAGATCAGTATCACTTTTATTTACATAAACTTTTTCACCAATAATTTTATTTTTCCTTACCAGGGGAAGGAGAAAGCTAGTGAAAGTGGCGGCACAGATTATGACATAAAAAAATTTACCAGTGAGAGGCCACTATAAATTTTACCTTTGGTCAATTACAGTGTATACTGGCCTCTCATTGGTTAATTTTTTTTACGTCATAATCTGTGCCGCCACTTTTACTAGCTTCGGGAAGGAGGAATTAGAATAATTTATTTTCCATTGTTCTATCCCTGTGTCCTAGTGGTAATAAAACTTATTTCCGACCTTTTGGTACAGAAATTTTGATGATTAATAGTTTATCACATACCTATACGATATTATGTTCATTAACATATGTAAAAGTTAAATAATGTTCCAGGATAGTTTTTAGGCTTTATTAGAGAAGAAGGGGGACACCTACCCCCCTTAGAAAAAAGATGCCTTTTACAAAAATGTTTTTAAAATTTTATTTTTAAGGGAAAGAAAAAAATCATATATTTGTTTGTTTGTACCAACCAATCAATAGCTATTACCTGTGCACAAAGTTTTGAACCAACGAATTGTACCAATATAATTAACAGTCCTAGTCTCTCCTCCCCCCCCCCCACAATCCCTATAAAAACTCATATACCCCACATAATTTGCTACTGTACTTTTCCCAGACGTGCGTGAACACCCTTTACTATTTATCTGTGGTAATGAAGTGAAATGTGACAGAATCAGATTTTCCATATTGCAGCAACTCTATAGATTAACTCGCGACTATAGCATTACCAGGGCCTATGAGAAGCTACATTGTAAAGAACAACCATCAGTTCAGGGGTTAGCTAGATCTGACGGTACACACAGACAGACAAACATCCTATTACTTTTATATATGGACAAAGATTGAGATATCCACACAAAAAAATTATATCTTCTGTAGATTTTAATTATTGGTGAAAGATTGGACACTGTTAGTTTGTACCGACCAATTAAAATCAAATAAAACTATTTTTACCTCATAGTATTACAATCCTCTGTACTCCAGAAATCTAGCTCTGACTTATCCTGGAACTTTACCATCTGCCCAATCTAGATAGATAGATAGATAGATAGATAGATAGATAGATAGATAGATAGATAGATAGATAGATAGATAGATAGATAGATAGATAGATAGATAGATAGATAGATAGATAGATAGATAGATAGATAGATAGATAGATAGATAGATAGATAGATAGATAGATAGATAGATAGATAGATAGATAGATAGATAGATAGATAGATAGATAGATAGATAGATAGATAGATAGATAGATAGATAGATAGATAGATAGATAGATAGATAGATAGATAGATAGATAGATAGATAGATAGATAGATAGATAGATAGATAGATAGATAGATAGATAGATAGATAGATAGATAGATAGATAGATAGATAGATAGATAGATAGATAGATAGATAGATAGATAGATAGATAGATAGATAGATAGATAGATAGATAGATAGATAGATAGATAGATAGATAGATAGATAGATAGATAGATAGATAGATAGATAGATAGATAGATAGATAGATAGATAGATAGATAGATAGATAGATAGATAGATAGATAGATAGATAGATAGATAGATAGATAGATAGATAGATAGATAGATAGATAGATAGATAGATAGATAGATAGATAGATAGATAGATAGATAGATAGATAGATAGATAGATAGATAGATAGATAGATAGATAGATAGATAGATAGATAGATAGATAGCTAGATAGATAGATAGATAGATAGATAGACAGACAGACAGACAGACAGACAGACAGACAGACAGACAGATAGATAGATAGATAGATAGATAGATAGATAGATAGATAGATAGATAGATAGATATATAGATAGATAGATAGATAGATAGATAGATAGATAGATAGATAGATAGATAGATATATAGATAGATAGATAGATAGATAGATAGATAGATAGATAGATAGATAGATAGATAGATAGATAGATAGATAGATAGATAGATAGATAGATAGATAGATAGATAGATAGATAGATAGATAGATAGATAGATAGATAGATAGATAGATAGATAGATAGATAGACAGACAGACAGATAGATAGATAGATAGATAGATAGATAGATAGATAGATAGATAGATAGATAGATAGATAGATAGATAGATAGATAGATAGATAGATAGATAGATAGATAGATAGATAGATAGATAGATAGATAGATAGATAGATAGATAGATAGATAGATAGATAGATAGATAGATAGATAGATAGATAGATAGATAGATAGATAGATAGATAGATAGATAGATAGATAGATAGATAGATAGATAGATAGATAGATAGATAGATAGATAGATAGATAGATAGATAGATAGATAGATAGATAGATAGATAGATAGATAGATAGATAGATAGATAGATAGATAGATAGATAGATAGATAGATAGATAGATAGATAGATAGATAGATAGATAGATAGATAGATAGATAGATAGATATATAGATAGATAGATAGATAGATAGATAGACAGACAGACAGACAGACAGACAGACAGACAGACAGATAGATAGATAGATAGATAGATAGATAGATAGATAGATAGATAGATAGATAGATAGATAGATAGATAGATAGATAGATAGATAGATAGATAGATAGATAGAAATATAGTTAGATATATAGATAGATAGATAATATATAGATATAAATGTATACATATATATATATATATAGATAGTTTGATAGATAGATAGATAGACAGACAGACAGATATATAGTCTAGTTCTGTCTTATCTAACCAATCTAAATAGATAAATAGATAGCAGGATAGTTAGATACCAACCGACAAATCTTGATCGTTAAATTTACAGGAGTTTAAAAAATCACGAAACCTTTATACATGATTAAATATTTGTTTTAATTTAATTATTTTTTATTGTTTAATTCAACTTACTTGCACCTTTAAGAAATTAATCATTAATTTCTAATTCTTTTCATTAACTTGAATATTTTTACATCAGAAAAAATATTTCATAACTTCAAATAAAGCCCTAAAACATATTTTTAAAGAATTGATTTTTAAATATTGATTACTCAAGACTTTTAATAGTTTGGACAAAATCACTTTGAGTCCTGACGGCGTACGGGTACGGGTAAATTATATCTAAGCTGCTATAATTAAAATATAAATACCTCATGTACATCATTTTGTCCAGTTTTAACTTCATAAACTCCCTCCAGTGAATTATTTTTCTAAACAAAATTAAATTGATATTAGATTATCCTATTGTAAGGTTTATTTTGCATGTAGTTAAAATTTAGATAACTTCAGAGCTAATTGAGTTCTACATTATGTGGAAGCTTCACATAGGTCCTGGGATAGCTTTAGGCATTTTTGCTTTCCCTACCTTTTGAATACAAGTACCTAGATGCTAGGGGCGCAGCAATAATACAGTAAGGCAGCAAGGGTTTTGTTATCTTAAACTTAAAACAACTGAACTGATTGGGTTCTCTATTTAAGGCAAGCTTCACATAAGTCTTGTAATGGATTTGGACTATTTCATTTTCATATTTAAAACTTGTGATCGTTTTGAGCCATTTTCTATAACCTTTCTGCCCCTTTAATAAAGAGCCCAGAAAAAAAGCCTAAACTATAACTTGAACCAATAACTAACATTTTTTAAATCAGAAAATCAGAAAATTAAATAGATACAAAAAAAGAGAAATACATGGAAAACGACCATAATAAATAGCTAGTACTTAGTAAATACATTGCTTCATATATAAATGTATGTATATTTGAATTTAATGCAATATTTGAAAATGTAATGAATCGTATCGACATGTTACGCACTTGCAATAAACAAGGATGACTACATTCATAAAAACGAAGATTTAAAAAAAATCAGACAAAGAAATTTGAATAGGAGGTTTAAAAGGCATCCTATTAGAAAAATTAGTAAGGTTTCTTAGCTTAATATCTCGATAACTACTGAACCGATTGAGTTCTCTTTTAAGGAAAGCTCTGTGATGGTTTTGGGCCATCCTATTTTTATATTTAATTTTGGGCCCATTCATATTTTTTACAGTTATTTTTCCATCCTCTTCGAATACAGAGACCCTAGAGGCTATGGGCGAAGTTATTAGTATTTCTATAAAGGATAATTCTGTCACAATTATTAGGGGGAGGCTACCACCATCCTCTCAAGAAAGATAACACCTCGAAATAATTCCCCCCACCCCACCCAAATTGTAGCCTCTGGGAGCGTAGCCGCTAGTTTTATAACATGCAAAAATATCTTTGTTTTCAAATTACAAAGCTCTGTAATACAGTTTACTGTTCTTTTAAACAATTTCTTAAATTATTGTTGCTGCGCTACTCATAGCTATAATAATCTTGCGTTATCTAGAATGTTTTTTTTATGACAAACATTTGAACAAGTTTTAATTGTCATACTATTTTTTTCGTTTACCAAGATTCTTTTAGTTTTTTTTAAATACACCAGTGGCAAGAAATAACCCACCTCTATATATTTTACTTTTTAGATGATACAGTGAAAAAATTAGAGGGGGGGGGGTTATATTTTTTTATGGGGCAATTTCTCTTTAGGTGTTGATTGTACCATCCCTAAAATAGTTTTTTAAAAATTTACAAGGACATATAAGAAGCTACACTATAAAGGAGAACCATTTTGGTTCAGTTCTCATTGTATAACCTAATGGCAGGAAAATTTTAGGTCTGATTTTGTACAGTACTTATGAATAGTACACAAATGGGGTTTCTTGTACCTTCACAAATGTACAAAAACAAAACAATGAGATTTTTAAGGCCAAATGTCTATTTATGAAGCATTAAAAGAGCAGTATTTAGCCTGGTACTTTTAAAACTTGCGAATATTCTCAGACTGATAGGTGTCAGTCACTTGAAAATCTCCTGAATCATATCCTGTTTTATTTAAAAACTTTTTAAATTGAAATCAGGGCCTAAGACAAGTATACGTAATCGGATTTTTTTAAGGTAATATTTTTGTTTATGGCCCGTTCGTTTGTCCGCCGCGCTGATTATTAATATAAGCTTGTTAATACCGTTCTATCGATTTCAAACTTTGCATGACGATTCTTGTAATAATTCCTTTTAGGTAAAGTATAGCAACTCTGTAATAAAAACCAGAATACCATATGTCGATATCAAACATAAAGTTTTTTTTATAAAAGATACCTAGCACTATTAGGCACATTGCTATAATAAAGTTATAATTTATTGTGCTTGTTTGTTATTCCTATTCCTGGTCATCAAAACATTTATTGAAAGCGAAGATTTTCTATAATTAGGGTCGGTTTGTCCGTCAGTCCGTGTCATTAATTTAAGCATGTAAGAATTGTCTCGTCGTATTTTTTAACTTGGCATTATTCTTGTAACATTATTCTAGAATAGTTATCAGAAAGTCGGTACGTTCATTTAAAATATTTCGTTTTTTTAGAACACTTTTTTATATAATCTTATTATCGTATTCTTCTGATTTTTGCCATAATGATTCCTGGGATAGTAAAGTACATTGTTGTAAACGAGGCATCTTTGCAATGAAATCATATAAATGTAAGTACGTCTTTAAACAGTTTCCTGTATTTTGATTAGACTTATTCATTTTTATTCTGCTTATTAGATTCTGACACTTAACAAGTGTTAATGTGCGTTTGTCCTACCGTTTTAGAACTGTTATGCACTTTGTTATCCTTGTTTCTCTTTTGTAAGGGATCATGGGCATACCAACAGCTGTATCCCCCATCATTTTTGATAGATAATTGTCTGTTAATAGAAAAAGAAAAATAACACAATTAATTACTGTTTAGTTAGTCCGGGCTTTCTACGACTATTAATATCTCATCATTAATACAATATATAATACTAGCGGATTCGCCCTTAGCCTCTAGGGGCCTTGCCCCAAGAGGTTGATTTTTTTTGGGGGGGTAGGGGGGAGGGGAGTCGACCCCCCTATTTCAATTTTAGTTTTAAAAAGAAAAAAATTTTTTTTGGGGGGGTTGGGGGTGTCCCAACCCCCAAGAAAATAGTTATAAACCTTCCCGGGACCTATGAGAAGCTACCCTGTAACGGAGAACTCGATCGGTTAAGCGGTTAGCGAGATCCTTCGCTACAAACAAACAGACATCGTTCTTCTTTGTATTATAGAAATCAAATGGAAATTCGGAAACAATTAATATAACATAACAAATACTTACATCGATAAAGAATCCAAATTTATTGAAGGGAAGCTTTTCCTCTGGGGGCAGTACATCATTCCCCAACTTGATGAGGGGGTGGTCGTACCCCCACATCACGTCTCCTACAGTTGTACTGTTGAACACCTTAATAAAAGAAATTGGGTTAATTCTGAATTAAGTTAGGGATCCGAAGGAATAAGACAATGGAGGCTAAATTCATATTGATCCCCAATTACGATAAACAAAATTAACCCTTTTGTAGATATAAATCATTGGTTAAAAAGTTTAGAAATTTCTAGTTTGAAGATTCCAACAAGGCTATCATAAAAGTAGTAACCATTTTTAAAGAAATTAAAGGAGAAAATGTACACATAAAGGTTTAATGAAGCAAGACACAAACAAAGAACGGCAATTTTAAGGCATTATCAAATAAAACAAGGATGACAACATCCATAAGTAGCGAAGCACAAAAAATATGTATAAGAATTTAAAGATTAGTTGTCAAAAGCATGTATATTAGAAAAAAATCACAAAACCTTTTCAACATTTGTTTTTAATTTATTAATATTTATATTTCAGTACTATGACTAACAGACTGACGGTCAAAGCAAATTACATACTGGATGCTTAAAACAACGGGAATTTTAATTTTAATATTTTTAACTACAAAAATTTTAAAAATCAGACCATTAACACCAAAGTTATGGAGAAAAATGTGAAAATTACAAAAATAGCCTAAAACCTGCTTCAAGGCAGTCTGACCGTCATAGTTATTTTTTTTTAAACGACAAGAAATTTAATTTTGGTACTATAACTGAAAAAATTTTGGAAATAGGACCATAAAAACAAAAGATATGGAGAAAAATACAAAAATAGCCTAAAACCTGCTAAAAAGTGGTCCTATCGCAATTGATGTTTTATAGTTAATTGTGGTCCTTTATAATGAGAATGTTGTCAAAAAATTTCAGCCTTTTATCTTTTATAGGAGCCGAGAAAATCACGTTTCCCCCAAACTAAGACATACGGACATACGGACAGACGGACATTTCAAATTATAGAGTAGCTTCGCTACTAAAAAATTGCATATGCATGATGAACTAAAATTCTAATTGTTAAATTATAACAAAGAAACAAATGCATATATTTAACCATTATCATTTCATTTTGATAATAAATAATAGGTATTGTTACAATGATGAGCATATGCTATACATTAGTTTATTATTAATTTTATGGTAAAAATTAGGTCATTTTAAGAGCTTGGCAGCTAAATATAATCCGCCACAATTTTAATTTAACACGCAGCCGCTGATCAAAAGACGCCTTAATGTGTAATGATTCGAAACTGCTGTCTTATCAGCCGCCGCAATGACATAAAAATCTACTGCATCTAGCACACTTGAAAAATCCGCGACCATGATAAATTTCAAAATTAACTGCTGTCGCATTTTATTAAAGTAATCTTACTTCAGTTGGAACCTAACATTTGAAATCTTCAGCCGAAAAATCGCTTTTTATTTGCAAAAGCTGCAAACCTTAGCTGCTGTAAGTAGCTTCAAAAATGCGCAAAAGCTGTGAAAAATATTGAATTTAGCAACCATTTAATGAAATAAATAAAAAACAATAAAAACACAGAGATAAACTGATATAATGAAATTCTTTTATTTTAAAATGAAACAAAAAGACAAACTTATCTGATGTTAATGAAATGTTTATCTTTGTATTTTTTACATCTATGCAGTAAATAGTGTAACAAAAATACTACCAAAAATTTTGTGCTTCCATTCAAACTTATTTCTTGCTACCCTTCCCTTTTCCTACGAGGTGCCACCCTTCGGGGATC
Source organism: Acartia tonsa (assembly GCF_053477335.1). NCBI lineage: Eukaryota > Metazoa > Arthropoda > Copepoda > Calanoida > Acartiidae > Acartia > Acartia tonsa. The sequence continues at coordinate 23,687,715 of NC_137264.1, read as the reverse complement.
TACTAAATTTTACATAACTTAACCTAACTTAAAATAACTGACAACATTTAAAATTATAAGAAAAATTTAAATAATAAAGCTTAAAGGACGCCTGCAAGAAATAACACGCTTTAACTGCTGAAAGACTGTCACAAGAAGACCCAATACCCCAAATTATAAGCCTTCAGCTTCAATAACAAAAAAGTTCTAGGCATTTCAAAATAGCATTTTATGTACAATGGAATTTTTGAAAGATTTCCAATGCTCATAAAAGAAAAAACAAAATTAAATTACGTTGCCTAGACATAAAATTATAACCTTATCTTTGTCAGAAACTTAGATTGCCTGTAACTGATAACATTTTTACAATAAAAACACCACATTTCATAGTCAAAATCTATGAAAAAAATTCGATTTAAATTGCATTTTTAAACGAAAATCATAGCGGAAACAAAGGGGTAAACTAATACAAGCTTAGCTGTGATTGGTTGTGAAGCTGATTCAGCCTTCTGATTGGCTACAGTACATTCGGTACAACGCAAGTAAAACTTAATTTTTTTTAATGATTTTGACTATAAAAATGGGTATTTTTATTGTAAAAATATAATTAGTTACTGGAAACCTAAATTTATGACAAAAATAAGCTTATAATATTGTTTCTAGGCCACGTAGTTTAATTTTAAAGTTTTCAACATGAGCATTGCAATTCTTTCAAAATTTCCATTGTACATAAAATGTCATTTTAAAATGCCTAGAACTTTTTTGTTATAGAAGCTGAAGGCTTCAAATTTGGGGTATTTGGTCTACTTGTGGCAGTCTTTCAGCAGTTAAAGCGTGGTATTTCTTGCAGGCTTCCTTTAAATACAGAATGAATGAACAATAAGAAATAATCTTTTAAAATGTATAGTTAATAGTCATTCCGTATCGAATCTAGTACAAGTATGTATACGTCTGTTTATATTTTCAAATAAATTGTATTACTCTGTATGGGACTGTGTAAAATATAAGCGTGGAGCGTTAAGTATAATTTTTGTTTTGGACTGTCATGTCGTGAGGACTTTACAATTTATAGAATAGGTGCAATAAATTTATTTCACTAATTTTAGTGTTTCTGTGTTTAGTGTCTGCGTGCACCGAATGGAATCTTGCTAACCGTTGAACCGATATGATTCTCCTTTACTGTGTAGCTCCTGGGAAGGTATATAACTATTTTGGGAGATGATACCACCACCCTCCCAAGAGAAATCGTCCCTAGAAATAAATGACTCACTCCCAAAAATACATTTTCTTTTTAACCCTTTAATTTAAAGTAGTAGGAGGTGGACAACCCCCCCCCCCCCTCCCCTTGAGGCCTCTAGGGGCGTAACCATAGCATAAAATATTGAAACAAATTAACTTAAAGCAACAAGTTCATAATTGACATACTTTTTATAGTTGTTTTATGACAGCACTGATTTATCAAGAAACAAGTATATAATAAAAAAAGAGTTGAAGTATTTTTGAGTACGTTTTTTATAATTAATTATAGAATAATCTAAAATACAGAACCTAATCCATTTGGAGTACTTTTTACTTTTCTATTGTGAAATAAATTCAAATTAATACAAATCCTTTTTTTTAGATTGTAAAAAATCCATAATCTTTTTATTTATTCTTAGTATTAAAGGTTTTTAAAAAATGCACAATTTAATTCATTTAATGAAAAACTTAACAAACAACTTAAGAAAATACATTTGTAAAAAATAGCCTAAAACCTGCCTAGGATCAAAACCGAAAATTGAAAAATATTAATACTGATATTGGTGTTGACACTGCTAATTTGAACCAACCAATCATGAATTTACAAAAAATATCCAAAGTTGGTTTGCCATCGAATAAAAGAGTAGGTCGATAGTACTTTGGTTACCAGTTTAATTTCCAGTCCAATGTTCTCTCCCTCCCTGCCTACTCTCCCTCCCTGCCTACTCTCCCTCCCTGCCTATATGAATGTCCCACATCCAAATGCCAATATCTCTAAGCAAATAATTATAAGCATTAGTTTCATAAGGAATACAGGGATATATAACAACGGATTTTAAATTAACCCTCAGTCCATTTATTATGTGCCTAATTTATATTAGATGAGTTAGTGGTGGTTAGAGATACCTAATTAGAAGATAGACATAATTTTTAAAATTAATCTAGCTATTTTATCTTCTAACTTTTAAGATATGAAAAAAAATAGGGAATCTTCACAGATAATCACAGTTGTCTATCTATAATACAAAGTAGAACGATGTCTGTCTGTCTGTTTGTTTGTTTGTCTGTCTGTTTGTCTGTTTGTTTGTAGCGAAGGATCTCGCTTACCGCTGAACCGATCGGGTTCTCCTTAACAGGGTAGCTTCTCATAAGTCCCAGGAAGGTTTATAACTATTTTGGGGGAGGGTACCACCACCCTATCAGGAGAAATCGCCCCTGGAAAAAAATTACCCCTCTCGAAAAAGAGACTCCAACGAAACATAAACCAATTATTTCTGTAATTAGATATTTTAAATAAAAAAAAAACATTCAAAGTGCCACTAGAGGCCTCTAGGGGCGTAGCCGCTAGTTTGATATATAATAGGATATGAGTAAAGAAAATGTTTCTTTCAGACGGAGAGTCATACTGACGGACATATTTAATTATAGAAAAATTAAGTTTTACGCTGTTGTTTGGCTATTTAAAACTGTTTTGTTGTATTAATAAAATGTAATTATAATTTCTTTTCTGTATTTTCGCGGCTCCAACAAACTAGTTTTCCAGCGGAAGATATTGAACAGCAAAGTTTCATCGTAGCCTAGGGTTAAATTTCACAAAAACTTAATAATAATTATGCGCGCCCAACTTTACCTACCCTTAATCTTCAGGGATATTTAAGGATAATAGAATATAAGTACTAAGTAGGCGTTCAAAAATAAAAACTCAAAGTAATATTTAAGCGAATGAGAGAACATTTTTATAATGATTTTAATATATGTAATTCTTCCGATTATAACTTTAACTATTGAAATGGATAATACCACGCTACTTTTTTTTTGTCAAAAACGCAATAACTTTAATTTTTTGATATTTGTAGAATTGGCAGAACCCTTCTAAATTACCCCCCGACAGCAACCACATATGACCCAGGGATAATAAGGGATAAACAATGAACAATAAATCAATGCACATCCCCAATGATGAGAAACAGAATTACCCCATCTATTAATTATAAAGGTTTTGCAAAACCTATCAAAGATATATTAAAAGTACCCTGCAGAGTATTTAAGCCAACCAATGAGAATCGTGTTTATAAAACTTTGGATACCAGTGTAATTTACAATCCATTGACCCCTCCCTTCCCGCCTCTGACCTGACATTTAGTGAGCTAAACCATTAAAATAAATATGTTGAGGGGAAAAAATGAAATTACTTTAATTACCAAGAATGGGCTCACGACAAGGTCAAATATTTTTAAATTTAAATATTAGGCTGTATATCTGTCTGTCTGTAGCATAAGATCTCATTATACGCTGCATCGATGTGGTTCTACTTTACAGTGAAGCCTCTCAGAAGTTCAATAAAGGTTTAATAGTATTATATAGGATATTACCTTCATCCTACCAATAAAATTGCCTCTAGAAAAAAGTACCCTTCCCCTTTAAAAAAATCTTCATTTTTTATAAAATGAAAGAGTCCGCTAGAGGCGTAGCCACTTGCATTTAATAAAGCATGTCTAAAGGACAAGGACAAGAATTATTTCTAACTAACAGACAATTCTTTCATTTCATGATATTTTTCTGAAAGTCCTAAATGTGCGATGGTAATTTCATAAGCCTAGGCATTCCTCCTACTAATATTAACATAATAGTCTACCCTATAAAACTGTTGATATGCAATTTCAATTTATCGTCTATTATTAATTCTGTATTGGAAACCTTCATTATTCAAACTATTCCACTAATAACTTTAATCTACAGAAGGGGCAAATATGTTTATCGTAATTTGGGGGTGAACATAAAAGTATCAAGCATAGTCTTATCCCTTTAGATCCCTGATTTTCACGCATGTGCATCAATTCTACATGCATGTATTAATTCTACATTACTGATTTGATTGTTCAATGTGTGGGTGGAGTCAATATTAGAGTATGTGTAGTAGACTGAAAAATAATAGTAAGACATTCGTTTACATGGTTAATTAGCGGCTACGACCCTAGAGGCCTCTAGTGGCATTTGATGGGTGTTGGGGTTTGGGGTTGTGTTAGTAATAATCAAATCTTCCCCCTATTTTCAATTTTAGTTTTATAAAGAAAAATATTTTTTCAGCAATTAGTGAGATCCTTCTGTACAGACACCCCAGTTTGTTTTTAGGTTACTTAATACTCACTTTTATTGGGATTAGTGTTATATAGGGAAATATTATAAAAATATCTCAATTTCATCTAATGTTCATTATTTATATATGTATAGGTATCAAATGCACTTTGAAATTATAGTAACTGAATAAAAATAACAATCTATTACAGTATGTAAAATAATAACTCTCACAATAATAAGATATTGTAGTGTGATATTAAATTTTGGGGCACCTTAGAAACCAGAAATTATTAATATTATGTACCTTGACTTATTATAAAGCCATATTTCCTCAATACAAAATGTTCACACAAAATAGCTTAAAATCTGCCCAGGACTATAAAGTAGCATGATTAATATGTATCTGAAATATTATTTAAAAACAGGAAAAACTTACAGAATAGCTACGGGCAATGTATTTATTTGCGGATTAGCAAATCAAAAAGTAGCAGATACTGAGCAACATATAAAAAGAAAATCCCGAAATCTTTACATGTGAAGTATACATATATAATATATATACATATATGTGGCATTACCGTAAGAAAGCTGTTACAGACTGTTCTTCTCAAAAAGGCAGACTAACTTAAAAAGTAGCCGGAAAAAATTCACTATAGAGTTAAAGACTTACAGGCGAACAGACAAATAAATTATAGAATTTGCTGGCTGATAAAAAAGGTGGTTTTTATTTCTTTAAAATTGGTAGTATTGCTAGTACTCGTATAACATATTTAATACACCTAAAAATATCATATTACACTCTACTTTATTTTTAAGGGAAGGGTTTGGATTAATAAAATAAGTAATTATTTAACAAATACATTACATGTACATTATACGCATATTATATTGATATTAATCTAAATTAATGAGTGCAGAATACGTGGATATTGTGACAGATTCTCGCATAATAAAAAATTCAACTTTGCTGTTAGATTTAATTTTTTTTGTAAAAATCTAAAACTATTAGAAATATTTTTTACAATAATTTCGAAATCTTTTATCAGAGGCCTCGTTTTTTTCAAGCATATTGGTATAAAACCTTAAGAGAAACTTTGTAAAGTTTTAATACAGGTTTTAGGTCAACTGCCCACCTCGCAAAATAAGAATAAAAACCTTTTGACGAACATGTAAGGGATTTGAAAGGAAGCCCCTAGTACATAGTGAAACAAATAACAAGGCCTACCCAGGGATCTAAAGGGATAAAACAATGGCTGTTAAATTTATGTACATCCCAAATTATAATATACAAAATTAACTCTTCTGTAGATTACAAGTAGTGGTTGAACGTTAGAACTTAATGAACCAACCCATCAAACGTCAATAAAAGTCCCCGAAGTTTTTAACCCAACAAACAAGAAACGTTATTTTGAACCTTGGGGACTAGTGTGATAAACAGCCCAATGTCCCCACCCTCCCTGGGGCCTACTGAAGACTTTATAATGTAGCAGGTTTGTAATGTAATACCTTAACTTGAGTATTAGTATTTAACAGGTGCTTCCTTATAATTATCATGGATACACGGACAGGTGAATGTAGTTTTCATTTCCAGTATGCCTTCCGCTGGATTAGAACCGGTTTCAATAAAATCAAGTATTGCATAATATCACAGAAATTTTTCCCGAATAGTGAAATGAACATCATAAAATTATTACCAGATTTGTTAGCCCAGGCCTTCGGTTTTAGTCTTATAATATATCATTTTAAAATCTGAGGAAAGCTGTCTATAATATAATGCGATAAATAACTATTAAACTTTTCTATCCTTGAGTTTGAGTTAAGATATCGCTAACATGGAATACGGGAATAGTTTTAGGCTATTTTACTTTTATATTAAAGTCTTGAGAGGTTTTGGCTTATTTTCTAGCCAATTTTTCCTTGTTGAATAAAAAGCCACTTGATGAAAGTGACACAATCACTAGTTATTTAAAAAGCTCAAAATGCTGTGCAAAATTTCGCCTTCTTGCAAAACCTTGTTATAAATTAATTTTCATGTACAATATTAAACAATACACATACTTGATGTAATTCGTAAAGATAGGAATCAGAATTCAAAAAAAATCTATGGGTTAAAAAGAGTTTAGATAAAGAATGAAAAGAAATATAGTTATACCAGTGATCTTAAGGGTAAATTATAGTAGACGTAAATTGATGAACATCCCATGATGATAAACAAAACATCGCCCTTGTAGATTAAAACTTTTGGTTGAAAAGTATGGACACTACTTGTTTGTACCGAAAGTTTTCAACAAACTAATGAGAGAATATATTTGTAAAACTTTGGGTACCAATAAACAGACCAATGTCATATCTCTCCAGGATTTTGAGAATTTTTTTCAATGTCCTGGTTATAATGAACAACATATTGTACATAATTTCAACATATTTACCATTGGTTTTATTATACCAAGAATACGATATAATAGCACAATGGAAGATAAATTGATGTTTTCCAGAAGTTTTAATTGCGATATTCTTCTTTGAGGACATTTAACTCTTGGAGGTGGGGGGGGGGGGGGGGGGAGAAATGAATGTAGATTAGATAAATCTAATTTCCATTGTCCAATCCTTGTATCGGTTAACTGAATTTTTAAAACAAAAAGTAAACATTCAAATATTGAGAAAAAAATGAAGGACAATTAGTTTCATAATAAATGCAACAATGACAATCTTATAACTAGATAAATTGAACAGAGGTGAATTCTTTTTTAAAAAATTTGCCCCACTAATCCCTAGTGGGGCAAAATTGATTTCGTGAAAAATCCTCCAAAATTACATAAAAAATCTACAAAAATTAAATAAAATCTTATGTTAATAACCCTTCTATGATTTTGTTTAATTTTTGTAGATTTTTAATGTGATTTTGGTGGATTTTTCACGACAACAATTTTGCCCCACTAAGCGATTAGTGGGGCAAATTTTTTTTAAAGAATCCACCTCAGTAACTCATAATACAGACAAATGCTGATAGAAATCTTGATTCTATGTTTGGTAGTTATTGTCAATAATTCAATGAATATTACATTTTTTTGGCATAATAAAGCTGTCTATTTTTTTAGATTTGAAAATCTATCAATTTATGTCAGTCTAGAACTTAAAGACTTCTAAGTTAATTAACAGTAGCTCCGCTACCAAAAATACTAATTTAAAGGTAGGAGTATTTCTCCACGGGCTAACTAACCCTGAAGGGCTACCAAGTACCAAATATAACCCAATCTAACTTAAGTATTAAACAAAAATCCCCAAATCCTAATATGTTGGAGGGGGGGGGGGGGGGTGTTACTATGCTCAACAGAAACTTTGAAGGAAAACGCCAAAAATATTATTAGTTAACGGTGAAAAGTACAATTTTAATAGTCGAAAATTGTGAGACCATGTAAAATTATGTGGCTGACGGGATTAAGTTGGTTGGTCAAACAATTATTGTGTACACTTATATGCAGGGAGGGAGGGGACATTGGGCTGGTTAGCACCCAAAAGTTTTATAATAACATTTTCTTATTCGTTGGCTTAACAACTTTGGGGACATAAAATAACAACATATTAGATGAAGGAACTGTGTTGTAATTTTGACTACATGCAACATTTCGATGGTTTATGTAGATTTAAATGATGCTAAACATAAGGAGCTGCGGCTCATATATTAGCAGGAAGGGAGGGGACATTAGGCTGTTTATTAAACTATGTTTTATACAACAATTTCTTATTAGTTGGCTTAACAACCTTGCGGACTTTAAATGAATTTTGATTGGTTGGTTCATTAAGTTAAGTGTCCAAACTATTTAATAATTATTCTTAATCTACATAAGGGCTAATTTTATGTATCATCATTGGGGTGAGGATGTATAATATATCAATTTATCGGCCCTTGTCTTATCCCTTTTGATCACTGCATATATGGTATATGCTTTAAAATCAAATGTCAAACAAAGCACAGTTTCAAAGATATGCTAATAGAAGAAAATGAAACAAGAAAAAAATAGTATTAATATATGGTACTAATAAAAATCACAAAATCTTGTAAAATAAATTGATTTTAAGTTGTGACGGAGTGACACAAAGACATATCCTAGTTATGGAGTAGCCGCGCCTCAAGTCTGTAAGGCTGTTATGGTTATTTAATAGCAATAAGGCCTAGAGGGGTGAAATAAGTCATGCTTGCTACCAGGGGATAAGTTTCATAAAAAAATAAATGTACCCTCTTCTAATATGATAATAGTCATTTCTCGCATCGTATTATAAACAGCTTTCCGCGGATATAAAATGTACAATTATATTTTTTTAATCGCAGAAAACTGAGGTGGATTCTTAAAAAATGTGATTTTGGTGGGTTATTCACGAAAACAATTTTGCCCCACTGAGCGATTAAAAGGGCAATTTTTTTTAAGAATCCACCTCTAGACTAGAACAATTTAATTTTCAGAGAAGATGTCCCTGTGTCTTACTTCATGGTGTGATAACATTCCCATGTCCAAACAATTTGTATGAGAGAGAAATGGATATCAGAGAAAGTGTTAGAGAGAGAGAGAGAGAGAGTGTGTGTGTGAGAGAGAGAGAGAGAGATACCTAGCGAAACACAAAAAATTAATGGAATGAACAGAATGAGTTATAGTGCAGATGTCCTGTAATCAAAACAAAGAAAAGAAAAAAATATGCAAAATTTCATAGAAAATCACGAAATCTTTCAAAAATAAGTTTATGAAAAAAGACACAAATGAATAAAGGAAGAAAAGGAACTAGAAATGTTGAAGGTTGATCAAAGGAATTCTAATTATTTGAACACAAACTATCTCAATTTCAAATGCCAATCTTAATTTAATTGAATATTTAATAGATATTCCAAAACAAAATATACATTTCTTGCATTGTTGAAAGACTGTTTATTGTTTAATTCTACTGACGTTGATATGAAGAAAAAACTTTTTATTTGTACCAAAATGTGTATTCTTTCTAATTCCGCCAATAAATAGTTAAAAAATTAAATGTGTTTATACATATAATAACTTTGAATATAGTCGGATTGTTCCTACTGTGTTATTATTGGACCAATAATTTCCTAGTAAACCTGATATATTATTAAATCTTGGTACAGCAAACTGCAATATTATTTAGCTTAACAGTATATATCTCTTTTAATGGAATTCTAAGAGATATTTATATTTTTTTGTGTTATAGTAAGTTATATTAGATGCTTACCTCTTGTTTAAGAATGCCCAACATGGAGCTTAGAGCCTGCTGCACTAGCTTCCCTGCCCATCTCATCTGGTTCACACTAGCCTAGATAGATAGATAGATAGATAGATAGCTGAGAGCCTGCTGCACTAGCTTCCCTGCCCATCTCATCTGGTTCACACTTGCCTAGATAGAAATATAGATAGATAGATAGCTGAGAGCCTGCTGCACTAGCTTCCCTGCCCATCTCATCTGGTTCACACTTGCCTAGATAGAAATATAGATAGATAGATAGATAGATAACTGAGAGCCTGCTGCACTAGCTTTCATGCCCATCTCATCTGGTTCACACTTGCCTAGATAGAAATATAGATAGATAGATAGATAGATAACTGAGAGCCTGCTGCACTAGCTTCCCTGCCCATCTCATCTGGTTCACACTAGCCTAAATTTAAACAATTTTAGTTGCATAGCAGCTACGTTTTCAGTGGTTTCCCTCAATGTGACAAGTTGAACACAAAAAAGCCCCTCCCACCTTATTTTAACATTTATAGAAAATAAGGAGGAGTAGTTTTAATTGATTTTTTATTACTTAATGTCAGGTTTGGTTAGGTTATTTTGGTTATAAGATAGTCCTGTAGGATTAAGGCACAGCAGGTATAGGCCCCTCACAATCTTAGGTTCCACCTTATATTCACTTAATTTTAAGGGGGGGGGGAGACTTAAAAGTACTCAGCATAAAAATATTTACTACCAAAAACTATTTATTCGAGTAAGTAAGTTTAATACACTTTTAAAGAGAAGCTATGAAATTAAACATGGTGCAAATACCCGCCATTTTGTTTTCTATGCGCATTGTGAAGAAATGATAATTTATTTTCTTCTTTTGTCATTTCCTTATTATTTGTAAGTCATGGAAAATTGTAGTTTTTAACAATTTCAAATAAAACATTTTCTTGATTGTTTAGATAAATTAAAGTTACTTCTACATTAGAAATATATTTAAAAATTAACAAGAGTAAAAAAATGGGGGGGAGTATATTTGTCTAATTTATATTTTGATTTCAATAGGGGAATGGTACCATCCCACAAAATAGTTATAAAGACTTATGAGAATCCACCTTGTAAAGAAGAACCATATCGGTTCAGCGGTTAGCAAGACCCTTCGGTACAGACAGATAGACATCCTGTCACTGGATTGAATCCCCCCCCCCCTCTTTCTTCTTCTATTATTAATAATGGCTTTATTCTATTGACCATTAATTCTTGGTTTTTTTAAACTTACATAATCGTACTAAAATATGCCCGAATAATTAATTTTTCACGCCTCAATAATTCATTATTAGTTAGTAGGTACTCTTAAAGTATGATTCTTTATTTTTTGTGAATATTAGTGTGTGTTTTTAATTCTACGATTAAATAGACCTATTTCATTTAAGGATAAAAAAAAGCACTTGAGTTTTTAATGAAAGATTATTATTTTGAATTTATATTTCGATAAGCCTTTCCAAGCCCTAACTCCTAAATGTTTAAACATTTATATTTATAAGCATTTCTAACTTAATAAGTATAAGGTGTGGCACAATCCAACTGAAAAAGGCGGTTTCTCTCAAAGTGCCTTGTCGAGCACTTGAAAATAACCCTCCCACTTGTAGTTCTTAATAATCTTTTTTTTTAAATGTGGTGAGAAAGGTATTTGATTTTTTTATTAAGGTCGAGATAGGTTAGGTTATAGTGGGTACTGGGTAAGGACCTTGCAGGATTAAAGCCCCCCGCAATGATTGATAATGAAAAAATTAATCGGTCCTTCCTCCCATTTTTACATTTTTTTCTTCAAAATTATGGGTGGTTCAGTGCTGATCAGTGCACTTTTTGGGAAAGCACCGAAAAATACAACAATTAAGTGCGAAAAAAATCTTCAAATTTATTATTTTTGGTTAAAAACGTGATTATTGTTAGTACAGAAAAGTACTGTGGTTAGCAATTTCTTACAATGATAATTATGTCCATAAGTAGCTCTTCAAGTTAAACAGTAAGCTATTATACAGGAAAATCAGGTAATATCCTCTTAGAAATTTTTTTTCTGGCCGCAGCGCGCTCGGCTGCCTAACCTGCCTAGCCGCAGCGCTCGGCCCCCTTGCCTGCCTAGCCGCAGCGCTCGGCTCCCTAGCCTATAACCTAACCTAACCTAAAATAGTTGTTCGTTGTCGGGAGTGGGGAAGACTCAAATTTTCAAAATTGTAAATTTCTAAGAGGAGAACGCCGAAAATCTTTATGCTAGTTTAGTTTGTGAGGAAGCTTTATATACAAAGTGTCTAAAAAATCAGCCATGTGACGTCATAAAAATGAGGGATTTTCCATCTCTTTTTTGGAGGTTTCTTTCCCACTTCCCCTCTCATCCCTCATTTTTATGACGTCACATGGCTGATTTTTTTAGACACTTTGTAAAGCAACCGATAAATAACTACTTTTGTCGCGAAATAATTTTTGAAAAATATAACTTACAAATAAAGGAATATTTGGAACTGTGACTATGTCATCCTCTCCTCCAATTGAAAGATCTCGTCGAAATCTGAAAAAAAAACAATTGATCGAATTTTCAAAAATATTGGGTCATTTCATAATCTAAATCCTCATATAAATTAACAGGATGTCTGTATCGAAGGATCCTTCTCAACGCTGAACCGATATGGCTCACCTTTACAAAGAAGAGACAATGGACGATAAATTTATGTGCATTCCCAATGATGATAAACAAAATTAACCCTTCTGCAAATTTAAACTATCAGCAGAAAAGGTTTCGACCAACTAAACAAAATTCAAATACAGTAGCAAAGGTCAACTAAAAAGTTGGTTATAAAACTTTGTGTACCTCCAGTGTAATTTACAATCCCCATCCTACTATGCAATGAAATTTTTATACCTGTAGGATTTCTTGATATTATATTTGACAGTTGAGCCATCTTCAGCAAACTCTACTCCCTCCTTGGACCAGGTCTCCTCCCAGGTGTAGGGTCCCATCTAGATAGATAGATAGATGGATAGTTCAAAGTTGAATTGATTCATTAGTATTAATATTGATAGATAGATCTTTATACTTATATTTTTTAAAATTATTTAAAAGTATATTTTATTTAAAAGATAAGACTATGGACGATAAATTGTAAATATAATTATCCATTCTGTAGATTAAAATTATTGGATAAAAAGTTTGATCACTGTTAGTATGTCCTAACCACCAAGGATTAGATAAATACAGAGGGAGACAAGCTAAGATTTATAGAACACACTTTGGATTTAAAAGCGATGAATTAAATTAAAGAAACCATATTTTCCTCTTGTACTTTAAATATTTACAATTATATAATTGAACAAAACACTCAAAAAAATTATAGAAAACATATTTTTAGAAATTCAAAGCGTAGCTTTCTTACAATTTGAATCTGTTCGTACATCAGTCTCATACTTACTCTCTAAACCTGGCCATAGACATCTATAATACGAAGTAAAACTATATTAACCCCATTAAGATTTCTAAAAAGGACAAAAGGGGTAATTAGCTCACTGTTCTTGTAAATTGTATAATGAATTATTTACATTCATGTGAAATTTGTCAAACTATGGTAATTACGATGCTTATTATTGTGTTGTTTTAATTTTCCTGAACCATTAATTGCTTTTGTAAAGTGTAACATAATGTTATTTATGTATCTTTTTGCAATTTTCCTTTAAAGGAGCAAAATTAATAGGTAAAATCAGAGGCCAACTACAACAAAATTTAAATTAGACGCTGCATTAAATGTAAATTTAAATGGTAATAAATAAATCATTATAATTAAACATAGATCATCTTTGCGCAAGGTTAGTGACTAACGACGGACGTACAGACGTACGGAATAACCTTGTCATAATGCAGCTGGACTATCAACAATCCGGTAAACTTAAATTTGTATGTAACTAATCTATCATGACAAATTCTTTTTTTAAACTTGAAAAAAAAGATTACACTCATGTTGCAATAAAAGAGATTATATTAGAGTAAAATGTTCCAAAGCAGAAAATTAGATTTTAATTTGGTATTCTAATTTCTTGATTTTTAAAAGTAAAAAAAAAGGCTTAAGGTTTTTGATTTTTATTATACCTTTTCAAACTTAGTATTAGGAAAAATATTTTTTTCTTAGTTATTGATTAGACTGCTGAAATTTTGATTGAAGAATCGTATGACCACTTAACATTCATACTTACATCTAAGAATGTCCGTCTGTCTGTCCGTTTTGATGTAATGTTGTCATCTTGTTTTTATTATCAATTTGTAAAAGTCTAAATTCCAAGTTTATGTTTGTGAAAAAGTTTGAAAGAAACTGTCCCTCAAATTAATCTCTTTTGTCCAAACTTAATTTCAAATCATGGTAGCACCTTGGACGATAAATTAGCAGGGAGGAAGGGAATATTGGACTTAAATTATACTATACAGTAAAATACTAGAGGGAGAAAGGGTTAACTAACTGTATCTCGCTATCGCATCTGCCTTGTGCAACCTTTTTATTGGGCCATTGAAAATCAACCAATGGTGTCGCTTATATTAACAAAGCCAAGTAACACAAAATAATTTAGAAGCAAACGAAAGAGGTCTTTGAAAAAGGAAGGGAGGTAGTTGTCTGCATATACATCTATACTATAGATCTGTTAATTATACTAGTACCCAAAGTTGTATAGTATATTAAAAAATATCAGTGTCTGAACTCTACATCAATAATCTAAATCTACAAAGGGAGTAATTTTGTTTATCATAATTGATGATGAACATTAATGTGTTGTCAATCGTCTTATCTTTTAAATCCCTGTTAAATTACCGTCAAATTGCAATGCTGACGTCATGAATTAGCAAAGTAACTCTATATAAAAGTAACAGGACCTTTGTTTCTGTCTGTCTGTACCAAATGATCTCGATAACCACTAAACCAATATGGTTCTCCTTTACAATGTAGCTTCTTATAGGTCCTGGGAAGGTTTATAATTATTCTTAGGTAGAGTACCAACACCCTCCCTAGAGAAATCGCATTTAGAAAAGAAATGACTTACTGACTTAAATATAATAGTAGAACCTTTGTCATGATATAATTATGATTGCCTGGAACGAAAACTCCAATATACACTCTTGGGGAAGGAATACATGAAATAAAAGCAAATTTCAGGCTTATCCTTTTGGAATTATTATCCTTGATTATTCTTGACTTTTAGATCATGTGTACACTTTTAATCTACAGATGGCTTTTGTTAGAGTTAGATAGATATATAATGGATAGATAAAACTTAAAATATAAAAATTACTGTTTAAGCAATTAAGACTCGCATCTACTTAAAAATTAGGGCCTGCTATTCTTGACAATGCACGAAGATACTGCTAAATTTTATGTGAAAAAATGTATATAAATAACCATACCCTGATGATGTTTATTAGGGTGGGTCGATTTTGAACATTTTTTTTCTGAGGCCAAAGCGGGGATCTGCACTCAATTTATATAGATATAATACACCTCTGGATGATTTAAAATTTATCCTAAGTCTTAAAACCGCTGACGACCAGACATTCAATTGTATAGCTATTTGTAAATGGGAGTCAAAAATTTTTTGAATCAGAACTATGGCTTCATGGTGCTCCCTGGCAATGACTTGAGGAGCTGAGTCAGGAACTTTTGTCCCTTTCAAAAAATCTCGTTCCTAGCCTGAGAAAATCTAAAAAACCTCTACAAATTGGACAATTCTCAATAAACCTTATAGTTCTGATTCAAAAAAAATTTTGAATGTCGTCTTTGCATACTAATAAGTAATGAATTATATTTTTAAGTGGTCGTGTTCTAAAACTCAATTTTTTGAAATTCTTTTTCGGCCAGAAATGTTTTTAAGGTTAATTTTATCTCTTGCATATCCCCGCTTTGTCTAATTCCGATATGAACCCACCCTAATGTTTATGCCAATAAACGAAAAATTTCGGTGCCTGATGTGTTGATTTTTTTCCTTGTTGGGGAATAGAATAGTTGGTGCGCGTCCTTTTTATGAATATTAGGGCCTGCTAGTCAGACAAAGTAACTTAGAAGTTAAATTTAAATTAAAAAGTCACTTAATTTGTCCTCTTGGTGCTCAAACACACAAATTCCCAGACTGGTACAAACATACACATGTCCTTTTCAAGGTTTAATTAATTTACTATTGTTTCATATGTGTAGTTCTTTTCTAAATATATGTACAATAAGCTTATCTAAATCAGTTCTATAAGACAGGTCAGCTAGCTAGAGTCTAGATATAGAATAGCAGCGCAACTCTAGAAAATACAAATTACCTCAACAAAAAACGGCTTCTCCCCCTTGAGAAATCCAGCAGGATTTGTTGTGTTGAAAAAATATACTCGGAGCAAAGGTTTTGCTGGAGGGTTCATCCATACGTCTGTCACCTGTCCACCAGACCTAAATACGAATAATAGAGAAGCTGCGCTACTAAAAATGTAAACCTTGGATAGAGTAATGAATTAATTATCTAAAAGATTGACAGAAATAAATATTGATAGATAAATTCATAGATTGATTGATTGATCGACATATTGATATATAGATAGATAAATAGGAAGATTAATAGATAGTTCGACAAACAGATTGATAGATTGATTGATTAATAGATTGTTAATAGATAAATAGATATGTATAAAGATAAATTGATAGACTGATGTATTCATAGATAAATATATGGATAGATAGATAAAGAAGCTTTTTATAGTGCCTATAAAAATGACGTCATACTTGCCTATCATTGGTAAATTAAAATGTAGTGTATTGTCCTATCATTGGTCATTTGTATTGTATGACGTCATTTTTTTTAGTCCCTATAGATATAAAGAGCTTCTAGATAAATAATATACTAAAGACTAACCTTAATGGAAGCTCTTTTTTAATAAGATCAGCAACTAGATTATTAAATAATAGGTAGACTAATATTCCCAATATTAAGCACGTAACTCCCAATACTAGCAACACACCTAAAATAGAAAAGAAATAAGAATAACTGTTATTTCAATAATAAATGTATATGTATAGATGCATAACCCAGACAATTACCTTGCCCAAGTGGTGGGGACCGTTTTCAGCTGGTAGCAAATTGTTTTCTTCTTGTGTGTTTTTGTTTGTTGCGACTACACTATTTTTATATTTCCGACGCTATTGGCCAATATTCAAACACCCAATTGTAATTCGACACAGTCGTGGGTAGAGTTACATGTAGCCCATGCCCCCTCTATTCTTTTACTTTAATATTTAACTCAATTTCTCGATTACTTTAAATCATTTTTTGTCAAATCTTAACTTTTAAGCAGGGTTAGGAAGCCGCGCCTCAGCCGCGCATAAGCCTCAGTTTTAAACCTGCTTGTGAGCAGAAAAAGAAATTTTTGAAAGAAGGATTGTCTACTAAAGAGACAGTTTTATACATCTAGCTAAATTTTATAGTGATAAAATGACGATTTCACTGAGGCTTACACGCGGCTTACGCGCGGCTTCCGATCCCTGCTTTTAAGTTCAATATAGAAGCTTTTGAAATAAATAAAGCTATAAACCTAAAAATCTTTTTTTAAAAGTGGTCATGGTTGATATAAATTCGACATGACGATAATTAAATCGCATTTAAACCTAGGTCTTGTGTTCATTTTTGTAAGTAAATTTAGCAAGAAACCATATATAAGAAAATTCAAGGCCAACCACTTTTCATTATCAATATAGAGAATCTTAGAGGACAAACAAATATAGAAAAATCGGGTATAGTCTCTTTCATGACAACGCCTCTTAAGGGGCGTTTCGTCGTATTTTCACAACAGCTTTTATTCTATTTTTAGCCCCTGAGGTAGACTCTAACTCTGAGAGACAACCACCTTACCTAACTTAACTTAACCTATCAAAAGCTACTGTGAAAATACGATGAAACGCCCTTTAAAGGGCATTGTCACTATACCCGAAAGATCTAATGTAATCATTTATATGTTTAAAAGGTTTTGATTTTTATCTTCTCTCCAACAAAAAAAAGGGGGGGGGGGGGGGTCAAAAACAATCTTAGAATCCGAAAAAAAAATTGTATTTCTTAAATTTCAGATTTTATAAAATAATTTAGTTTTAGCATCAATTAGATAAATATAATTCTCATGGTAGAAAACATTAGTAAAACAAGGATGACAAACATTCACAAAAGAGAAGATCAACAAATTTGACAGATGGAAAAACAAACAATTACAATTACGGAGTAATTGCACTCTAAAAAATATAAAAATGTAAATTCCAGTGTGGCTTCGAAACCGATGGATTAAAACCGGTTCATAGCAATACTGAAAAACCATTTTCCACGAATAATAAGATAATTATCAAGAGTCATTAAAAATTAAAATGATAATATGTTCAAGTCTCAATAAATATATTATTACATTTTTATGCCTAATCAATCTAGAAATCACCATTCTAATAAGCAAGACTTTAGAATAACTATATATTGTTAGAGCTATCCGTTACAGACTTTAGAAGCGATACTAGGCATAGAAAAGATTCTCTTAAAAAAGTCATTAGAACTTTTTTCAACATACAATTTCAATAATCATCAAATCATCGTTTAAAGTATAAAAACATCAAATGGTTGGTAATATACGCAGCGCAGCTACTCTAGATTCTTTACTATTTTTTTAAATTTTACTTTATAACTATCCTACGAAAATGTCATTTCAATGATTTATTGAGAATACTTGTCATAAAATATTTTTAAATTTGTTTATATCCTTACTGTATTTTAATTTGCTATTCTTTTATTTATTCAAATGTTGTTTCTTATTTATTCATTTTAAAAGTTGTGGAAAAGTTATGTCAGTTAAACTTTTTGTCTGGAACTAATTGTCCTTGGTTCAGAATATTTTTGCGTGAGCGTATTTATTAGTGCAGAAATCCAAGTGTGCAAAATCCTTGATAATTTTTTCGCAAGAGTTTTTGTAAAACAACTGTTCATTTATAAACAGCAAAGTTTTTTTCATTAATTTGTTTTAATTATAACTATGAATATTCATATGATATTAAAATGATATTTTTGTCTGCCTACATATATTATACTGGTGGCCTCTAGATGCACTTAAGGTGGGAGGGAGAAGATTTGAATTTTAAAAATAAAATGTAAAATAATTGGGTGGAGGGTCATCTTGATGGGGTGAAGATACTCTCCCCAAAAATAGTTAAAAACCTTCCTTTTACCTAAAAGAAGCCTCACTGTAAAGGAGCACCAAATCGTATAGCGGTTTGTGAGATCCTTAACTACAGACAAAAAAGCTTACAACTTTATATAATAGAATTGTACGTCTAAGAAGATGAACTAATATAGCTGAAGTAGAAGGATTTATAGCGTGTCTGATTTTTAGTTGAAATGTATGGAAACTATTTTTCGCATGAGAATTAACTAGTAGTGGATAGTTGGCGAATTTTTTCACACGTCTTTTTTTTGCAATTGCACACCGTACGTGTTCATTTATATAGGAATACGTTTTAGTAAAATTTAGCTGAAGAAAAAGGTTAAAAATATTTTTAAAGTCAACTGGATTTTTCTTATATACTAACAGAGACTTGCACAAGTGGGGGGATGGCCAAACCCTACTGGAATTTAAGGGGATGAAAAATATTTGTTTTACTTTTTAGTATGTTGATTATGTAGGGAGGGGGGGGGGATGACTATAAAATACACCAACCTCAATTTTGGCTTAGGGAGGTTTAAAAATCATATGGAGGGTATCAAAATTTTCGGGTGCACTTCGACCCCCCCCCCCTGCAAAAACTGAATGCACGCCATTGCACTGTATAGTAATCTGGTTTATGTATCCAATTAAACTTGATTTCTTTATTGACTTTATGGTCATTACAATATTGCACTGACCTTGCAATCAAAATACATATCATTCTATTTTACAGAGAAGCTTCTAACCACACTGTTAAGCGACATCTTTACTTAAGAATTATACAGTACTAAACCATAATTGGATTGCAAAGCATTTTCATAAGTTTAATTAGAAAGGTATTTTCAATTCTTGAACTATTAAAGCTACATATCAGCAGTGGGTACAAGATATATTGTAATGGCTGCACCATAAGTTTACATCCGACCACATTAATGGTCAGAAATTGTACACATTGGAAAGAAAACGCAATGTTGCATTCCATTTCAAGCCAGCTTTAAAAATTCAAATAAACAGATAATAAATAGATAGACACAAATCTTGGTCTGCAAAAATGTATTATTAAGGTAGATGGATTATTGTAACTAGGGTAATAAATCTATTATTGGAAACTAATCCTTTGGTTAGATTTGTAACAAATTTGTCAGTTTTTGTAGTTTTAATCATAGTTGTTTCACAAACCACATGTAAACAAGGATGATTAGATTCAATGCAAGTCAGGGATCTTACGGGATAAGACAATAGACGCTAAATTGGTTTATATTTGGCTTTTATTTGAAAAGCAAGTCATTTTTTATATATCTCGCAAAGAGAGAGGGGACATTGAACTTTTATTCAATCGTGATTGGTTGGCTCAAAATATAAGTGTTCAAACTTTTCCACTTATAATTTTATGCTACTGAATAGTTCATCAATTTATCGTCAATTGTCTTATCCCTTAAAGTCCCCGCTGTATAGTCCGACGGACAAAGTGAAATACACGATAGCTGCACTCTGTCAACAAATATGTTGTACTATATTGATTAAAAGCGTTTGATCACTAGTCATGGATAAATAGATAAGTAAGTTGTTATTTAAATGGAATCAGTAATCACAATGAAAGAGTTAATAACTGTTAGATTCAATAGTGCCTGAAATTCAAAATATTAATGGAGAAAATGAAATGTTTTCTGAGGAGTGCTGAGATAATTTTTATTTACATTTCCGTGGACAATTCATATTATACAAGGTTTTTCTGATTTCGATTGAAAATTTGGATTTAGGGAAATGAATAGCCTTTTAAAGTATTTCTTAATATAAAATTTTGGCTATTTTTGAAACATTTAATTACTAGATTTAACCACTAAACCACAATGTCATTTTAAAACAAATAGAGCGAAACTTTTTAATAGCTTTAATCATAAATGCATCGCAATATAGACAGCTGTGTTCAGCGTATAAAAAAACGAAAAATTATAGGATCCATGCCAGTTTTGTTCGACTTAAGGAGCCAGGGCCTGGGTCAATAAAACTGTTGTTAATTTTAAGGGTTTTTTATTTGTAAATTTTTTTTATAATACGATACAACATATAAATTCTCAGTATGGCTCAGAACCGGTTATAATCCAGCAGTTATTAATCGGTTTTGAAACCCTACTTGAAAGTTTATCTTAGTAATGATATTTTTTACATATAATTATCAGGGCTTAATAAATCAAGTAAATATTTCGTTACTAAGCAAAATATCATTCTTGTTTTTGTAATTTAAAAATTAATAAATGTTGTCAATCTGTAATTGTCTAAAAAAAACATTGTAATATCAGTTAAAACAAATATAAAAATTTTTTAAACTTTCGTATTTTAAAATTAGCCTCCAATTTCCTACTTTCTTGGATTTTATTAAGACTAGAGGTCTAAAAAATTTATGAAATGTTTCCTTATTCATATTAAAATGGCTTTTCTGGAATTTTTTTCTTTTTCAGCAACCTTTAAGTTTAGGTTATAAAAAATAATACTGCTACAAAATTAAAAGTTTTATTAATATTTGATTTTAAGAATAAATTGATAACTTCTTAACTTTTAAAAAAACAATTGTAAGACTCAACAAAACCCCATGTGTACAAAATATCTACTGTACAAAATCTGAGACTGAAGTAACAACCCATCAAAACAAGTTTTCTTAAAAATAAGCCCAAAGGCATCTTATACACTTATAAAAGGCTTTGAGAACAATAATACATACAGATGGGTCTATACGCTGTGGATATAATTTAACCAAAATATTGTTTTCATGAAAGTATACCAAACATATTAAGGAATAATAAGATCTTAAATTATGATTAGCAAAATCATCATTTTTGCATATTAAAATTATTTGATAAAAAGTTTTTACAATGCTAGATTGCACCAACCAATCAATATTAAAATTTTAGTCTAAATAATGAGAGAAATTGTAAAAATAAGTACCAGTATAATCTACAGTCCCTTCGAATATGAGCTAATTGCTTATTTTTGCGATTTGCGTAACTGAAAGCACACAGATTCTCGTACTTTGAAAGGCCTCATTCTACAGGCAGAAAAAGTTAAATACTCTTCATTAGATTGTCAAATTTATTACTAAAAAGAGTGAGAAAGTATTTAAAGTAAAAATGTTTGAAATCACACCCAATCAAATAATTGAGAAATATTGTTAAGATATAAATATATTACAAAGTGAATTTTATGTTAAATATCCTATCATATGTAATACTTTGATTTTTGACTAAGTTTTATCTTCTTACATTATATTTTATAATATTTAAATTATAGAGTAGCTACGCAACTAAAAATTGCTTCATGTAAATATAATTTTATACCCTTGTTATGAGATATGTTTATGTTAACTAATAATACCCAATTTCCGTTTGTTTCATTCATTATATATAACCTATTTTCCCCTTCATTATACCTTCTTAATATGAGTCACACACTGTGTTGTAATTTTAATTTTCGATAGAGTGGGTAGCATCTGTCAGATTTTAAATAACATTGAATATGATTTCTTATCTAGATATAAAGATTCTACATTAAATGGTAATAATTACGAAAATCCGTATTATGAAATTGATCTGTCATGTTCATATTTTAATAACAAACAATTTATTGAAAAATGTAAGCAATTTCAAACATTAAAATTTCTTTCTTGGAACATTCAGAGTCTTAATAGTAAATTTATTCAGCTTAAAGAATATATAGATCATTTAAAAGAAAATAAAGTTACAATAGATGTAATATCTTTGCAAGAAGTCTGGACTATTTATGACCAAGATATATTTAAAATAGAAGATTATATCTTTATCTATAAGTGTAGAAAGAATAAAGGGGGCGGCGGGATAGCTTATTATATTCATAAAAATCTAAAATTCAAAATATTAAATGAATTGTCAACATTTGAAGAAGGCTTATTTGAGTCACTCACAATTCAACTTGAATATAACAAAGAAAAATTTATTTTGAGTAATGTCTACCGGCCTAATACTTCTATAATGGGATTTACTGAATCTCAACAAATGGATTTTTTTATTGATAATTTTTCTAACCTACAAAGTAAATTAATGTCTTTTAAATGTGCCTCTTACATTTTCACAGATTCTAATTTTGACATTTTAAAATATCATTGTCATGAAAAAACAAATGATTTCCTTGAAAATTGCATTGCAAATGGTTTTTTATCTTTGATAACGAGACCAACAAGAATTTCTAGGACATCAGCAACATGTATTGACCAAATTTTTACTAACGCAAAAGATAATAGTTTTCATTCAGGAATTTTATTAAATGATATATCTGATCATTTCCCAATTTTCACAATAACACCTTATTCATATAAAGCAAGTAAAGAATCTTGTATTTTTACAAGAAATATTAATGAAGAAAAAATTACTGGGTTTATCAATCTATTAAGAAATGTTAATTGGGAAAATGTAACTAACAGTTTAGAACCTCAACATTGCTTTAATAAATTTTATGAGCTTTTTAATGAATTTTATGAACTTTCTTTTCCTTTACAAAAGATTAGAATTAATAAGAACATACATAAAATTGAAAAATTTATGACTGATGGTTTAATGAGATGTAGAGATAAAAAATTTGAATTGTCAACGTTAAGTATTAATGAACCAACTGCTGATAATATTAGGATGTATAATAGATATAGAAATGTCTATAATCGTGCAATAAAAACAGCTAAAAAATTGTATTATTGTAATGAGCTAAAAAAATGTAAATCTGACTTGAGGAAAACTTGGGATATTATTAGAGATGCAATCCGAAAAACAAAAGATAAAGCAACATGTATCAATGAACTGAAGTTTAATGATGCTATATATTTAGATAATGCAGAAATTTCTGAGAAATTGAATGAACACTTCACTTCTGTAGCAAGCAAGATATCATCTAAAATAAATCCTTCTAACATTGATCCGTGTAGCTATATACCTAATTATAATTCCAGTTTTAAAATGCATACAATAAACCCAAATATAGTCACAGATATTGTTAAAAAAATGGGAAATAAACAAAGCATGGACATTTTTGGCCTGTCAAATTCTTTTTTAAAGAAAATAATTTCTGTCATTGCCCTTCCTCTCTCTCATGTCATTAACCAAACTATTTTAACTGGAAAAATACCTTCTGAATTAAAAATTGCAAAAGTTATACCTATTTTTAAGTTAAAAGGGAATAATTCTAATGAAAAAGCTGATCCATCAAATTATAGGCCAATAAGTTTATTAGCTATTTTCTCAAAAGTTTTAGAAAAAGTCATTTATCAACAACTGTCGTGCTATTTGATTAGAAATAATATCATTTTTGAACATCAGTATGGATTTCAATCAAAAAAGTCTACAATACACCCTGTGATACACCTCTTAAATTATATAGCTGAAGCAAAAAACGATAATAAAACTGTAATTGGAGTCTTCTGTGATCTTGCAAAATGTTTTGATACAATTCCACACTCTATTTTAATTAAAAAGTTGTCAAAAATTGGCATTAATGGCGTTGAACTTGAATGGTTTAAAAATTATTTAAGTAATAGACAGCAATTTGTACATGTAAACAATACTGACTCAAGAAAGCTGAACATAGATAGAGGTGTCCCACAGGGCTCTATTTTAGGACCAATTCTATTTTTAATCTACATAAATGATCTTAAAAACTGTACTGATTTATTTACCCTATTATTTGCTGATGACAGTAATTTTTTAATTTCTGGTAAAAACTTTACAGAGATTAAACTGAAATTAAACAATGAACTTAAAAAGATATCCGATTGGTTTAGGAGTAATCAAATGAGCTTAAATCCTGATAAAACTAAAATCATGATATTTAATAAAAATGAAAATACTATTGATTGGAATGCTCTTAATATTAAGCTAAACTTTAACAATGAAAATGAGTTTGATCCTGAGAAAATAAAAATTTTAAATTATGTCAATTCAAGTAGCAATATTCCTGCAATTAAATTCCTAGGTGTATTTATAGATCCTTCTTTAAATTTTAAATATCATGTAGAACATTTACGTAAAAAGATTTCTAGTTCCTTATTTCTTATAAATAGAGCTAAACATATACTGAATTTAGATAGCAAAAAAATGCTTTTTCACTCACTTATAAATAGTCATTTACTTTACTGTTTACCTGCCTGGAGTTGTGGTCTTAAATCTACTATGGAACCATTAATTAAAATGCAAAAAAAGGCAATAAGAATTATTTTTAGTAAGAAACACATCTCACACACAATGCCTTTATTTAAAAAAATGAATGTCCTTCCTTT
Source organism: Acartia tonsa (assembly GCF_053477335.1). NCBI lineage: Eukaryota > Metazoa > Arthropoda > Copepoda > Calanoida > Acartiidae > Acartia > Acartia tonsa. The sequence goes on along the minus strand of NC_137264.1, from coordinate 23,662,678 downwards.
ACATGAATCAGCTAATTATTTGAAATTATTATTTATGTATGATTTTATAAACAGTAAGCTACCAAGTTCCTTTCAAGGTACATGGCTTCGCCGTAATCAATTACATACCAGAAATCTTAGAAACTCTAATATGTTTGATGTTAAAAAACCGAAGTTTAAATCTATTGAAAGATTTCCTAAGTATCATTTTCAAGAATTATGGAATAACCATTGTAATAATGATTTATTAACCCACAATCAATCAAGAAAAAAATTTATAAAAAATCTAAAAGAATCTTTGTTATCAAGCTTAACTTTAGTGTGTAACAACCCATTATGTCAAGAATGTAGATAAAATTGTATTTCTTTTCAATATTGTTTGAAATCTGATAAATCAATCAAAATCTATTTGTTGAAATGTTTTTTTAAAATTTCTATTATTGCAATAATGGTGTGAGACTTGTATGCCCTAATCAATCCTTCCTAATATCATTCTTTCCTCTCCAATATGATTTTATTTATTGCTTATTATCTTTTTTCTATTTATTTGTCTTATCTATATGGCCTGTATGAAAACAATGTGTGAATACACATTACTGCATACTTCCTAGTTTTTAGGAAACTGCCATTTGGGAAGAAATTTTTTTTATAAATTAACCATATCAATAAAATTTGACTGTATATATAAATGTATATAATATTCATTTAATTCATTTATTATTTTGTTGTTTTTTTTCTATGTATGTACACCCAAGAATAATAAATCTAATCTAATCTAATCTAATCTAAATCATTGGTTGAAAATTTTGGACAGTGATAGATTTAATAGAAGATAATAAAGGTTTAAACAAAGAATATGTTTAATTAATTGACAGATTTTAAAATTATAATAAAATATTAAATTATCAATTTTAAGATTATTTTAATCTAAAGGGATAGTTTTGTTTATTACTATTTGGTATACATATTAATTATCATCCATTGTCTTATCCCTTAAGGTCCCTGCGACTTATTACATACAAACTCATAACATTAACTTATATAAAACCAATTCTAACTTGTAAAACAGCAAATATATATTTATTATGAAATAGCGAAGTAAACGCTACAATACTAGCGGTTGTAGTAATTTGTTTTTTGGGGGGAGTTATATTCTAAATTGTCTCTTCTTAGAAGGGGGGGTGGGGAGGTATGTTTAGAAACCTTGGTTAATAAACTAAAACCGATCTAGGAGAGTAATGTAAGGTATTCCTACGGATCTCAAAAACATCCATTTTAATTCACATTATAAAAAAGTAGTATATATATCCGCTAAAACCTTGTAAACGGCTATATTGATTAACCCACAATTTTAGAGAAAGTTAGATATTGGCTAAGGGAAAGTTTCAAACTATTTAGAAAGGGGTTCGTCTACCCTCACCCCCCTAATAAAGTTCCCTAAGGAAAAAACAATAACCCATCCATCCTCCAAGTAAAAACGTAGCAGGGCACCACCCACAATTTCTAGGGGCGAAGCATTTAATTCAAAAAAGACCAATTATTTTGCTTAAATAATATTAAAGTAATTATCTAGATTTGAAAAACATTTATACACTTGTTTCATAAACATTCTTAAAACAAGCTTGTTATTACTTTCTCGCCTCGCACCATATATAGCAGCAAACCTTCTCGTTAACGTATGTCCAGACGTACGTTAGTCAAAAAGACTCAGGGATCTTAAGGGATAAGACAATGGACGATTGATAAAAAAATCAAAGATTATTTACTACCCCTTTTGGTTGAATTGAATACCAATCAAGATTTTTTTAAAAGTACCCAAACGAATAATAGAACATTTTTATAAAAAGCATAGCCGTTCCTGATATCTTAATATATACACAATTAAACAAATGTTGCTTTCCTAAAAAGATTCGCATTTAATCCTAAATTATGTAACACATCTGCATAAATTTGCTCTTGTAAATAAAAGATGAGATTAATATCTTAATTTATGCCATTAATTTAAACATGCCATTTTTGAGAGCGATAGCTATTCTATTATTAGGGTATGTCCGTACTTCAATTTGCAGGGAGGTATGGGACATTGGGCTCTAGATCAAACTAGTCCCCAGAAATTTATCTCCTATTGGTTGGCTCAAAATTTTTGGGAATTTTTAAATGTTGATTTAGATGTACAATGCACAAACTTTCGGTGTTCAAAATTTTCCACCAATGAAATCTACAGGAGCTAAAATTCAAGTTTTAAAGTTTCATTACAAATACCTGTACAGACTAATAAATATATATACACACCCTCTAAGCTATATTTGTTTCTTTATTAAAGTAATATTTTAAAATTTGCTGTCTTTCTTAGTTAAAACCTGCCCAGAAGTTTTTGTAAGCTTGCACAAAAAAAAATCAGTTAGCGAGATCTTAAGGGTCATAAATATATCTTTTTCATACTATAAAATATACAAATTTATTTGACCACGATTCCATGATTTTTAAGGAAGTTTATTATCAGTCCATGAATGGTTTTGAGCTATTCGAAGGGGGACAAGGACACCTTCCTAAGAGATATGGCCCCAAGAAAGTCGAAGCAACTGGTAACTGTAATAATTCCTATACAAAAAATCAATATGAAAATAATTTGAAACCGTTAAAATTTTTGGCAAGAGTTGAGTAAAATTAAATTGAGTGAAATCAATGAAATTTTTAATCCATATATATAATTATCTATTTTTAGTTCGGTATACCCAGGGATACTCTGGTAATTTACACTGGTACCCAAAGTTTTATAATCACGATCTCTCATTGCTAATATCTTTGGGTACTTAAATCAAACCTTGTTTGGTTGGTCCAAACGTTTCCAACAAAAAAATTTAGTTTACAGAATCGGTAATTTGATTTATCATCATTGGAGATGTACATCAAAAGTAACGTTTACTGTCTTATTCACTGAGTTCCATTGCATTGCATGGGTATAAATATACATAAACATATTTATTGATAAACTAAGCACTTTTTGCCTATTAATTTTGCTTGAAAAAAGTTTCTGTCTTTGAATATACTGGCATACTATTATGAACAAAGGGTTATAATAGAAACTAGTTTCCCTCTAATTAATCTTATACACCAACCAAAAACAAAATACAAGAATGTTAATAACCATAAATAATACCACAGCAGGCCGTTAAATAGTGTTTTTAAGCTATTTATATAATATTCTTTATATGGCATCAGTAGCCAATTTGAAAAAAGTTAACCTTTTTTTCAAAAAATCCAAAAAAAATTGCTTTTTAAAGCAAATCTACAATTGTAAAAAATATTTAGTTTTTCAAATAAAAAACTTTTAAAGTGGCAAAAAAAGTTAAATAATTACTTATTTAAGATACAGGTAAATATAAAAAATAAAACATAATTAAAACCCATTGTTAAAGTTAAAACAAGGATGACAACATCAACAAAAAATCAAAGATTTTAACGAGTTATAGAGCAAATGTGGAATTTTCGACAATAAATTTCCGACAAATATTTTTTCATTGGGTGAGATAATGATTTCAAATTCATGATCATAAATTTTTTTTGGAGAAATTTTATTAAAGAAAGACAAACAAAATACAAACAGACACTAAAGAGATTGGGAAAAGTTTTCTAATCAATGGATAATCCGTTTATAATATCTCAAACAACTTGCTGCAAAGGTTTTAAAAACGGATTTTTATAAAAAAAAAAACAATGTTATGTTGAGATTTTTGTTAACCAAAGAAGTTAGAAAATGCTTCACAATCACTTTAATTAAAGAGTATTGACTAACTTCTGTAAAATTGATAACTTTATAAAAATTTGGTCTCTAAAATTAAAATAATAAAAACCTAGTTTTACAACAGAAATTCACGTAAATTGTAGTGCTATCAAAAAGATCAACCAGATTTTAAATAAAAACATTTGATTTCTTTTTTATGCCACCCAATACGTTTTTTTTGGGACAATACAGTATTTAGACTTTGCAAGGGCAAATTGTGAAGATTAAAGAAAAATAAAAAATAGAGAAAATTTGAATATTTCTTACATAAAAGCAACAGGATGTTTGTGCGTATGTCTGTCTTCTTGTGTGTAACGAAGAATCTCGATAATCGTTGGATATCCTTTACAGTAAAGCTTAGTATAGATCCATGGAAGATTTATAACTATTTTTAAAAATAATATTCAACATCCCGAGAGAAATCACATCTGCAATAAAACCAACCTTAAAAAATTAACTTAAAAGAATTGAAAGTGTATCGACTTAATCTCCCCAAATGACTCGAATGCACCTAGAGGCCTCTAGAGGCGAAGCTGCTAGTTGAAAATAAAGTAGTAATATTTTTTTATGTTGTTTTTAATAAAAGATCAGCGAAATGGCCGGTTTACACAATAAGAAAACTCTTTAGGTTGGCTTTATGCTATTTTTCTTGGGAAATTATAAAAATATCTTTATCTAACATCCAAATAAAATTTTGAATCTAATACCTTTATTACGTCTGGCAAATAAGAAAATGATGTATTATTATTATTTTCAAGGAGAATGGACAAATATTCAACAATAAAGAAACATGTACTGGGCATTGTGCTGTAACTTATCATGAAAACGTTGACCTTAAAACTTGGGGGACTGTTGTTAAAAGCGAAGCTTTACTATAATTAGGGTCGGTCCGTCAGTCCGTCACAGTTAGCTCTTTTCGTTAATTTAAACAGGTTAGAATTGTCCTATCGATTCCAAACTTTGTATGATGATTCCTGTAGTAGTTAGGTCCAATTTAGAAAGCGTAGCAACTCTATAATTAATACCAGAATGTCCGTACGTCCATTTTAAACATGTCGATTTTTAACTTTTTTGACAACAAATTTTTGTATGTTAAAATTATCCGATTCTTCTGATTTTTTGAACAATTCCTATTCCAACAAGGTACAATGATATAGGCGAAGCATTTCTATAAACAAGTCCCAAAAATGTAAGTATGTCCTAAAACAGTATCATCTATGTCTTGGTAACTATGTGGTGTATGTCTGCCTACCTGGATTTGATCCCAGGTCCCTTTATTTCTAATGTGACGCGCATGAAGACGACTTTTTGTGCTGATCATTTACATGGCATCTCCCTTTAGAGGCGCGCACCAAACATAAACAAAGCCATTCTTTTGTTTATATATGCACGAGCTTGTTGTTATGATAATGAAAACTCACGTTTTGTATGAAATGTGTTGTTAGCCATGCTTTATTTTCCCTCATATGCTTCCTGGCTTGATGTGTTCAATATCTAGGTAATTTTCTTTTACGTAGGAAACTGGATGTTGGAATATTAAGATTTTTCTTGTTTAAGTAAAATAAGAATTTTAATTTTCAAAGAAAGACCAATTATTTTTAAACTTATTATGTATGCTATTATTTTTATATGCATTTATGATAATTTTATTTGTTTGCCAATTAATTCTATTATGTTTTTATATAGATTTATGCAATTTTAAGTTATTTCTTTGAAATTTTTCTTTGTCTTTATTTCGAAATCACGAAACCTATCGTTTTCGGATTTTTAAAACCTAATATTTTTGAATCATTATTTTGATCTAAAAACAATATATAAAATTATGTGTTAATTTTAATAATATTTTACGTGTAAATGTTTCATAGTTTGTTCAATAAACAACTATTCGTAACACTGCCTAGTTCACTGGGGAAGTAGAGGATGTCTGCTCTGTGTCGAGCATAATATCTCGGAAATGGCTATTGTCTATCAATATTCCTTGACAATCTATTTATGCAGTTTTGCAACAAATTTACTTACAATATTGTTTGTTTTGATCAGACATATGTCTATTTGAAATCAATCCAATATATCTTTGACGATGGAAATTTGAAACTCACGGGTCAATATTTCTCAAATATTCCCCCTATTTATGAACTGTCCAAAGTCGTTTATAATAATTAGGGAAAGGGTTGAATTTGGACATGAAACATAAATATTAAAATCTTTTCTAAATTTTTACGATCCTGAAAGTTAATATTTACTGATATTTTCCAATAAATTTTTTCGTTCCGTCAAAATTTGGAAAAATAGCAAATATAGCTGTCTAGAAAGAACACGAAACCTCTACACCTAATATTTTCTCAGTGTTTTTTTTACTTTTTATACAATTTTTTTTAAAAAATTAAATATTGATGAGTTTTTTATTTTTATAGAATGAATTATAAAAAAAATAATATTGGTTGATTGGTTTTTGCGATATCAGAACCATATCAGTTGTACTTGTAAACAATTCAATAAATATGAAAACTTAGATATAAAATTTGTATAATAGATAAGACTTTTAAATAATTTATTCTCCCCTTTCTTTATTCCAAAAATCTCGATTTTTCTTTCATTGTCATATCCTAGTATTTATTATGTGTATTTGTATTGTGTGAGTATGTGTGGGGGAGGGGGTTGTAAACAACTTAGGAGATAAGACAATGGATGATAATCTTGTTATCCTTGTTTTATTTAGATTACATTTAATAGATGCCTATTGAGTATAGGACATGTCAAAACATAAATACAAGGACATTTTAATTGGTTGGTTAAAACTAGCAGTGTCTTCACTTTTTAACCAAGTGAAAATTTTAAATATTACCATTGGGTATATCTAACATATGTACATAAATATTATCCTGTATCAAGCAGTTTTTCAACAAATTTACTTACAATTTTGCTTTGACTCTTATACATTTACACTCTGATTATTCAGTTCTGACATTATACAAGTGTTAATGTCCGTTTGTTCTACCGTTTCAGAGCTTCGCTTTTATGGATGTTGTCATCCTTGTTTTACTATAAATATATTTTTTATGGAATAGGAATCAGTATTTTAAGAATAAGATAAAGAGGATTATTATATCTATTAAAAAATTTATGTTATAAAGGGTAAAAGGCAAAGCTTTGATACTAATATTATGCATGGTTAAAAAGTTAGATATTTTAATAGCTTTATTCAGTGGTCTGTTTATTTATATGTCCATGAAATTTTGTCTTGTAAAAAATCTGGATCAGTTTAAAATCCAATGGCCGGCTCTTATGGTTTAAAATAAAAATACTCTAATTTTGATTTAGCAACAAAGCTTCGTTAGTACTTGACGTCATCGTTCTTGTCTATATAACAAGAATGGTTATATTTTGACTAGCAGCTGAATTTGTTTAATAAAATTTAAAGCTGTAATTAACGCTGTTTGATACTACCATTTAAGCTATAAAACAGGGATGACATAAACTCCCTAAACTCGAAGGTCTGGGACGGTAGGATAAACGAATATTAACACTTGTAGAGTGTCAGAACTGAATAATCAGAATTTAAATGTATAAAAGTAGAGACAAAATTGTTAGTAAATTTGTTGAAATACAGGATAATGTTGAAGTACATACTTACATTTTTAGGAATCAATTTTAGAGATGCTTTGCTTATGACATTGTACTTTGTTGATATGATAATAATTAGGGGAGGGGGAAGAGTTGTGAAATATTAACTTTATGAAAACAGAAATATATTTTAAATTAAAATTTTCCATGACTCTATGAGTCTATACATGTTTGGCGTGGGGGGGGGGGGGTAATATTATAAGAGATTAAGGAAAAGCTTTTAGTTATCTATCCAATAGGGGTAGGTAGAGGGGGGAAGGGTCATATCATACATGTAAGATGATATGGGAAGGGGTGTTAATTATATCTACTGCTGTTAAAAACAAAGCTTTTCTATAATTGGGGTTGGTTTCACGTCCGTCCGTCTGTACATCTAGAACAGATAGATTAAGAAAGTGGAACAACTTTATAATATTAACTTATAATTCTGTTTATACTTATACATTTATATTCTGATTATTCAGTTCTGACAATCTACAAGTGTTACTGTTTGTTTGTACTACTGATTCACTTTTATGGATGTTGTCATCCTTGTTGATAAACCCTCCGATTTCCTTTATTTGGCTAAAGTTAAACAGAGTTGCCCCCCCCCCCATATTCAATTGAATATGATTTACTACTATTTTCTGCCAAAATAAAGGTAAAAGGTAAAACATGGACAATAATAGTTATTTCTTTCATTGTGTTATAAACGGCTTTCCGCGGATATAGAATGTACAATTATAAGATTAAAACCAGTTTTTTTAGCCCCGAGGTGCCGAAGAAAAAAACTAATTCTATATTCTAATCTCCCTCCCCCCCCCCCCCCCCCCAAAAAAAAAGTTGCTCTTAAGAATTCATTTGTAGTTCAGGAAGGGAGCAGAGAAAATAAGAACGGCTTGCTTTTTTCCTATGCCTTGTAAAGTAAATCATATTCAATTGAATATGGGGGGGGGGGTTAAAAAACCCTGTGATCACACCCCACCCCCCATAATCCTATACAATAGGAAGTTTAAATATGAGCATTTATAGAAACAACAAGGATGACAACATCCATAAAAGCGAAGCGCTGAACTGGTAGGACAAACGGACATTAACACTTGTATAGTGTCAAAATTGAATAATCAGATTATAAATGTATAAGAGTTGATGCAAAATTGATTATAGAGTTGCTACGCTTTCTAAATCTTACCTAATTACTGCAGGAATCACCATGCAAAGTTTGAAATCGATAGGACAATTCTAACATGCCTAAATTAACGAAAAAAGCTATCCGTTATGGACGGACGTACGGAGTGACGGACGGACGTACGGACGGACGTATGGACGGACCGACCCTAATTATAGAAAAGCTTCGCTTTTAGACAAATCACTCAAATTAAGCAAAGAAGACTGTATTTCAAATTGGAATAAAAACAACCTGCATGCCCATACAATTCTCCTAACCCAATTTTCCTTCAAACTGTTACAAAATGCAGGGCAAGAAACTAATTTTATCTCTGATTTTCTTGAGTTTTTAATAACACAGTGATTCCTGTTTTTCTGATTAATTTCTAGCTACTAAGCTATGTTGATGTAAATAAAAGTCTCGTACTATAATATGTAATTCTGTATGTATATGTCTTTTCTTTATGAAATACATATCTTTAAAACAAAACAAACTTTCATGTGAGACAATGTTAGATATACCTTTGTAAGAATGTGTTTCTAAGGACCAATTTTTAAAAGCGAAGCTTTTCTATAATCAAGGCCGCTCCGTCCTTTACTGATATCTCTTATCATAATTTTCTTTTCTATAATTGGGGTTGGTTGCACGTCCGTCCGTCTGTACATCTGGAACAGATAGATTTTTTAGAATTTTTAGAATTTAGGCTTGTTAGTATTGTTCTATTGTACAATTTAGAAAACATAGCAACTCTATAATATTCACTTATAATTTTGTTTTTACTTAAACATTTATATTCTGATTATTCAGTTATAACAACAGACAAAATACAAGTGTTAATGTTTGTTTGTACTACCATTTTGCTTTTAAGGAAGTTGTCATCCTTGTTTTTTTATCTCTCATTTTATTCTTAATCCTCTCCCTCCCCCAAAGAAAATATATGTTGTTGACCCGTTTAAGATGACCCCTTCTTAAGTTACAAACCCCTTCCCCCCTATAATCCTATTATAGTCAATTTCATCATCGATTCGTGGGATAACTGTTAAAGAGGGGGGGGGGGGTGAAGTATTATCATGAGAACTTCATAAAAAGGAGGGAAATTTAAACAGTATAATGTAATAATGGAGCATGTATGAGATCTAAAGGGATATGACAATGGCAGATATATTGATGTACAACCCCAAAGATGATACACAAAATTACCCCTTCTGTAGATTACAATTGGTGGTTGAAACGTTAAGACACTTATTGAACTAACCAACCATTATTCTTCAAAAGTCCCCAAAGTTGTTCGACAAAAAAACTTTGTGGACAAGTGTAATAAACAGCCCAATGTCGTCTCCCTCCCTGGTATAATATAATAAGGGAAGATGTATGTAGCCTTGATGTGCATAGGTCTTACAAGTTTTCACCAAAAATTTTAGCTTTCCATTTTAAATAGTAGTCAGGAAATTTATGTTTCCCCTTAGCCATACAGATGGACAGACGCACCAAGTTATTTCTAGAGTAGCTTTGCTAAAAAAAATATAACATTAAATGATATTTAAAGATTTTTTCATAACAAATTGTTATAATTTAACGAGGGCTCTAAAGGGATAAGATAATGGCAGATATATTGATGTACAACCCCAAAGATGATACACAAAATTACCCCTTCTATAGATTACAATTAGTAGTTGAAACGTTAGGACACTTATTGAACTAACCAATCATTATTCTTTGAAAGTCCCCAAAGTTGTTAGACAAAAAAACTTTGTGGACAAGTGTAATAAACAGCCCAATGTCGTCTCCCTCCCTGGTATAATATAATAAGGAAAGACAAATGTAGCCTTGATGTGCATAGGTCTTACAAGTTTTAACCAAAAATTTTAGCTTTCTACATTAAATAGTAGTCAAGAAATTCATGTTTCCCCTTAGCCATACAGATGGACAGACGCACCAAGTTATCTCTAGAGTAGTTTTGCTGCTATAAATATAACATAAGATGCTATTTAAAGGATTTTGTATAACAAATTGTTATAATATAACGAGGGATCTAAAGAGATGAGACAATGGCCGATAAATTGATGAATATCCCAATTTATGATACAAAATGTAGATAACAAATAGTGGTTGAAACAGATGGACACTCAATTTAATCACCCAACCAATCACCCAATTCATTAAAAGTCCCCAAAGTTGCTAAGCTAACGAAAAGAAAATGTTATTATAAACTTTAGAGACTTTGGTTTACCTCGTAATTACCTCGTACGGGCGGAATTACAGTCAAGGACCTTATCAACTTGATGTACTGTCCAGGTCCTGGTCCAGCAATCCAGGAGAACTAAGGATGACTTTAACGCACCCTTCTCTGTCCAAACAATATTAGGTTAAGTAACATCCATCAGACAACCAACTCTCTGTGGTGCATGACCTTTATGTGAGAAGTCCCAACTGTGCATGGTAACAAGTTGCGCCTGTTTTATATAAAAAATAAAAAACCTTCATTTTATCATAAAACAAGCAAAAATCGAGCTATCTGGCTAATTTTTTAATATGTTAGAGATTTTTTCATGCTTAACAACTTTGCTTTTATATTTTGTTTTGAAAAAATCATTTTAAAACCGGTTTATTTGGGCTTGAAAATTGATGTACCTAAAATCGCATATTTTTTTGTCCAAAAATTTAAATCTAGCCTAAAACCTGCCCAAATTGATTTCCTCTGATGGTATATGATAACCAAACATAAAAATATAGTTTTTAAAAAAATCGAAGGCTATGAAAATTTTAAGAAGAAAAAAAGCACAGTACCCTACCTTAACATTTAAAAAAATCAATTTTTGACCAACTTACGTAAGAGATAAAACAATAACCAATGATCCTAGAAGGCTAATTTTTTTATATGTTGTACTCAAAGCAATTCCTAACAACTTTGCTTTTCTATAAAAGTTGAAAAAAATCACGCTAAATATCATTTTTTTCCTTCGTAAGTTCGTATGGTTTATAAATTTCTTTAAAATGCAAAAATCTAATATTTTTTTATTTAGCGCCTATATGAATGCTCATCTGTCATTGGTTAATTTGTTTACCGCTGAAATTTTCTAAATGTTAGCGCCTCTTCTTATTGTAGAAACTAGAAATCTTTCTCATTTGTATTTTGAAGCTAGGGAGATCAGAAAATTGCTTCAAAACATCCCAAGACCTAAACAATAAATTGAATTTTGATTGGTTGATTCATTATAGTGTTGTTTCTCTTATAATATTGTACTTTGTTGTTCCAGGAATCATTATACCAAAAATCAGATCAATCGTATAATTAAATCACATTTGTTGTTAAAAAGTAGAAGAATTAACATGTTTGAAATGGACGTACTTACATTCTGGTAATGATTATAGAGTTTCTCAATCTTAACTAACTACTACAGAAATCACCATGCAAGAAATATATAGGACAATTCTAACATGCCTAAATTAACGGAAAAAGCTATCTGTCTCGGACAAATGGACCGATTCTAATTATAGAAAAGCTTCGCTTTTAAAAATCAACTGATGTTTAACATTATATTAAATTATATGAAAATAATTTTGTCTTTAAAGAAAATGAACAATAATAGTTATTTCTCGTATCGTATTATAAACGGCTTTCCGCGGTTATAGAATGTACAATTATAAGATTAAAACTCGGGGCTAGTTTTAATCTTATGATTGTACATTTCTATATTCGTAGAAAACTCGATATAATACGATGCTAGACATAGTTTTTTCGTATGGATGAGAACCGGTTCCTATCCACCGGATTCGAATGAATCCAAGAAATTATATTAAACTAACTAAGAAGCATGGAAAAATAATCATGGTAATAACTTTAGTAGTTAGGTACGATTTAGAAAGCGTAGCAACTCTATAATCATTACCAAAATGTCCGTACGTCCATTTTAACCATGTTGATTTTTTTACTTTTTTAACAACAAATTTTTATGTGATCTAATCATCTGATTGATCTGATTTTTGGTATTTTGATTTCTGATTTTGATTAATGAAAAAAGCTATCCATCTCAGACGTACGGACGGACGGACGTACGGTCCAACCCTAATTATAGAAAAGCTTCGCTTTTAAAAATTTAAACTTATAAAATCATTAGATTAATTTAATATCCCTCCCATATTTCTTTACTAATACAACAACAGGAAGTTGAGGTTTTGATATGAGCAAGGGGTCCAACCTTACTTTTTATAAAGCAGGGCTTTTCTATACTTAGGGTCGGTAGGTCTGTCCTTTTAACATTATTCTGTATTTAACAGTTTTACAAAAAAATAACGTATAATTTTGTCAAAAATAATCCAAAAATATTATGCTTAATTTGTTCTGACACTCTACAAAAGTTAATATCAGTCATTCCATTTTAGAGCTTCGCTTTTATGGATGTTGTTATCCTTGTAATTTTCTCAAAGTAGATAGTGTAAAAAGTAATGATAAATAATTGGAGGGGGGGAGCAGTATTTTTAATTATCCTATTATATAAAGTAGTAAGCGTTTTTGTCTGTCCCGAAGGATCTCGCTAACCGCTGAACCGGTATTGTTCTCTTTTACAGTAAAGCTTCTTACAGGTCCTGGGAAGGTTTTAAACTTCCCCCCCAAAATATTATTTTTTTACTCTTTCAAAACTTAATATTAAAATGGGATGAGGTCGACTTTTTCCCCTCCTACCTTAAGTACCCCTAGAGGCTTCTAGGGGCGTAACCGCTAGTATATGTATATTGTAAAACTACAAAAACATGTGTTAGGTGTGATTGGGAGAAGGTTGGAACAGACATCATTCTACTTTGTATTGTAGATTGTGGGGGAGGAAAACTTTTACTTTTATTTATTATCCCTTCATTCTTCTGGGTTAGACTTAGGAGTTGACTTTCCAAACTTTCGAAGCTACTCTATATTTTGAAATGTCCTTCTGTCTTTCTATTTTTGGTGTTTATGGTCGGAATATCAAAATAAGCATAATTTAAATGTACAAGTGTACATCTAAATCACATTAAATGACCCGTGTATACATGTCATTCCCCCCCCCCCCCCCCCAAATAGACGTCATATTGTAATTTGATGGTTGAATTTGTTCCACCGGCAAGATTTTTTGGTCTTTTGATAACTCGTTTTACCCCATCCCTTATCCTCTACCCCACTTTTGCTTTCATTACAAAATTCTTCCATCCTAACTTAACAACGCTGCTCAATAATGTAGCTCACCAAATTTACACATAAGGTGACGTTAACATGGGAAATACATATAATTAATTATGAAAATAATATATCCAAGTGCGTCTGTCGATAAAAAGAGAAAGACGCAATAAATCATTTAGCTCTTTATTTTTAATTTTTTAAGTTTAAAAATATTGTACTCGGCTATTCCTTGGCCGATTTAGGCTTTTAATCATATCCTGGCCGAGACAAATTTAGACCATTGACTAATCAAAAATCGGTTCAGTTAGAGGGATACCCAACGTCTCAATTTATTGCTACCAAAAGTCTTATAACTACGTTGCAATTATATAAAAACCCGTAAATTGAGTTTAATCAAAGGAGTATACTGTACATTTAAATCACGCCCCCATCCCGTGATACAGCGTGGAATTAATTTGTCATCGACCAATTTGATAATTATAACATGACCTCCCCTCCCCTCCCCCATCCTTTCATGCAATAATAGAACAAGGTTGACTAGATCCAAAATCATTGATAGAAATACATACAACAAGATTATTTGTGTATTGTAGTTTAAGTTATTTAATCTAGAGAGTGACATATTCATAGAAGGTAATTTTGTGTATCGTTGTTGAGGATGTACATCAATTTATTGGCCATTGTCTTATCTCTTAAGAACCCTGATTTTTCTTAATATTGATTGCAAGATATTTTGACTTTTAGACTGACCTAACCTAGTTATAGAGCAGCTGTGCCACTAAAAAAGGGGAAAACAATTAGTGAGCAAAACTTAAAAGGATTTTGTTTCTTGTAACTAAAATTTGTTAGGGGAAGGAGGGGAAACTTACTAACTTACTAGTAGCTTCGTCCCATGTTCCTAGGGATATCTTATATTTTATAGAGAAACTAGCTTAAAACCTGACCATTGATATTATTTATCTTCTCAATATTTCAACTACATACTACTTAACTTTTTAATAGCAAAGCTATTCTACAATTCTATAATGTATAACTCCTAACATTCGTCTATATTGGGATATATTTGGGATTATGGAGGTTTGTAATAGTATTTTTTATAAATAACCCCTTTTTTTTTGGGGGGGGGGGGCATTAACCCATTATCATCAAAGGGAATAAAAGGGCACAGAAAATAGCTTAAATCTGTATATATATATATATATTGATCCATTTACAAATAGAACACTATGTCTATAGATTTATCTATCCATTTATCTCTTTATTTGTTTAAAGTGTTAATTATCCACCAATTTTATTCATTTTTTAACTTTCAATGTCTAAACAGTCATAAAAAAAAGATTGTAACAAGGATGACATCATCCATAAAAGCAAAGCTCTACAATGGTAGGAAAAACGGACATTAACACAATATAAATTAGTTAATATAAAAGTTGAAGATTATAAGTAAATTTGTTGAAAAACTGCTTAGATACAGGACAATACAGAATATTGTTTAAGGACATGCTTTTATTTTTAAGACTTGATTAAATAGATGCTTCGCTTATAATATTGTATTTTATTGTTATAGGAATCAGTATTCCAAAAATCAAAACAAAATTAGTTGTAAAAAAGATGGATAGATAGATAAAAAGGCTCCAACATTACAAACCTACATACACACACACTCATATGAATATACAGTAGAGAGAAATATAATGTGTTAATATACAGGAAGGTTAACTTAGTTTTTAATTTGGAATGACCCTGTTTCGGGGAAGGTGACATTATTAAGCCAAAATGGAATATAGTCCAGGCTCATAAAATTATCTATACACACAAAGACACACACACACATACCTACACGCTCAAACACATACATACATACATACATTGTTATTAAACTAAGCTTATCTAGCTTAATCAGTACTCTCCCCTTTCCTCCTCATCCCCCTTCATCTTATATTGTTAGTGAAAGTTTACAGAGTAAGGAATGCCTCCGAGAGTTGGTGGGTTACTTCCCGTTCATTGAAACCTTATCGTCGCACTTCTTACCCTCCCCATTTCTTACTTATGGGGCTCACAAAACAAAACAAATTTTATCTATCTATCTATCCATGATTTATTTTCACTGTTTGGAAAGAAAAATACAAAAATGTAAAAATGTTTAAAATAAGTCCGTTAAAAAATTAAATACCCCATACCCTAACTGAAGGTTAAATATTGTTTTTTAACAATGACAAACATCATCACAGCATGATTTATATTCTATTATATAATGTGGTAAGCTTGTTTTGCCTGTTCATCTCATATGCTTTTACTTTACAGTGAAGCTTCTTATAGTTCCAGATAATTAATTTCATTAATTTCATAGAAAGAACCTAAAAGTCGAATATATTTAGTAAATTTTATTTAGGAATTGTTTAACGAACATACTTCATTTAAGATTGCGTGATTTATTTCGAAATAGAAATATAAAACGTAAAAATTTATTATTTTTCAAAATCTTCTATTTATTTACGAAGTACTTCGTAAATAAATATTAAGAAATTTGAATATTTAGAAAAATAGAAATAGGGAGGTATTTTTGAACGAACGGAGAGGGGAATAAATATCCTATTTTTGAAATAGAATTCTTGCCCTAGTTAATTAATATTCCCCAATTTCAATATTTTCATATCTCTAAATTCCCTTCTAAATTTTCTCGAAATACGATACGTTTAGGGTTTGGAATACTTAATATTTTAAATATCTAGTAGACACATCATTGGTTTTGATGCATTTAATAATCTGCTAATTCAGTTCTGACAATCTACAAGTGTTAATGTTCGTTTGTCCTTCGATTTAAGAGCTTCACTTATATAGATGTTGTCATCCTTGTTAAAGAAATGTTAAAACTTTTCTACCATTAATTTTAATCTACAAAAGGAGTAATTTTGTTTTAGGGGTTGAATCAAATGAGCGTTCATTGTATTTAAGATACTTTTATTTTGTTTATCTTATCAAATTTGCTACAGTGCCATAGTGTTATTTTCTTGTTTGATTAAACTATATAATCATATTTTTTTTATCTTTTATGTTAATTTATTTTACCTATTATTATTGCTTATCTCTGAAGATTTAGATTTTAAGCAAAAACATAATTTTAGGCCTTTTTCTCCAAGGTTAATCAGATTTTTCTTTTTACCAACACAACTACTCTATAAGTTCAATTGTCTTTCCGTCTGTTCAGGAGAAAACGTGATTTTCTCCGCTGCTATCTAAGATACACGACTAAATTTTTGTGTGAAAATTTCTTATACTGACGAGCAACCAGCCTCTAAGTTTGTTGATGGATACACAATTTTTGTGCTTCGCTACTTATGGATGTTGTCGTCATTGTTATAATCTTCGAGATTTCAAGATTTTGATTTTTAGTTTCTTTTTAAAGCATCCTTTTTAAAGTAAGTAGCGCAGCAGCAACAACAAGTGAAAAAAAGTCGTAAAATCTAACGTTCGTGTGTACGGACATGCCATGACTATAGAGTAGCTGCGTTACTATAGAACAAAAATCTGTATGTCAATATCATTAAGACGATTTTACAGGCTTTATACTTTGAACACACGAATTGATAGCAAATACTCTGTTATAGTATGGCTTAAATCATTTCTTGAAACCTTGTCGTTGTTCAGTCAATAATTTTTGTTGCTGTTATACCATGTACTGTGTATACTTAAACAAGGAAAATTATGTCCGTAAGCAGCGCAGCAATAACAAGCTTTCAACAATAACAATTTCTTGTATTATTTTCAACAAATTACAAAACATGAATTTTTTTTCTTAAAATGACTATTAATGGCTACCCAATACTAAATAATACCTAACCTAACCTGGCTTGAAGTAAAATCACAATCACAAGAAAACTACCCTCCCTTTTCATTTTTTCAATATATTATTAGATAAGGAGGGAGGGGGGGTATGCTTGACTTGGCACTTTGAGTGAAACCGCAAATTTTTTAGCCTTACAATTTAAAGCAAGTTATGCATCTTTTATTACATTTTAGAAAAAATAAGAATATATATCTTTATGACAGTGACAGTAAGGTGAAGACATGGACAGACGAACGGACAATCCTTAGCAATAAAATTGTAACACCGCTTAAAATCATTTATAGGCTTTTGTGTCAGACTTTATCTACCAAATAAGTTGTTGCCCAAAAGTATGGAGGGAGGGATTATCATAGTACACAAAGTTCTATAATCATTCGCTGGCGCAAACTTTGGGTGCTTTCATCGAAGCTTGATTGTTTTTTCTAACTAGCAGTGTTCGAACTTTTTGACCAATGTCTTGTCCAGATTGAGATAATTTGAACACAGTATTAGTGTCTTAGAAATTATCTTAGTGACGTAACTAAAAACGAGGAATTAGAGGGGAGGTGGGAAAGGTAACCCCTAAAAAAGAGATGGATAATAGAGGTGATTGATAATTGATAATTGATAAAGAAAATGTAGGAAATAATTTATACTCTCTGTACTTTCTACCATAGATTAATTAATTTGTATTTTCTAGACAAGGATGACAACATCCATAAAAACGAAGCACAAAAATCAGAAGGTAAAACAAACGCACAATAGCTAGAGTGTCAGAACTTAATAAGCAGAATATTAATTTTGAAGTCTAAATGAAATTGCACATAAATTTGTTGCAAAATTGCGTAAATATAGCATACAGTAAAAGGACATACTTCCGTGCAAAATTTGAAATCAATAGTATAATTCTAATATGTCTAATAAATGTTGTCAAAAAAAGGTTGAAAAAAGTCCGCATATTTGATTAAATTTTTCTTAAAATCCGCATATTATGTTGATAAAAACTATAATATATTATCACTAGCAGTAACATCACTAGAAGCTTTTAGGGTGGTAAGGGGGAAAGTTCATTCTTCCAATTTTCAATTTAAGTTTTAAAACAAAGAAGTAAAATTGCGGAGATGGTACTTTTTTTCTAGGTGTTATTTTTTTGGAGAGTGGAGAGCCCTCTTCCTAAATAGTTATAAACTTCTCTATACCTATAATAAGTTTCACTGTAAAGAAGAACCCTTTAGGTTCAGCGGTTAACAAGATCCATTGCTACAGTCAAAAAAAGCTTAGCTTACTAATTTATATAATAGGATATAATAAAGTAACAGGATGTCTGTTTGTCTGTCTCTTTGTTTGTTTGTTTGTCTTTTTCTTTTAGAATCTAGAAAAATAAATTGGTTTATTAAATTGGACTCTCTCCTCCTTAAGTGCCCCAAGAGGCCTCTAAGGCGTAGCCGCTAGTAATAGGATACAGTAACAAAATGCTAATCCTTATATCAAAGTAAAAGAATGTTTGTGTGTGTGTGTCTATTTATATGGAAGGATCTTCCTAACTAATATGCTTCTCCTTTGAAGGGACATAGGTCATAGGTCATGGGAAGGTTTATAACTATTTTAGGATAGGGTACCTGCACCCTCACGCGCTTAGAAAAAAAAACCACCAACATTTTTTAAATTTTTTTCTTTTAAAACTAAATTGTCCTTTTAAGTATATCTGTCAGACAGACAGACAATAAATATATGGAGCAGATCTGTATAAATATAAGGTATCTTGACTAAAACTTACAGCTGGCTATCTAAAAAAGCAGTCGTGAAAATAACATTTCTCCAACAATAAGGTTTTTTAAGCATGACCGACAGTCAGACAGACAAAATAATGTATAGAGTAGATGCAGGGGGGGGGGAGGGGTGATTACTTGAGGGCACCCTCAAATTTTGGAAGTCGTTAAGTAGATGCACATATATCTTGGGTATAGTCCCTTTCTTGACAATGCCTCTTAAGGGACGTTTCTTGGTATTTTCACAGTAGATTTTATCCTACTTCTAGCCACTGTGGGGGGGGGGGGCTCTATCCATGCAGGGCCATTTTCCTAACCCTGCAGGGCAATCACCTAACCTAACCTAAAATAATCCATCAAAAGCTACTGTAAAAAAAATACATTTTAAAAGACATTTTCACTAAAAATTTCAGTTGTCTTTCTTCAATAGCAGCCAAAAAAACACACAAAGCATGTTTTAAATGGACGTACTGACTTTCTGTTAACAATGATAGAGTTGCTTTCTAAATTATACCTAACTGTCATAGGAATCATCATGAAGAGATTGAAATTGATAGGATAATTCTAACATGTCTTGTTTAATAATCTAAAATCAATTAATAATTTTATCTAATTTCAATTTATCTATGAAATAAATGTAAAGCTGTACAGGTTAAGGCTACTATCTGACTCAATACATTTCTTTTTCTCCTCTTTTTAGCAACTGAATGAAAGTAATTCTTTTCAATTCCAGATAATTATAAGAATTGGTAACATTTGCTTAGATATTTATTTTATAAAAACATAGCAAAAAAAAAATAATAACCATATTATAATACAGGTATTAAATATTTATATACAAACAATAAAATTGAATATGAATAAAAATTAAGGATAGATCAATCAAATAATAATTATGTACAGTGTCAAAGGACTAAACAATCTTGTGAGAGGTAATATAACTTATGCATTTTAAAAAGATATTTGTTAAATAGACTGATTATTTAAAGACATATTTGTTAAATATGTTGCTCTACTGGATATCATTACCCTTGTTAGAATGTACCATTCATAAAGAAGGTTATTTTTTAATGGCAAAACTGTTTAAGCTAGCTTTTTTAACAATTACGTTCAAATTCCGTTAAATTTATTGATATAAATAATCTAATAATTGATTGTTTTGTTTTTATTCGCAATTGTCTTTTTTATATATACATTATTATGCTTAATTAAAAATTTCTGATAAACATCTCATTATATTTAAAGAAAAATTAGCTGTCTCTAAATTTAATATAGAAATAAAATTATTATGGAAAATCGGTCAACTGAAATTAGTTTCCGAATGTGAACACATTTTCCTAGGTGTTTCCCAATCCTATCTCAATATTTGCTACTAGCTAAAAAACCTTCAAACTTCCAAAAAAAAAATCTAAATTTGAAAAATTAAAACTTTGAATGTATAATGTATAAATCGTTAATACATTCAAATTTTGATTTTTTTTTTGAAGTTTGAAGGTTTTTTAGCTAGTAGCAAATATTCAGATAGGATTGGGAAACACCTAGGAAAATGTGTTCACATTCGGAAACTAATTTCAGTTCATCGGAAAATCAATTGATTTTTCATGGTAACAGGTATAAGTTAAAAAATACAGACGAATTTATAGATGTAATCTTGAAAAGATAGCTTTAATTTAAAATGATAAATATGCGTTATTTTTACCAAAAACTAGACAAAACCCTTTTTTGTTGTTGTTGATAGCAATATCTTATTTCTTTACTCTCGTTTATATATAGTTTTAACCTAATATCTTTTGATTTAATTGTTATTGGTTTGAAATTTTGACTAAAAAGCTGGCTTAAAAAATAGCTCATATGTGATAAAATATATAGCATTTTGCGCTAACTTATGAGGGGTTTATACAATAAGTATAATTATAAAAGCAAATATTTGAAAATTATTTAAAATCATTCAATGTTTAATGTAAGATTAAGCCAATTATTAATCATGAAATTACATATAGGTTTTTTATTATTTTGCTAAATAATCTATAAAATATTTACACATTGTAAGTCAACTCTTGAGTTATGTAAGAAGTACAATATCAGCTGATAGATCTTATTTCAATTTTGAAAGATAATTTTATAAAAAAAAATAAAAAAAAGTTGATTTTGTTTTTTAAAAGTGAGCAAAAATAATGTAGAATTTTTAGAAATATTTTTAATATTTTTTAAAAGCACAAAAAATCTTGATTTCAGGCCTTTATTAACAATTCTTAAAAATCCTAGTAGTATCGACACATCCTATTTTTTTTACGTCACTAAGATAATTTCTAAGACACTAATACCGGGTTCCATTTTATCTAAAAACAAAATTTCAATTTTTTCTCTCTCGAAAAGGCAGTTTTTGAAACATAAAATCTGGGAAGATTAAATTGTCGTCCCATTGTCCTATCTCTGATATATTATCATACATACGCCATTAATTCATAAATAACAAGGATGTAAACATCCAAAGAAGCGACGCTCAATAAATCATAAATCAGACGGACAAACGGACGTTTACAAACATATATTTACATTTGTTTGGTAATGATTATAGAGTTGCTACGATTTCTAAATTGTACCTAACTGTTGCAGGAATAATCAATAATCATGCATAGTTTTGAAATAATAAGGTGATTCTAAAAGGCTTAAAATTACAAATATAATCCTATCTTTTATTGTAAAAAGCTTTGCTTTAATGAAGGTAGTATTACAATTAATAAGATAGATAAATGGATAAATAGAGATAAAAAGACAGATAAAATTAAGGAAGAGTTTAATGTTTTTCAAATGTGGTGTTCAAACCAACCAACCAAACTATAATGAAAAAAAGCAAGCTATGAGAATAATTACTGATTCATAAACAAGCCTCTGTTAAATTTTGTGAAGCTTTTATTTGAACACTAGCGGCTTCGCACCTAGCATCTAGGGGCCTAGTATTTGAAGAAGAGCATAAAACTAGCCTAAAACCATCACAAGACTTTTGTGAATCTTACGTAAGACCAGGGACACGTAAAACAGGGAATTCAATAGGTTCAGTAATTATAGAGATCTTAAGCTTCAGACAAAAAAAACCTTACTACTTTACATATTAGGATAAGTATAATGTTGTTAATAAGGCAGTATTTCGATAATAGGTCAGCCATGATATAATACGATGTATTTTTTTCAGGTTGGCTAAGAACCGGTTTTCATCCAGCAGAAAAGAATCGTTTTCATCCCACGCTGAAATGAATAATTTCTAATCACTACCATGGAGCGATATCTCATTCTTTAATCCCGAGGACAAAATTATTAATTTCTTGCTATGTTAGTGATTTAAAAACATTCCTAGATAACAAAACTCCCTTTTTTTTTATAAAAACTGTTTTTAAGTTTCTTTGATATGAGGACAAATTTTGTATTTAAAAATCTTCCAATAAAAATTTCCAAAATTTATCTGCGAAAGACATTTTCTTCTTTGTATTAACACCGCACGTAATAAACAAATCAAATATGTGTCATTTTTTCATTTCCTGTCAAAAACTTATTAAACCAGAAACAAAACAAGGATGACAACATACGTATGTAGCGAAGCTCAACAAATCATTGATGGACAAATGGACAAAGTGAGTAATAGAGCAGATGTTTAATGGTCATATAAAATAGAGGTAAAAATAAAACGATTTACTAAATAAGAAAACTATATGTATGTCTTTTGTAGCATGACTGACAGACCGACGGACCAAGTAAGTTTTTTACTGGATGCTCTTTTGGAAGAAGCATCTTACCAGAAAAAAAATGGATCTTTAAAAACGTAGCCGTGGCCGTAGTCGTGGTCAGAATTACAGCCACCAACCTAATAGCGATCTTTAAATCATATTAACCACGCGTTGCCGTGGTCACAAAAAAAAATGCGATCTTTAAATCATATTGACAACGCGTGGTCGTAGTCGTAGCGTGGTTAACCACGCTAAAAGTGACCACAGTCCGTTAGTGTGGCTAACTACAACTACAACTACAGCCATGACTACGGCCACGGCTACAGCCACGCCAACGGCTACACATTTAAAGATCCAGCTCAGAGTCTGTCTTAAGTAACAACTAAGAAAAACAAATTTCCACCATAACGCTATAGACGGACGAACAAAGTGTATTCTATTGTAGCTTCGCTTCTAAAAATCATCTCTATAACATAACATCATACATTAGCACTGCAATAAAACAAGAACAAAAACATTCATAAGCGAAACACACACAAAATAAAAAAAAAACAGATGAACAAAATAAAGTTATATATCAGATTGTAAAAAGCATTTGGCTTTACAAGTTAAAATTTATGACATCTATCTTAAATAGTACCAATGCAAATATAATAAACAAATCTTTTATTCTTTTCTGGATAATAGTTATTTATCGATTCGTATTATTGACAGCTTTCCGTGGAGAGTATGGCTCAGAACCGTTTATAATCCAGCGGATAATAATCGTTTTCGAAGTAGTACTAGAAAAATGGTTCCATTAAAAATCCAAATAAAATTATGTCTGGAATCCTAGGTGTTTCCAAGAATCTTGCATGTTATAGGGGAGAGAAAGGACATTGGACTATAAATTAAACTGGACCCAAAGTTTTTCTCATTCGATGGTTAGATAACATTGGGTGCTTTTAATGATTGGCTGGTTGAAACTTGTATTATCCAAGGACAAAGGATAGTCTTTCTGGGCAACAATTCTAGGAAAATCACGAAACCTACTCTGAAAACCTTATAGGGTACAGAGCAAAAGAGAAGGTGCAACATACTTGTATTTTGTAGTATTGTTCAATTCAGAAAGTATAATATCACCAAACCTCACCTCATAAACCGTCTGTTTTTAGAATCAAAACAAAGGCTTCTTACTAAACAATTTAGAATTAGGGAGATTTAAAAAATATTTTATAATACTTCCTGAAATTAAAATCTTTACATTTATTTCTTATTCATGATATTTGTAACTGTTTACAAACAAAAACAAAATATTTCACCAAATTTCTAATCAAAAGCACTTTGATTAACACCTTGATTAACCCCTCGAGGCAGGTTAAAGCAAAAGTTTCAAAATGATTCAATAACTAAAAAATATCTCACTATATAAATCTATAAAAAAAAGAAATTGGACAAATTCAACCCTAACGAATTGGATCTTTACAGAAAAATTGAAAAGAATTAGAAAATAATCTAACTTATGCATAAAGCTTAAAATTAAATTAATTGTTCATTACTTATTAAACAAGGATGACACCATCTATGAGAACAAAGCTCTGAAACAGTAGGACAAATGGACATTAACACTTGTAGAATTTCAGAACTGAATAATCAGAATATAAATGTATTAGAGTCGAAGCAAAATTGTAAGTAAAAACTGCTTGATAAAGGATAATGTTTATGGACATACTCACATTTCTGGGACATGATTATAGAGTTGCTTCGCTTATAATAATGTACTTTGTTGTCACAGGAATCACATAAAAATTTGTCCATGTTTAAAATGGACATACGGACATTCTGGTAACGATTATGGAGTTGCTACGCTTGCTAAATTATACCTACAGGAATCACCTGCAAAGTTTTAAAATGATAGGAAATTCTAACATGCCTATGGACTGACCAATCCTAATTATAGAAAAGCTTCTCTTTGAAAAAAAATAACCCTAAAATATAAAATACTAAATTCTATTTGAACATCAACTTAATCTAAAATAAGCTAAAAAAGCATATATTGGGGCTTTACCACAAAGTTGCCTATCAAGCACTGTTCCCCTCCTTTTAGATTTTTTTTTGGTTACCTTTGCTATAACAAAAGGACTAGTGCCCCTTTGATCGTTTTCAATTTGCTTTACATTAATGGTAGGGAAATGGTGGGGCTCTGTGCTCTACAAGGCACTTTGGGGGAAATTACCCATATTTTAAATGATTAAAAAAGTTTGTAAGTTGTAATATTTAGAGAAGATTAGTAGTTTTTAGGTTTAATTATTGCAGTACTTAATAAATCATGATTTCAGGAAAGCTTTTTTATTTTACTTTCCTAATTCGCCACTTTCCTCCAACGTGTTTAGCCATTAGATACAAGAAGTTGCCAAGAAAGTCAAAATTAAACTACAACAAATATCGTAATGTATGATTGTGAAAATACATAGCTATGTAGTTCAGAATTTTATTGCTAGGTGTCGTAAAAACTTTTTTTGAATTTAAATTTGTAAATGAGATAAATATTTAAACAATCTTAAATATTTTTAAAAGTATTACAGCTATCCACTCTTTAGAATTTTTAATAAATTTATTCACTATTTAACATATAATTTACGAGTAGTTTATGATTTAGATAAAATACCTAAAAGTTTTAAAAAAGCTTTAAGTTTGCTCATACATCTTTAAACTGAATGTGCAGACAAACTCTGACAATCCTTTTAGCATGGCTTTTAGTAAACAGAGCAAAAAGTATTAAAATAATGCTTGAGTTTCTTATCAAATTCTGCTTAAAGTTGCTTTATCTCATCATCAAGTTTAAACTGGAAATCTAAGAAATCAGCTCTAAAGCATTGTTTGCCAGAATAGCCTGGAACGATAGGTTTATAATTTTCATAGAATCCTATTTCATTCAAAGGCAGGTTTTAGGCTATTTAAGTATAGTCCCTTTCGTAACATCGCACCTTATGGGGCGATTCTTCGTATTTTTCACAGTAGCTTTTCTCCTATTTCTATCACTATACCTTCTATTAATTTAGGTAATTTATGATATTCTTAACCGACTTGTCTTTAGTAACATTATACCTAATGGTCCTAGGAATCCATATGAATAAAATTATATGATTAGATCATATTAGATATTTATGTGATTCTGACAAACAATCCTGAATTTCTCCCCTTCTTACCCACATTCATTTAGCTACATCAAAAAAAAAATCGGTAATTGCAAATGGATTTAATTGGCCGGCTGAATACCATTAATGTAGAAAAAGCTTTGCTTTAAAAAAGTGTTTAAATGCAGGATTTCAAGTAATGGTTGTATTAAGCCATATGAAAAGAAGGCGTAAGACATTTAGGACTTGCAGAATAACATTTTTAACTTACAAGTGTTTTTACAAAACAGATCAAATATTTAGTGGAATAATTGCTCTATTTTATCGATACATTAAATATAAATAATCATTACTTACATATTATTGATTGATGTCAATGGGTATTGAATATACTTGGTATTGTTAAAGGGGGAAAAAATGTCGTCAATTTGGGTTGCTAACATAGATATAATTTATTTGTCAGTTCGTTTATCAATTGGGAGGGAATAGGATGGAGCGAAGGAGGTTTTATGAGGGAGGGGGCCGTTATTTTTGTCAGCTACAAGTTTTACTTTATTAGTGTACATGATAATCTGGTGTAAAATCCAAGTAATAATAAATCCATTTTAATAAATAAAATGTATATATATAATGCCTATACTCAGGTATAAGGTATAACCAACAAGCGAAATAAATCAAAAATAATATTTGGGGGGCAAATGGAGAGGTCGTCAATTTTACGATGTGTTGCCCCCCAACGACAGCTCAAAAACACGTATAGGTTTCGTGATTTTTTCCCGAATTAATTTAATTATTGGAATAAGCTGGCCTATACTAATCTTTATTGAGTCTATGTGCATAATTTTATTTTCACAGTTTTACTAGAATATTTCCTTGCAAAGTTATAAACCATAAAGAAAAGCCAAGGCTGCTGTAGGGGGGTACAGGGACAGGACAATGAATGATAAATCTTACCAGTGTCATCTTGTGCAATTTTACTATTAATACTATATGGATGGATGTATGGGTTGTAGATTAATTATCTGTCAATGTGTTCTCCCTCCATGCAAGGCTCTAATATTAGTCTTGTATAGGGGATAAGTGTTCTTAAGATTAACTATAAAAAAAAGATCTTTAAACAATAAAAGGTGAAATGCAAAAAAATCCAATAAAACAGTTTTTGCCTAAACTCCATCTTTTTTTAAAATTCATTAAAAAATTTATCTATCTTATTTATACTACTTAAATTTCCATGTACAGTAATTATGTTTTAGAATATATGTATCTGAGAGGCTGTTAACCAAAGAATTGTGTACTATTTCATTATAAAATTACTATGAAATCATATTTAAGCAATTCATTTATTTATCTAACAAAGCTACTATAAAATTCATTTGTTTGTTTGTTTCATAGAAATAAACAACGTTATATCTAAAGTAAAAATTTTGTTTGTTTGTTCGTTTAGATCTCGCTAACCAATGAATCGATAAAATTCTAAATCTTAGGTTAGCTTTTAATAATTACTTAAATAGTTTTAGAATATACTATTTGAAATTCTGGATTAATTTATGTTTTTTTTTACCCCTCCCTTAGAGTAGGGACATATATAAAAGTCGTCAATTATACTGTAGTTGCCCCCCCCCCCTCAACGTCAGCTAAAAATCACGTATAGGTTTCGTGTTTTTTTCCCGAATTAATTTCGTTGTTGATGTAAGCTGGGGTAGGGGGATTAAAGTATATAGGACTGATATAAAACATGTCGATACAGAAAAATTCATTTAGACCAGCCGTTTGATGGATCATAGTGGACAAATATGGTACTTTGTTTTTTCATTGTGATTGTTGTTGGTACTTATGTTGTTTATTCTAAAATACCCAAAAACATTAATGTTTGTTTTCCTTTCTTTCAAAGCAATGACAAGCACAGCAATTTGGAACTAGCGGCTACGGTCATAGTGGAAATTGAGTTTCAACTTTAAATATCATATTTAGAAAGAAAATTTAGAGAAAAAATCGGTGGGGTCCTATTTTTCTCCAGGGGCGATTTATCTTATGGACCTTTGTGAGGCTTCACTGTCAATATTGGTTCAGCGGTTAGCGATATTCTTACAGTCAAACATACAGCTTTTTTATTAGATAGCTTATTTATCTTCCGAAAACGTTGTTTTCAATTTTTAAAATGCGTCAATAAAATAAAGGTTACATCAATTCCACCACAGTACTTGTACGTACGGAAATAATATTAGACTATAGAGTAGCTTTGCTAATAAACTGTTATTACCAAGCCCTGAAAAATCTAACTGTTCATAATTTTTAGGTTTGCACAAAATCTGCAAAAAAAAATCCGCTATGCAAATTAGAACAATCATAATATATTATTTTGTAAAAATAATAATCTGCAAGTTCTTAATTTACAAAAAGACAAGTGCATTATAATATTAAGTTGCTACGCTTAGGGAACACCTACAAATTATTAAAACTTGCAAACATTATTAAAGTCTTCTCAAGAAAAATTATTTAACTAAATTTCCAACAAAATTTGCATAATTCTAAATGTTTCTAAGTAAAAAAATGTAAATATGTTGACTAAATTTGTCCTCGATTTAGGTTGCTAATATGGATATCATTAATTGGCCAGTTCGTTCATCCCGTAGGTGGGGGGGGGGGGGAGGTAGTGGAATGAAGTAGAAGTGGTGAATTGTTATTTAGAGTACATGGAAATCTGGTGCAACATCTGGTGTATTGATTACAACGTCATTCAGTTAGGACCCTATTGTATTTGAGGCACATAAAATTCCCTAATATCAAAGATGTCTAATGTAAAAAACTTGATCTCGCTAATATGCAGAAATATCTAAAGGGATAAGACAATGGCCGATAAATTGATGTACATTCTCAATGTTGATACATAAAATTAAACCTTCTGTAGATTACAATTAGTGGTTAAAACGTTTGGACACTCAACAATATGAAGCAACCAATCAAATTTCAATAAAAGTCCCCAATGTTGTTAAGCCAAGAAATAAGAAATCCCCTGCCTCTCTGCTAAAGTGCCAGCCTTAGCTTAGCACCATTTAAACTACATAAACAATCGTAATATTGCATATAATATTTCAACATAATTCTTTCATCTAAAATGTTGTTATTTTATTATTGCTACGCTACTTATACACATAAATATTCTTGTTGATAAAAAAGATTATAAAATATTCATAAATTTAAAGGCCCAGGAAAACTTTCACTTTTAGATCAGATATAAAAATTGGATTAGTTGTCATTTGCTTGGTAGCGCAGCTACTATATAAATAGATATGTTCGTTTTATGCTTGTAAAAGTGGATTAGAATATATGCTGATTTTAAGAGATGTAAAAAAAATTTCAATTAAGGTTGTTATTTCCTTTATTGACCAGTTCGTTTATCCAGAAGAAGGGGAGGGGATGTTAAAAGGGAAGGAATGGGTTAGATAGTTTTTTTTCTTCTAGCCCGCTACAAGTTTCACTTTATGAGAGTACATGCTAATCTGGTGTAAGATCCAAGTAATAATAAATCCACTTTCTGTAATTGACATTCAAAACTATCTTTGTTGATAATTTAATAAAATAAGCTATCTGAGGGATTCATTTACAATACCTGCAGCCAAAAACTATAAATATTTTGTTTCTTTTTAATTAAAATTGATCTATGAACAAGAGCATGATTGATCTTGTTATACAAATATGAAATCCTGTTTTCCACCTAGAAACCAAACAAAAAATGGCCTTAGTTTAAATGTACTGTGCATATTTTAATTAAAATATAATAATCAATCCAAATTATTTTTTTGTCCCTGTTTTTTTGTGCTTCCCCCCATAAAAGTGCCTCACAAGCAATGAAACACCCTTATGTTTGAAATTATAAAAGTTTATTAGTATTTTTCTTACGCCTAACCCTTATCCTGCGGTGCCCTAAACCTGCGTGGCTACCTAGTACTATACATATATAAACTAACCTAACCTAAAATAATTAAAAAACGAAAAACACCCCCACCCCCCATTCCTTATTTTCTATCGATTTCAAAATGATTGGTGAGAGGGATTTCTCTGCTCGACTTAGCACCTTCAGGGAACCCGCAGAAATTTTTTACACCCTCTTTATTTTTAAAATGTAAATTACATGACCTATTAGACAATTTAGCTGCATTTTAGACGATCTTGAAGCTCTTTTGTTTGCTTATAATAAAAATAAATATTTGCTTTGCCCAACAATTATACATTTTCAGGGTTAAAAATGTGCGGGTTAAGGGATCTTTAGGGATAAGACGATGGGTGATAAATTGATATTCACACCCAAATATGAAATACCAACGAAAAAGATAATCTAGTTATTCATCGCACCGTGTTATACATAGCTTTCCGCGGATATTACAATTTAAAAAAATAGATTAAATCAAGTTTTGTTAGCCCCGAGGGACCGAAGGCCCGGGCTAAAATAACTGACATTAATATTATCTTTTAAAAGCTTTTGATCCATCTCAACCCAAACATTAATATTATGTCTTCATTTTATTTTAGTATTAGTGGGAAATTGTCTTTAATACGATGATTTACATGATTTTTCAGTATGGCTGAAAATCGGTTATAATCCAGCGGATGTAAATCGGTTTCGAAGCAATGCTGGAAACTATATATATATATATATTTTATTTTTTGCACTTTAATGATTTATTCCCTTCGTCTCTGTAACAAACCACAGACATTTGAATAAATTAAATCCATTGTCCTATCCCAGAACCACTGCACTGGGCTTAAATTCAATATCGCACGATCAACCATCATAATATTTAGAAAGTGATCTTAAAAACTAACAGTTTAGGATATTTTCTTAAAGATATAAAATCAAGAACCAATTTTTAAGAAGTTTCGTTAAATCAAGCTCTTAGTAAAATTGTTTAATATGATTATTGTAGATTATGTTAATGGGTTTTATTTTCCATGCTTTTTGGTGGATTTTATAGATCTTCTTTTGAAATTAATCATTTATTTTCAGTATTTACGTCATTAAAAGTTTGTTATAGCTGCTATACTTATGGACAATTCTTTTTATTATGGCCCTATTAAATTATAATAATTTTTAACTTGCAAGAAAAACATAACTTCCTTAAGAAAAGAAGTTATAAAAGTTTTATAGTTTTGTGTTACCATTGAAAATAATAAAACTATAAAAAGGCATGAGTCAAATCTTGATGGAGAATAAATTAAAAATCTAATCAAATGATTCTTACACAAGAATTGCATTAAACGTAAGGTATATTTAGTTAATATGATCAGTGGTCAGAAGTTTCGGCTTTCCATCCTTAATAACACCTTAGTAAATCTTATTTTTTTAGTTAGAAGTTCAATGTATTATGAGCAATAATGACATACTAACGGACCAAGAAAGTTTTATACATAGTGCTCTTTTAATGGAGAAAATTTAAAAAAAATAAGTCGTCTTGATATTGAAATCAGGCGGACATTTCGAGTTATAGAGTAACTTCGCTGCTTATAAAAAAAAAGTAAAGTATAATAATAACAAGGACAAGCGTTTCTTTTTAATGTTGTTTAGAATTGTAAAGACTAGTGACCAACTGTACACTACAATATAAAAATTGCTAGATATACACAAATCTCGTTAAAAATACGATATAGTTCTACTTTACAGTGAAGCTTTCTAGTTACTTGAAAAATATTTTTATTTCTATTTTAAGGGCAGGAAGCTAGCTATATCCGCCCGAAAAAAATCGCGCCGCCCCAAGAAATAACTACCACACAAACTTTTTTTTTTATAACTTTAAAACAAATGTGGTTGAGCGACAATGACATTGCTCTATATATATGTAGACCTCCGTTAATGTGCCTCTAGGGGCGCCGCGCAGCCGCTAGTTTTAATAACAATAAAAAATCTTGATTAAAGAAAAATATAACTTTTTGGGTTTTTAATCGGTCTATACTACAACCAATTTGGGTATGCATAATTAAGCGGAAAAATTGAGCCTTTAAATGTGGCTGGCTATTTTAGTGGTTGTACTTTGAAAAGGTTTGACCTTTAAATGTGTACAATTATGTATGTATGTAATATTAGAACTATTGATACATACATTTTAAATCGTCCCTAGTATCGAGGGACTTTGATCCTAAAGACTTGAATTAAGAAATAAAATAGCCTAAAATTATACTAGTAGTTATGTGAAGGCTGCCTAAAATGAAGAACCCAATCGGACATTGGTTAGAAACACACAAAAACAGTTTCATCCCTTAGAAAAACAACATGTCGATTCGATATTATGTCAGCCATGACCACAATTAATAAATGCAAATGTCGACAAAAAACTTTATTTAAGACAACTTACCCATGCAAATAGTGATCCTCCTTTTCTTAATATTTTTAGCTTTTTCCTCTGATCCCATTGTAATGCCTTTTTTATTATCAAATATCACTTAGTAATTTTAATATGTACTTTTTGATAAAATTTCACTTGCTTAATAATTCAAAAATCGTGATATTCACGTTATCAATCCTTTATTCATCACATATTTTATCTAACTTTTGTTATTAAAATTTCTAGATGAAATCACTACGTAACTATCTATCTATCTATTTCATAATCAGAAATTTTCACTAGGTCAAATAAAATATAGACCGTATGTTAGTTAAGGATTTGATTTCACCCACTAGCCGAACAACAAAATGTATTGCGGGCGTGCTTGCGTGCGCGTTATACTTTCTTACAGACTATGGCTGTATGTCTTAAAATGACCAATAAGTAGCTGGTCGAGAAATGTCTATAAAAGCTACTTTCTTCTTCTTCCCCCTTTAAAGGAGAAAGAAACCACCGGGTGCGCGCGGCGAGCGCTTGTGTCTGTATATATATATATATATGTGCGCGCACAGGGGTGACTGTGCGTGCAGTAAAGGTAAATGTCCAACTGATTGTGTTTATGTTAAAATTGTAAGCCGCGCGCTAGTTAATACTCCTCCGCTTAACTTACTTAAAGTGTTCAGACAATATAGCGAACAAGATAGTTATTGTTAAAAACAAGAGCAAAAATTGGTCAAAATTAAATTATTTAAAGATACTTAAATTAAAATTTCATCCCCACGGCATCATATCTTGCTTAATTAAAAGCATTCTTTCACATTCAAGTCTATCTAAGTACATCTAACGTCTTTTTGTAAAATGGAAAATGTCCATACAAATACATATTTCACGTAATTCATTGAAAAGTGTATTAAGAATGAACATAATATCTATAATACAAAGTAGAATTATGTCCGTCCGTCTGTCCCTTAAGATCTCGGTAACCACTGAACCGATCGGATTCTACTCTTCGACTTCAGGGTATATACCTATTGATCCTGTGGTGGTTTTAAGCTATTTTATTGGGGGGTGGGACATCCCCAACCCCACCAAAATGAAAATCCCCCCCCCCAAAAAAAATCACACTTCACATAGATTATTGGCAGCAGCACCAGAATTTTTTTTTTTAGTTTTTAAAAAAATTACCTCATGGGGCAAAGCCCCTAGAGGCTAGGGGCGAAGCCGCTAGTATTATATAATATATGTGGATATTATGATAGGGAAAATTTAGGTTGCTACTTTAGTCCTTATTTATTGGTCAGTACGTTCCTCCTTTAGGAGAGGATGGAATGATATCGTAATACCAGCCAGCTGAAATAACTTTTTATTAAGAGTAGGCGAAAATCTGGTGCAATACATCGAGTTATACATCGATTGTAGTAAGTTAGCTGTGTCCACATACCAACTTATTTGATATGGTATGAACACCATCAATATACAAAGTTGCTTGGTTTTATTTAGACGTTTCCAGAAAAATACAATGCTATACATATTCATAGTAAAATTTTTAAACAAGTAGTGGCTTAATTAACCCATTATGAAAGAAATAAGAATATGTGGGCAAATTTCTTTCTTTCAGGGCATTATATCAATAGAATTAGTACCTTTATTATTATATCAAAGGGGGGTGTCGTAAAACTTCTCAAAAAAGCCTGAAATCTGGCCTGGACCAATATAAAACTTCCTTGAAAATTTCAAAATTTTTTTAGAAGTTTCACATATCCTATCAGACATACAACCCTTGCCACAAAAACGATATAAAAACAATTTTATATAAAAAAAATATTTATTTTATTTAGTTTTAAGTTAAGGACAATTGACAAAGTCTTTTTTTATAACTGTAATATCCAAAATTAATTTGGAGAGAGAAGGGATGTAGATGATACTTACGCTTTTCTGATAAATTATTTACATTGTAGGATCACCTTATACATGTGCCCCGCCCCCCAACGCTTATTTTGCTCATTGTAATACAACCTCCTCACCCCCATTTTTTTATGAAAGGGTTAATACTTAAGTAATTAGAAAGTAATATAGGTTTTACTTGTTATTCTTGAGACCAATAAAAACAATGAGAATGAGAAAGCCTATCCTATTATATAAGACTAGCGGCTGCACCCCTATAATCATGGGGATCTCTTTTCAAAGAGTGATAAGAAAGAAAGTTAAGAGAAATAGGTTAAATCCCTCGGAAGCTTAAATAAAAAACTATCCTATCATTATACTAAAGTAACAGGATGTCTATTTGTGTGTCTGTACCGAAGGATCTCGCTAACCGCTGAACCGATCGGGTTCTCCTTAACAGGGTAGTTTCTCATACGTCCCGGGAAGGTTTATAACTATTTTGGGGGAGGGTACCACCACCCTCCCAAGAGAAATCACGATAAATCGAAATTTTTTCCTCAAATAGAGACTCCTACGTAACATTGCAAAGTATCGTAGCAATTTAATAGAGACTCCATCGCAACATTGCAAGGTATCATTATTTTTTTAGAACACCAAACATTTAAAGTGCCACTAGAGGCCTCTAGGGGGCGTAACCGCTAGTATTATATCTATAATACAAAGTAGTACGATGTCTGTCTGAAGCTTAAGATGTCAGTAACCACTAAACCGATTGGGCTCTACTCTTCAGGGAATATACCTTCTGGTCCTGTAATGGTTTTAAGCTATTTTCTTAGGGGGTTGGACACCCCCAACCCCCCCAAAAAATTAAAAATACCCCCCCTCTTTTTTTTCTTTTCAAAATAAAGGGGGTCGAATATCCCCCCCTCCCCCCCAAAAAAATTGAGGGGGGGGGGGGAAATATAAAAAACACAAAAAAATTGGTTGGGCAAAGCCCCTAGGGGCGAAGCCGCTAGTCCTTATAATAAAGTAACAGGATGTTTGTGTGTTTGTACCGAAGGATCTCGCTAACCGCTGAACCGATCGGGTTCTCCTTAACAGGGTAGATCTTCATATGTCCCGGGAAGGTTTATAACTATTTTGGGGGAGGGTACCGCCACCCTCCCTAGAGAAATTATTTTTTTTTTAATTTCTCGATTTTAGAAAGAGAGTTCATCGAAAAATAAACGTCAAACAGCCATATTTTAAATTTAAAAAAAAACATTTAAAGTCCCACTAGAGGCCTCTAGGGGCGTAACCGCTAGTATTATATAAAGCAATAAGCGTTTTTTGTCTGTAGCGAAAGATCTCAGTAACCGCTGGACCGATATGGTTCTTCTTTACGGTGAAGCTTCTTATAGTTCCTGAGACGGTTTTTGTCTATTTTATTTAATTTTTATGAATAAGTCGCGGTATGGTTTTAAGCTATTTTTCTGCCATTCGAATAAAGAGCTCCTAGATGCTAGGGGCGCAGACGCTAGTAATAGCATTAACCAGCATGAGACCTATGTGAAGCTTTTCTCATAAGGAGAATTCTATCAGTTCAATTTAAATCTTAAGCTTTAGAGCAAATCAACTTTAAATAATAGGATATTCAGATTTCTAGTTTTAATCTTATGATTGTACATTTCTATATTCGTAGAAAACTGGATATAATACGATGCTAGACATAGTTTTTTCGTATGGATGAGAACCGGTTCCTATCCACCGGATTCGAATGAATACGAGAAAAAATCTTCCGACCACTCAGTACTTCTTAAAAATGTTTTTCATTAACCCTATAATGACCAAATGGGAAGATATCTCGGACTTCACCTTTATGGGCATGAAATAACTTTTTCTTTTTTTAGAAGTCTAACCAGCCTAAACCCTTTCGTGGAAATTATGTAACTACCATAGCAGTAGATTGAGAGATATTAGCATTAGTGATGGCAATACGTCAAATTATTGGGCCGGATTCGGATTCTTTAAAAAATCTGTCAAAAAAATGGCGGATTCTAGCAGTATTTAAAAAGGATTTTTAAAGATAAAAAATTAAGTGCTACTTATGTCCTAAAAGTTAATGTTCTTGGTGTTCTCTATAATTCACTTTCGATAATCGAACCAGATTTTAAAAGATTTTATATGTATGATGTCGGATTGTCATCCCTAATTAGCATACATTTAGATGGATATTATAACTAAACTAAACCCTTGCCACTTAATTTTCGTATTTATAGACAACTGTCCTAAACCTAATGCAAAAATAAGGAAAGAAAATTGTTAATATCAGAATGTATTTTATAAGCAATGACAATTATACATTTAATATGTCTCACAAGATATACATGAAAATTAATACTAATTAATAATAATTTGTGTAAAAAAAGTTTCATAATGATCTTAAAATGCTATTATTTTTATTTAAATGGTTTTAATGGGATAAGACAATGGACGATTTTATGTCAGATCCCAAAGACGATGAACAAAGTTATTGGTTGAAATGTTTGGACACTTCTAGTTTAAACCAGATCATCAAGACTAAATAAAAGTATCCAATGTTTTAAGCAAACAGATAATTAAACTTAGGGTTCCATAGGGATTTAGAATCCAATGTTTCCTTAATAATATTTAATAAATTTGATTTGTATGTTTTTAAATGGTAAACAAAATTGATCATAATACATTTAAGACATAATAATACAAAAAAATATAGGTAGTTTCCTTAAACCCTACAGCTACACTATAACTGACTCAAGGTGTTTACAGCAATAATTTAAAGTTGCAATGAAACAAGGACAATTATAACAAGTATAATAAGTTATAACTAACTAATGTTTATGGAAAATTGTAAAGGTATTTTTTATTTATTATAAGATATCCTAATATAAAGGTAACAGGAAGTGTGTCTATTTATTTGTAGCGGAGATTCTCCCTAACCGCTTTATCTATATGATTCTTCTTTACAGTTAAGCTACTAAATTATAAACCAGAAAAGGTCCTGTAATGATAGGAACTAGTTACAGAGTAGCTGCGCTATTGAGAATAACAATTCATATTTAACTGTTCATTTAGGCTTAATTTATACGCTGCATTACCTTAGAAAAACTTTATTCTTGTTACTACGAATATTTTATAATAATTTATAATGATACATATGGTTTGTGATTATATATAGATGAAATTAGTATGGACACGAAGACCAAGGTTCTATTCCCATTTTTTGAATTCCATACCATCTGGTGGCTTCACATCAGTCTGAAATAAATGGGTTTGACAAATATTATAATTAAAATCCCCAGGATGTCAATATCCAAAAGTAGCGGAGCATCAAAAATTCATGGAAGAAGAAACAGACATAGTAAATTAAAGATATGATGTTTAGTTTATAAGTATTCAATAATTCGTAGAAATCACGAAAACTAACTGTACAAAAACAATAAAAAGTAATTAATATGTCTTTTTATGCACAACCGACAGACTTACGTACAAAGTAAATTAAATGCACTCAGGCAATCTTCAACAAAAATTTTAGCCGTCTATCAATAGTAGCTGCATTTCCCACTACAGGGTTACAGACGGACTGACAAAGTGAATTAAAGAGTAGCTTCACTACTTTAAAGGAGACGGGATTATTGTAGATTTCTTTTTTTGTAAAACTCGCTGTTTTTAATATTTCGAAATCCTTAGAAAAGAAAGTATGAAAAGATCAGTTTAAATTGACACAATATTCATATTTTTACTGAGCAATGAAAAAATGAAGATACCTTTCCCTTTCCTATTTCACTCCAGTTTGTGCTAAGTACTGTGCCACCTGACTCGGAGAAAGATTTGTTCATTGCCTTCCGCACCTAAAATTATTAAATAAATAATTACTGTTCATTTCAAGAGATATTAAGCTGAACAAAAATTATTTTGGATGGTCAAAAACAACAGATTCTTTCATTCTATTCGTATTATAAACTTTATATAGTTATTTTAACTGTTATACATCTATATGTCTATCCATCAAATGACTATCTAATCTATCTAGGTACTTACATTATCACTGGCATCAGCATGAATCATTCCAAACATTTCATTGAGTGCTTGTTCCTATCTATCTGTGTTTGTCTATATTTTTATCTGTCTATCTTACTGTCCGTTTATCTAATCGTGTCTATCTATCCATATACTTACATCATCACTGTCATTAGCATAATTGGAAAAAATTTTCAGAACTCTCTTTTTTTTCATATTATTTCCCCTCATGTTCTTTTATTTTTTTTTCACCAAAGAGGGGAGAAAAATGGAAAAAAATGCTTACAGTTCTCTGAATTTTTACATTTTTTTCAATCAACTATATATTTTTCAACTCCCCCCCCTCTCTTTAGCAGGGTCAAATTTGCAGAATATACACCCGTGTCTATCTAACTATTTATCTACTTAAATCATCACTGCCATAGCATAAATCTTTTGAATCATTTCATTGAGAGCTCCCTATTCATTTGTGTATGTCTGTCTATATGTTTATCTGCCTGTCTATCTATCTATCTACCCAAATGACTAACTATCTATATATCCAGAAGACTATCCAATCCATACTATATACTTACATCGTCACTGGCATCAGCATAAATTTTTTGAAACATTTCATTGAGTGCCTGCTCCCCCTCTTTCTTTTCCTCGGCCTCTGCTGCCAACATTTTCTCTACCTGCAATATAAAAGTTTCTCTAGGTACTCCCAATTACGATATACATAATTACCCCTCCTTAAGATTTATCTAAAGGAAAAGAAGTTTGGACACTATACTTATACCCAATACTACCCAATGACATGCAATTAAAATGCCCAACGTTTTTAAGATAACGAATAAGAGATCGTGTTTTATAAATTGCGGGACATGTTAGGTACTAATTTTAGCGACATAATCATGTCCTTTTTTAATAGCGTCATCTTAATAGTTATATATGTATGGTACAGTAAATATCGAGAAAATTTATTTCATTTCATATGTAAATGTATTGTTAATTATTATGATTGTATGTAAGAATAAACCAAAAATTCTACCTTATTCCAATCTCTGCCACTTGCATACGGGGCTTTAACCCCTTGGGCCGCAGAAGCGCTTGGCAGGGCACCTCCCGGCAGTGGGGGGCTACCATCCCCCTCCAGGTTGTTCCAGCGCACAGCCTCACCCTTACGCATTTTAATCTCCAACTTTGTCGATAATACTCTGAAATAAAGTAATTCATATTAGTGTCATAAAAAATCTGAGAATTAACGTTTAAATTATCAAGGACATAATAATTTATGTATGTCTGTAAGAAGAGCCGATAAATTGAGTTTTTGAGAAAGTCTCAAATCAGAGCTGGATCTTTAAATCATTTCAATGGTGCGCCAAATCGGGGTGCGCCGAATTTCATCCAATCACAGCACGGCATTTCGTAAAATGCTGTGCTCTCATTAGTGGAAAGTTGGCTCACCCCGATTTGGCGCACCATTGAAATGATTTAAAGATCCAGCTCAGGTATTTTAAGTAAAAAAAACAATGGAAGATAAGTTTATTTAAGTAGAAATAATAAATTACCCCATCTTTAGACTAAAGTTATTGGTTAAAAGTCTAATGTACCATCCCTAATGATCCCTGCATAAAATGCACTTACTTGTAAGAGGATTGGTCAGGTATAACAGGATGTGCCAGATCCAACTCTAAACTGTAATCAGATCCTGATAAACAAAAGTATTTTTAAATTCAACCCAAAAATTTTATGGTAACAATATTATCAAATACATACAGAAGATGTCAGTTAAGAGTTATAGAAATTCATTTCGATTTTTCATATTAAACTTAGTTTCTAGACGCAATAGATGCCACAAGGACAATCATGTCCATAAATAGCTCAGCATTAAAAGTTTAAAATAGAATAAAAAATACACAAAACAAAGTGGCATACTCAAACAAAGAACATACCTACAGCCAACTTTGCAGAGACGCTGAGCGAAGCCTCGTGGAAGTCAACTTTGACGTCTTTGGGGTCAAGCTTCTTGATTCTAACTTCAACAATGACGTGCGTCTCAGTTTGATACCAATCGTGCTAAAATTAAAATTGGATTGAAGCAGGGATATTAAGGGATAAGACAATGGACGATATATTGTGCTAAATGATGGCGTACAAGATTGCACTTCTAAACATTAAACTAATGGTTGAAACGTTTTGCCACTACAAACAAAATTCAGTAAAGGTAACAACGTTTTTGGGTATTTATTTACAAAATATTAATTTACCTTAATTTTTGGAACTGGCATTTCGTTATTAGCAGCGGCGGCGGCAGCAGTAGTATCTTTGGCAGCTGCCGCTTCTGTACATGACTTAGATTCAGCTGTTTGTTTTGTATCTGTATCACTGGCAGAGTTATTGGAAGATTTATTGTCTGTTGAGACTGCGGGTTCACTTGATTTTGCTTGTTCTTGTTGAGCTGAACTCTTTTTACTTGCGTCCTCTCCAAATCTGAAGGTGAAATGTGAGTTATTTTTCAGGGATCTAATGGGATAGAACGATAGCCGATAAATTTATATACTTCCCCGATGCAATGATGACAAAAATTACCTTTTCTATAGATTAAAATTAGTGGCTGAAAGTTTAAACACTCAAATTAACAAACCAACCTAACAAAACTCAGTAAAAGTCCCCGAAGAAAACGTTATTATAAAACTTTGGGGACTAGGGTGTAATAATTTAAGTCTTA
The DNA here is from genome assembly GCF_053477335.1 of Acartia tonsa. Taxonomy (NCBI): domain Eukaryota; kingdom Metazoa; phylum Arthropoda; class Copepoda; order Calanoida; family Acartiidae; genus Acartia; species Acartia tonsa. The sequence continues at coordinate 23,621,610 of NC_137264.1, read as the reverse complement.
ATATGGTTTTAGGCTGTAATTCCCTACTCTTAAAATACAGATTATTTATAACCTTGGTGCGCACCAGCTAATACTTATGAAATAAAATATCTTACTTGGCAATTTTTTCATCGCACCAAGTCATCCACTGTGTAATTCCTTTATCTAAAATAAAATTAATATTAAACGAGAAGATCAATAATTTTATCACACACAAACAAGATTTTGTTTTCTTAAATTAAGAAAGACAGATTATAAATTATGATACAATACCAAGTTACTTTTACCCAACGCCACGGCCTTCAAGGGAGTAAGAGGTACCTTTTCACTTTTTTGGGGGGGATGGAGGGAGTTATCTTCCCAAGAGTAATGTCAACCCACCCCCACCTAATAGCCTAAAACCTGCTTTTGACTAATATAAAACACTTTATATTCCTTGTTTACGAAAAAGAAAATCATAGATTTAATAAACACTTTCGGGATAGCCAGGACTCGGGGCAAAAAAATATACATTATCTAATAATTTCAAAATTTTTCTTTCTAATGACAACTATCTATAATACCATACATAAATCCATATTTTACCTTGTTGGTCTAATTTCTTTGCTTCGCTGAATGTATTTTTAGCCTCCTTGTATCGACCCAGGTGGAACGAGGCAACTCCACTTCTCTAAAAAATATATCATTTTAACAATTGGAAATAACATAATATAGCATAAAACCTGCCCTGGACCAAAATAAAATTTACGAAAACTGTGGAATGATCGGTCCAACCATTTACGAGATTTTAGAGAACAAACAAGAAAACGCAAACAACAATGTTAATTAGAATATGTTCTTAAGTATCGCAGCAATGACAACAAAATTACTGTTTAATTCAATGTGGAAAAAGAATATAAATTGAATCAAACGGTAGGTAAAACAGCTCCTACCAAAGGTAAAAATTAAATCATTAGACATTGAAGAGAAGATCAATTAACATCAATCCATCTTTTAATCCATAGATGTAATATATATTCCAGTATGGCTGTGAAAACGGTTAATATCCTCTGGATTAGAACCGGTTCTCAACCATACTGAAAAATCATGAATAACAGATAATTTTCCACGTAAATTAAAATAAATACCAGTTACGTATTATCTTATAATTTTTTATTTTAATATCTGTAGAATACAATTGATACCTGTACTATATTATTTTTATTATTACCTGTAAACATTTCTTAAGCTCATCAGATGGTTTATTCTCCGCATCCTGCGCAGAGATGCCGCGTAGAATATCAATTCCGCGGTCGGCGGCGGCCTTGGCTTGGTCGTACCTCTCAGATCTTATCAGGGCCTAGATAGAAATAAAATTTGTATTACTTTCTGTTCAATTTCTATTATAATATAACTGATATTTTAAAGAATTACATTCATTTCTAATCGTATTCTTTTTAAATTTTGACCCTCTTGTCAAACAATACAGGGACTTATATAAATAAGACGTTCTTAGAATCAGAGAAAACAAAACGCAGCATTCCTGATGATGTATGTACTGTACACATGAGGTCCGTCTATCCACAAGTAAATGCATCCATCCATTGTATACCTGGGCTTTGGCAGCATAGCACTCCAGCATGCCAGGATCCTGCTGGAGGGCAGATGTGTACAGGTCAATTAATCTATATATCAATAATCAATCTATACCTGGGCTTTGGCGGCATAGCACTCCAGCATGCCAGGATCCTGCTGAAGGGCAGATGTGTACAGATCAATTGCCCGGTCATAGTCTTCAGACACGAAACATTCATTTCCTTTCCTTAAAAATAGTAGTAGGTAGTTTTTTCCTCAGGTTGAGTATGAAACTAAAATAGCTACAAAAAAAACGCAAGAAAACGCAAAAAATTAAGTTTTTGATATGGTGGAAGTAATATTTTTTTTCTAAAAGGCATGAAAAAAACTTACTTATAAAGCTCCACACCAGTTTCGGCTTTCGCCATTTTTCGTCTTTTTTTACACTCTGAAAGTAATATTAATTAATGGCATTGTTGTTGTTTGGTTAAACAAGCTTGCAAGCTGAACTTTGGTGGTAGTATAATAATTCAATTATAATGATAAAACAAAATTAACTGGGCTTCTACAATCATAATACAGATCAAGAGAGAAGGTGGTTTCTTAAGTCATACAGTTACATTTAGTATCACAAAAGATTTAGTTCTTTAAGGTCTTTAATTTTACTGTTACACTCGTGTAATAGACAACTTTAAGAACCACCGAGAGAGTGTGTTGTTAGTTTTAATGGAAAGCGGTTATATGCGTGCGCTGGTGTAAATGTTCTTTACAAAATTAGTTTTTTTTTACAGCAGCTTTACTTTTGTGGATTGTGTTATACTTGTTTAAAAAAGGAAAATTTAAATTTCCTTTAAAAGATCACAATACGTGGACTAGTGATTAGAAAAATTTACAAAACAAATATTTTGTGAGTATTTAATAAAGTTAAAGCTGCTTTTTTCATTTTCTCTTCTCCACAACAAAAATTATCACTTGGTAAACAATAGTTTATATGAACAATTCAAGTGTAGGTACTAGATTTTTTTTGTATGTAAAAAATGTTGGTTTTGATAGCTGCTTAGCAGTGAGATCTGTCTTGTTCACGCTTTCTGGGAGCAGCTTTCAGGATGTCGTCCACTCTGAGAATCATTTCGGCGGCCTCGGCGGCTTGGATCAGCACCTGACGCTTGACGGAGAAACTCTCGGTGATGCCAAGCTCAACCATGTCTCCTACCTCACCCTACAAAATAACAGGAATTACAATTTTGGATAATTTGCAGATTATTTTTTTTCATTACTAAGAAAAGTCTAATAAACTAAAAGACAAAGATGCTCACTAATCAAAAACATTTTCAGAAACCATTTCATGCAGAAGCCGATATAAGTATATTTCATCATAAAAATCAAATTATTATTCCCTGTAGCATTATTGAGACAAACGGATAGAGTGAGTTATAGAGCAGATGCTAAATAGACGTAAGAATCTTCACAAAAAATAGCCATCTATCTTTAAAAAATGTACTCGTGTAATTAGCGCCAGAATGACAAAGTGTCTAGACTAGAAGCTAGGTTATACAGAGAAGTCAAGAAAGTCACGTTTCCTTTTCTACGTTAAGACAAATGGACAAATTGAATTACGGAGAAGCTTCACTACTTATCAGATGGTAAAATGAACAAACCTTGTACATATTAAGACCCATGGTCTTCTTGTCTACAGCGTGCAAAGCTCTGAGCTCGGACACCAGCTGGGCAGAGTCGTAGCCGCCGTTCTCGGCAATAATGCTGGGCAGCTGGCGGAGGGCGGCGGCGAAAGACTCCATGGCGTGTGATTCCTTGCCTGGGGTCTTAGCAGCCTCACGGGTGATGGCCTCGGCCATCACTAACTCGGAGCATCCACCGCCATAAACGGTTCTGAAATAAAGATTGTTTCAAAAAATATAATCTATAAAAGGGAACTATTAAAAAAATTTAAAACGATTATCCTGTAAAATAGAAAGTTAAGGAAAATATAACTTATGTTCTATTCAATAAGGCTATTCATTTCTTTTGCGACTGGTTTAAGACGATTTGGTTTGTAGCCATCTTACATAGATCAGTCGTAGAAAGACATAGAAATTGTACCTGGGTTCCTTAACTGTGGAGGTAAGGACACAGAGAGCATCATGAAGAGATCTGTCAGCTTCACCAATAATCTGTTCAGTAGCACCACGAAGGATAACACTGCAAGCCTCACCTATTATTAAAAACAAATAAAGTTTAGTTTTATGAAAACAAGGATGAAAACATCCATAAAAGCGAAGCACTGAAACGGTAGGACAAACGGACGTTAACACTTGTATAGTTTCAGAACTGAATAATCCTAATATAAATGTATAAGAGTCAAAGCAAAATTGTGAGTAAATTAGTAAAACTGCTTGATACAGGATAATGTTTATGGACATACTTACATTTTAGGACTTGATTATAGAGTTGCTTCGTTTATTACATTATACTTTGTTGTCCCAGGAATCAATATACCAAAAATCAGATCAATCGGATAATTAGATCACATAAAAATTTGATGTTAAAAAAGTAAAAAAAATCATCATGTTTAAAATGGACGTACGGACATTTTGGTAATGATTATTTAGTTGCTACGCTTTCTACCTCGTACCTAACTATTACAGGAATCACCATGCAAAATTTGAAATCGATCGGACAATTCTAACATGCCTAAATTAACGAAAAAAGCTATCCGTTACGGACTGACGGACGGACCGACCCTAATTATAGAAAAGCTTCGCTTTTAAAAAGAAAATATCTTAAATGAATATTTTAGTTAGGGTATATTAAGAAACTAAGGGTTGGTGAATCCACAAAGAAAGACCCCCCCGCTCAGTGGCTTGAAAGCTGAATTGAAACCATATTTCTTGAGTGCGACACCTGCCATTTTCAAATAAAAATCTGCTAATCTTAAGAACAACTTACCCAATGGAACACCAGAGAATTTCAAAAGGGTTTCCTCACCAATTTCAACCTTAAAACAAATTAAGATTATAATTATAATTAAGATAAAAACTATGTACCTATAGATGATTATTTTGATATTTCCTATTATTTAAGTGGTAAGATCCCAGGAGGGATATATTTTTAAAAACTTAAGCTGAAACTTTGTATGTCTTTAAGCTATTTTACTGCCCTTCCTTGACTAGATACATGGGGCGCAGTCGATAATTTCATAAAAATGAGTTCAAAAATTCAGTAGGTAGGTAAACAATAAGTATTTAGGCAAGTTTTAAATCAAGCTATTTATGCTATTATCTTTAAAAATCCACCAACAAAAGAGAAAGTTATTCCCAAATTTGACGTACCTGTTCAATAAGATCACACTTGCCAATCTTGACTAGCTCAGGGTTGCCGAATGTGGAAACAATTTCACCACCGGTAACCAGGGCCAGTCTCTCAATACCGTCAAAGTCGGCGTGCTCAATGGCCATAACACCACGATCGGCGAACAACTAAAAACAGTATTTTGGTTGGTCGTCAATGTATTTATTTCTAGCGGCTACGACCCCTAGAGGCCTCTATGGGCCCTGAAGGAGGGGAAAGTTGAATTCGATAACCCAAATTTTTAATTAAGATTTAAAAAAGGTAAAAAAATTAGGAGGGGGATGGAGTCCAATACCCACTTCCCATTTTCAATGTTAGTATTTTTTAAAAATAATAAAAACATTTTTTGGGGAAGGGGAATTTTTCTAGGGCTGATTTCTCTTGGGAGAATGGTGGTATCCTCCCCCAAAATAGTCATTAAACTTTCCAAGACCAATGAGCACATACCCTGTAAATGAGAACCATATCGGTTCAGCGGTTAGCAAGATCCTTCGGTACAGACAGACAAACATCCTGTTACTTTATTGTGAAAATATATTGAGTCCTGCAGGGCTATAATATATTTCATTTGATTAAAGTATTGGTCTGATCATGGCATGTTTTATTCTTTATTTTTGCAGTTCTGTCCATCTATCTATCCATCTTTTCATTAGTCTATTTGTTTATTAGTATATTCGGGAAATTGTAGATTAGTTGTCTAAATCCATCTGTCTGTCCATTTGTTTGTCCATTTGTTTGTCCATCTGTTTGTCCATCTATCTATCTACCTCTCTGACTATCTATCTATTAACCTGCTCGGGATAATTGTAGATAAGTTGTCTGTTGATGAAAACATTCATATCATGCTTGCAAATCATATCAACCTTAAATAACCAAATGTTTTATTAGAGCAGCTGCTAATCTATAACTATGGCCATTATGTACGTCTGAACAATAATACTGATAATCAGGGTTGGTAACCCAAAAACCCAAACTCGGTTTTTAATGAGTCCTGCGGTAGTAGGTCCCTTTGATTAATGACGACACTACCTTTGTCTGAAAGTCCTAGCTATGAGTGGTAATGAGTTACGACTTTTTTGGGCCAAGGCAATCTTCCTACACTAACTTAACTTCGCGTATCTGACATAGTATTGACAGTTACATCTTTTAACACCTTTAGTTATGAACCGGTTTGAGCCAAGAAAATGCATGAATTGTTTTTTTCTTTTTAAGTAATTTTTAAAAATCTTACTTTGTCCTTCATTTTTTCCTTCTCTGCAAGTTCAATCTCTGCAACCTTGGCGATATTGTCAACCTTAACTCTAAATAACAAAATAAACATTAATGGACTAAATATTATTCTACATATAATCATAATGGTTTTTATTAAACTATCATTTTCTTTATTTAGCCACTATAATATGTCATTATCCACCTATCAAATATTCTGCAAAGAAATGTTTTCATTTCAAAAAAGGAAATATTTTACCTAGAAACTTTTGATTGGAAAAGGACAATTTATTTATTTACTTACCCGATTATGATAAACAAAATTACCCCATAAGTAAAAATTATTGTTTGAAATTCTATCCCAAAATAGTAAAAATCTTCCTCTGAACTTCATTAGTTCAAGTGGTTTGCGAGATCCATCACAGACAAGACTTCCTTTCTTATATATAAGCATATTATATTAAACTCTACCTGGAACCGAAGACCTTAATCTTGTCTGTGTCCATGGGTGTGTTGGCGATCAGGATCTTGGCATTCTCCACCCTCCTGGGCTGGTGCATACCTGGCTTCTTGTTCAACAAAAATCCTGATGACAAAATATCATAAATATCTGCTAGAAAAATCAACAGCAATCCTACATTTAGTATCATAAATACCTGTTTGAAAAATCAACAAAAATCCTACATTCGGTATCATAAAAGTCTATGAAAAAAGTAAATATACAGGTGATATCATCATGAACAGATTTCCATTTAAAAAAATTAAATATTCTACAACCCTTTCATCCTCCATTTATTACCTACAAACTACCAAAGACATAAATTTGTCTCTATTATCCTATTATCAGATATCTAAATTTCTACATTTTTTACATTAAACTCAACGACGAAAACGCGATCAATTTATTTTAGTCAGTCACCCTTCAAAACTATAAATTAATCAATGATAATGAGATATGGTATGTTTATTTCTATCAAGTAATATGATATGTGAAATACAAAGTTATTAGGTAGTTAGTAAAAATAAATAAAATACCCAAGTCTTAAAGTTAGTACACGATTTTCAGTTAATGTATTTAAACCAATGGAATTATTAAATTCATAATTCTTCTAAGGAGAAACTATTTTGCTTCAAACTTAAATCAGGTAAACCTATGCATTTTGTACCTATTATGAAAGTTTCTGACAAAACATCTTTCTTTAAATGAAATATCTCTTTAAAAATTTTACAATGACTTGTTTGAAACTTTTCTTTCAATATTATTTCCCTATCTAAAAAACGAAATATGCTTTCTAGTAATGAATAGATTTGCCATATTTCTTAATGAAAGGTACACTACAAACACTCTACTTATCCGTTTAAAATAAGGAATAAATTCAATTCACCTTCTGAAACAGAGAAATATGTAACATATATGTAAGAAAAAAAAACTAGTAAAAGAGACAAACTTGCATAAGAGCGAAATTGTTTTGAAAGATTCTGTCAGTTCATCCGTTTGTCTGTTTAAGACAAGTAATTTGACAAATCAACAGAATCATTCTACTGCTTTTTATTTAAATCAATAAATGTGCTCAAAGTCTAAATTTAAAACATATTTTATATACCTAGGGAACTAGAGGGATGAGAAAAAAAGCGATAAATCGATGTAAATCCAAATATTGTTGGTTGAAAAGTTTGGGCACAGATAGTTTGAAACATCCAATCAAAATTTGATAATAAGTAACCAAAATTTTAGAGCCAGTGAATTAAAGACAGTGATTGTAAGGCTTTAGTTAGCAACATCATATTTTTAAAGTCTAATGTCCCCTTCCTCTCTGATTTTTAAACAGAAAAAAGTTTAACTTACCTTCATCAAGGAAAGAGTCTGTCAAGTGACCACCCTGAATTTTGATGATCTGAATGGCATCCAAGTTTCCAGAACCCTTCAACCTAGAAAAAAAATTATGTTCTTCTAGTTAACCATCAACAAGGATAAATATTTCCATGTGTAGCTAATTATTTGCAAGGATATTAGTTTAAGCAGTCTTACTGGAGCACTTACCTTAGAACAGCTATAACAGTCAGCAACCAAAGAAAGTATTCTGGTGCTAGACTTATCTTGGAAGTCATTAAGCATAGAAATGCTGCTGGTAGAATATCCTAAGAAAGCTTGGATATCAAAGGGGAGGGGTTGCAATGCAACCATCTCGCAATCAGTTTGCAAATTGAAGTTTGTATCCGAATTTCGTTATGAAACTTGGCATGAGTAATCCTTGGTAGGTCTATTTTCCCAGATTCGAACAAAAAGTTTGAAAAGTAACAACATACTAGACTAGACTTACCTAAAAACACTTATGAAATACTAGTTTCCTAGACTTTTCTAACAACACGACAGCTTGCCCAACAAAGTAACAAGGTTCTAGACTTACCTAAGAACAGCTGTAACCGCCAGGTTGGCAAAGAAGTCCTTGTGTTGGCTCAGAATTTTGCTGGACAGAGTTGTGCGAGCAATGTTCATCAAATCCTCCCTTAATATCACAAATTAAACATATCCTTATATTAAAGTAACAGGTTATCTGTTCGTATGTCTGTAGCTAAGGAGATTGCTAACCGCTTAATCTGTATGATTCTAATTTTAAGTAAAGCTTCTTATGCGTCCACGTATTAATATTAATATTTTTCCTTACTTTAAAAAGATCATTTTATAACTTGCTGAGACTTAAAAAAAGCAATAATTACAGAGTGCAGATTTAGACTAACCTGAATTTAGCTTCATCCTGTGAGTGATCCATAGCAACATCTTCTAGAGCCTTTCTGGCAATAGCTGTGGCTTTCCTAGATTATGAAATGTTTAGTTAGTATCTTAATAGATCCCTTAGAACTACCAATCTCTAACGTCGGTCATTTTTCTGTATAATCTACTTCGATTAATCTGTTTAACACTGCGTTTGTCAATCTTTCTTTTATTGTATTACTTTTTTTGTAATTACCTGTCCTTATATAAAAGCAACAGGATGACAAACTGTATGTGAGAAGCGAAGGATCTTATTAACCGCTGGACCGATTGATTCTACTTTACAGTTAAGCAAGGGTATATAACTATTTTTGGGGGGATAGTACCTCCACCCTTCTAAGAGAAATGGCCCCTGGAATCCCAAATCTCCCCTCCCTTTCTATGAAGTGCCCAAGTAATCCCTCTGAGGGCAGAGGCTAGTAAATAATATTGTATTATATTGTAACCAGCAATAATAGTGTATGGAAGAAACCTAATATCTAGAAGTCTGTTTACATATCTATATGTATTATGTAATCTAGCTATATATACAATATTAAAGATGTAAAACTGGCTGTATCTATCCATCTGTTTACATACCTGTAACCAGCAATAATAGTCTGTGGATGAATCCTCATGTCAATAAGTCTCTCAGCCTCACGAATGAGTTCAGATGCAAGTACTGTCACGCTTGTGGTTCCATCACCAACCTCATCATCCTTAAATTCAAATTTGGATAAAGAACAAGGATGACAACATCCACAAGTAGCGGAGCACTAAATATCATAGTTGAACAAACGGTAAGTTGAGTTAAAAAGCAGATTTTCTGTAATCAAAAAGAAAAGGAGGAAAGAGAAATTTAGGATAGATAGATACATTGTTGTATATCTAGATATATATTTACCTGAACTCTGGACATCTCCACCAGAACCTTGGCTGCAGGATTTTCATCACCAACTATACTCAGATAGATAGATAGATACATACTTGTATATATTGATACATATTTACCTGAACTCTGGACATCTCCACCAGAACCTTGGCTGCAGGATTATCAACACCAACTGAACGCAGGATGGTTGCTCCATCATTTGTAACCTGAAAAAGAACAATTTAGTCCAAAAGCAGCACAGCAATTATAAATTATTTGAGAACATAATCGGATGATCAATTTAAGATCAGTGAACGTAAAAAACGTACGTCTTATACAGATACATCCCCAATTTGAGAAGTTTATGAAAATATAGATACAGTGTCGCCCATTATAAATATTTTCGAAAGCTGTTTTCTACTACTTTAATCATTAAAACGAAAATTTGCAGAGGTTTTTAAATGATCTAAATATCTTGATTGCTAAATCGCTGGGTAACATCCAGTTCCACTCTTATTTTTTTCCTTTTCTACTACTTACCTCAACAATGCCTTCATTGCGTCCCATGCCCCAGAGAATCTTATCCATGCCCTTGGGTCCGAGGGTGGACTTGACAAGGTCGCCGATGGCCATGGCGCCCACAAAACTGGACAATCTCGCAACCTCCGCCTTCTCTTCGTCCGCCTCGTTCTTCAAAATTCTAACTGGGTTTAGGGACACCATTTTATTTTTTTATTTGTGTTTTACACTCTCTGAAATATTTTAATTCACATTTCATTTCATTCATATAACATAAGTTCTACATATTTATGCATACATTTTATTTTTGCTTTTAAATTATTTTTAAATTTCTGGATGAATAATTTTAAAGAATTTTTTAAAAGTTTGAATTTTTTATTACTTTACTTTAAGACTAGAGAAACAAAGTTTTTTTTTGGTTAAAATAAGCTTCAAGTTTTTGTACTATAGAGAAATTAAGTTCAGAAACTAAAAATTAATATTATAATAACCCAATGTTACTAACCAGTTCAATAGTTATATTCACAGTATAATAATCACAGCACTAAAATCAAAATAAATGTTGGTTCCTATAGATGCTCTCATATTACTTTAGGGGTCATATGATAGCTTTTAGGGAAAAAGGGGTAGTTCCTTTCCCTAAGATCGTATTGAGGACCAAAGAATCAAAATAATTTTATGTAAATATATATAAAGTCCAAATAAAAAACCAGGATTAACAAGTTTCTAATACTAAACAAGTCATTTGTCATGATGCAAATAGTTTCATAATCTAACCAAAGGACAAATATTTTTATGAAAAAAATAACAAGGTTTTTAAATTAAAGAGTTGATAAGGTAATGTACATGGATATTTAAATATTTTTAAAACTTCAATTGAACAGAATTTTTCTAAATATTTTTCCATAACTTAATAATGATGTTGCTACTATATAACATACATTTCAAATGAAAACACAACTCTCATTATTACTCAGACCCACTATCAGACTGCAAACGTTGTCTAGCCTCCCTTGCCTTACCATATCCCTCCTCAATGGCTTGAGTATAAAATTCCATAGCTGCCCCTATTTCCCCCAATTCTTCAAAACTTCTGCCAAGCTCATACAGATGAATACCCCTAGCTTTGTCTAGGGTTACAGTTGACTTACAATTAACAGAATTGTCTTCAGAGCTAAAACTCGATTTACGGCTAGAGCTTTCACAATATGAGGTTTCTTTGTGTAGAGCAGCTAAAGCTGCTTCGGATCCTTTGCTGGCGGCTGATTGCAGAAGCTGCCGAGCCTTGCTAGAATTAGGAGTTAAGCCGCCACGACCTTGGATATAGTAGACTGCCAAGTTGTATTCAGCGTCAGGGTTTCCTAGCCTACAAACAAACATAAAATCATTACCTAAGTAATTACATTTAAAATAGTAAAAATATAAAATGCCAATCAAGTCTCCATTTGGATATTTTTAATTGATAATTTGAATAATACCACCAAGTGTCGCTGATATGACAATTTGTACGCACCTAGCAGATTTTTCATAATATCTTCTGGCCTTCTTAACATCTTGTGCAACCATATACCCAGATTCATACGCCATACCCAGATGAAAACTTGCCACAGAACTACCAAGTCTTGACAACTCCATCAATCTTAAAATTCCCCGAGGATTTCCTCTTTCCACAAGATCTATTCCTTCCAAAGCATCTAGTTCATAACCGAACTCAGATTCAGCAAATCGTACTGTTTTACTTTCTTGCCTTTTAGCTTCTTTTACAGTTTCATGTAATGATTTTTCTGCTGGGTTAATATCAATTTGTTTTGTAAATGAATCTATTAATACTTCATTATTATGTGATGATAATTGTAAACTTGATGATGATTCTGTACAACAACATTCCTTATTTTCTAATAATTTCTTATCCTTCAGAATAAGATTATCTTCATTAAGTTGCAGGGGTTGACATTTCAAAGATTTCAAGTTTCCAAATGTAAGGTAAGGACATAACCAATCTGGTAGCTCATTCTTGTTATCCTAATAATCAAAAATAGATTAATTTATTTTAAATCTTAATTACCTAATCGCATGAATACCTAGGAATTTTAATAATAAAATATCATTATAAAAATGTTATTTATTTTAATCTACCTTAAAATGGACTAGATTGTAAAGAACAACGAGGATGACAATATTCTTAAAGGCTTCAGACGGAGTCCAATTCTCATATCCATCTGAATATTATAATCAAGTTATCTTTGATATGGTATGTTGTATAAGCCTGTTAGTTAATAGGTTTTTGGAATAAATCAGTATTTGCTATAAATCACATATTTGCTAAAAAAGTTTTACCTATCCTTAGAGAGATTTTAAGATTCATTCAAATTCTTGTTTGGAGTTATCACATACCTTTGTAATTAAATCTTCGTTCAGTAGTTTGGACAATCTGACAGTCGGGAAACTTTTGATTGTGTTGGTTTGAAGAAATTAAGGTTTTGGCCTCTTCATATTTGTAATCTGGTTCCAGGCATGGTACTTTAAATACAGGAACTCGTGGTGTTCGAACTCCTGGTTGATCTAAAAATATTTATCATAAATGAGGTTTATCAATCTTAAATTAATCCTAAAATGTTTTTTTTTTGTAGTTTTTGCTGCAAGTTCTCGAAATCAAGGTGTGATAAACACTAAGCAACAAAAGAAGAAAGCTAAAGCTTCAAATGTAACTAAGAAGTTCAACAAGGATCAATATATATTAGGTATAACTTTATCAAATCATCGAGATATCTATATTAGTCTTCCCTCCCTTTTGAGAATATCGTAAAGAAATATATTGAAATACGAGTCAAACTATAATTGGGATGATAATTCATAGTGCAATAGGACTTAATCCAAAATTATGGCTTTGAATTGTTAACATCCATCGACAGAGAGATATTAATCAGATTCAGCTCAAACCACAATCACCAATATATGGACACCATTTATCTCACACATTAACACACGTAGTGAATTTAATTAGAAGGAACGAAATTACAGTTAATTACCTTGGTTAATACAAAATAATGTAACGCCAGGCTGGTCTTCCCGCACAGTAACTCTCAGACCTCCTGAAGAAACAATTATCACATGATATAAATCAAAATTTGAACAGTTTGTGTTAAATTGAATGTATTTTTGATAAGATAATGAAGCATTTTATCTAAAAAAAGATATGAAAATCCTTGACTTTCGAGTAATTGTCAGCTTTATATTTTCTAATATGTTAGACTTAACCCAAGAAATGTGATTAAGATTAATTTACAAATTTTAAAACGATTGGTGATGAAGATTTTTAAGATAATAATTGTAAATTTTTTAAGTAACAAACCTCTGGCAGTTCTGTGCAGGAAAGTGAGAGCCTTCCACATTCTCAATTAGTCATCATTATACCTGAAATTTAGAAAAATTAAAGTTAATATGAATTAAAATCAAGGTGTGTATTAATAATGATAGGAGGAGAATGTAATGCTGTACCGTTGGATGTGCAGGATACATGTGGACGCCTTACTTCTGGTTTTTCTGTTGGATAGGAGGCTTCAGTCTGTCTATCAGAACCTCATTTTTCTTTTCAGTATGATGGAAATGGAATGATACACGGCAGCGATGTTGAAAAGAGACTATCCAAGGAAAAACACACAGCTCAATTTGTAGGAATATATTTCGATTAAATCACATCTAATCCTTGTCAACCTTCTATTATTCTTTACTGTACAAAGGTTTGTTTGAAACTTAATAATGATAAACTTTGTCATGTGTGATATATTATACAAAAATGCATATAAATAAACCAACTATCAAGAAATCACTAAAAACACAAAAATGTCACATAAAAAGCATAGAATCTGTTCAAAAAAAGTCATTAAACACTGAAAAAATATAAGAATGATCGAGTAAATTCTCCGTCTTTCTTTAAATTTTTTGCTATTTTTGATGAAAAATGTTCTAGAGCTTTCGGATAGGGTTATGGTAAAGTATGGACAATAATGTTAAATTTTTTTTATTAAAGAGAATAAAAACACTTTTTAGAACTTCAATCTACTTTCTTTAAATGTAAAAATGATTTCAAAATTATTATGATTTTTCTATAAAATTAATTTATAAATTTATTTTAATTTAAAATATCCAAACTATACCTAATTTTACTAAAAGCCGCTGCATGCGAGCGCGAATACCGCGTCGCACTTTATTTATTTCCCTTATTATTATTTGTAAACAAACATATGTTCCTCATTTGAGTTTTTTGTTTGTTTATACAACAATTATGTGCTATAAACAATTATTATTTAGTAAGTTTGATTAAATTTCATTATTTTTAAATGTTTTAATTCAATTTTAAAGTGTTTTTGACATATTTGTAAGTTACACGGTGGTAATTTTTTATTGGTTGATACTCCGACACCGCAACCAATAGGAAATTAGTAAAAAGTTAAATTATCCAATAAGAATAAAGTATAAATTATCACAGACCAATAGGATTTATTTTCTCTATTTTGATTTGTGAAACAGACGGACATAATAATCTTCATTCCATCAGTGACAGGTGAAATTTTATGTATGTGATTTTTCAAGCGAAAAACCTATATAATGTGTTAATTAGTTATTTTTCATTACCTTAAATGTTATTTAATCTTGACAAGTAATTGTCTTTTTGTTTATTAATTGTGTTTGGAAATTAATAACATCTCTTTTTCAAGATTTCTTGAAATTATTCCGTTTTATCGAAGAGAAATTTCCTGTAATTTACATTGTTATATTTATAATCCATGTATTTCTGTTACTATATGATATTTGTTTAAATCTATTTAATAAAAATGAATTTTAATTTATCTTCTTGTTTTTTGAATATGATAAAATGCACAATGGAAATTGATTTATCATAAAATTAAATAAACACTTGCGCGTTAATCGCAATATCTATTGATTAGATCTCATTTTATCTGTTTTTTGTGTTAATGTTGATATAATATGAGTTTTAACAAAATAGACCAAAGTTATAAAAGTAGCGCAGGATCTCTATAAGTATGTCATGTCCATACTAATTTATTATTTTAATGACAGGATCTACTAATATATAAATGTCGTTTAAAACTGAACTTTACTGAGTGTTTAGTTACAACATATTTCTTTCCTTTATAATTCTAATTATCTGCAGTCTGATGTGCTACTTGTGGATTAAATTGCTTATTCAGGCTAATTCAATTTAATGTTTTTTTTCTCTTCAGATTAGACTAAAAAAACATAAAAATGGCTTTCGACATAAAACGCATGGACATATACCGCAAGGTACCAAAGGACCTGACCCAACCCACCACAACCGGTGCTATTATTTCTATTTGCTGTACTGTCTTCATTGTTATCATGTTGTTAGTGGAATTGTTCTGGTTTATCTCTCCGGATATCAAGTCGGAATTGATTGTTGAAAATGTTGATCCCACAGACAGGTAAATAAGATAAAAAAAGTTGTTTTGAACGGCAAATCTTCTCTACAAGTATATTATAGATGAGATCCTTTTACCTTGTATGGTTTCCTTTTCAGGAATATAAATAATGCTGTTCATAAAGCAACCAAACGTTAAAATCTACTGAAACGGCCCATTTTTTATAATTTCAAGAATTGATTGTTTTTGTATATTTATTTTCATTCATTGTACATAATACCATCATCTTATTCTTATCGAAATATCTAATTTTAATTAGGACTAAATACAATATTCTTTGTACAAACTAATCTATCTGTCTAATACTTTAATTTTGTAGGATTTCTGTAAGGATCAATGTAAGCATGCCAAGAATGAAATGCGAATACCTTGGAATCGATATTCAGGTACAATAAAAAAAAGTTATTTTAAAAACAAATTTTGTTAATTTTTATATCCTTTTACAAAAATCAGAGGTCTCTATAAAGTTTTATTTTTGTATGTCAATTAATATATCTAAGAAAAATTTATTAGGTCCTGGGATGTTTTCAGGCTAATTTATTTTTTAAGTCATGGGATGGTTTATTAGATTTTTCCACCCAATCTCTACCCCTTTATTTTTTAGGATGACCAGGGTCGCCATGAAGTTGGCTTCGTAGAAAATACAATTAAAACTCCAATTGGAGACGATGGTTGCCTATTTGAAGCAAAATTTTTAATTAACAAGGTATGTAACGTAATTTATACTTTATAAAGTACCTTACATATTAACAGAAGAAGAAAACCTAGAAAATAAATCACATGAAATTAAAAAAACAAAATATAATTTTTTTATGCTTTCTCCCAAAATGCCATATTTTTCTCACTATAACTTCCTAAGGGCCTAGTCCTATTAAGTCTTAAAACTGCGGTGCTACATAATATATAAAATAACATAACCCAACATAAAGTACCTAATAAAGAAACAAACAAAAAATTCGATCTCCTTTCCCATTTTAACTTAGTTCAAAATATGAGGGGGGGTTGTCTATGCAGTTTGAGGGAAAGTGTAGGATTTGAAAACTTTTTTTTGTCTTAATTCGGACTAATTAGCAATAACCAATAAGTAACAAAAATGCAGGGTTTCGGATCCGGATCCGCAAGGATCCGCATATTTTTGAGTCCAAGGATCCGGATCCGCAAAAAAATGCGGATCCGGATCCTTGGACTCAAAAAAAATGCGAGAAAAATGGAAAAATATACCTAAATTTATATAAAATCTCAGACATTCTCTTGATGAGAGCCAATCTTTAAGGTTTAGGGTCAGACTTGAAAATTAAAAGTATTTTTGACTTCGAATTAAAGAATAAATATTTTTTGAAAAGTTTGGTGATTTTATTTTTATTGTCAAGGATCCGGAACCGGATCCGGATCCGCACTGACCAAATTTGGAGGATCCGGATCCGCAAAAAATCAATGCGGATCCGAAACCCTGCAAAAATGTTATAAAAAATCACTGATTCACTTAATTACAGGCAGATAAATGGTATGGTTATTATTTAATGGGCTCATTTTGTGATGTTGTTGATTTATTTAGGTTAGATTATGATATGTACTACATATTATGTAGATACTAGATAGATAATGTGATATGTTTTCTAGGTGCCTGGAAACTTCCATATCTCCACCCACTCCGTTGATGTGCAGCCCGACGACTATGACTTTGCGCATGAAATCCACGAAATCTCATTTGGCAGCAAGATCCGCAAGATTAGCAGTAAAAATTTCCGCAGCAGCTTCAATCCTCTGGGTGGCAGGTATTGTTTCTTGTTTTGTAGCGCAGCTACTATATATCTAGAAGTTTTCTGTAAGTCCTTTGTTTAAAAAGATGATTTCTACAGATTCACTAACATCTTAAAACAACCACAAAGATATAGGGAGGGAGGGAACATTGGTCAGAGTGTTTAAACTCGTCCTGCTATTCGTTGGTTTTAAAAGTTGGGGGTTAATTTAATTACTAAATAGTGATTAGCTTTTACAAATTAACAATTTCCAAACTTGTTCAAATGTTTTATCATTGAAGGGGTATATTTTTAGTTTAATCTAATGGAGTTCTCAAATTTAGGTGATTTGCTTGTAGCCCCTAAGATAGTCTTACTTTTAAATTAAAGTCTCAAGTATAGTTTGGAGTTATTTTTCTGCCCCCCCCCCCCCCCCACCCCAGGCCCCCCCTCTTCCTTCCCTAGACGATAGGGGATATGCCATTAGTAGATTATATTTTGCTATAAAATGATTAATATTTTCGCTTAATTAGACAAATGTATAAATCCACAGGCGTTCAATTAATACATTATTGCTATATATTGTTTAATTGTGATAATCGATTAGAATGAAGGCTAATGACTTTTTACACATTAATTACCAATTTTATTTGTTTATATTAAGAATAAAAGATGAAACATCCATAAAAACGAAGCTTAACAATTTCTAAGTTTGACAAATAAATATAAACTATTACTTAACTGATGAGTGTTTTATTTTTAATATTGAAGAAACAAAATATTTAGAAGAATACTCAAAAATTGGTTCATTTGTTTACAGATATTATATAGCTACGTTTACATTAACTTACCGAACTTTCTAAGGAATTACAACTTGATTAATTCGATTGCATTAGAATGACAAAATAATTTATTTTAGGAGTAAATTGGATGGTCACAACCTAGAATCTCACGAATATATTATGAGAATTGTTCCTACTACATATGAGGTAAAACACTTTTTTATATAAAAAGTAGAAAGATGTTTGTCCGCAGGAAGCTTCTTTATAAATATAACTTTTAGATGTCTAGATGACATTAAGACTTTAATCGACATCGACGTTTGCAGTTTTAAGGTTGTTTGAAATATTCCATTTAGGTACATTTAATCATTTATTGTATAAGAAAGTTTTCCATCCTTACATTCAAACTGCTATTTACTCATCATTCTAAATGCGATGTTTATGAAAGTTCTTAAAAATATTTCTAAGAATTTTTGAGCTTACCTAACGTTGATTACTTTGTACATCTGACCAAAACTAATTCCTTTTTTAAACAAAATGTTTTATTCTAGGACTTGAGTGAAAACAAGCTAGTAGCATATCAGTATACTTACGCCTACAGATCTCATATTTCATTTGGTCACGGGGGAAGAGTCATTCCTGCCCTCTGGTTCAGGTATAATCTATTTTATAAAGTAGTAAGGAGGAGTCAATGGACCAATACGTACCAATACCCAAAATTTTATAAACAAGTTCTCTTATTAAAGGGGGGGGGGGGGTAATGCAACCATCTCGTAATCAATGATTAAATGGCACTTAGAATTCGATTTGAAATTTTGCATGAATAATCCTTGGAAGGTCTGTTTTCCCTAAATCGAACAAAAAGTTGGAAAAGTAACGGCTGGTGGCTCAGCTGTTTTGCCATTTTTATTTCTATCTTAAGATTAAATTAGTCACGAAACCTATATCCACATAATACTTTTTGTCGCTCAAAAACCTTATCAAACAGTTCCAACCGGTAGCTGTTGGTACTAGAAATTTAAAAATGGTTATTGTTATCATTTAACATGAATTAAACCAAAAATATGTTTTAAAAAGCTGATTCCTACGTAATTAATGATGAATTTGCCCTGAAAAGAGGCAAAAAATGGCTAAACGGCTGAGTCGCCAGCCGTTACTTTTCCAACTTTTTGTTCGATTTAGGGAAAATAGACCTACCAAGAACTACCCATGAAAAATTTCAGATCGAAATTCGAATTCTAAGTGCCAATTAATCATTGATTACGCCCCCCCCCCTTTTTTTTTTGGATGCTTTTATTAAATCCTGATTTATTGGTTTAACTGGCAGTGTCTAATTTGTTTAATTAATGATTTTAATTCTAGAAGATTGTTTTGGCAACCAATAGGGTTGTTAATCTCTTAATGATTCATGCCGTACTATATATTCTTATATGTAATATGTTATGCTTATTTTTTATATTCATCTTGTAGATTTTAAAGTTATTACATTTAACAAATAAAGGTGTTTTACTTTGAGGGTTATAGTTTGTTAATTTTGATTTTGATTAGATTGCGTCAATAGTAGGTCGAATTGACCTTACGGGGGCTTGAATCCGACAAAGATTTAATTTGTTTATTATCCTTTGGGATGCACATCAATTTATCGTCCATTGTGTTATCCCTCAATATTGTTAACGAAGCCTGGCTAGGGAATTAGCTGCTATTTTAGTTCATTAAAATTTGAAGCTTAACTATTAAAATATTTCTAGATATGACCTGAACCCCATCACTGTGAGGTACCACGAGACCCGTCCACCACTCTACCACTTCCTGACCACGGTCTGTGCCATTGTCGGCGGCACATTCACCGTCGCCGGTATCATCGACTCATGCATCTTCTCGGCCACGGAGATATTCAGAAAGTTTGAGCTAGGCAAGCTCACGTAAATTTAGCTTAGAAATTTGTTTCTAGTTTGGCTCCCAATCCGATTAATTTCCAAATTTCCGATTAATTAAAACCGGTTCTGAGCCATACGGATTTATCATTTATCGTATCTTTTAGAGACAATTTTCAACAAATAAAAAATAAAATTTATGAGATTTTTACCAGTTTGTTGGCCCTGGCCTACGGCCCCTCTGGGGTTTGCAAGACTGAAAGAAATACTAAAATTTTCCAATTAATATCCACGGAAAATGTCTATAATACGATGCGATAAATAAATTATCTTCCAATAGAATTATATGATTTTATTTTTTCCCCAATGCATTAAAACAAAACTTAATTCATAAAAGGAATTTTTCCAATAGAAGTTATTTTAAAGTTTTAAAAAAATTATAAGCTAAATATATTAGAAAAGATGCAAGAAAAAATTAATTTTATGTTTTTGAGTTAAAAATTATCCAATCATTTCAATTCTAGATACTCTAATATTAGTATTGGAATATTTATTTAATCTTATTTGCGAAAGAAATTTATCAGTAAGAGAAAAAGAAATTTAAGTGTCCTTACATATTTTTACGTCTTTGTAAAATGGCGTATTTTTTTATAATAGATGTGAAAAGTTTGAAATATGTATTTATAAATTTTCAGACGTGTTTTAATCACATTGTGGTAGATAAAAATAGTTGAAGCTTAGCATTGTCATCAAATATATACATAGCCATAAGAAAATTCTTAGCTACTTTTATATATTACAATAGAAAGCCAATCGGGACATAATAGTAGGTCCAACTTAGAAGGATTTTTTTTGCAGACAAAGGTATTTGTTTAGGTACAGTTAATCAAATAAATTTCCTCCCAAATACTTAAAATATTGATGAATTGAAAAAAGGAACAGACTTTCTAACCAGTAATATGGCCAGGTTGTTTTTATCATGTTGCTTCTGTTGCTACTAAGTCATTGACCATCTAATTCTAGACTTTTTATTTTTTTACCTACAACTTTTCCTATGCTAGAATCAAAAAGTGTTATTTCATTTTTTAACTAACCCTCAACTTTTTTTATTTTATCACAACGTGAAATTGTTCTACTTCTTTAAATGTCTGACTATCCAAAATATTGTACAATTTTTAAATTCTAAGGTTGATTAAATGCATAGATCATCATTTTTCTGCTCAAATCTGTGATTTTTCTGAATTAATCTCAGAAAAAAAGTATATTTTTTTTTATTTCATATTTTTTTACTAAAAGCCGCATAATCATTAACATAATATAATTTTTATTTTATAAAAGCATAATATTTTTATAAACTTTTAATCTCACATATTGTATTTTATTTAAAAAACAAATTGAATTATTTTAATTAGGTACTTATTTATTATTGTTATTGCCTTGATTTTTTGCATTTTTTATTGTTTGATTAATTTACATATTTAACTTTTGTTTGTTTTATATTTTCTAATGTAAATATTCAAGTTTCTGTTTGAAAGATAAATAAATGTTTTTACAATTACGTGAATAAACTTTCAAAAAGCTAAATTAATATGTTTTGATTTTTTTGTATTCATTGTAATTTCAAAAGTAGCAACAATGCAATCTCAGTAGGTATAGTTATGTATAAAACAGTAAAATTTGATAATTTTTAAAGCTCAAATATGACCTAAAAATTCTTCTAGAGTAAATGCTAATATTTGGGATTTTCTGTAGGTATCTTAAATGTTTCAATGTTTTAAAGCCAGTTAATGAGAGATAATTTTTATAAAATTTAAGGTGTTAGTGATAGTCCACTCTCTCCTCCCTCCCTGAAATTACATAAAAAATTAAAAGATAAGATATTGAAACTGACTTCACATGTAACTTTTTTTTTGACATAAAAAAGAATAATCTGAAACTCTTAATATTGATTTTTCATTTTGTAAATGATTTTTGTAAATATTAAGTATAATCTACCTTAGGAGCTTAAAACGCTTTTAGCAAGGAAATTGATGTACTGAATTTTAGTTTCCAAAAGTTTACCTAGCTTACGCGTCCTATCTCAATATCTACGACTAGCTAAAAAAGCTTCAAACTTTCAAAAAAAAATCTAAATTTGAAAAATTAAAATTTTGAATGTATAGGTAATGTATAAGTCGTTTATACATTTTATCACTTTTCCCTTTGACCGGAGTATCTGAAAATAGCATTTGCAATATTTAGGTTATCTGCTGTACAACTTTGGAAATTAGGGAAGAAATAGGCAATCCATTTTCAGCACATCAGGAAATTGTTATCCTTGTTTTAATAGGTCAGGAATAAGGTATAGCCAACAAGTGAAATAAATATAAAATAAAATTTTGGGGGCAGATATAAAGGTCGTCTATTCTACTATGTGTTACCCCCCAACGACAGCTGAAAATCACGTAAAGGTGTCGTGATTTTTTTTTTCATTGTTGGTATATGCTGATAACAGGTAAAAGACTTTTCACAATGGCCGTCATTTTTTTTTTCAAGGGACAGCAAAGTTAAAGAATTGTTCATATCAATGAAAAAGTTATTAGGACAACAGCTGCGAGCTAATTTAACTCCATACAGATATTCAAAGTCCCCAAAGTTTTTAAGCCAACAAATGAGTTACGGTGTTATTAAAACGTTGGCGACCAATGTAATTTATTATGCATTGTCCTTCCTTTTTAAAAGCTTTGCGACTGAAAACAAAATAGAATTTAATTTAACTACTATATTTTTATACCATTATCTACAGTACATATTATATGAACAAGAATTACAATATTTAACTGAACATACAAACTTTATAATAATATCAATATTCATAATTATTCACTCGATTCATAGTCATTTGACTGCGGATGTCTATCCCTAAATTGGCAGCCGCTGCAATAGTAATTAAGCTACCTATATTAATTGCTTGTTTAATTATGAAATGAGCGAATAACAAGTATCATCAAGCCTAAAATGGTTTAGAAAAGAGAATAATAACCAAAATTAGAAGTCTTTTAGTTTTGTATTATTAATAGAAAGGTTACATAAAGTATTTAGAATAAAATAATTATAAAATTACTTCAAATACACATTGTTTAAATTAATATTCATTTAAATAAAGAGGAAAACATAGTCCTACCTAAGTTGCTAAAAGGATTTTAAATAATAAAAAAGTATTATGCATGAATTGAAAAATTATTTTAGCCGGAAAAAGTTACTAACTAAAAAAACACGAAAACATTTTTTGTTACGAATAGATGAAAATGTCAAACTAAATGTTCCAAAGTATAAATAATCACTATTAAACACAGAAGTCATTAAAAATCACTGAAAAGTCTGTATAATAAAATTATTGGTAGTTATTTTCCAATATATCCTTCATAGGAATTCTTTTCACCTACATCCTTCATCTCATACCTGAAAAGTAAAAAAAATTAACAGCGTCCATAAAAGCAAAGCTCAATGAATCAAACTGTAATCCAGGGAAAAGGGAATGTGATTCTGACAAACAATTCTAAAGGAAAATTTCCCCACAAACCCCCTTTCCCCCCCCCCTTCATACCCACCCCTCTTCAGTTACGCGAAAAAATAAAATATACCCTCAACTTACTTCCAAAGGTTTCGTGATTTTTTTTTGTAGAATTGATTGTTAGAATACCTAGGCCTGACTGTAATCATCACTTAAAGATGTAGAATATTATGTTGCAGTCAGGGAAAAGGGAATGTGATTCTGACAAACAATTATAAAAAAAAATTTCCCACAACCCCCTTCTGTTTTTTTCTCACACCTTCTTACCCACTTCCCTTTAGTTATGTGAAAAAGAAGTTTTACTAAAACAAAATATTAAATTTTGCGGCATTTTCAATTGGAATTAATTGGCTGAATAGCAACCCTTGGTCGCAGTAAAGTATCAGGGATTTAAAGGGATGAGACAATGGCCAATAAATTGATATACATCCCCAATGATGATACATAGAATTACCCCTTCTGTAGATTATTATCAATAGTTGAAACGTTTGGACACTGAACTTAATGATCCAACCAATCAAAATTCACTGAAGTCCCCAAAGTTGTAAGCCAACAAATGAGAAAATGCTATTTAAAAACTTTGAGGACTAGTGTAATAAACAGTATATGATATTAAGAGTTGGTGTCAAGAGTTATTAAGAGTTGGCTTCTGGAAATTTTAAAGATTATAAAATGAAATCCTTACTTACTGACGTTGCTGGTCAGGATAATCATCATACTCCTCTCTATTCCTAAAAAAATATTTTTCTTATTAAATACCTGTTTTATTGGCCCCTTTATATATGATTTACTTTTCATAATTAGGGTAGTATTTTTTCTATAGACATTTCTCTTGAATGGGTGGGTGGATGAACCCTACCCAAAAATAGTTATAAACCTTATCTGTGCTTAAAAGAAGTTTCACTGTAAAGGAGACCATATCGAATCAGCGGTTTGCGAGATCCTTCATTACAGACATACTGTTACGGGACATACTCGGGACACGTGAGGGAAATCGACCCTAAACTTTCAACTAAGTTTGGAAGTAAAGTAATACATATTGCATGGGAGAGGAGCGGGGGGGGGGGGGTCCAGGAGCAATTTCTCCTAAGAGGGTTGAGGTACCTTCCCCACAAATATGTTTTAACATTCCATGGACATTTAAGAAACTTCTTTGTAAAGGAGAATCATAACGGTTCATTGGCTAGCGAGATTCTTGGCTATGAACAGACAATTGTTACTTTTAACTAAAAACTATTTGCTTCGCTTCCATCTCCCAGGAGAGTCGGAAAAATAGCCTAAAACTACCCCATGATATTCATTAAGCTTTCCTGAAAAGTACAACCAATTTAAATCAACGTTTTCGCGATCTTTTACTACAGACAGACATTCTGTTACAAAAAATTAGTCTTTACCTTAGCCTTTGAATAAAGCAGAATATAAAACAAGATATTGGAATCAGTATAGCCAGGGCGATACCAGCATTTATACCAGCTTGCATACGGTTATACTGATCCTCAGCTAAATAGATAGATAATTACATAGATAGGCAAAAACAGTTTCCGAGGGAAACCCTGTAGATAGATAGAATAATTCCAGCATTTATACCAGCTTGCATACGACTATACTGCTTCTCAGCTAAATAGATACATAGATAGAAAGAATGTCAGAGGGTTAGACAGACAGATAGATTAAATTACTAGCATAAGAATATCTATACAGGCCCTACGTTGTTCTAAACCGTCCCAAGGGGTAATAATCAGTTTATTTTTATAAAATAATATATCTATTTTGACATATGATTAATAAATTATTTATAAACTTACGAATACACTGAGCTGTACCAAGTTCTGGCCAATTCCAATCTCCAGACTGATAGCACCAACGTCGCCTCTCACCAGTAAGGACATACCTACAGAATAAGTTATAGAGCATTAGCGATGGTAAAATTAAAGATTTTTTCATTTTCCCCTTTATAAACTAATCTCCAGACTAGTAGCATCAACGTCGTCTTTCACCAGTAAGGACATACGTACAGTATTTTTAATTTTGAAACCATTGAAAATTAGCGAGGTGGGAGGTTTTTCTAACCTTAACCTAACAGTAGCAATAAACAAACAAATGAAAAATTAACCCCCTCAACCCTATTTTCAATGGAGGCGGATGACATTATTCTCGACCAGGCAATTTGAAGGAAACCGCCTACTTGATATATTAAAACAAGGATGACAACATCCATAAAAGCGAAGCTCTGAAACGATAGGACACACGGACATTAACACTTGTATTTTGACAGAACTGAATAATCAAAATATAAATGAATAAGAGTCAAAGCAAAATTGTGAGTAAATTTGTTGAAAAACTTCTTGATACAGGATAATGTTTATGGACATACTTACATTTTTAGGACTTGATTTTAGAGTTGCTTTGCATATAATATTGTACTTTGTTGTCCTATGAATCAGTATACCAAAAATCAGAACATTCGGATAATAAGATCACATAAAATTTTTTGTTAAAAAAGTAAAAAATCAACATGTTTAAAAACGGACATTCTGGTAATGATTATAGAGTTGCTACGCTTTGTAAATCATACCTAACTACTTCAGGAATCACCATGCAAAGTTTGAAATCGATAGGACAATTCTAACATGCCTAAATTAACAAAAAAGCTATCTGTCTCAGACGTACGGACGGACGTACGGACCGACCCTAATTATAGCAAAGCTTCACTTTTAAAAAGAATTACCCAGGATCGCAGTCAAACTTGACCAGGGTACCCGGAGTGAAGGCAAATGTGGATTTTCTTCCGTTGGAT
The DNA here is from genome assembly GCF_053477335.1 of Acartia tonsa. NCBI lineage: Eukaryota > Metazoa > Arthropoda > Copepoda > Calanoida > Acartiidae > Acartia > Acartia tonsa. The sequence goes on along the minus strand of NC_137264.1, from coordinate 23,595,171 downwards.
GGTGTGGGCAACTGTCCACAGGATATTACCTGAAGAATTAAGACTAACACATCCGTAGTTGCACCCCTAGCATCTAGGGGTTCTGTATTCGAATGGGTAGGAAGGGGTAAAAATTATCCCATGCATGAATTTTAAAATCGTTTAGTTTTAAATCCTTCCTAGACCAATATGATGCTACCAAAATATATGACAATTAATCAGATAAGTTGTTAGCAAGATCTCAACGGACAAATAAATAACCTTATTTATGTAAAATATAAGTATTAGGACAACATTCGTCTTTAAAAAGTTAAAATTATTGCAAATTTTATCACATTTTGCAAAGGAAACAAAAATACAAAGACACATACAAAGATTTTTATAGTGCCTATAAAAATGATAACTAACTGGCATTCCATTGGTCAATTAAAATGTCATTTTTTATATGCACAATAAGGTGTTTCGACACGTATTTTTGTTTTTGTAGATATACAGTCGATGTGTAAGTAAAATGAATACTTTGGAATAACGTTTCTTTTGACACAGAGTGTCAATCTTTTCGTGTAATTACTTTAATTTGGGTGAAAGATTCCAGTGCTTATTAGGTCAAACTGTTCATAATTATGTGTTTAAATACACTATGCGTTTGGTCAACAACACCAAAAACAGTTTCAAACAATAAGCGCATTTGACTCGAAGAATGCACTCAACTTTACGGAATTATGCGAAAATATGGCCCTCCTTATTAAACTTACCCTAGCCTCTGGCTTCAGAACATTTTCATAAATATTAACAAACTGATCCTGATAATATTTGGTGAATGTTGCAAATTCCTAAATTTTAAGATTAATTCTTGCCTTTTCAAAAACAAATTTATAAAATAGTTTTAATAAAAGTAATAAAAGTTTATTTTTGAAAATCTTAATTGGTAAAAAAAATAACGGAGCAATAATAAAAAAATGATTTTTCTTATACCAAGACAAAGAATTTCCTTGCTAAGAGTTGTTGAGTAATCATAGGCACACTGGTAACTCTCTCCACATAGATCTGTCACTAGCTGTGCATCTACCCAGGTTCTAGAAATAATGATAATAATCATAGGCACACTGGTAACTATCTTTGTCACTACCTTTGCATCTACACAGGTTCTAGAAATAATAATAATAATCATAGGCACACTGGTAACTATCTTTGTCACTACCTTTGCATCTACACAGGTTCTAGAAATAATAATAATAATCATAGGCACACTGGTAACTCTCTCTGTCACTAGCTGTGCATCTACCCAGGTTCTAGAATCAATAATAATAAGCATAGGCACACTGGTAACTTTCTCTGTCACTAGCTGTGCATCTACCCAGGTTCTAGAAATAAAAATAATAATCATAGGCACACTGGTAACTATCTCTGTCACTACCTTTGCATCTACACAGGTTCTAGAAATAATAATAAGCATAGGCACACTGGTAACTCTCTCTGTCACTAGCTGTGCAACTACCCAGGTTCTAGAATCAATAATAATAATCATAGGCACACTGGTAACTATCTCTGTCACTACCTTTGCATCTACACAGGTTCTAGAAATAATAATAAGCATAGGCACACTGGTAACTCTCTCTGTCACTAGCTGTGCATCTACCCAGGTTCTAGAATCAATAATAATAAGCATATGCACACTGGTAACTTTCTCTGTTACTAGCTGTGCATCTACCCAGGTTCTAGAAATAATAATAATAATCATAGGCACACTGGTAACTCTCTCTGTCACTACCTTTGCATCTACACAGGTTCTAGAAATAATAATAAGCATAGGCACACTGGTAACTCTCTCTGTTACTAGCTGTGCATCTACCCAGGTTCTAGAAATAATAATAATAATCATAGGCACACTGGTAACTCTCTCTGTTACTAGCTGTGCATCTACCCAGGTTCTAGAAATAATAATAATAATAATCATAGGCAAACAGGTAACACTCTCTGTCACTAGCTGTGCATACCCAGGTTCTGGAAAACAAATTATTTGGGAATACAAAGATTCCTTTAATAATAAAGTATAACATTGAAAGCCTTCCAACTCTAAAATTCCGAATTATTGAAAAGTATATTTTTCAAACTTTTAAATTAATATAATCTTTTTAAATGACGAATCCTACGTCTATTAGACACAAAGATTAATTACGTTTTTAAACTACTTTCTTGAACAAATATAGGTCTTATTCGTTATATTAAAAATTAAGACCATTAGCAAAGGTTTTTAAATTAAAGGGCAATTATGGTACAGTCATACTTACACATTCTCCGGTATTTCTGGAAGGATATCGAACTCAGGTCTCCAGTTGGACCGGTAGTAGAAGTTTGAGGACCGACCATTCTGATGGAAGAATAAGGACCGACCTCGTCCCGCCGTTTCTTTGTCATGTAGTAACCCTAAATAAAAAATTCTTAAAATTTAGTAACAATAAAGTATAGACAGTCTTAATCCTTGAATTGAACAAATAGAAACACAATGTAGAAATAATCCGATCTTATTATTGATAAGAAAGTGTACATATTACATATTAAGGTAGAAAAGGAGTGCTAAAAATAATGACACAAACATAAATCAAAAAAATTTAATTATCAAAAATGGCCAACGAAAACAATAAAATGAAATCAATGCTAGGAATGGTTAAAATAATGCCTGGTATTTATTTATTCTACAACGAAAAATAGTTGATAATTTAGTTTAGACAGTTTAGAAATAAGAAAAATAAAATGAAAACTTACATTGCGTAGCAAACTCGTCATGGATACTTTGTAGCTGCGTTTTATCCGATAACATCCGTTTTTCCGTTCCGTCTGGCAGCGTAAAGTCGTCGTCCTGCTTAAACGTCCAGTTGCCAAACAGTCCTCGCGTTTGATTCTAAAATAAAAAAGAATGAAAACATCCATTAAAAGCAAAGCTTTAATAAAAAACATTTAGTAGACGAATTTAAATAGTACTAGAAAAGAGAAATCTTTTTTTCAAAAAATCTATATAAATCGTTATTCAAAATTTAAACTAAAACAATTCAACATACAGAGCATGAAATCGGCAAGACAAATCTAACATGTTTAAATCAACGATTAGAACTATCCGTTGATAATGTACAGACGGGCCTTCCCTAAAGGCAGAAAAGCATTAATTAAAAAATTTCTTCATGACAGAACACAATTTCTAGGTTAAGCAGTGTCTCAATTTATGTCTAAACGTCTAATCGGTTTAAAATCCAGCAGACAACTAATTGTCTTTAGTTTAATATTTAAATACAAATGAGCATGATAATGATTTGCATCTAATTTGGCGTTGCCTAAATTTTATCTTCCAGTATTAGAACCAGTTCTCAGCCATACTGAAAAATCACGTATAGCATCGTATTGCAGATAATTTTCCATGAATATTAAAAAGTTAAACAGAAAATTTAAACCAGTTTTGTTAGATTGGGCTTTCGTTCCCTTAGGACTAACAAAACTGGTTTTAATCTTATGATTTTTTATTTAAATATCCACGGAAAACTGTCTATAATACGATGCAATAAATAACTATTAAGTCACAGACAAAAATGAAGTTTTACTTACTATAAATTGCCAGGGAAGATATGTTCTAGCAGCCATATAGTGCATGTTCTCTATTACTTCTACACCAGCTCCAGACTAGATAGATAGATTGATAGATAAATAGATAGGTATAGTTCTAGCAGCCATATAGTGCATGTTCTCTATCACTTCTACACCAGCTCCAGACTAGATAGATAGATGGATAGATAGATAGATTGATAGATAGATAGGTATAGTTCTAGCAGCCATATAGTGCATGTTCTCTATCACTTCTACACCAGCTCCAGACTAGATAGATAGATGGATAGATAGATAGGTATAGGTCTAGCAGCCATATAGTGCATGTTCTTTATCACTTCTACACTAGTTCCAGACTAGATATATAGATAGATGGCACATTGACTGTAGCAAAGCGTTTGATAATGATCTTTTTTATCTTTGCAGTAAAATTTTGATAGATTAATAGAGTTACAAATTTAATCTAAAACACCTTAAAACAAACAACGAAATAAGCAGATAGAAGGATAAACATATCCTTATACTAAAGTAACAGGATGTCTGTTTGTGTGTTTGTACCGAAGGATCTCGCTAACCGCTGAACCGATCGGGTTCTCCTTAACAGAGTAGATTCTCATGGGTCCCGGGAAGGTTTATAACTATTTTGGGGGAGGGTACCACCACCCTCCCAAGAGAAATGACAAAAAAATCTATTTTTTTTTAATATATGGGAGACTTCAACGTAACATAAAGAGGTATCGTAACATAAAGAATTATCGTAGAGACTTTAACAAATAAAAACATTTAAGGTGCCTTTAGAGGCCTCTAGGGGGCGTAGCCGCTAGTAAATAGAGATAGAAGGATAAACATATAAATAGAAAATACATAATTGGATGAAAATAGAAAGATATGTATATCTATGAATTGAAAGTTTCAAGAAAAAGAACAATGCTATGTAGAACCATAAAAATAAAATAGTGCCTTTTCTTTTCTCTCCATATTAAATGCAGAATAAAGCCAGGAAGGGTGGGGGAAAGTGGTCAGTAAATCACACTTTTACCTAAAGTTTGTAACCATATTGTCTTATTCGTTGGCTTAAAAACTTTTAGATTGGTTGGTCCCCAATTATTAGTCTCCAAACTCTTTAACTCATAATTTTAATCTATAGTGGGTGATTTTGTTTTTCTGCATTGGGGACGATATCAATTTATCGCCCATTGTCTTATCCCTTAAGATCCCTGGAATAAAGCCTTTTCATTAAAAACATTTCAATACTTTTTCCTTCTGTTTATTAAAAGAGAAGATTTCCTGTAATAAGTTTTTGAACCATCGGATATAAATTCGATTAAGATCGTTCAGTCTGCCTGTCTGAAGCTTAAAATCTCGTAAACTGCTAATAGAACTACGAATAAAAACTTTGAGTAGATCTTCTGCAAATAAATATTCTTTTAAGACTACTATTATTCTACAATTGACTTTTTACAAAAGGTATTGATATCATGAATGTCCGATTTTCTAAAATTATAATTTTCTCTAAAAAATAATTTTGATTCTAAAGCTAAATAGATATTAAGACGGTTAGGGGACCACTTTAAGTTAAAAAGAAATTACTGTAAAGAATATAAAGAATGCAGATTAACTGAAAATAGATTGCCTATATGTTCCCTAATTTCCGAAGTTGTACAGCAGATAACCCAAATATTGCAAAACCTATTTTCAGCTACTCCAGTCAAAAGGGAAGAGCGATATAATGTATAAATTATTCATTTAAAATTTTAACTTTTCAAATTTTGATTTTTTGTGGAAGTTTGAAGCTTTTTTTAGCTATTAGTAAATATTGAGATAGGATGAGGAAACTATGTACTCAATCGGCAACTCAAATTTAGCTGACCAGAATGCATATGTAAGCAAAGTACTAATAGACAAAAAAAAGAAAGAAACAAAAAAATCTTCTTTTCAAAATCTACACTATTAGACAACTTTATCATCCTTGTTAATATTTTCTTCTTTGTTTTGTACACATCGATATGTAATTACTAAAATGTTGCACCAAATTTTTACCTATTCTAATAAAATGCCCCTTCAAGCTAGCTAATATGACGATTAATATGACCCCTTAAACAAGTACTAAATTATTGACAACAAATAAACCCTCTTACAATTTCCACGTATATTATATCCATTAAAGTACAATTTGTAAACAGAATATCTTCCTATTATAAATGTGATAGAATCCAGGGATCTAAAGGGATAGGACAATGGCAGATAATCTACAATGATTACACTCAAAATTATCCTTCTGTAGATTACAATTAATAGTTGAAACGTCTGATCACTTTACTTAGTAAAACCAACTAATTAGAATTGAATGTCCCCAAAGTTGTTTAGCCAACAAATAAGAAAACGTTTATATAAGACTTTCGGGACCATTGTAATAAAATTGTCCTACCTCTATCTCTGGATAGAATCCCTCTATTAGTCATTGTTCTATTGTAATCTTACAATTCTTTAATATACAGCAATATTGAATGAAGAGTGCAAATAATCTACGTGTAAAACTTTTTCCTTTTGTGAGTACGGCAGCTACTCTATGTACAGCTGCAATGCCGCGCATCTGGGAGATAATTTTAATGAATTGTGATTGATTAGTTCTAACCTAACAGTGTTCAAACCTTTCAACCAATAATTTAAAGATACGCTTAATTTGGGTATGTGTCCATTTCGTGACATCGCCTCTTTAGGGGTGTTTTGACATATTTTTACAGTAGCTTTTCCCCTATTTTTAGCTCCTGCGGGGGGCTCTAATCATCCATGGAGATGTACATAAATTTATAGTCAATTGACTTTATCCCAGATCCCTGTTCAAATAAAGAAATTAAGAAATATATTTTTGTTGTGTTAATTTCAAAGTCTATCCATCCTTGTTATCTATTTGATATTAAATAGAAAGTGCATTTAGCACGATCTATATCTCTCTTTTAATATTAATAGCATAAATACTGTACAATAAACACATCCCATACATACATAACTTCTCAACAAATAAGTAAGTAATGAAGGGTTAAGCCAATCTTAAACCCCAGAAACCGGTTTAACAATACATTTTCTCTAATATTTCTCTACTTTTTTTTTATTTATTTAAGTTGTTGTTTTCTATTAAAGATGCGATTGATAATTTTTCTTTGAAATCTAAAATACAAAGTAGCTTGATGTCTGTCTGTCTGTCCGTCTGAAGCATAAGATCTCAGTAACCACTGAACCGTTTGGGCTCTACTCTTCAGGGAATATACCTACTTGTTTCATTATAAAGTAGCAGTAGTTACTAATTCTAAATGTTATGGTTAACATACATTTATAACTGTTAAAAGTGCTCTCCTTTAATACTTTGTCACAAATTCTCTTTCTGCATGTCAATATTTAATTTTATGCCATAATTTTATGATAAAGAATAAAATGTTAGGAAATGAAAAAAATCTTAGGAAGATTGTTTTTTAAATGCAATACAGTGTTTTTACCACCGAAATAGTCATTCCTGACTCCCCATTTATTTTCTGTAGAAAAGAAGACATTTCAGATAGTTATGCGGCATTTAACGCGCTAAATTTTACCTGGAACATAATGACCACGTGGCTTTGGTTTAGAATCTGTGAAGGAGTGTACACTGTTACGCCAGGGAAGTGCTGAATTTTCTGTGGATCTCTAAAAAGTAAGATTTCATTTTAAAAAACAAAGTTACATAGTACACAACTTTGATTATTTTGAACTTTGAATCTTTTAAACCCCAATCCCTTCTTTCCCTTCCCTTTAAACCCAAATCAGCGGTCAAATTGCTCAGTATCAAACAAACTTTTGTACAAGAAAGAACTATAGAAGGGATAACAATATTTATTATAAAACATTTAACTTTTTCTTTGTATTTATAAACACTTTTTCTGCATTTTTTTGTTTCTTTACTTTAAAATAACTTACTTTTTTGAAATTATGTATCTGATTTAATTGTAAATATATGAAATATGGTTAATTTTGTAAAGGTTAACAAGAATTATTTATATGTGACTAATCTTAATATATACCTATTGAGCTGTGTGTTTTTCTGTGGATAGTCTCTTTTTAACACCAGTGCAGTGTATTATTCTATACTTATACTGTAAATACAGTATCATGATGTATGTATGTGTACTCAGTAAGATCTCAGAAATTAATGGCCTTGAAGGTCATAAACAAGGCAATAGGGGTCTGGAATAAAGAGTCTAAAGAATTTTAATTTATTACCTGTCAAAATAAATGTATCTTCCATCCACAATAACATCCATCTTGTAACGCCATTGGGCATACGGGGGTCTCATTCGTACCTACGCAATTTTAAATTGATGAAGACATATTTTGTAATTTAATTATTATAAATCAACCTTGAACCAAGTTATTTAAAGAATTTCATAATGCGCGAATAAAAATATTATTGAGATGGAGGAATTTTTGGAACATTTATTTTCCCCCCAATAATTTACAACTATTTTAACCTACCAATGGCATTTGGAAAGATTCATTTTCTGTTCATTGTCTTTTCTCTTTTTTATTTATCCCTTTTTCTCTCAGTATTTAAGAATAAGAATTTTCATATTTTCTATATCAAATGCTTTCTAAAAGTCAAACTGATCTAAATTATTTAAATAAATACAAATATATTATACAAGGATACCAAAAATGTATATTGTGCAAACTTATTTTTGTTATTTACCTCAACTGTTGAAGAAAAGTTATCCTTTGCTGCTATGGCAGTCAAATGACTGGCCAATACAGTTCCATAGGGGCTATCGTTACACTGCTCAAATCTTCCCTAAATATATATATAGATAGAAAGCTAAATAATAACTCAAATGACTTTTTAAAGGGCGAATATAGGTTGAATATGATATTAGCTTAAATAAAAGGTGCCATTCCATAGATTATAAATAACTTAAAAATATTGACATATTCAATTGTATAATTCTGTTTATAGCTTAAAACCCGTCAATCTGAAGACAATATTATGTTATTAGTGTGGTTCCCTAAGAACTTAAACACCCTAGCATCACACAATGCTTCGTAGCAAGGTTGAATTAAAAAGCTTTCGTTAAATGATAATTGTAATAACATGGAAACCAATTAATCAGGGGTAAATATACCCTCCTTCTACCTTCATAAAGTAAATTATTTAAAAGTTAAAAAAAACATCAAATAATGTAAAAAGTAAAAAAAAATAATTGATAAAATTTTCTTGGAGGAAGAATGATTTCAAATCCCTGTTTTTCTGTGGCCGTGTCACCGTGTTCCAGAAAAGCCAAGAAATGACAAAAAATCATAGAGAGTGTATATTTTAGAATTTTGATGAAATTTTATTTAAATAGCAATAGGTATCAATATATCTTTCAATATAATGGCAAAATTTTAAATATCTCCATCCTGGCTGGCACAGGATGCCAGCAAACCTGGCAGGGTCATACAGGTAAAAAGCAAAAATATTTTGTTTGCCTTAAACTAAGCATTTTAAGTTACCAAATACTAAAATATCCTATACCAGTACATACCAATATCAAATTTAAGTGTTTAAGTCAATTTCAGGGTCCAGGTATGATCCTGCAGGTCCTGATCCCTCAGAAATATTTAAACAGCTCTTGAGACCGCAATTTTTGACCTATGGACTTCAAATTTTAAACATAAGCTTTTCTAACAAGTATGTATGACCTACTGAAATCATATGAAAATCTCCCGCCGTTTTCCCACCGACCGCCGCCGCCGAAATTTATATTTTACGATTTCTAATCCAAAGTTGACATACAGATGAGCCTATTTCTTATTTATTTTTTGTGTGTATATGTAGGGAGGGAGGGGACAATGGGCTGTTTATTATAATAGTCCCCAAATTCACCAAATAGCGTTTTCTTATTTGTAGGTATAACAATTTGCTGGACTTTTATTGAATTTTGATTAGTTAGTTTATTAGTTGAGTGTCCAAACATTTCAATCACTAATTGTAATTTATAGAAGAGGCAATTTTGTGTATTAGCATTGGGAATGTACATTAATTTCTCGGCCATTGTCTAATCCCTATAAATCTCTGATATGTAATACTTTTATTTTATTTTCAATTTACTTGAAAGGAAGCATTTTCTATCTTAAACAATACAAATTCTACTTGTCTTTTTTTAATAAGTATGAAAGTACCTTTGGAATAAGGTTGTTTAATGAAAGGGTGAAGGGAGTAAATAATGCTAACGAATTAAATAAGAATATATATTTGAATTAGGAAACGACATAAAATTTTTTAAACTTCTAGCTTTAATGGGTTCAGATGTGGATATAAGTGGGGCATTCCCCCCCCCCCCCCCCCCCCCAATAAAAAGGTAAAATGGTTCAGATAAGAGCCTAGACATTTAGGGATAATCTTTATTTAAAACTTTTCTTTACTTTTAGTTTAAATGAATATGTGTTTTAAATAAGTAGAAAATAAATTACTTTTATGTCTAAAAAAATTGTTATTTTTTTATAGACCCAGTATTTTTAGGGCTTAAAAAAACAAACTTCGCATACTTTCGCATACACAGGGTAAAGTTCTCTGATATTATACATACATCTAATATCACCATGTAAGAGGATTTGCTTGCGCTCTTTTGCGCTTACGAGATCTGGAACCAAACGTAAAATTTTCATTAGAAGAAAATTGTCTATTTTACAGAAATCGGGTATGCTAAGAAAACCATCTACAATTACATTAAAAAATGGAGATTTGACTTCTTTTAAAGGCTAAACGTTTAAATTATTACATACTGATTCCAAAAATATATAATACTTAAAAATAGCTTTAAAAATAAAGGGTCCACACTGATTTGAAATGTAGTTTAGTTGACCTTAAAAATAGTTGTTAACAATGATGAAAAGGAACTTAATTCCATACCTCTGGTATAATTACACATGAAATTCTTATTTTTCATAGTAAAGAGCTAATTCTTTCGGCTTTATTTCCAAAAACTTGTGTATATTACTAAACAATTGTTTAAAAGTGTATTTTCCAAAATGTAAAAAACGATTATTTGTCACTCGCTGGAACATAGTGCGTGTGTTGAAAATGCGTACTCAAGGGTGTTTATATCATCATGAATTAATCAAAGATCTCTGTACAGAAAATAAACTTTAAGACGTATTATTTACCCTGTCAATACTCCTGACGCCCTTTTATTTTTACGCTTTTTAAAAATTAAATAAACTAGTATATAATCTAAAATAATAAACATTTAAATTATCTTTTAAGGTGCGTGCCAATGTAATGGTCAATCAAACTTAAGCAAAATAGTCAAAAAAAAGTCTTGTAAAGGGCTAAAAAAAACGGTTTGTCATCAATCTGATTTATCATATGTTTAATTGAAACAGAAAATTGCAAAATCTACTTAAGGATTTTTTGAATTTCTAAATTTGGCATAGATATTCTAAAAGTATGAAATGGCACCTTTCATATAAGCTCATATCATATCGAACCTATATTCGCCCTTTAAAACAGTTCCATAGGGGCTGTCGTTACAATGCTCAAATCTTCCCTAAAGATATATTGAAAGTAAAGTGTGATCTAATAACTATCTATCTATTATCTATCTATACCTGAACATCTAGCTTGACTCTAGGAGAATCAGCTCTGACCAGAACATACTCTCCAAGTCCATTGAAAGTATAGTCAGTATGATCAAATGTGTAGATATGTGGATCTCCGAAAACAGTTGCTAAACAAATAAAAATAATATTAAAGGACGCCTGCAAGAAATACCACGATTTAACTGCTAAAAGACTGCCACAAGTAGACCCAATACCACAAATTTAAAGCCGTAAGCTTCAATAACAAAAAAGTTCTAGGCATTTCAAAATAGCATTTTATGTAGAATGAAAATTTTAAAAGATTTCCAATGCTCATAAAAGAAAAAACAATATTAAATTACGTCGCCTAGACACAAAATTATAACCTTATCTTTGTCAAAAACTTAGATTGTCGGTAACTGATTAGATTTTTACAATAATTACCACATTTCATAGTCAAAATCTATGAAAAAAATTCGATTTAAATTTCATTTGTAAACGAAAATCATAGCGGAAACAAAGGGGTAAACTAATACAAGCTCAGCTGTGATTGGTTGCTTAGCTGATTCAGCCTTCTGATTGGCTACAGTACACTTGGTACAACGCAAGTTAAACTTAATTTTTTTTAATGATTTTGACTATAAAAATGGGTATTTTTATTGTAAAAATATAATTAATTACTGGCAACCTAAATTTATGACAAAAATAAGCTTATAATTTTGTTTCTAGGCCACGTAGTTTAATTTCAAAATTTCTAACATTAGCATTGAAATTCTTTCAAAATTTCCATTGTACATAAAATGTCATTTTAAAATGCCTAGAACTTTTTTGTTGTAGAAGCTGAAGGCTTCAAATTTGGGGCATTGGGTCTACTTGTTAGCAGTTAAAGCGTGGTATTTCTTGCAGGCTTCCTTTAAGTAATAAAAGGAAATTTGTAAAGAAATAAACCAATTAACAGTTATTTACATTTGAACTGTTCATATTATTTATTATATAACTATTGCTTTCTAACTTATTGTTTAAGTTTTAAATTTATGCTCTATTGCTTTTTTAAAATTTTTACACAAATATAAAACAAAGATATCCAAACTAATTAACAAGGACATCCAAGCTTTTTATTTTTGGGGGAAGTAAAAAAATCAAGAGGGAGGGCAATTTTCATTGTAGTGAGACAAATGCCGCGTAATTTTTTTTGTACAATGTGAAATTAAAAATATTTTTTTGATTAAAAAATAAGATCATAAAGCCAAAGCACCAAAAAAAGTTTCAGAGGCACCTCCAAATTCGTTTTAGGGTGGTATATACACCGAAACAGCGTATAGTGTCCAACAAGAAATGACATTACATTGTAATTACAAAACATTGTAATTTACCAATGGTAAATTATATACTAGCCTATCATTGGTCATTTGTATTGTATGACGTCATTTTTTATTGGACTCAATATTCTGTTTCAAACACCCCTTTACAACAACCCTTACCCTTGGACATCATTGACACTAAACATCCACCAAATAATTTATTAAAATACGTCTTTTGATACAAAAGTTAGTCCTATCCCTGAAAAAAAACTGTTACCTCCTCCTGGTGGTTGGTACCCAACACAATCCTGTGAGGGTCTTCTTTCAAATCTAAAATAGTTACAATTTAAAATAACAAAAGTAAAAGTATTATTTGACAAAAGTTTTTAATTTTGTGCAATTAAAGGTTAGTTGATTATTTCTTGAATTTTATTTTATTTTTGTACATCCTTATACACTATGAGTAAATGTAAAAGTATTACATATTCTCTTTGTTGTAAATATCCACACACGGTTTCTCTTCAATTTCAAACTTTGACATTTCTATATAACTTTGCTTTTAACTTTATGAAGCTTGTATTTATCTACCTTTCTATTGACATATCAATGTGTCTATCAATCTAAGTATGTTTGTATTTATCTATCTGTCAATGTATATATATCTATCTATCTACCTATTTATTTATCTACCTCTCTATCTATCTATCTATCTACCTTAAGTCTGGCAGCCATTGCTCTGTTCATTCTGTCACATACAGCATGGATAGAAAGGTATGATATCTATCTACAACTCTATCTATCTATCTATCTACCTGTAAGTCTGGCAGCCATTGCTCTGTTCATCCTGTCACATACAGCATGGATAGAAAGGTATGATATCTATCTACCACTCTATCTGTCTATCTATCTATCTACCTGTAAGTCTGGCAGCCATTGCTCTGTTCATCCTGCCACATACAGCATGGATAGAAAGGTATGATATCTATCTACCACTCTATCTATCTATCTATCTACCTGTAAGTCTGGCAGCCATTGCTCTGTTCATCCTGCCACATACAGCATGGATAGAAGGGTATTATATCCTAATTTCAAAATACTTTCATCAAATCTACATTATTAGGTTTCGAGTCTCCTAAATGAATATTTTAGGCATAAATTTAGTTTGGTGGAATATTGAAGTATCTTCCATTGTCTCATCTCTGTAAAAATGTATTTATATAGAAAAAAGAATGACTTTTACATTTAATAAAATGAAAACCCTAAAACTTACTCTTATAAAACGTTTTATGTACCTTTTGCTTCGAAAAATATAAAGAAAAATATATTTAAATTTCTCCCTCAAATAAATTTTTATTTTCAGGACAATTTTTTCGTCTCTGGCAAGAAATATAAAATACAAAGTATGATAATGCTTTTATCTTATAAGAAGCTTTTTATAGTTCCCATAAAAAATTACGTCATACTGGCCTACCATTGGTCAATTAAAATGTATAATGGCCTGCATCTTCGAACAAAAATTTAAGAGAAACATACTGACAGACAGACTTATCTGTGTTATTTCTAAAAGTATTTAGTTCCTGTAAGTAATGAGACATTGTTGGAATCTTGTTAGCCTCGTTCCATGGTAGAACACCAAGATCATGGGCTCTAAATATAATTATAAAGTAACTGGATGTCTGTGTGTGTGTCTGTCTGTGTGTTCCATGGCAGTACTACAAGATCATGGGCTCTAAATATAATTATAAAGTAACTGGATGTCTGTGTGTGTCTGTCTGTGTGTTCCATGGTAGAACACCAAGATCATGGGCTCTAGATATAATTATAAAGTAACTGGATGTCTGTGTGTGTCTGTCTGTGTGTTCCATGGCAGTACTACAAGATCATGGGCTCTAAATATAATTATAAAGTAACTGGATGTCTGTGTGTGTGTCTGTCTGTGTGTTCCATGGCAGTACTACAAGATCATGGGCTCTAAATATAATTATAAAGTAACTGGATGTCTGTGTGTGTCTGTCTGTGTGTTCCATGGTAGAACACCAAGATCATGGGCTCTAGATATAATTATAAAGTAACTGGATGTCTGTGTGTGTCTGTCTGTGTGTTCCATGGCAGTACTACAAGATCATGGGCTCTAAATATAATTATAAAGTAACTGGATGTCTGTGTGTTCCATGGCAGTACTAAAAGATCAAGGATTCTAGATATAATTATAAAGTAACTGAATGTCTGTGTGTGTCTGTCTGTGTGTTCCATGGTAGTACTACAAGATCATGGGCTCTAAATATAATTATAAAGTAACTGGATGTCTGTGTGTGTCTGTCTGTATGTTCCATGGCAGTACTACAAGATCATGGGCTCTAAATATAATTATAAAATAACTGGATGTCTGTGCCTGTCTGTCTGTGAGTTCCATGACATTACACTAAGATCGTGGGCCCTAAATATAATTATAAAGTGTACATTGTACACCCCCAATTATGATATTCAAAATTATCCCAATCTGTAATTCAAATTATTGGTAGAAAGGTTTGGACACTGCAAATTGTACCAAACAATCAGAATTCAATACAAGTTTTTTATGAATATTTTGAAAACCAACGAATCGTTTGTGCTTTGCATTTTAAGGATGTAGGTCCTTGAATGGTTGTAGCCTTGTAGTTTTGGTTTAGTTTTAAGCTTTTTTTCCACCTCCTATTACATATGCTAGTTTATAGGCAGTAAATTAAAAAAATAATTAACTCACCTCATTGGGTTACCACCCCACTTGTTATCTGACGACATCATCAAATTTTCAGCAAAATCATAACAACACTGTTGACCTGCTCCATCATGACTAAAATTATAAAATAATCAACACAATAATATAATAATACAATTGTTATAAGAGAAAAAAATTTAACTGTAAATTTATTAGCATCTATACAGAAAGTTTTTTGACCATTAAAAACCCTACAACCTTATCTATCACTTGCTAAAAAAATATTTCTAGCCCCTGTGGGGGTTATTTAATACAGCATACCCTCAACGGTCTACCATCCCAGCCGTATTCTTCTACTCTTTACTTAACGTAGCTTAATCTACAGTAAGAATTAGAAAAATGTTTTTCTTCTTCCTATGGTAAATAGTTAGGTATAATAGCCAAAGAGAGTTATGTAGCACTTTATAGCAGCAGCACAATTGTAAAAAAAACTTACTTTGGCATTCCTGTTCTGACACAATGCTTAGCATTCTGATGGTAGAAGCATTTAGAATTTCTATCCTTATCACATTCAAAATCTGGAGCATATCTGCCCTGGTCAACTATGGCTTGTCTCAACAGGCAAGGGCACTAAATATTTACAGATATGTGTTAGATCTCAGATTTACTGTCGGACATCAATATAACCAATATCGTACAACACAACAAAAAGACTGACAGAAAGTTTACATTAACGATCCATCAAAATCTGGAGGAAACCTTGGTCGGATATCCGGTATTTAAAATCAGTTGGAAATCTGGTATCCGGCCAAATATGTATCCAACCCAACCCTAACATAAAGATATTTCTTATATAAAGGGAATAGATCTATGAAGAGTAAATTTATGTTTCCAAAAAAAAGGATGACAATCAAAGATAGCAAATAAAGTAATTTTATTCTTCTTCAAAATTTAAGATCATGCAGAAGGTCAAATAGTAGATGACTTCTTAGACAAAGAAAATGATCACAGAAGATTATATCTATATGTAGATTAAAGTTATTGGTTTAAAAAATTGCACACTACATGCTTTGAACTAACCAATCAAAATCCAATAAAACAAATAAACAAAGTTTTCATATAATTTACAGACTAATGTCCTCTCCCTTCCTGTTAACACAAGTCTAATAATCCCGTTCTAAACATAGCCTCACAGACATACGGCTATATAAACAAGCAGACAAATGAGTTGTAGAGTAGCTACACTATCTAAAAAATAACCTACCACTGGCAGCTCGTTGGCAAAGTTTTTCAACCATCTATCTTTCTCTAAACAAAAGGTTGAAATTAAATTCTTTAGGAACAACTTTCTAATAGCCAAGCTACTCTATATCAGTTAGTGTCTGTCTCTCAGGTTATCTGATTTTTGGGACTAACCCTTCAACATTTATGTAATTGTTAAATTTTTTCCCCCGAATTTCAATTACCAATGCTCTAATATGTCTTTTCGCTGCTTTCCCTCCAAGTGCCTAGTGAGCACTTATACCCCTTCCCATGCCTAATGGACATAATCATCCTTGTTAAAAACATTACTACTTATGCTACATATTTATTTTTAACATATTTTTGGTGAAAATATTATCTTTTTAAATGGTATCTTTTTAAATACTTTTGTTGGCTGTTAAAATGGTCATATAGCTTCTAAACTTTCAATTAAGCTTATTATTGTTATAGGGTACATAAGTTTTCTAAAATAATGGGTTTAACGACAGGATTTTAAGAGTAAGAGGGTGGGTTTAAAGCAGGAATCTTAAGGAATAAGACAATTAACAATTAATTGATGTAATTTGCACATACATTCCAAATGAAGCTAAACAAAATTGTCCCCTCTACACGTCTGGGCACAGCTAGTTTGTACAGGTTTAGTAAAAGTACCCAATGTTTTAGGCGAAAAAATGAGAATATTATTGAGAAAAAACTTTACCCTTATTATTAATGATCACGTCAGCATTACCGACAGAAATACAGACAGACAGAACGAGACATGTTACTTGTTGCGTAGCTTCTCTACTAACAAAACCAACTAACCTATAAATTGATCGCACTGTTGTTCTACCCAATTTGATCCAAGAAATCTTTTCCATTGTTCGTTGAAATACCATCCAAGTGGGATAGGTCGGGACCAAATCATACTAAAGCATTAAAGATTGACAAAAAAATCAGAACATCGCAAAGTTAAAATAATATTAACCAGTTAAAAAAATGTTCTTTAAGTTAACTATAGTATACACTAGCCTAGGCCGATTTTGGACATTTGTTATCAAGTTGATCTACAAGGGGCAGAGAAACCTACTAAAACCACACAAAAACTTAAATATAGCTCCAAATAACCCTAGGGCTTATTTGAATCTTCCTTTGAATTCAAGAGTTTTTTTCAGCTTATACCAATAACAAAATCAATTCGGAAAAATTCATGAAACCTATACGTGTTTTTCAGGTGTCGTAGCTTAGTTTGTAGCTATTCTAAATGATGTACTTACGGTGAGCTTGGCATCCCCACAACCTGCATCGGATTGGTAAGGTTCACCATTATCAACCCCAACTGACAGGATCTAAAAATAAGTAAGTTTAAATAAAAAATAACAAGTTAAAAGTCAGGAATAGAGGAGACATTAAACTGTAAATTATACTGATACACAAAGTTTCATTCGTTGACTAAAATTTTTACTAGTTTCGACTTTTCTAACAATAATATTAATCTACAGAAGGAAAAATTTTGTTTCGTGGAATTAGTTTATTATCCATTGTCAAATCCCTAGGAGCATAAGAAATGCAGAAAATTGTGATAATAATGATAAATTAATATTAAGGATGAATCGTGCCATCAATTAAGCTTTTTGACATATTGTCAAAGTAATGATCGCAAAAATAAAGAAGAATATCAATCAAAGGAAATGCTTCGTGTTGAAAATGAGTCATATAATTAAAGCCGTAGTAATAATTTGCCGACAATTACTAGGCGGAAGTGATGTCACACTCGAAGATTTGTTGTGTCCAGAGAAGTCAGATAAGAGATTAGTGCTCCAGGGTTAAGATTTGTTAACTGTTACATCAAAAGAAATACTATTCTATTCTACAAATTAATTGTGTATACACAGTAAGATCTCGTTAACGGCTAAATAAGTCGCTACACAATTTTCAGGGAGGTTTAAGAAAGCTCTTAGGCTTTTGGGTGGGATGTTGCTACTAGTACACACCCCCCAGAAAAAAACGGAGATACGCTAATCAATGGGAGGGGGAGTGGTATCTGTTGTTTTTGTGTATAAGGAACTGTCTAAAACGACCAAGCCAATATTGCTTGATTCACTTCTACAAGAGATGCGATTGATAATGAAGACTTTTTTTCTTTGAAATATATTTTGTTATGAAGCAGCAGTAGTTACTAATTTATAAATGTTATGGTTGAGATAGATTTATAACTGTTAAAAGTGAGTAAGGAACTGAGGTGGATTCTTAAAAAAAAGTTTGCCCCACTAATCGTTTAGTGGGGCAAAATTATTTTAGTGATAAATCCACCAAAATCACATTAAAAATCTACAAAAAAATAAACAAAATCATAGAAGGGTTATGAACATAAGATTTTATTTAATTTTTGTAGATTTTTTATGTTATTTTGGAGGATTTTTTACGAAAACAATTTTGCCCCACTAAGCGATTAGTGGGGCAAATTTTTTTTAAGAATCCACCTCTGTTATTTGGATAATATGTATAAATTTAGAACCAGCATATAGTGATAATAAATACTCTAAACTGTCACAGATTTTATAAATTTATATTCTTGCACCCTTTTCCTTATATAAAAAATAGTGACTGCGTGACTAGAAGAGTGAGGGGGTACAAAAATAGCTTAAACCCAACCAAGAAATTAGTATGGATTTAACTTAGACTAAAACCATCCTAAGAGCTTTGTAAAGTTTCCTAAAAGTTTGAAATAAGTTAGGTCAGTGGATAGCTTAATCTTAATGGACAAACATAAACCTTATATTCATAAGACAATGGAAGATAGATAGATGAAAACCCCAATAATGAGTAAGAAAATTATGTAGCTTATAATTATTCGGGAAATTATGTATCTAAATTAAGATCAAGTCTCCTAGTTTTAAGTTTTAAGCCAACGAATGAGAGTTTGTTGTTTAACAAGGATGACAACATCCATAAAAGAGAAGCACTGAAACGGTAGGACAAACGGACATTATCACTTGTATAGTGTCAGAACTGAATAATCAGAATACAAATGTATAAGAGTAGATTTGTTATAGACGTACAATAAAGGTACTAAGAAAGAGAGGGAATGTCTGATTGAGCCAATAGGAGAATCGCATCGGAATTTACATTGGATCTCATTGGTTGAAATTATGTACACATTTTCCTACGAAGGCATGTTTTTTTTCATTTCATACATACATAAAAGTCAGCTGTTAACAGTATATTTTCTTAGTAGAAAGCTTTGCGGAATCAGAATTAATTGCCCAAAAATTTCGTTTACAATTTGAAAGCTTGAAACAAAGTTGGATTCTTAAAAAAAAAGTTAGGCTGGCAACTCGCTGGTGAGGCAAAATTATTTTTGTGAAAAATCCTCCAAAATCGAATAAAAAAATTTACAAAAATAAAATAAAATCTTAAGAGGGTTATTAACATATGATTTTGTTTAATTTTTGTAGATTTTTAATGTGCTTTTGGATGATTTTTCACAAAAATAATTTTGCCTCACTATCGAATAGCGAGTCTATCATTTTTTAAGAATCCACATCAGCTTGAGTCGAAAGTAAACAATACTTTTGTCTGCTAGGAATGTTCCCTCTTAGATTTGACGAAAAAAGGGTTCAGAATATTCTTCTACTCTTCTATTTCTATTAGACGTACTTACATTTTTAGGACTTTATTATAGAGTTGCTTCGCTTAGAATATTGTACTTTGTTGTCCCAGGAATCAATATACCAAAAAGCAGAGCAAGCGGATAATTAGATCACATAAAAATTTGTTGTTAAAAAAGTTAAAAATTAACATGCCTAAATTAACGAAAAAAGCTATCCGTTACGGACGGATTGGCCCTAATCATAGAAAGGCTTCGCTTTTAAAAACATTAGGTATCAGAGTAATTTATTATCAAATGTGGCTTTCCCTTATACTACACAATAATACATAAATTCATTGATAACAAAAGTTAGAAATTAAACGTGATGGGCAGCAGTCAACTTTATTTCTTACCATAAATCATTGCTGAAGAATGTCCTTTTATTGCAATATCACTACAGTTTATCCATTTTGCAGTTTATAAATAAAATCTGTCAAACAAATAGTTATTTATGTTGTTTAGTATTTTGGAAGATTTTGTAAGCAGAAAAAAATCAAGTTTTTTAGCAATATGTTGTGTCTATTTTCTAAATATTTGGTGGTAAACTTAGTAAATCCTGTAACAATTTAATTTAGGAAGTGTGTATTAACATCATTTGAACCATGTTGATTTTGCTAGAATTGTACTTTTAGTTTGATCATTGGAATAGTGATTCCTATTACGATTGGCCCAAATAACTATTCATTGTAATGTACAAATCTGAAATCGTTTTTTTCTGAACAAATTAGACTCAGGGAGTAAGGGAGGGGACAATGGGCAATTAATTCAATTTAAGAGTTATCACTGAAAGACTATGCAATCCAGAATAATCCGGAAAAAATGAAGGAAATTGTAAAGGGAGAGGCAGAAAACTATAAAATAAGAAAAGAGTTCCAAGAAAAAAGCATTCATTTGAAAATTAGATTACAAGCACATCAGACTGACATAATCATTCTGTAATTAATAACTGTAAAAATCTCCCTGGAACCCATTCAACCCATCACCCAATAACCCAAAATTTAATTGGGTTCTTAGAATGGTTATTAAACAAATATCACAATAAAGTTTTTATCTATGAAATAATATTTTCTGGAGAGAAAAAAATTGTTCAAACCAGCCACATCATAACAAATTAAGTTTATCGATACTTTTCTGATTTATATTCAAAACTAACATACGAGTTGCGGCATTGGTTGCGCAAGTACCCAAAGTCAGCCAGAAACTGCTAAATTCTTGTACATTCCCTTCAAGCCAGTACCCAAAGTCTGAGACTCGAAAAAATTGAATATTCGATCCATTGTCCCCTCCCTTACTCCCTGAATTAGACTTGTTCAGTTTAGAAAAATTTTGCTGTTCAAAATATTATTTTAAAACATTTTCACATATTTCAGTTGTAATGTAAAAATATCGAAGCCCTTCCTTAAGATTTATTGCAAATAAAATCTTTGTTTAAGTTGTTGCAATTTGTATAAATACTGGCAGCTACGCTCTAACATATAGGAGCTATATATTCGAAGGAGTAAGGAAAGTAGAAAAATAGCTATAAAACAATTTAGATATAATAATTAAATAGTCTCGTCTCGTCTAGGTACCTTCCATAAAATGGAGAACTAAATCAGTTCAGTAGTTTATTAAATCTTAAGCTTTAGACAAAAAAACTTACTACCTACTCTTTATAATAGGATATATATTGCTTTTAGAACAAGGATGACAGTACAATTTGATATCGCAGCGAAAGAACATCTGCAGATAAAACGCAGTTTTACTAATAACGTTACTGACTGATGGATAAACAATTTAAGTTATACAGTAGCTTCGCTCCTAGAATATTACCTGGCCTTTGGTCCATTGTCTCTGTTAGCATAGGATTTAGGTTGGATTACAGCCTAAAAGAAGAAACATATTAAATAGTTATTTAGCTTTCCGCTGATATTAAAAATTGAAAGATTAAAATCAGTTTTGTAAGCCCCGAGGAGCCAAATGCCCGGGCCAACAAAACTGGTATTAATTTTTTTACTTTTAATAGTATTTTAATATTCGTGGAAAATTTACTATAATACGGTGCTATAAATAGTTTACAGTATGGCGGAGAACCAGTTCTAATCCAGCGAGTATTAATCGGTTTCGAAGCAATACTGAAACGAGATTTATTTAACATCCATTATCCTATCCCTAGGCTGTATAAATTATTCCGCTTTAAGCTGGGACCTCAGGGAATAAGACAATGGGTAATAGATAACCCTCAATGATGAAAAACATAATTACCCCAAATGTGTACTTTGTAGTTTAAAATTATTGATGAATAAACCAAACATAAACCAGCTCTCCACTTTTTAAGTTGACGAATGACGGATGGTGCGTTGGAGGGGAGGGGTATTAGGTTACGCCCGCCCTTAAAAAATATATCAAGAAAAATAGTGTAATATTGGTATCCTGATATAAATGTCGTGGCTATAAATCATATCCAAATTGAATAATTTCTGCTTGATTACACAATATTCAGATATTCAGCGAGACATTATTTTTGCAAAAAAGAGAATTCTCGTTTTACTTTTTGTTATAAATTGTCTTCTATAATAACCAGAGAGGGAGGGGACATTGGGCTATTTATTATACAAGTCCACAAAGTTTAATTATAACGTTTTCTTATTCGTTTGCTTAACAACTTTGAGGACTTTTGATTTTAGGTACATTAAGTTGAGTGTCCATATGTTTTAACCACCAATAGTAATCTACAAAGTTAATTTTGTATATCATTATCAGCCATTGTCCTATCTATTTAGCTCCCTGATAATAACAAAGAAAAGAAACTTACCCTTCCAGTATTAGCTACAGAAGAAGCCAGATTGTCAATATAAACCAGTTCAGGAGTGATAGAGTCCTCTTTGTAGCCCCACAGGGATACCTCAACCTAAATATAGTTCAGGGGTGATAGAGTACTCTTTGTAGCCCCACAGGGATACCTCAACCTAAATATAGTTCAGGGGTGATAGAGTACTCTTTGTAGCCCCACAGGGATACCTCAACCTAAATATAGTTCAGGGGTGATAGAGTACTCTTTGTAGCCCCACAGGGATACCTCAACCTAAATATAGTTCAGGAGTGATAGAGTCCTCTTTGTAGCCCCACAGGGATACCTCAACCTAAATATAGTTCAGGGGTGATAGAGTACTCTTTGTAGCCCCACAGGGATACCTCAACCTAAATATAGTTCAGGGGTGATAGAGTACTCTTTGTAGCCCCACAGGGATACCTCAACCTAAATATAGTTCAGGGGTGATAGAGTACTCTTTGTAGTCCCACAGGGATACCTTAACCTAAATATAGTTCAGGGGTGATAGAGTCCTCTTTGTAGCCCCACAGGGATACCTCAACCTAAATATAGTTCAGGGGTGATAGAGTACTCTTTGTAGCCCCACAGGGATACCTCAACCTAAATATAGTTCAGGGGTGATAGAGTACTCTTTGTAGCCCCACAGGGATACCTCAACCTAAATATAGTTCAGGGGTGATAGAGTACTCTTTGTAGCCCCACAGGGATACCTCAACCTAAATATAGTTCAGGGGTGATAGAGTACTCTTTGTAGTCCCACAGGGATACCTTAACCTAAATATAGTTCAGGGGTGATAGAGTCCTCTTTGTAGCCCCACAGGGATACCTCAACCTAAATATAGTTCAGGGGTGATAGAGTACTCTTTGTAGCCCCACAGGGATACCTCAACCTAAATATAGTTCAGGGGTGATAGAGTCCTCTTTGTAGCCCCACAGGGATACCTCAACCTAAATATAGTTCAGGGGTGATAGAGTACTCTTTGTAGTCCCACAGGGATACCTTAACCTAAATATAGTTCAGGGGTGATAGAGTCCTCTTTGTAGCCCCACAGGGATACCTCAACCTAAATATAGTTCAGGGGTGATAGAGTACTCTTTGTAGCCCCACAGGGATACCTCAACCTAAATATAGTTCAGGGGTGATAGAGTCCTCTTTGTAGCCCCACAGGGATACCTCAACCTAAATATAGTTCAGGGGTGATAGAGTCCTCTTTATAGCCCCACAGGGATACCTCAACCTAAATATAGTTCAGATGTGATAGAGTCCTCTTTATAGCCCCACAGGGATACCTCAACCTAAATATAGTTCAGGGGTGATAGAGTCCTCTTTGTAGCCCCACAGGGATACCTCAACCTAAATATAGTTCAGGGGTGATAGAGTCCTCTTTGTAGTCCCACAGGGATACCTCAACCTAAATATAGTTCAGGAGTGATAGAGTCCTATTTGTAGCCCCACAGGGATACCTCAACCTAAATACAGTTCAGGTGTGATAGAGTCCTCTTTGTAGCCCCACAGGGATACCTCAACCTAAATATAGTTTAGGGGTGATAGAGTCCTCTTTGTAATCCCACAGGGATACCTCAACCTAAATATAGTTCAGGGGTGATAGAGTCCTCTTTGTAGCCCCACAGGGATACCTCAACCTAAATATAGTTCAGGAGTGATAGAGTCCTCTTTGTAGCCCCACAGGGATACCTCAACCTAAATATAGTTCAGGGGTGATAGAGTCCTCTTTGTAGCCCCACAGGGATACCTTAACCTAAATATAGTTCAGGGGTGATAGAGTCCTCTTTGTAGCCCAACAGGGATACCTCAACCTAAATATAGTTCAGGGGTGATAGAGTCCTCTTTGTAGCCCCACAGGGATACCTCAACCTAAATATAGTTCAGGAGTGATAGAGTCCTCTTTGTAGCCCCACAGGGATACCACTACCTAGATAATCTATCTATCCATCTTTCCATTTATCCATCTATTTACCTAAATTTGAATACCTATCTATTTTTCTATCCATCTAACTACCTTTCTGTCTTTCTATCCATATGTCTGTCTTTCTACTGTCATAGAAATTGGAAGAAACAATTCAATTTCAATTTATCCGGTTCGAATCTATTCATTTTAATATATTTCTAGCAATCAGTTGTCTATCTATCTACCCATTTGTCCATCCATCCATCTATTTGTCTATCTATCTATGTACTAACCTTAGCATCAGCATGCATGGTTAAATTGAAAGGATCCCAATTTAATTCCAAATTATCAGGTTCAAGTTCATGATATCTTTCATCCTACAAAATTTTGTATACATTATCGTCATGGTAATTACTAAAATATATTAATTATTATTTATCAAAATAAATAAAAGTGGACTGACATAATTATGTTTTTAGCTGTTTTTTTTTCCTATAAAATTTTAGGTGCCACTAGATACCTTGGGTATTAAATAGTTTTAAAAATAGTGTAATTAGAACCAGACAATAACTGTATTTCTGACTGGATTTTTAACAAATAGTGTACCTGGAACCAGATCATATCTAGACTTCTAAGAGAAGTCTAAACAAATAGTGTACCTGGAACCAGTACCAGACCATAGCTGGACTTCTTGCAGGAGTCTAAACTAATAGTGTACCTAGAACCAGACCATAGCTGGACTTCTGACAGAAGTCTAAACAAATATTGTACCTGGAACCAGACCATAGCTGGACTTCTAACAGGAGTCTAAACAAATAATGTACCTGGAACCAGACCATAGCTGAACTTCTGGCTGGAGTATCAACAAATAGTGTACAAGGAACCAGACCATAGCTGAACAGTTATGGTAAATAGTGTAGCTGAAACCAGACCATAGCTGGACTTCTGGCTGGAATTTCAAGAAAGTAAAGTGTCAGGAACCAGACCATTGTTGGACAGGTATGAAAAGTAGTACATAGCTGGACTTTTGTCAGGAGTATTCGCAAATAGTGTACCTGGAACCAGACCATAGATGGACTTTTGTCAGGAGTATTAACAAAAATTATGTACCTGGAACCAGACCATAGCCGGACTTCTGGCTGGAGTTTCAACAAAGAACTTTCCAGTCCACATGAAGGGTCCTCCATTAATGGATATTTCAAAGTCCACCCATCCCTCCGCATCTACCCAAGGCATAATACAACTGGCAATGTTTCTAAATAGAATAATGACAATGAACAATAATTTGATGTACACCCCAAATTATGATATACACATTAACCCCTTTGTAGATAGAAAATAAATTGCTGGCAAAGTCTGGACAATACTAGGTTGTACATACCAATTAAGATTTAATAAAGAGATAATGTGTAATTATTCTGAACTAAAATTTATTATAAATTGAACTTGCTTGATACAGAGATAGGACAATGATGCAAACAGAGCGTTTTACATGATTACCTGTTAATAACAACTCCCTCAGCATCTTGAGTGTTGAATCTGCAAGTAATTCTGTCTCCAGGTTGGAAACAGGGACCAGTAACATTCACCTGAAGTTATCAATAGAGTAAGAAAAGTGACCTAGAGGATCAGGGCCTGCAAGATCATACCTGGAACCTAAAATTAGCTTGCACACATATATTTTAAATTATTATCTATTATTTTTTGATAGTTTAGGATATTATCAACTTTTAATGCTTTGTTGAAGTAAAAAATGTTATAATACTCTGGTTAACAATCATTAAATTTTCCTGGCGTCCTGTAATCGCCATAATGGTAATATTAAAGAAATTCTAATTTTTCAGTTTTGTGGAAAAATTATACATTGAAACCTTAGTTATGTATAGCCTTCTTTTATTTAAACACAGAAAATGATACAGGCAAAACAGATGGGAGCTCGATTTTTTTAGATTTCAGTTTAATGACAGCTGTTTCAAACATGGTGACCTGCTGTCATTAAATCGAATAGCAGTAGCAGGCAACTGCTTAAAATAAACTTTTACCTGGGTACCTCCCAGCATGTTTCCATTTTCAGGTGCAAACACCAAAGGCAGATTTGTGCCAACTAAAAATATCATAATTATTAGATTCTTCTACAGTCTAACATTCAGGGATTATAAGGGATAAGACAGTAGTTAGTAAATTTATATACATCACTAGTGATGATAAACAAAATTACCCCCATCTATAGAATAAAATTAATGTTCAAAATTTGCCCTTATATCTATAAATCTATCTATCTATCTATTTCTCTTTATAGTTTTTCTATCTATCTATCTAGAATACTCCAGATATAACCTTATCATTAATTTTATCTATTCTATGTATTAATTATCTATCTAGCTTTCTCCTATCTGTCTGAGTGCCCTTCTATCTAACTATCTATCTATAATACTTACTTAAATCTCTAATACAAACTCCAGGAAGAACCTTCTCATCAATTCTAAAGATATGTCTGCCAGGGACGTCGTTTGCATACCCAGTGCTTGTCAGATCTCTACAATATAAAGATGAAGGGATAGTTAAAGATAAGATTGATAAATCCTATCTTGATGATAGACTTTTACGTGGATCAACTAAATTTAAGGAGCGGTCGAAGATAGTATAGTTTATTAGAGTTGCTGTTTTATGATGAGTTGTCTTTTCAATAGAAGTAAATATGATAATTTTGTGTAGGTAAAAATATAAAAAAAATTAGTCCCAATTCTATATCCCTGTATTCCACCATGTCCAGACTAAATACTCGTAAAGGGCATTTTAATCCAACTTTTTACATTTATATATTGGTTACACAAATTTTTATTATTTCAAAAGTTGGCAAATTTCCCTGAATAACAATTAGACCCCCTTCTGAACCTCCTGCCAAGCTTCTTAATTCTTTTGGACCTTGAAGTCATTTTTTCGACAATTTCTTTAGTTTATGTCGACTTTATAGAATTACAATTTAGGTTTACATCATATTCAGTTTATTAATGTAAAGGTCAAAAAAAGATTTTTGGCAGTTTCAGGTATATTAAGATTTTATGCACATCCCCCTCGAACGTAGCCTAAAATTAATTGTTGAAAACCCAAACTCCAAACCGACGAACCAATAACTCAAGATTTAATAAAATTTTACAAAGTCTTTAATCAAACACATGATATTCTAGTATAATTTACAGTGCAATTGTGGTAGTTTTTTCTTTTGTTGACCGCCAGCTTAATGCGGTCAACCCTACCAGCCGCCGACGGGGAGGATGGGATTGCCCCTCCCCCTTCATGTTCCAGCTAACCTACCCTTCTCTGGGGGACGTCAGCCTTACCCCCACACGAGCCTGCCCTTCTGCCTTTCACCTGGACTGCATTTCCCCATTCTCTCCACACCCATTTGCTACCTAACCCAATATCTGTAATCTGTTGTATATAAAGCGATTATTTTGTTATGTGTAGTTAGTTCTAAATAAATCTTCAAACTGTAACTACTTGGAGTATTTTATTGATAGAATCATTAAGGCTTGGGGGCTCTTTTGCCGGACTCACCAAATAGGGCTTGAACTGCTTCACCCCTATTACACAATGTCCCCTTCCCTCCCTGGAAACATAATAGTAAAAGTTAACCTAACAAATGTTGTCTGTGAGTAGGGTTTGTACTCATATGCTCGCGTTCCATTTCCTAAATTAAGAAAATCAACATTTTTTAAACTAGTATAAATTATATTCATCAAATCATACAGGCGGGGATGCTGACACTCAAACGCCAGGTCCAACTATCCAGGATAACAAGCCATGCAAATGTTTCCTTTTCTGTCCTAACATCCGTGGTAATAGGTTAAGTAACACACTTCAGACAATTTCTTCGATTGTACGACCTTTGTCTGAGAAGAATTGAGCATCGTAATGGGTTGCTCCTGTTTTGGGCTAAGGCATTACCCCACTCTAACTATCGATGTCGCGCCCCTGACATAGTAAAAGCAGGAACCATTTTAACGTCTTTAGATATAATGTGGTGTTAAGCCGAGATTTGAACCTATCAACTCCCCGACGACAAGCGGATGCGCTGCGTGTTGAGCCACGGTTCATAATCAGAGTAGTTAAAAACTGCAAATGACTAAAATATTAAATTGTTTAATTGCTAATCTCCAAATGTAACCAAAATAAGAACTTGTGTAGAAATCTACCACAGGGTCAGACAGACGGACGTACAAAGAAAATGCCAATTAATGAAAGAAATATTTATTTAAAAAATCAACTGTTTAGCTTTGAAAGCAGACGAGAAAATCAAGTTTACTTGTAAATTAAGAATTATAGAGTAGCTTTACTAACAAACTGATTTTTGAAAAAACTGTTCTGACCTGCATTAAAACCAATGAAGGCTGGAATACCACCTTGACCTTCTGTTGTATCACCTCCAGCCTAATATAACATAAAAATCAGTTTATGCCAGGGATCTTAACCCTTAACGGTCGGGGGGGGGGGGCGTTGAACGCCCCCCCCTCCGGTTTTTTCTATCTCATTTTCTGTGTGTGAAAGATAAAGAGCCCAAACTGCTTGACTTTTTAAGTTTGGGTATGACACATAACTGAGAGTTGGAATTTTTTGAATATCTCCATCCTGGCGGGCACAGGATGCCAGCAAACCTGGCAGGGTCATCCAGGTAAAGATCAAAAATATCTTTTTGACTTAAACAAAGCATTTTATCTTACCAAAATACTAAAATATCCTCTAGTAGTACATCCTCATATTAAATACAGGTGTTCAAGTCAATTTCAGGTTCCAGGTATGATCCTGCAGGTCCTGATCCTCCAGGTCTCCAGAAATCTTTAAAAGGCTCCTGTGGCCGCAATTTTTGACTTTGAGACTTCAAATTTTAAACTTAAGCTTTTCTTACATGTCTACATAATGTATTAAAATTTCATAAAGATCCGCCGCCGTTTTCCCGCCGACCGCCGACTGCGGCGGCTGGCAGCTGCCAAGTACAGCTGCGGCCGCTGAAATTTATGTTTTGATATTTCAAACATAAAATTTACATAAAAATAAATATTTTCTGCAAAAAAAATTTTCTTCTAGCTTCAAAAATAAAAAAATTACAGCCGTTTGAAATTTTTAAGTAAAAAAGGACCTAAAAACAAAGGTTGTTAAATAAAAGGGTGAAGGAAGCGAAAATTGGCCTTGACTTACTTAAGGTCGAAAATTCATCATAACACAGGGGACTTGCACAAAAAATTTTAGCCCTCTAGCTCTAATAGGAACTGAGATAATAGGGGGGGGCGTTGAACGCCCCCCCCCCGACTGATTAAGGTGCGGCAAGGGGCCCGACTGTAAAGGGTTAAAGGACAAGCCAATGCTAAATTGATATATATAATACTAGCGGTTGCGCCCCTGACATCTAGGGGCTCTATATTCGACAGGGGAAATAAATAGCCTAAAACCAACCCAGACTTATTTTTAAAAAAAAATAAATAGCCTAAAACCATCTCAGAGATTATAAAAGGCTTCACTGTAAAAAAGAACCTTATTGGTTCAGCGGTTAGCAAGATCCTTCGCTACAGACAAAAAAAGCTTATTACTTTATATTATAGGATAGGATATATCTAATGTTAAAATATAATTACCCCTTTTGTATAGGAATTAAACTATTGAATGAAAAGTTTAGACAGTAAAAGTTTGGAACCAAATAATAAAAGCACCCAAAGTTT
This sequence comes from Acartia tonsa, assembly GCF_053477335.1. Lineage (NCBI taxonomy): Eukaryota > Metazoa > Arthropoda > Copepoda > Calanoida > Acartiidae > Acartia > Acartia tonsa. The sequence continues at coordinate 23,564,688 of NC_137264.1, read as the reverse complement.
TTAAGCCAAAGAATAAGATAACGAGGTTGTAAAACTTTGGGTACATTATAATTTACCATCTTATATCCCTTACCTCCCTGTTTAATTAAGCTTTTTTAATAATTATTTTTTTTATGAATTTGAAAATCATTTAGAAATTTCTGTCCTTTTGTCAGTTTTTTTAAGATTATTTATAGATTAGTAAGGTCTTGTTAGATAGGCAAAAAATCCAAAAGCTTAGCTATTATTAGCAATAATCTTCCTTGTTTAAATTTTGATTATACCTCAGTATGTGTGGTCCAATCCATGTGTTCATAGTTGAATATAGCATATGTTCTTACTTCATCTGTAACTATCACTGCTTGGAAGGTGTTCGTCTAGATAGATAGATAGGTAGATAGACAGAAAGATAGTTAGATAGATAGATAGATAGTTAGCTAGATAGATAGATAGCTAGATAAATAGATAGTAAGATAGATAGATAGATAGATAGATGCATACTCCAATCCATGTGTTCATAGTTGAATATAGCATATGTTCTTACTTCATCTGTAACTATCACTGCTTGGAAGGTGTTGGTCTAGATAGATAGATAGATACATAAATAGTAAGATAGATAGATAGATAGATAGATGCATACTCATATCCATGTGTTCATAATTGAATATAGCATATGTTCTTACTTCATCTGTTACTATCACTGCTTGGAAGGTGTTGGTCTAGATAGATAGATAGTAATATAGATAGTAAGATAGATAGCTAGCTAGATAGAAAGATAGATGCATACTCCAATCCATGTGTTCATAGTTGAATATAGCATATGTTCTTACTTCATCTGTTACTATCACTGCTTGGAAGGCGTTGGTCTAGATAGATAGATAGTTAGCTAGATAAATAAATAGATAGATAGATGCATACTTTAATCCATGTGTTCATAATTAAAGATACCACAAGTGAATAATCAAAAAAAAAGAAAAAAAACTCACCGTTCTCATAGCCTGAGAAATACCGCCAGCAAAGGTGACATTTTTCCAAGTTGCAATAATTACATGCTTTGGCTCAAAGGTGTCTGTTCCAACCTAGCATTACACAATAAAATATGTGAGAAGCTCTGTATAGTGCCTATTAAAAATGACGTCTAATAATAAAATGACTCTTTATAAACCGATACACAGACTAAATTACAGACTTTAATTGACCAACGGTAGGCCAGTATTACACAATTAATTTAGTGGGTGCATAGGTATATTCCAAGGGGGTGTACCTGGAAATTTACAATCTCTTACAATTTTGACACATTTATTAAATAGACGTTAAAGAAACTGAACAAAGTTAAAATATGCCCACAAAAAATTCGGTGGCTTGCACAGGGTTTTGCCAGACAAAACAAATTTCAGTATTAAAGGAAAACCCCCGTGTATTTCTTTATTGTTAAAAGGGGATGTCCAAGTCTTTTCTATATTTTGAAGTAAATATTTAGTAAGATCTTTCGATTCACAAAGACAGACAAACATTTTTATTTAACGATTAAAATTGAAATGAAACATTGCTTACCATAGATTCTCTGATGTCCCATTTGATTCTTTCCCTAAAGTAAAAATAAACTTTTATAGAAACCTTTTAAACATTACTTTACTTCTTTTAAACAGAAATACTTTTTAAAAGCGAGGCTTTTCTATTATTAGTGCCGATCCGTCCAAACGTCCGCCCCTACGTCCGGAACGCTTAGCTCTTTTCATTAATTTAGACATGTTTGAATAATTTCTATCGATTTCAAAAGAGTTAGCATAAAGTCCGTAGTCCATTTAAAACATGTTGCTTTTTAACCAAATTTATGTAATATAAACAAACATCCTATTTATTTGAACATTTTTATAATTCAAACTCTTAAAATATATAAAATTATTGCAAGAAAAGCTAAGCTTGTCAAAGATCACCGAAGATGTTTATAGTGTCTATAAATACATATATGACGTCATATAATACAAATGACCAATGATAGGCCGATAAGCAGATTAAATTACCAATGACAGGCCAGTACATATTTTAATTGACCAAAGGTAGGCAAGTATGTAGTCGTTTTTTATAGGCACTACAAAAATTCAAGATTACCTAATTTCTACACCAAATTGATCTGTTCTAGCATACAAATCTCTTTCCAGTCTAAAATAAAGTATGACATCAAATTTTAGTTGAAATTTAGGAGGATTCCCTTAATGTGCCTTTTGAGCTCTAACCCCCCCCCCCCCCACACCTAAATAGGTTGGTACAAACTAGTGGTGTCCAAACTTACCAACTAAAACTTTTTTATCATAATTGGGAGCGCAGAACAATTTAATATCCCTCAAGATCCCATGGCTTTTGTTTTGTGAAAATGTCATATTTAAGATTTAAGGACAATATCTGCCAACATTTAGATGTACGTGTTGCTAAATAATCCTTAAATAAAGTAACCGGACCTCAGTCTGTCTGTTTGACTGTACCGAAAAATCTCGCTAACCGCTGAACTGATATGGTTCTCCTTTACAGTGTAGCTATTCATAGGTTCTTAGAAGGTTTTTAGCTATTTTGGGGTAGGGTTCCACCACCCTTCCAAGAAAAATCACAAAAGAAAACAAAAAAAACTAACTTCATCTAGCGACCGAAAAAAATATTTTTTGGTAAACAGCTGATCTCAACACAGATTGGAACAAAAACATTTAACATGGCCCTAGAGGCCTCTAGGGGCGTAGCCGCTAGTTTTTATAATTGTACCTAAAATAAACACCAGGTTTTCTCATAGCTTCTCCCTCCTCATTTCCATTCAGCTGGCCAATTTTGCATCTAAGGAAATATAATTATTTATTAATATTTTATGAACCCTTTACGGTCGGACCCCTTTCCGGACCTTTATCGGCAAGAGAGGGGTCAAAAGTTGCGGTTATAGGGGCCTTTTAAAGATTTCTTGAGACCTGGAGGATCATTACCTGAAGGATCATACCTAAAACCTGAAATTAGCTTGAAAACCTTTATTTCAACGCCCCCCCCCCCCCCCCAACCGTTAAGGTTTAAGTAGCAAGATGTGTTTGTGTATATCCATTAAGATCTCAATTATTTCTTGGAAGGAGAGTCTTCAGTTTCAAAAAACCAGGCTCTTTACCATATTTAAATTTAATTTTTTTGAGGGGGGGGGGGTTGATTGTTGTTATGGAGGTAAGCATAACATCAAAAATTATCTACAAGAAATCTAAAAGCTATAGAAAAAGAATAAATAACATATGAAGAAATTTGTGTTCGCAATTTGCAGATTTTCTGGTTACCTTGAATAAAATGGTCCAATAAAAGAGGGATCTTCAACTCTGGGCCAATCCTAAAATATTTAAAAATCAAACAGTTAGAAATATTTAAACTTTTGAATATAACCTAGTTTATAAAGGTTGAGAGATAAGAGTAAATCCCTTTCTGTTAGAGTGCTCTAGTTTTTTCAAGTTTAGCATTCTTTATAGTTTTTACTAACTATTATATTACTTTATTAGTAATCAATATTTTGATAATATAATTCGTTGTAATTTATTCACTTAGATATAATTATTAATATGTTTTCATACTATCAATCAATCAATCTACCAGATATCAATCTATCAATGATAGGGTCAGCCTCTCTATTGTCCCTGCTCTCTTTTGAACTTTCAATATATTAGTTAATATTTCAAGCAGAAGCGTGTAGAAAGTAGGAGTATCCAACCCCCTGGCAAAATAAATAAGGTTGAATACACTTCCCTAGGTGTCCAACCCTCTACACCTCCCTAAAAAGCAAATGGGGGGATTATTAACCCGAGGTCAATAAATTTACACCCCTCTTGTTATCTGTATTAAACTACTCCTTTTAATTTTGGTTTTATAGAAAGGGGGAAGGGGGGAGAGGTAGGGGTCGACCATTTTTAAATTTTAGTTTCAAAAAGAAAAAGAAAAAAAATTGGGGGGGAAAGGGTTTATTTATTTTTAGGGGTGATTTCTCTTTGGAGGTTGGATGTACCTTACAAAAGAATAGTTATAATCCTTCCCAGAATAAGCTACATTGTAAAGGAGAACCAAGTCGGTTGAGCGATGAGCGAGATCCTTCGGTACAGACAGATAGACAGACACACCGACATCCTGTTACTTTATCATAAGAATAAATATTTCTACCTGATTGGGAAACTTGAGTGGGTACTCTGGTGACTGGATAGGAACATTGGAGAAAGAGAGATGTCCATGCAAGCTGAGCCAGGTATAGTTGAATCCAAATCCCATGAAGGGCAGCAGGAAGTTGATCTGCTTGTTGATCTGAGGCTGCTGATCTCTGAATACAAAGGAAATATTGTCTATAATGATAAGCTAGAAACATGGGATATCATCGAAAGGATGCTTTTTATAGTGTCTATAAAAAATGGCGTCTTACAGGCCTATCATTGGTCAATTAAAATGTATACTGTCCTTCCATTATTAATTTAGTCTGTGTATTGGACTATCATTGGTAATTTGTATTTTATGACGTCACTTTTTTTATAGGCACTATAAATAGCTTCCATTGAAAGATACTGTCAAATAATAACTAATTAGATATTATAGCATTATTTTTGAAGTTTTAAAATCTGTCAATAAATAGTTATTTCAGAAAATGTATCCAAATATAGAGACAGACAGATAGGCGTACAGACATTGTTATGTAGACTACTGTGAAGATAAATGATTCCTGTAATAAGTTGGTTGTTTCTACTACAACACTTTTCACTGAGAACCAGTTATCTAAGGGGATAAGACAATGACCGATAAATTGATGTAAATACCCAATGATGATGAACAATATTAACAATTATTGGACACCCAACTGAATAACCAACCAATCAAATAAAAGTCTCCAAACTTTTGGTACTAAAGAAACAGCCCAATGTCCCCTTTCTCCCTGCTGAATACAAATAAAGTGTTTCAGTTATGCATGTTTGCCCTGCTGTTTTTACATATGTATTTTGAGGAAAACTATTCAAATAACCTTTGCATAAAAGTTGTTGCATATAAAAAGAGGTACTCGACAATATGCAGCTTTATGCCATGATCTTCTGATTAAAAAAAGTATCATCATTTAAAAAATGAATGGGATTGATTAAGGTAAAGATATAGAGGGCACATTTCTGTATTTCTTTTACATTTTTTACCAGTTGTTACCATTTTGCTAATTAAGTTTTGAGAAAAAAATCAGATTCCCTAAAATTTTACCTTATTATAGCTGTTCAAGTCAAAAATTATGTTTTAGCTACAAGATTTTATAATAACTACTATTTTTTTAGTTTACTTCAGACATACTTTATGGTTGTTTTTCCCCCCAAAAAATAATGTTTAAAATTGTGTTTTCTTATCTTAATTATTTTAAAAATTGTCCACTTAAAATATAGTTACCACGAAAATTTAAAATAAAAAGTTTGCTTTTAAATATATTGAGCAAATATTATACAATCTTTATAATAAAGTAACAGGATGTCTCTGTCTGTATGTTTTTAAAGAAGGATCTCGGGTTCTTCTTAACAGTGTAGAAGGTTTATAACTGTTTTGGGGGATGGTACCACCACCCTCCCAAGAGAAATCGCCCCTAGAAAAAATTACCCCCAAAACAGTTTTTGTTTAAAACTAAAATAAAAAAATACCGCTCGGGGGGGGGGGGGGTTAAAACCCTCTAGGAGAGTACCCGCTAGTAAACAATTAAAGCGCAGAGCTTCTCTTTATCTCCCTTGCACACACAATCTTGTAAGAAGTTACATTTGAATGAGAATATGTGCATAAGGATAAAATAATCTGATGGAGAAAAATAGTGGCGGCACCCACAGTTTTTAAGCTTTGTATTATTTTTCATTAAAATCCACCTTTCTAAAGTAAAGCTACTCTATAATTCTGTCTGTCCCCAATGGCAATAACGTGATTGTTTAAGATAAACTATTGATTTTCCTGTCATTCTATTGTTAAAAGTAGTAAAGTTTTTGTTTGTTTTACGTAAAATCCATCTATCTCTCCAAGATGCACGGTTCACCACCGCTAGTATAACTACAGCAAACTAGCGGCTAATCCCTTAGAGTACCTGTAGTTGGGGAGGGGGGGTTGGTATAAAAAGTCGATCCTCCTTCCACTTTCACATTTATTTTGTTTAAAAAAGAAAAAGATTTTAACATTTGGTTGGAGATGATGTCTTTTTCCAGGGTGATTTTCTCTTAAGGGGGTGTAGGACGTAGGTATCCTACCCCAATATATTTTAAAAATTTCCCTGTACCTGTAAGAAGCTTTGCTATAAGCGGTTTACAAGATCTTAAGCTACAAAAAGACAGACGGGCATCCTGGTACTTTTTATGTAAAGCTAAGACTGACCTGATAGCTATTTGAAAGTCTCCGTTTCCATCATTGCCGCCCTTGTCAAAATACGGGTACATACGATGTTGTCTGCCACAAAAATTCAACTTTCAACTTTTTTAGTATCTTTAGTATATCGTGAATTATTAACTACCCTTGCTAAACAGTCAAAATTTAGAATATAAGATTACCTGTTTTATATAAAGAAGTCAATGCTTTTTTGAGGGAGGGGGGGGGTGGGTGGGGTACTCAAAAGAAGGGATAATTCAACAATTCAAAATGATTTCATTTTTATGGTGTGGGGAGGGGTTAAAAACCTTATTCTGGTTTACATCATTTATCCATCCCTATAATTGTCGTTTGACATATTAATTTTCTTGTTTAACAAAATGGTATGTAAATATTTATTGATGAATATAACTTGTCTGATAATTTAATCCTGATAATTGAATTTGATATATTGGTTTGAGGTTAGTCAAAGTTAATATTGCTTTGATAACTTAATTTAGTTTCAAATTCAGAGGGATCTTAAGGGATAAGACAATGGAAGATAAATTTGTGTTATTATAAACAAAACTATTCTTTTGTAAATTGATATTTTTAGAAGAAAAGTAAAAAAATCAAATCTTATTAAAGTCCCTTACTTTACAGTCAACAAATGAAAGAATGTGTTTATAGAACTTTGGGTACCAGTATAATTTACATGGGAGGGAGGGGAGATTAGACTGTTTATTACACCAGTCCCCAAAGTTGTATTCCACGTTTTCGTATTGAACCTCGTAAAAGTGTCTGACTATGACGTCAGAAAAAATTAACAATTAACCAATGAGAAGCCAGTATTCTCTGTAATTGACCAATGGTAAAATATATAGCGATCTCTCATTGGTTAATTGTAAATTTTTTCTGACGTCATAGTCAGACACTTTTACGAGGTTCTTTCTTATTCGTTAGCTTAATAACCATTTTCTTATCCGTGATGTCCAATGTTTCCAATATTTCGCTAGATTTATTTCAGAAGTAGATGATTAATAAAATAATTAGATTTCTTAACTTCTATGTTCTATCGACAATTTGAGTTACTAAGATTTTATTTTAAAATAAGCTCTTCATATTTAAATACTATTAGATCAAATTTTAAAAGAAAATTTTTATATAAAACCCTTATGTGCAAAACATTTACTACTGTACAAAAAAAGATCCTCAATTAGCCTCTAACTGTAATTAAAATAGGGAGTGGTGGAAATGCCATGGCCAAAATACAGACATTCCTTCAGAAGAGTTACAACTTACTGACAAAGATCATGTAATCAAGTTGAATGTTGGTTTGTATTCCTGATATCATTTAATCTGTCAGGTGTGATGACATAACCCTGATACCCTTCTTTAGAATATTGATTCGAGTACACATTCGGAGAATTTCGTGCTTTCCAAGGATCTACAAAAAAAAACTGTTTAAGTATTTGGATATTTACGGCTTTCCGCGGATATAAAAATGTACAGCTATAAGATTAAAACCAGTTTTTTAGCCCCGAGGTGCCGAAGGCTAAAAAACTGGTTTTAATCTTATGATCGTACATTTTTATATTCTAAGAAAACTGGATATAATACGATGCTAGACATAGTTTTTTCGTATGGATGAGAACCGGTTCTAATCCACCGTATTAGAATCGGTTTCGAATGAATACAAGAAAAGCTTTCAAAATATTTTGTTTATTGTTTTAAATCAATTTATTTTAAAAGATTTTCTTCTTTTAATTCTTTAAACATGTTGTCATGAAAATCTTTTATATTTTTTAATCTGGTGGGAGGGGAACCGGGAGAAAATAGTGTGGAAATTTTTAACGTCCATTGTCCTTTGCCCTTATCCCTGAATACTAGGTAGGTTAATATAAATTATCCTATCATTATATCCCTGAATACTAGGTAGGTTAATATAAATTATCCTATCATTATATCCCTGAATACTAGGTAGGTTAATATAAATTACCCTATCATTATATCCCTGAATACTAGGTAGGTTAATATAAATTATCCTATCATTATATCCCTGAATACTAGGTAGGTTAATATAAATTATCCTATCATTATATCCCTGAATACTAGGTAGGTTAATATAAATTATCCTATCATTATATCCCTGAATACTAGGTAGGTTAATATAAATTATCCTATCATTATATCCCTAAATACTAGGTAGGTTAATATAAATTATCCTATCATTATATCCCTGAATATTAGGTAGGTTAATATAAATTACCCTATCATTATATCCCTGAATACTAGGTAGGTTAATATAAATTATCCTATCATTATATCCCTGAATACTAGGTAGGTTAATATAAATTATCCTATCATTATATCCCTGAATACTAGGTAGGTTAATATAAATTACCCTATCATTATATCCCTGAATACTAGGTAGGTTAATATAAATTATCCTATCATTATATCCCTGAATACTAAGTAGGTTAATATAAATTATCCTATCATTATATCCCTGAATACTAGGTAGGTTAATATAAATTATCCTATCATTATATCCCTGAATACTAGGTAGGTTAATATGAATTACCCTATCATTATATCCCTGAATACTAGGTAGGTTAATATAAATTATCCTATCATTATATCCCTGAATACTAGGTAGGTTAATTTAAATTATCCTATCATTATATCCCTGAATACTAGGTAATAAATTATCCTATCATTATATCCCTGAATACTAGGTAGGTTAATATAAATTATCCTATCATTATATCCCTGAATACTAGGTAGGTTAATATAAATTATCCTATCATTATATCCCTGAATACTAGGTAGGTTAATATAAATTATCCTATCATTATATCCCTGAATACTAAGTAGGTTAATATAAATTATCCTATCATTATATCCCTGAATACTAGGTAGGTTAATATAAATTATCCTATCATTATATCCCTGAATACTAGGTAGGTTAATATAAATTGAATACAGAGATAAGGCTTATCTTTACTCTACACTATAATACATACAAAAATGATTCATTAAACATAACTAAAATTCAAAAACATTATAATTCTACGCACATTTTTTTAAAACAAAGACAAATGATAGTTTTTAAAATTTAATTTCCTCTAAAAAGTAAAAGAGAAGTAGAGGCCTCCCCCCCCCCCGCTTTTTAAAGATAAAACGAAATAAGATTGGGTAGTTTTTCGTTTTGTTATTACTATAGGTCAGGTTAGGTTAAATTATATTGGTTACTGGGAAGCCCCGCCGGGTTAGGATCCTCTAAGGGGTTAAAAAAATAATCTTTTTCAATATAATCTTTTTAAATAATGTTTTTATTGACTTACGACGTATATACAGTCGACCTTAGTTATAGATAAGCTATGCTACTCCACTGTAGCTTACCATAATTTGAGGCAGATCCTGATTTAACTCCTCCAGACTGTTGGCTCTCTGTCACAGGTAACAATATACTAGATAGATAGATACATTTTAAATAGTTATAGGAAGATCTTTTTTAGTGACATAAGTCGCTTTTTTATGGCATAGGGTGGGTCCAGAATATAATCAAAAGCTATGCATCTACTTTGTGGTTATGGCTATCTTGGTTATAATTAAATATTTAAATACATGTTAAGACTTTAACTTTCAAATTGTTATTGTAAGCTCTGCTAATTTATGAAGAAAAATCCATTTATGATATTTTAGAAAATATAATAATAAGAAAATTCCTAATTATCAACGTTGTTAAAAGACTTTCTTTGCATTGAAACTAGATCAAAGCTTTCTTAAAATCTGAAATGGATGTAAAAAACATGAAATTAAAATTATTGTAGGTTTTGGTGAAAAGTTTTTGCTTCTGAAGTTTGGTTACATCTTGTTAATGTTTAGCTACAAGATCATTTACCGGTAAGATTTTGTATATTATGATTAAAAGTTCAAAACTATGCAAATGTAAGAACCTTTTAAAATACATTAATGATATACCCTGTAAATATTTAATATAATTTGTGAAACTTATAAATATATTTTAAAATGAAAGAAAATTGGACCGAAAGACAGTCAAATTAACGTGATTCAAATCTATTAAATTATTTTTAATATTAATCTCTAATTTACTGCTAATAAATCATATCATATCATATAACCCAAATTTTGTTGTTTTATCCCTTTCATTTCTGTGTTTAGTGTAACTCTTATAATCTTTGGCCTTTTATGTGTTTTTTTTATGCTTTTGATTTAGTCTCAGGTACGACAAAATAATAATTGGTGTACCTATCCTCTAGCGGATATCCATATTCAACATATTTTTTCATGCTAGCTTTGAGAGACACGTGTTAATCTTATTAAAAACTTTGTTGAAAGAATAAGGGATAATATATCTGACGACAAAAAATCAACGCCAATTTATCAAATGATTGAATAGAATAAATAAGGCAATCTCGGTGCTTTCCCTAAAAGTGCATTGCGGTCATAAAACCACCCCATTTATTTATTTTAAATAAACTAAAAAGAGATATAGATAATACCTTACGTTTGCGAAAGGCCCGTCTGTGGGGCTACCCTGTACCCAATATAACCTAACGTCTGTGGGGCTATACCCTGTACCCAATATAACCTAACGTCTGTGGGGCTATACCCTGTACCTAATATAACCTAACGTCTGTGGGGCTACCCTGTACCCAATATTACCTAACATCTGTGGGGCTACCCTGTACCCAATATTACCTAACGTCTGTGGGGCTACCCTGTACCCAATATTACCTAACGTCTGTGGGGCTATACCCTGTATCTAATATAACCTAACGTCTGTGGGGCTACCCTGTACCCAATAAAACCTAACGTCTGTGGGGCTATACCCTGTACCCAATAAAACCTAACGTCTGTGGGGGCTACCCTGTACCTAATATAACCTAACGTCTGTGGGGCTATCCTGTACCCAATATAACCTAACGTTACCTAAAGTAAATCACCAACAACGCCCTCCTTATATTCAATCTAATTCAAATAGTCCTCAGTGATACAGCCAAAAAATGATTTTTAAAAATGGTAATTTGCATGACGGAATAGTTTTTCTTGAGATGCACTATCCCCTGTTTGTGAATTGTAATGAAGGGTAAAGTTGATATTTTAATTCAATTTTCTTATTCATACTTTTCATCATGAATAACAATTTTTCCAGTTTGGCTCAGAATTCGATTCAACTGGTTTAGAACTGGTTCACGTATTTCATATCTTTTTAGAGAATCTTCCATAAATTATAAAACAAAATTCATGACGGTTTTATTGGCCCCCTTGGTTCCTAAAAAACTCCTATTGAACCTACAATTTTCATTTTGTTATCCACAGAAAACTGTCTATAATACAATGCAATAAATAAACATTCCTTCACATTAGAAAGAATTAATAAAGTTGCTACGCTTTCCGAATTATGCCTGACTGTTACAATATTCAGTATACACTGTTTAAAATCTGAAGGACGATTCTAACACTATAAGAGTTAATCCTAACGATCGTTAAAGGAATCGACCCTTAGTGTATAAAAGCTTTAAACCATACCTTAAACAGATAATTAGATATTTCATTTTATCCCTCATTTTGTTCACTTTTTCACTATACTTTAATATAGTCTTTTTAGTATATTTCCAATGTTTTAAAAACACAAATATAATCGTTTTTCTTTACATGATTACGTAAAATAACGTATATTTAAAATCACAGATGGTGGGATATGAGCAACTGTAAGTTAGAATTGAAAGATAAGGAGACAACACAGTAGAGTGAGAGAGAGATAGCAAAATATCGGTTCTCAGGGTCGTTTTTAGTAGCGAAGCTACTTTATTATTCACTTTGTTAATTTGCCAGTCCGTCCGTAACGCTATTGAGAAATATGAAATTTATTCAGTTGTAATTAAAGCTAGACTTTCATTCCTTTCATTATGAAGCATATTTGACTATAAAACATCCATAGCAGTCAGATAGTATTTTTGTCCGATTTTTAAATATTTAAATTTTCTCTGATGTTATTGATAATATATTCCTATTTTTTTGCCCAAAGAGCATCTTTTATAAGTATACAACTTACTCTTTCATGGCTTTCGTGATTTTTTTTATCGTTCTTAATATATTCTATTCTAATTTTCTTCTTTATGTCTCTTTTTCTAATTCCATTTTAATGACAACTGTGCTAATTTGCTTAATTCTCTATGTCTGTTTGTAAATTCTTTTTGTGCTTCGGTACTTATGAATGTTATCATCCTTGTTATATACCAAGGGCGTATTTAGAAATAAGAGGGGGGAGAGTTAAACTAAAATTTTCTTCTATACACTTTTTGTATTTCAGAAAAAGCTTAATACTATCCTAAGACTTTGAATTACAAATAAAATAGATTGAATTTTTTGCTTGTCTTGATAACAATGGCAAATAAACAAGGTAGGAGCACTTACCCGTATCACACTTGTTTCTTATTCCTGCAAATTTTTAGTCCCCCCCCGTTTTTATTTTCATAAAATTAATATCTATCTGTTTTTTTCCTTTTTCTTAATTTCTCTCTTAACAAACTCCCCCCCCCCACCTCCCAATATTTAAAGTACTTACTTTAAAAAGCCCCCCCCCCCCACTGTTGTTCTCTTAAAAGATAAGAATATTTACTTTTTAGTATAAGTCATCATTATATTTTAGAATGTTATATGGTTAGGGTCTTGAAGAACTAATTGATAAACTTGATAGATTAGGTTAGAGGCGTATAGAAGGGATGTTTATTCAGCCCTTGGCAAAATTAAGAGGGTGGATATACCCCTTACACCCCTCTACTACACTTATCTAAACCTTCCTTGGCAAGGGTCTAAACCTTCTTAATGCAATCCTCATTTTACTTTTTAGTATTTTGACCATGTGGGGGATGGACTTTAGGAGGGTATATTCATCCCCCTAAAAAAAATAACACTCCTCTTATTGTCTGTATTAAAAGCCTCTGAAGCTCGATTTTGGCTTAATGGGTGTGTCAAAAACTGTAAGGGCCTCTGTTTTGTTTTAATAACTTACTTGTTATAAAAGTTAGGTTGTAATGTATATCCTAATAAAAAAACATTTCAAATTAAAATATGTAGTTAGGGGTTAAAAGTACTATTAAATAAATATTTAAACTTATGAAAGAGAGATTGTTATTAATCAATGATAATTATTTAACTTTTAAGATTTTGGGTAACACCAGGCATATAAGAGGATAAGACAATGAAATTGGTATACTTACCATGAAGATAAAAATTACCCCTTCTGAAAATTTAACGTTTGGATACTTCTAGTTTGGAATCTACCGATTAAAATTCAATAAAAGTAAAAAAAGTTTTTGAACCACCGAATAAAATACCGCGGCTAAACTTTGGACATTAGTGTAATTTACAGTCCAATATCATCTCCCTACCTGGAAAGCACACAGAAAACCATACATAATTTGACATAATTTTATAAATTGAAACATAATATTGTTTAAAATCCTAATTATCAAGTATACAAAACAGAACACATTAAACATAATATGTAATAATAACATATTCGATTCATGATTTTAAATTACTCACCAAAATTTAAATTTTATCATTGTGTATGATTGCAACATATTATAATTTTCTGTCCTCCTCAAAAAGCCTAGTCGAGTCATACGCCCCACCCCCTTATTTTGAAAAAAAAGTTTGGGTTTATTAAGTAAAGGGTAATTCCACATTGGTTACGTAAAAAGAATAAAATAACCCCCCCCCCCCCCTACCCGTTTATATTCAATTTATTTCGATAGGCACATGGAAACCCCATGGACGGTTACGCCCATCTTGAGATTGTCAACACTCCCCTAAAAGAAGATATTTAAAAGCCTTAAACATACAAAAACCAAGCTCCCCTAAAAAATATTTATAGCAGAACCTGGAAAATTGTATAAATTCCAATAATATGAATAAGAAAATAAATATTGTTCTACAGTATGTTTGATTTTATGTTATAGGTACAGGAAGGGAGGGAACATTGGACTGTAAATTACACTGGTAGCCAAAGTTTCGTTATCGCGATATCTTGCACGTTGGCTCAAAAACATCGAGTACTTTTAAATTTTGGATTAGTTTCAAATAGGTAGTGTCCAAACTTTTAAACCAATATTTTTATATTTTTTTCACAGAAAAGGTAGTTTTGTTTGGCATTAATATAAGATGTACATCATTCTATCATCCATTGTCCTTTGATGTCCCTGAATATGTTTTGTTTGTATGAGTAATCTTATATGATAACAATATTGAAAATGCTTGTTTTATAATAATAACGGTAAAACTGTATGAAGAATACCCGCGAAAAATGTGGCTTTCGGAAGGTTTCACACCGCGTCATATATGGTTCCTACTGCTACTATGTCATGTGCGCGAAAGTGATAATTAGAATAGGGGGAATGCGTAGCTCATTACCATGCATAATTAGGACTAGTAAGAAAAAGGCCGTGCAATCAAAGGGTTGGTTGCCGGAAGAATGTAACACCATGCACAGCATCAAGTAATGTTTGGTTCATAGATACACCAAAAATAATATCTTGTGGTGTATCCCGTCTTCCTCAAGGATAAGTAAAAATAAGATCTTGTGGTGTATCCCGTCCTCCTCAAGGATAAGTAAAAATAAGATCTTGTGGGGTATCCCGTCCTCCTCAAGGATAAGTGAAAATAAGATCTTGTGGGGTATCCCGTTCTCCTCAAGGATAAGTAAAAATAAGATCTTGTGGGGTATCCCGTCCTTTCAAGGATAAGTGAAAATAAGATCTTGTTTGGTATCCCGTCCTCCTCAAGGATAAGTAAAAATAAGATCTTGTGGGGTATCCCGTCCTCCTCAAGGATAAGTAAAAATAAGATCTTGTGGGGTATCCCGTCCTCCTCAAGGATAAGTGAAAATAAGATCTTGTTTGGTATCCCGTCCTCCTCAAGGATAAGTAAAAATAAGATCTTGTGGGGTATCCCGTCCTCCTCAAGGATAAGTAAAAATAAGATCTTGTGGGGTATCCCGTCCTCCTCAAGGATAAGTGAAAATAAGATCTTGTTGGGTATCCCGTCCTCCTCAAGGATAAGTAAAAATAAGATCTTGTGGGGTATCCCGTCCTCCTCAAGGATAAGTAAAAAATAATTGAAAAATAATGGTTTCAGATGCAGTAGCAAGCACATGTTTATTCAAGGGGGATGACATACACTAAGAACCAAATAAATAGGCAGGCAAATTAATTCCTTGAAAAATCTAAAAAAATCTGAATAAATCCCTTGAAAATTGTAAATTTATCAGAATCAATCTTAAAAGGTGAAAAGTACAAAAAAAACTTTTTAGAATAGATTTTCTTTGGAATTACATATCTTCTCGGTTTACCAATTTCCCCTCAAAACACAGTTTTTGAGTTCTTGTGCTTTATTGGTGCTAATTTTAAGCAAATTAACAATGGATTCTAGTATAAAATCTATATGTTATATTTACAGTAAAATTGTTGAAAATTCAGAAATGCCTTTTTATTTGGTAGTCAGTGTACATTTAGTAAAGTATTACATACACACACACATAACCACATACATTAAAGTTAATAGAATTTTAAAAGTAAGAAACGTTAAAAAGATGTTCAATTTGCATTTTAATTGAATCATGGTCATAAAATTCAATGGTTAAATTTAGAATATATTTCAAGTTTTACATTCACCATCTATTCATATTTTAAGATAAGTATTAACCATAAAGCAAGGACGCCAAAAGGCCTAAGGGGAGGAGGTGGGGTGGATGGAATTCAACCCCCAACAATTTTTAGAAACCTGTAGGTTTGCAGGAAACTTGAAAGGCTCCTATAGCCAAATTTATTTTGTATATTACATTGGACTCTAAATTATACTGTCCCCAAAGTTTGCCTTCGTTGTCTTAAAAAGACTTTAAAAAAACTTTGGTGTCACTTAAAATCCCTAATACATGACAGATTCAATTTTCGTTGACCACGGATACGTAAATGTGATAGGATTTGGGTTAATAAAAAAAAGAGATTAATATCATAATATTTTTGATTTACGTTTCATTATATCATAACAATATACTTATCTATGCCCAGTTTCTATCAAGAGGGGGGGGGGGGGGGGGGATAAGATACTAGATATTTAAAAACAGTTAAATAACCCAATCTACATAATGTAAAGTAAATCCTTTTTAAGAATTTTGCAAAATATTTGAATTAATCGGTTTAAAAAAATACAATATAATAAAACTTATCTAATGAAAATACTCTGCAAATTAATAAAGATATCAAGGATGACAACATCCATAAGTAGCGAAGCACAAAATCTATTATGAAATAGACAAACGGAAAGAGCATATTATATATTTTCATAACAAAGAAAGGAAAGAGAATATGCAAATAAACTTAAATTAACGAAACCTTAGAAAAAAGAGGCTATGTCTTGTGGAAAGTTGTAAAAAAAGCAGATAAAAGCTGCTTAGAGCAGTCAGACTACCATAGATTATTTATGCCTAATTATGGTTCTGAAGGGGATATTGGCAAGAAGTTTCAGCCTAGTAACATTTTTAGGATAAGAGAAAATCTGTTGTAAAAAGTAAAAGCGGCTAAAAAGCTGCTTAAAAGCAGTCCGAACGCTGCGGATGTGTTATACTTAATTTTGCTCTATATTGATGGAAATGTTGACAAGAAGAAACAACCTTACAATTTTATAAGAGCCGAAAAAATCACGTTTCCCCCCAGACAGACGGACGGACATTTCGAATTGTAGAGTATCTTCGCTACTAGAAATATCCACAAAGCGTGGCTCTATAAAACTATTAATGGATGTACATTTAAGGGATTTAAATTGAAGTAGTTAAGGCTATCTAATATGTGAAAATAAACCGATTGTAAAAAATTGATAGATAGATAGATAGATAGAGAGAGAGAGAGAGAGATATATATATAGAGAAAGAGAGAGAAAGAGAGAGAGAGAGAGAGAGAGAGAGAGAGAGAGAAAGAGAAAGAGAGAGAGAGAGAGAGAGAGAGAAAGGGAGTTAGATAGATAGATAGAGAAATATCTAAAGAGAATAACAGAGAGAGAAAGAGAGAGTGAATATTATTTTATTAACGGAGAATATTTTCAGTTCAGTTATAGAAAGTGAGGCTCCGAGAGCGGAGACCCTTGTAAGGATAAACAAGAACAAAATCTTTCAAAACAAATATTGGATCACAATAAGTACAAGAATAATCTTTTCTTTTCAAAGCGACGCTTTTCTTTAATTAAAGAAGGTCCGTTTGTTCATATTTTTTTATATTTAGTTTAATAAATGCAGGTTAGAATCTTTCTATCTATTTTATACTTGTCATTATGATTCCTGTAACAGTAAGGTAGAATTTAGGCAGAGTATAGCAACTCTATAATCATTACAACAAAGCATGTTTAATTTATCCATTTTCTTGATTTTTTCAAATGGTGATTCATAGAATGATAAAGCAGAGCGTTGTATGCGAAGTATAGAAAGCAGCAGTTTTTTGTGACTAATAAATGTAAAACGTTTACAATGACTGTCTAATTGTTTGAGCTCTGCTACCATAGATGTTATCATCCTTGTTATTTAAATGTTTGAAATGTTCTTCTATATGTTTTTAAAAAAGTTAAGTGATATGAAAAATATTTTTAGCTTTTTTATTATTGTAGCTACTCTAGAAAAATGTTTTGTTCATCTGTTTATGGACGTGTTAGGTTAGGATAAGTAAGGACGACGTGCAAACATTCCCTATTTACATAATAGCTTAACTACTAAAATTATATTTAATATGCTGTTAAATTATTTTAAAATGTGTAAATAAAGTGTAAAATTCTGCTCTAAGGAACTGTTAAGAAAACAAACATTTTAAGAAGCGCAGCTACACTTTAACTACAAGGTTTGCATATTTGTATGTCCTATGCTGAAAGGTCAATTAAGTTCGATAATAAATTTGTTTGATTTGATACATAAAGACTTATAGTAGGAAAAATATAAAAAAAACAGAGTGATATATACAATACTTGCTCTCGAACCCCCTCACCTTATTTTCAATGTAATTTTTTTTAAAGTAAAAGTAATTTTTTTAGAGGGTAATTTTTTTCTAGGGGCGATTCTTCTTGGGAGGGTGGTGGTACCACAGCAGTTAAAAACCTTCACAGGGCCTACATTGAGAAGCTAAATTGTAAAGGAGAACCATATAGGTTCACCGGTTAGCTAGACCATTCGGTACATACAAACAGACATCCTGTTACATTTCTATCAGGATTATCATCAAAAATTGCTGTGCACGCCTTTTATTTTTGCGCTTCTTATGGAGATAGTTGAACTTGTAAGAAAACGATTTGTTTATGTTAACTTGCTTTAAAAAAGTAATAGGTTACAATTACATATTCATACTATATGTACTATTCTAAAAATAGAGCTATAGTATAGATATATCTGACTCCCTTTTCCAAGGGCCTTTTTCGTCTGCTATCAAATTTTTTTGCTACTTGGCTGTGTTAATATTCTTGACACTATTAGTTGATTTTCAAAAACCCAATTGAAAGTCGGCACAAGGTCCTTGGGATGGGGACATACAGTTATTTAACCGCTTCCCCCTCTAGTGTTTTACTTTTTTGTTAATCTACTCAATTTCCGTTGGCTCAAAACCGGCTTATGCCATACTGAATTATTCGCATCATATTACAGAAACATTTAAGAGAATAGTTTACAAAGGCCCGGGCCAATAAAACAATGATAAATCACTTGTTTTTTTTCATTTTCTTTGTGTCTTTTTTCAAATATGCTAAAATCGAACTTGTTTACCGTTAAGGTTTCTGCTGTATTCACTTTTAGTGAAGTGGCCATTGTTTAAAAGGATTGAATATCCAATTAATATTGTTGTTTACTTGACTTTTTACCCAACATTCAATAGAAGTGAGGCTTTCTTTGGAAACAAGAATGACAACATCCATAAAATTTAATATCTAAATTAGACGAAGGACAAACGAACATTAACACCAGTAGAGTGTCAGAAACTCTTTAACAACGAGTTGATAGTTTTACGCTTTCTAAATTGTACCTAGCTGTTACAGAAATCATCATGCCAAGTTAGAAATCAATAGAACAAATTTAACATAACTTAATCGGACAGACCCTAATTATGGAAAAGTTTCAGCTTTATAAATGTTCAAGGAACTACTTATTATACGCAGGGATCTTCAGGGATAAGACAATGGACCATAAATCGATGTACAATTCCAATTTTGATAATCAAAATTACCCTTAAGCAGATTAAAATTTGACATTGCTATATCGTACCATTATCTAATAATAGTTCTGAAAGCTTACGAAAACAAGAATTTTGTTGGGAAAGTATAATTTACATTCCAATGTCCCCTCCCTCATAGACGTCCAAGGAGGGGGGTAATGGGGCGATTACCCCCCCATTTAAAATTTACCCCTACCCTGGAGGTTCCGCAGGCACTCCCAACCATTTAGGAGGGGGTATTTACCCCCCCCCCCAAAAAAAAATGACTCAAAGACGTACCATAGTTATATAGTACCTGCGCTACCAAAAATCACCTATAGGGCTTTGTGTATAAAAAAGTAATAAAGCAGATGATTTTTTTATTTACTCTATTTGTTACACGTATCGTTTTACACAATATATATATAAACAACATTTATTCAATATCATACAGGATGGTATTACATTTTTCAAAAATGTTTTTTGTTTTTTTTACATTATGCCAAAAAAATTATAATGATATTTTAAATGTGACTTATGAACAATTTGACCTCATTTTAGCTTTTGATAATAGTAATTGTTTTGTCGTAAGGAATGTTTAGGTTGATATATTTTATTTTAGTTTGATATATATTTTATATTGCATCCTAAATTCTTTATTGGTCAGTTTGAACAAGCTTTTTATTTCTTAGAGGCAAAATGTGATATTTTTTGTTGATCACTCTGAATAACATGTATATATTTCTTAGAGGCAAAATTTGATGTGAAGTTTTTTGTGGTTCACGTAGTATTTGTAGATATATTGGTTGAATGAGGTTTATATCACCTCGATATCTATATATATATATCACTTTGAACATGTATATATTTCTCTGATGAAAAAGTATTTGTGATGTTTTTTTTTGTGGTCACTCTGTACATATAGTAAATATTATATATATTTGATTAATATTATTTAGATCAATATTTGATAATTTTTGTTAGAGATTGTTAAATGTATATAAGTTTTAGGTCGTTTTAGGTCTTAAAATATTTTGCTAACATATGTACTATAGGAGGAGTTTTTATAATTATTTTTAGTAAGAAGGGGGGGTGTAGCCTTTCTATGGGAGGAAGTCTTTAGGTACTGTAAAAGAAATGAGATAGATATAAATGTGAAATCTTTCCTTTACTATATTGGAAATGGTTAAGAATTATAGAAATAATATACGTTTTCGTAAAACATCCTTTCAAAATTTGTTGAAACAATAAATTTTTTAAAAATAGTCAGATATGTTCACAGGTATTTGTCATGAAAAAGGGGGTTGGGCTTGAGCCTTGTGAGTATGTAAACAGGATACATCCATAGACGCCCTCCCGCACGCCACACCCCTCTAAAGAGTAAATATGAAGAAAAAAGATTGCAATACTATAAATTTCATTTAAATGAGGATATAAAATTTTAATGAACTTTTAGCTTTTAAGCATCATCAAATTCGTATTATTTTTGTTTAGATGTGGCAGGTCTGTAAAAACGTGTATAAATGTAAGAAATTGTTTTTCTATATCCCACATATTTGAAAGAAGGCAGTTTATTCATTATAGCAAATTTAAGTAACTATAAAACACTCTGACGTGCACTGATAGAATGGCAATTCTATAATCGTTACCAGAAACATAATGATTTTTAGCTTATTTGAATTTTTTTTATGTGACATAATTTACTTATATGTATATCTAGTTTTTTTTAAATACTGATTCCTAAGACACTAAGTACAATATTATAAGCGAAGCATCACTATCTAAAAATGTCTAAAATGAAAATATGACATTTAAACAGATTCCTGTATTCAGCAGTTTTGCAACCACTTTGCTTTTTGTGAAAACTTGTTAAAATACATTTATATTCTGCTTATTCTGGTCAGACACTCTACAAGAGTTCGTTTTTCCTATCGTTTGAGAGCTACGCAATGGGTGTTGTCTTTCTCGTTATTTACGTTTCGTAAACAAATTTCTAAAGAACAATACAATATCTGTGTTTTCAACACGGTAAAAAACCGGATTCGGAATCATTTTGGATAAAAACATTGCAAATATTTAGATTGATTTAATATTTAATTGGCTTCATATCCTGAACACTAAAGGTATTATTATATGATATACACAATAAGTGATTTCTAGGGATACAAATTACATTAAAATGACAATACAATAGCATGATTTTTTAGACAATATTGTACTGTGATATGCAATTATAATTAGTCACAAAACCCAGACATATAAAAGTAAAGATTATCGAGTTAGAAATAGTCTAGCAGCTTGAAGCTTATCCATTTACTAAAGTAGTTGGATGTATTACTGTCTCTTTACATTTAAAGTTTGAAAAAGGTGCATTATCTATAGAATGCTCAATTTTTTGACAGGGATGTTATAACTGTCCTGTTGATTTAAAACTTTGATTGTTCTTGTAACAGTTATATATTTGTAACATTAGCTTGATATTTGCAATAATGATTCCTTAAACTAGGCATCTAAAAAAACAAGTTTAAAAATATTCATCCTATTATATATAGTAGTAAGGTTTTTTGTCTGTAGCTTTTAATTTTAACAACTGATAAACTGATTGAGTTCTCCATTTTATGGTAGATTCGTATATTTCCCTTGATGGTGTTAGGTTATATAATTCTTGTAGATAAGTTTGGTTTTCGGCTATTTTACTACTTTCTTTCTCCTTTTAAAACACATATATTAGATGATAGGTGCGCAGCCACTAGTATATTAATAGACCTGTACTTAAGCTATTTTCCGGAAGAATTATTTTAAATTTAGAACTAGATGTACATTTAAGTACTAGAAGTACATTTAAGTACTATAAGTACATTTAAGTACTAGACGTACATTTAAGTACTAGAAGTACATTTAAGTACTAGAAGTACATTTAAGTACTAGAACTACATTTAAGTACTAGAAGTACATTTAAGTGCCCTCAGAGTAAAGCTAATATATGTACATCTACCAGACAGAGAGAGGGGCCAATGGGCTGTTTATTACACTAGTCCCCAAAGTTTTATAAAAAACGTTTTCTTATTTCTTGGCTCAACAACTTTAAGAACAGTAGTAAATTTTTATTGATTGGTGATTAATATGAACAGCCATTGCCTTATTCCTTTAGATCACTGTATATTTACACATATATGACCATTTTCAAACTTTTTAATGTTTTCTTCTTAGACTTTTTAAATTATTGATCTTTTTTATTATTATTTCTTAACTATTATAGTTTTGTACTATTTTAAGGTGAAATGGTGTACTCCAAACCTTTTATATATTTTGAAAACCTCTAGGGGGGATGGAACCCTTCCTCCCTCCATACCTCATTTTGGGCGAGGTTCTTAGCCTTTAGTAAATACATAAATTATGGAACTTTTTCTCCCGCAAACCTAAAGAAGCATTGAGATTTTATACTAAATATAAAGAATGATTAATGAAACTTACACAAAACTTACAATTACTTTCCCTCAGAGCGCCTATTGAGTACCGCCTCTCACCCCCCTACCTATATTTTGAAATAAATTGAAAATAAGTTGGCTGGTTGTATTTTCAGGCCATCGACAGCGGGGTTAATTATAACTCAATATAACCTAACCTGACCTAAATAGTGATAAACAAAAACAACCTGTTTACCTAATTTTTAAATAATTTTAAAAATAAGGTATGGGGGGTTCTACGATCGACAAGGCATTTCAAGAGAAAATTTCCAACTTACACTTGGGTCAACACATAAGTAAGGACTGATAATCCCAAATTTTATTAATTTTATTTTGAAACATGTTTTGTGTAAATAAAGTTTAGGCTAGCATTCTTCCTTGCGCCCCTATCAATTAAGAGCTCTGTATTGAAGGAGTGGGAAGGGATTTGAAAAACAGCTTAAAACCTTCCTTGGACCTATGTAAAACTTTCTTAAAATGAGGAATTCAATCGGTTTAGTAGTTGTTGAAATGTTAAGCTTAACAGGTTCGCCCATATATTGGCTTAAAAACTTTGGCGTCTTTAATAAAAAAAATAAGTTTGTTTGTTGGCACAAACATTCAGTGTTTAAACTTGTCCACAGACCTACAGGGTTTAGTTTTGTTTAATGTAATTTGATGTGTACATAGTACATACATCAATGAATCGTCCACTGTCTTATCTCTTAAGATCCCTGGTGAGACCATATTTTTAAAAAGCTGCTAAATATTTATTCCTGTCACAGGGCCAACGAAGATTTTTATAAACTTTTTCTAAAGAAATTCCTTACAGGA
Organism: Acartia tonsa; assembly: GCF_053477335.1. Classification (NCBI taxonomy): domain Eukaryota; kingdom Metazoa; phylum Arthropoda; class Copepoda; order Calanoida; family Acartiidae; genus Acartia; species Acartia tonsa. Next base: position 23,540,837 of record NC_137264.1, on the reverse strand, counting down.
GAAATATTTAAATAAATATTTTTCAATATATACAAAAATGTCTTTTAAGAGGATGGCATCAGACGGGTAAACCAACATTGATAAATATCCTTTTAAAGAAAATGGTATTATTTAGTGGTCTCGGCAAATTTGTAATTAAATTATTAAATACACTACGCACTTACTCTAGGGATACGTAAAATATTTTTCAAACTATGTTAAGATCAGCTGATTAACAAAAAAAATCTCTTGGAAGGGTGGTAGTATCTTCCCCTAAAATAGCCATAAAACTTCATAGGACCTAGTAGAAGCTACATTTTAAAGGAGAAACATATCAGTTCAACGGTTAGCGAGGTCTTTCGGTACAGACAGATAGACAGACACATAGAGATCGTTTTACTTTATCATAAGGATTGAGCAAATTAGTAAATACAGGATACTTGATATTGGATGTGCTGAATTTTAATTTCCAAATGTGTACGCAGTTTCTGCGGTGCCTTCTCATCCTATCTCAATATTTACTACTAGCTAAAAAAGCTTCAAAATTCCAAAAAAATCAAAATTTTAAATGTATAATTCGCTTATACGTTAAAAATTTTGAAAGTTTGAAGCTTGTTTAGCTAGTAGTAAATATTGAGATAGGATGAGGAAACACTGCGGAAACTGCGTACACATTTGGAAATTAAAATTCAGCACATCTGATATTGACTTACTAAGGTTTTTATACTTGATTATTGAGGTACTTGTGTTCAAACATCACAGGAATCACTTTTTAAAACGCATAATAAAGAATTCAAATATGTTTAGAATGAAGGTAATATGGAAAATTGGTCAATAAGAGTTTTTACCCTTTAAAAATTGATACAGGAATCATCCTGTTAAGTTTGTAATCAATTCGTAAATCTAAAATGTCATAATAAACGACAAAATCTATCTGTTACGTACAGAAGGTCCCTAAATGTTGAAAATATTCGCTTTTAAAAATACTTTTTTTCTTTCTTTCTGTTATTTATTCTTTCTTCTGTAATTTGATATTTGATTTGTATACTTTGGTCTTGTTTCTAAATAAAAGGAAAAAATTAATTATGAATAGAGTAAAAGAAATAAACAAGGTTGACAATATACATGAGTAGCGATGTACAAAAAAACAAGCACAAACAGACAAAGTGAGTTATCAAGAAGATGTTCAGTTGTCATAACAAAGAAAAGAAAGACTTTTGAAACATGACCTACAGACAGTCCAGATGCGCATAATCTCTACTGAAAATTTCATCTGCCCATCTTCAATAGCAGCCAAGAAAATCACATTCCCCGATGAAGGAAGAACTGACAAAATTACATGGATTGAGTGTTTTTAAGATCTTATTTTATTTATGTGATGCGCTACTCTGTAATATACTAATTTAAGTTATTGTAGTTATGCAGGGAATTTAAGGGATAAGAAGATTAATTAATAGGACAAGTTATGATAAACAAAATATAACCTTTTGTAAAATTATTGGTGGAAAAGTTTGTACACTACTGAAGGTTTTTAAAACCAAATCAAGATTTTTAAAAAGTCTCCAATGGGTTTGAGCAAACGAATGAGAGATTGCGTTATAAACCTTTAGGTACTAGTATAATTTACAGTCCAAAACACCTTCCCTCAACCCTGGTGTAATATGTACAAAGTTATCAAAGTTTAAATAAATTATAACTTCCTCATTCAAAACTAAACTCTTTAGTTAGTTACTTATTAGTTAAAGATTTATATTCCATATCATTTCCAGTCTATATATCTATATCAGCGGTGTCCTAACCCTGTGGTGCTATCCAGTACCCAATATAACCCAACCTAACCTGACCTACAGCATAAACAAACAAACAAATACCCCCTTTATTAAAAAAATAAGAGGGGAGAGAGAAGGCTATAATATTTGCATACCACAAAAGCACCAAACATATGGGAAAGAGCATAGATTTGCATTAGGGACATGCTTTGAACTGTCCTTATGAAAGAACTATGTACTGTCCTTTAATTAGAGCTACAAGGAAATAGCTTTGATTTGAAATATGAGCATGTTTAGAACTGTCCTTGTGAAAGAACTATGCTATGTACTGTCCTTTAATTTGAGTTATAAGGAAATAGCTTTGATTTGAAATTTGAACATGTTTTAGACTGCCCTTATGAAAGAAATATGCTATGCACTGTCCTTTAATTTGAGTTATAAGGAAATAACTTTGATTTGAAATATGAACATGTTATGGACTGTCCTTTTGAAAAATATATGCTATGTACTGTCCTTTAATTAGAGCCATAAGGAAATAGCATGGATTTGTAATATGAACATGCTTTGAATATTAAGTGTAAATACACACACACAATATAAAGTTTTGTTTGAAATGTTATATAACTTTTGTAAAATTTGTAAGTAAAAAGTTTAAATGTCCATTTTACTGTCCGTTTGTCCCAAAGAGCTTCTATCATAATATATACTACTAGCGGCTTCGCCCCTAGCCTCTAGGGGCTTTGCCCCAAGAGGTGATAAAAAAATTAAGGCGAAATTCGTTAAAGGACCAAGGAAATCTTAAGAAAAAAAAAAAAATGGGGGGGGGATTTTTTTGTTTTTGGGGGGTTGGGGGTGTCCCATCCCCCGAGAAAATAGCTTAAAACCACCACAGGACCAATAGGTATATACCCTGAAGAGTAGAATCCAATCGGTTCAGTGGTTACCGAGATCTTAAGAAACAGACAGACAGACAGACAGACGGACAGACGGACAGACGGACAGACGGACAGACGGACAGACAGACATCGTTCTACTTTGTATTATAGATTTTAAAATTTTTTGATTAAATATTGTAGAAACAGTTTTATTCAAAATTTATCTGATATTTAATATTATAAATCTATAGATATAGATGTATAACCAGACAACTGCCTAGATCCCAAAGTTGGGAAACTTTTTCGTCTGCTAGCAAATTGCTTTATGCTCTTTTTTTGCGACTTGGCTGTGTTAATATTATTTTGACGCTATTGGTTGATTTTCAAAGACCCAATTGAAAGTCGGCAAAGGGTCTTCAAGGTGGGAAACAGTTATTAACCCCTTCCCCCTCTACTGTTTTAATATCAAAGAAATATTTTCAGATATAGTAAAAATGCGTAGATCGTCCCAGGTATATTTATTTTCCAGTATGGCTTCAAAACCGATTGATATCCGCTGAATTAGAAACGATTCTCACCCATACTGAAAAAATATTTATCGTATCGTATTATAGAAAATTTAAATGAAATTTTAAGAAAAGTAAAATGAAAACCAGCTGGCCCGAAACTTCGGCCCCTCGGGGATAACAAAACCGGAATTAATATCATAATATTTCGTTTTCCTCTCTGTGGAAAGCTGTCTATGATAGTCACCAATAATAACGTTTTCTTATTCGTTGGCTTTACAACTTTGGAGACTTATATTGAATTTTGAATGGTGTGTTCATCAAGTTAAGTGTCCAAACGTTTCAACCACTAATTGTAATCTATAGAAGGGGGAATTTTGTGTTTCAGCATTGGGGATGTACACCAAGATATTGGCCATTGTCTTATCCCTTTAGATCCTTGGTTATCTAGATATTTTTGTCTTCCATTAATTTATTATTTATTTATGAAAAAACTATAACCATGTTATTTTATTTGTTCTTAGTACTTTTAATTGGTTTCAGTAAATAATTTAAATTTAAATAAGACAAATTTTGTTTATCATCATCGGGAATGTAAATCAATATATCGTTATGTTTTATCCCGTAAGATCCCTTAAAATATTTTTTTTTCATTTTTAGATTGAAGAAGGGGGTAAACCTTGGGCACATGGACGATATGGAGGGGAGGGGTGGAGGGAACATAATGGCTGGATATTTCTACCTGACCATCCCCTTGTTTGTAAAATACAGGTATCTATCTATCTATCTCTCTATCTCTATATGGAGGGGAGGGGTGGAGGGAACATAATGGCTGGATATTTCTACCTGACCATCCCCTTGTTTGTAAAATACAGGTATCTATCTATCTATCTATATATCTCTATATGAAGGGGAGGGGTGGAGGGAACATAATGGCTGGATATTTCTACCTGACCACCCCCTTGTTTGTAAAATACAGGTATCTATCTATCTATCTATATATCTATCTCTATATGGAGGGGAGGGGTGGAGGGAACATAATGGCTGGATATTTCTACCTGACCATCCCCTTGTTTGTAAAATACAGGTATCTATCTATATATCTCTCTATCTCTATATGGAGGGGAGGGGTGGAGGGAACATAATGGGTGGATATTTCTACCTGACCATCCCCTTGTTTGTAAAATACAGGTATCTATCTATCTATCTATATATGAAGGGGAGGGGTGGAGGGAACATAATGGCTGGATATTTCTTCCTGACCATCCCCTTGTTTGTAAAATACAGGTATCTATCTATCTATCTCTCTATCTCTATATGGAGGGGAGGGGTGGAGGGAACATAATGGCTGGATATTTCTACCTGACCATCCCCTTGTTTGTAAAATACAGGTATCTATCTATCTATCTATATATCTCTATATGAAGGGGAGGGGTGGAGGGAACATAATGGCTGGATATTTCTACCTGACCACCCCCTTGTTTGTAAAATACAGGTATCTATCTATCTATCTATATATCTATCTCTATATGGAGGGGAGGGGTGGAGGGAACATAATGGCTGGATATTTCTACCTGACCATCCCCTTGTTTGTAAAATACAGGTATCTATCTATATATCTCTCTATCTCTATATGGAGGGGAGGGGTGGAGGGAACATAATGGGTGGATATTTCTACCTGACCATCCCCTTGTTTGTAAAATACAGGTATCTATCTCTATATGAAGGGGAGGGGTGGAGGGAACATAATGGCTGGATATTTCTTCCTGACCATCCCCTTGTTTGTAAAATACAGGTATCTATCTATATATCTCTCTATCTCTATATGAAGGGGAGGGGTGGAGGGAACATAATGGCTGGATATTTCTTCCTGACCATCCCCTTGTTTGTAAAATACAGGTATCTATCTATCTATCTATATATGAAGGGGAGGGGTGGAGGGAACATAATGGCTGGATATTTCTTCCTGACCATCCCCTTGTTTGTAAAATACAGGTATCTATCTATCTCTATCTATATATCTCTATATGGTGGAGAGGGGTGGAGGGAACATAATGGCTGGATATTTCTTCCTGACCATCCCCTTGTTTGTAAAATACAGGTATCTATCTATCTATCTATATATCTCTATATGGAGGGGAGGGGTGGAGGGAACATAATGGCTGGATATTTCTTCCTGACCACCCCCTTGTTTGTAAAATACAGGTATCTATCTATCTATCTATATATCTCTATATGGAGGGGAGGGGTGGAGGGAACATAATGGCTGGATATTTCTGCCTGACCATACCCTTGTTTGTAAAATACAGGTATCTATCTAACTATATACAATATATATATAATATCTATCTATAAAAAAACACTATATTTCTATATATCTCTTATCTATCATAGAGGATCTGTATTCGAAGGAGGAACGGGGCAGAAAACTTCGAAATTTTAATAAAATAGCCAATACTATGTTACCTGGAAAAACACTTTATTATTATAACTAGCATATAAGCCTCTAGAGGTCTCAAGGGGCACTTGAGAGAGGGAGGGGAAGTCAACCCTCTACTTTATAAGGGCCGATTTCTCTTAAAAGTTTGGAGTTAACCCCCCCTTACTCATTATAAACTTTCCCTGGGCTTTTGAGAATATTGACTGTAAAGGATAGCCGTACAGTTATCCTTTTATGGATAGTGTATATATGAATTTATCTAGATTGGTGAGAAGCTAAATCCTCGAATCCATCCTGTTTCTAATGTTGTTTTCAAATTAAAGTAAGTTTCCTTCATTTTGTGCATTCTTGCAGTAATAGATATTGTATTACACAAGATATATTTTTTATGAAAACTGATTTCTTTTTACAAAGAAAACATATTACTGCATATAACGATTAGAAAACGATTTATTGTACAGTGTGTTTTTTTTTATGAGAACTTTTTTGAAATCAATTTTACCCCACTTATAGTTATCAGAATTTAATGATTAATGGCTTATTTTCTTCGTTTTTAAAAACCATTTATAGAACATCAAAAAATTTCAGTTTTTATTAAAAAAGTACAGTAAAATTTAAAAATCAAAACTTAGGTGTCAACATCTAAAAAAGGTTTTAGCGCATTTTTCTCAAGCTCAAATCTTATACCCTTTGCAAGAAAAAAATTGGATTTTCAGTGGTCCACTTTACGGGGCCAGTTCTCCCTCCCTGGTTGATATATGGCCTTCAAACTTTGATATGTTCTAGTACATGTCCCCAAAAGTATCTGTTTCAATTTTTAACTCTATATCTCAACTTTGAAGCGTTTTGCAGCCATTCTTGCAAAGAGTAGAAGATTTGAGCATGAGAAAAATGTGCTAAAACAATTTTTAGATGTTGACACCTAGGTTTTGAATTTTTGATTTTACTGTACTTTTTAAATAAAAACTGAAATATTTTTTTTATGTTCTATGAATGGTTATAAAAAACGAAGAAAATAAGCCATTAATCATTAAATTCTGTTAACTATAAGTGGGGTAAAATTGCTTTCAAAAAAGTTCTCATAAAATAACACACTGTATAAATAGAAATATTGCAGAAAATGTGTTAGACTTAAATATGTTGCAAAAACCCTTCAAGCTAACATACTTTTACTTTGTTACTTACAGGATGGCATACGAATAAAGATTGTGATGGACGAACTGTCACATACCCATATATATAGAGTTGTTTTGCTATTAAAAATAAAACTAGTGGCTACGTCCTAAAGGCACTCGAGGTGAGGGGGTGGGAAGTCGCCCCACCACCCATTTATAATTTAATTTTTTTCTCGGGGGCTGGAGGTTGGTGGTACCCTCTCCCAAAATATTTGTAAACCTTCAATGGATCTATGAGAAGCTTCATTATAAAAAAGAACAATATAGGTACATATCCTTCGGTACACACAGACAGACAGACACACAGACCTCCCATTACTATTATTGAAGTGGCTTAGAGGGACCAACGCAGCAAAATAATGTCATTTTTTTTAGAATGATCCACGGTTCATTTGAATGGACAGTTAATCACAGATTTAAAGATTTTACTATGCTCCACGCTAAGCTTAGTTTATACAGAGGTAAGTTTCTAAAAGCGAAGCTTTTCTTTAATTAGATTCGGTCCTTCCGTACTTAGTCTTACGCCCGTCCTTCTGTACGTCTGGAACGGATAGTTTTTTTTTAATTTAAGCATGTTAGAATTGTCCTATCGATTTCAAACTTTGCATGGTGATTTTATAAAGAAACAACCCTTAAAAGGCAAAGTCACGAAACCGACACTACCCATTTTTTTATATTTTAGCTGGTGAAAATCTCAAGTTGGGCGTTACCCGCGGACTAAGAAGCATTTTCCCCCAACATACTGTGCCATATCTACCAAGGTATCTCCCAATGACAGGTGTGTCTATAAGTAGCACAACAATAACAAGATAATAAAGATGGGTATAAACCTGTTGATTAAGGAGCATTTTACCCCAACACACTGTAACATATCCATGTATGTCTATTAGTAGCACATCAATAAAAAGATAATAAAGTGGACCAATTGGGGTATGTTTTCCACAACATACTGTACCATATCTACCAAGGTATTTCCTAAGGACAGGTGGTATATATATAAGTAGCGCAGCAATAACAATAAAGTTGGATCTGTAAACCTGTTGAATAAGGAGCAGTTTGAAAAAGTGTATAAATAAGCGTTTGGACACTCAACTTAATAAACCAACCAATCAAAGTTCAATAAAAGTCCCCAAATCTTTTGAGTCACGGATAAAGAAAAACACTTTTTCAAACCAGCCCAATGCCCCCTCCCTCTCCGGCACAAAGTAAATTCATGAGATTATAATGTTCACTTGTTAATCCATGAATACTGTTTCTGAGATCTTTTACTTTAGAAAGATTTCTACATCAAATTGTTAATAAAAATTCTGAACGAAAATATCTTTTCTTATCTCCTTAACAACTTGATTTCTCAGTTATTTTGAAAGAAAACATTTAAAAGTTTAAAAGAAAATTATATTTGGAAGAAATAATCTGGAGCTTTACTAAGTGTCTCAAAAACAGCCATGTGACGTCATAAAAATGAGAGATGGGGGGAAAAGGTGGAAAGAAAACCCCTTAAAAAGAGATGGATAATGCCTCTTTTTTATGACATATCATGGTTAATTTTTTAAGCATTTTGATTTTTTTATCAAGTTCGCAAAAAGCACTAACAGACTTCCCAAATAAAATCTAAAAAATAAATTTAATGGGGGTGGGGAAGGGGTGAAGGTTTAAAGATACTAAGAAATGGAAAAATAGAATAAAATAAATGTTTTTTTGAATAAGAACAAAAAAAGAAGTTCTGGTTTTGATATAAAAATATTTTAAAACTTTTTTTCCTTCTAAATTTTCTTTTCATTTAGAATAAATCTTTTACAATATAATTGGTTAGCAAAATTTGAATGGAGAATAAAGTTTTAATTTTCATTTAATTTAATTTATTGTTGAATATGAACAAGAAGGATTGCTTCAACTAACAGCAAAGCTCATAAGCCTAATATCAAAATGACCCAGACTGACTAACACTATTTTGTTAAGTTTCGCTACAACGGTTAATCCAAGTAGTGCGACGTCCGTCCGTCTGTATTTTTGTCCAGATTAATCTTAATTTCTCTCTATTTGCTTGACAGATTGGGCTCTGTTTTTCATGGAACATACCTTTTGGTCATTTTAAGGTTTTAGGCTATTTTCCTGAGGGTAGAAAAAAAAAAAATTTATAATTGTGGCGATAGGTTGAAGGGGAAGAACCATCTGTTACTAATAGTGGCAAAGCGACTGAAATTTAAAGTTAAAACTGCAATAAAATTTTTACATGCCGTAAGAACATGGTAATAAATTGATTTTCTCTGAACAAAGACTTTTGAAAATTTTTCAATAAATTCTTGTAAAATTAATCTTGTGTCTACCTATCTACATATAAAAATGAATAGATATATTTATTCTTTACAATATCATATATATCTTATAGAATAGAAAGTAAAATAAAATGTTAGGTGGAAAGATATTATTTTATTTAGGGGAGATTTATCTTGTGAGGGTTTTTTTCCCCACCCTAAAAATAGCCAAAAATCTTTAAGAAGCTTTCCTGAAAAAGAGAACCTTAAGGTTTCAATAGTTAGCGAGATCTTACAGACAGACACCTGTTTTATATAAGAATTTAAGATTATTATGAATTTATGACAAATTATTTGATATTTTTTTATTCCTACTTAGAATTAGGTTTTAATTAAACTTTTAACGCTCTAATAAAAGAGCAATGAGAACCTATCATTCTTGTTAAACTTAATCGGACGGATCGACTTGAATTTTTTTGATTAGGTTGATGACAATGATGACACGAAAGGGTCATTTTTGTTAGTAAAATTACTTAAACTGACGGAGGGACGTACGGACTACCACTACTTATTAAGTAGCTTCGCTACCCTACATCTATTTGTTTAGGTTTCCCGGACGTCCAGACACAATGATGACAAGCGAGGAGCATATTGAGGAAAGGAGGGAAGCTCTAGAGGTAGGATTGGCTTTGTCTAATAATTGAACTGAGCTGGATCTTTAAATAATTTAGTGCAGTTGTGAGCCAGAGGTAAGCCGGAGGTGAGCCACAGCTACTGTTAAAAAACATTGATCTTTAACTTTGATCGTGTCAGTGTGGTACAATTTATTTAACTAATAATTATAAAAATGTTTTTACGATAGTTTTGCATTAAAATATTAAAATTAATTGAAAAAATATAAATTTATTAAATACGGCTCAACATGGTCTGGCTCGGTGGCATTACAATATGAGTGTTGCCTGTGAGCCGGATCACCAATGCCATTTCGATTTAAAGACCGATATGAGGTAAGCCACTTTCAAAATTGGCTCGCTTGCCGAGCCGGCTCGGGCAGATCGGTGATTTAAAGATCCAGCTCTGACTTACCTTTAATTGGCTAAATTATATTAAATTTTCTGAGAAATAGGATTTCCTAAGTCTTATGTTGGGCTAAGGAAACCCAGGGATAAGGTATATATCTTATACTGAATTTATTTATTTTTTACTTTGAATTTACAAGCAATAATAAAATAACATTTCTAGATTTAAATTTACCAATAAATAGGCTAGCTAGGAGGAATCTTGTACCTGAATATCATTCTGTACTTTATTTTCTTTGAGCTCATTTAGCTTTTTCATTATAGTTGATAATTTTCAATACCATCTCATAACTGCTTTTTTAAGCCTAGCTGTGAAATAGGCCTGAAATAATGTTATCCCTGCTAATTCCTAGGCCAGCCCTTATTTATTATTTTATACATTTTAATATTTTAAATTTTCACCAGCGGCTTCGCCCCTAGCCACTAGGGGCTTTCCCCCAAGATGTAATTAAAGAAAAAAAATAATTACCTCTGGAGATGCCCCCACAAATTTTAAATAATTTAAAAAATTTAAGTACCTGATGAGAAGCCCCCACTCCACCACCAATTTTAAATAATTAAAAAAAAATTTAGGAGGGATTTTTTTCATTTTTTTGGGGGTTGGGGGTGTCCCACCGCCCAAGAAGATAGCCTAAAACCACCACAGGACCAGTAGGTATATTCCCTGAAGAGTAGAATCCGATCGGTTCAGTGGTTACCGAGATCTTAAGAGACGGACAGACAGACGGAAGGACAGACTTCATTATACTTTGTATTATAGATTAGCTTGGCAGCTATTTCTTTCTATAGCGTATTTTAGATATTGTAATAATTTTAAATTTTTTAGGTGTATCTGAATTCTATTCTGGCTCTGACCTTCTTCAGAGAAACAAGAGAGCTGGTAAGGCTAAGCATTTCTTATCAAATACAGTAGGAAACCGGTATTTAGGCGGCTTTATACCACCTTTTTGTGATACTTTTTAGGTTAGGTTCAGCAAGGCCTACTTTTCATTGATTCAAGGAGTTTACTATGGGAGGGAGGGGATGTAATATAAATTATATTGGAAACCAAAGTTTTTTAACTTTATTCTCTCATTTGATGATTTTAAAACGTTGAGATTCATGATTGCTTCAGTAAAACTAGATTTTCAAAAATTTTTAATCTACAGAAGGGTTATTTTGTTTATCATCTTTGGGGATGTACACCAATTCATCGTCTTATCCCTTTTGATCCCTGAATTTTACTATTTATCTTATTCCTAGATGGAGTTCTTGGATGTGAGCGCCTACAGCTTTCAGAAAGGCGGGATCAAAGGCAAGGAGGGATGGATCAAGAAAAGAAATAGGGATGATATACCATGGAAATTCTCTAGGTAATAATTTGATTTTATGGGGGTGGGCATATGTATTTTAAAGCTCACCCCCTTTTCCCCTCTTCTCCCCAAATGAAAATTGTCTTATTATGTGGAAGGGGGGGGGGGGGGGTGGCAGAAATTTGATGTGAAAATCGTGCTTAAAAATTGCTTGTTATTGCTCATACTAGATCTTTTTTCATAATTTTTTCTTAGAGAAATCTAACACAAGGTATGAAATCAATAGGACTATTATAACATTAATAAATTATTGATCTTTTAATCAATACATTTGGACATACACAAGAACTAATTGTAACTATAGGAAAGCTTGATTTTTAAAAGTACACATAAACTTTTTGACGATGCAACTCTTTAAAGTATATATACACTATCTTCTTTCACAGTGGGCATATATTTCTAAAGTCATTTGAATGTTAAATTCACTCGAGTGAAACAAAAGTATTTTTCTTCATGTCATTTATTCTGAAAAATATTTTAGTAATTTTCATAACCTATGAGAAGCATCGCTGTAAAGGAGAATCATATTGGTACTACGGTACAAAAAGAAAACATACGGACACCCACCCCCAAGTCTCCATGAACAGCAAAAAAAATTAGGGATAAGACAATGGATGCTAAATACATCCCCTTAGAAATTTCTTATTATTATTCGAATTATTTGTTGAAAAGTTTAAACACTGCTAGATTTGACCAACCAATCAAGTTTGTTAAAATTACCCAGCGAATTTAAAACAAATTATTATTATGAAGGAGTGGGATTATAAAACTTTGGGTTTATTTAGCATCTAATGTCCCCTCCCTCCCAGGTGTACAGTATTTTACTGGAAACTAAACTATTCCTAAAACTATTTGTGTCAGTGAATAGTTTGGAGATAAGGGATAATATACACTTTCAGCATTTTTTTTTGTCAGTAAATGGTATCATTTCTTAAAGCACTATCTGTGACACCCCTAGAGGCCACTAGAGAAACTTGAAAGAAGGGGGGAGGTTTAATTTGAACCTCAACTTTATACTTTAGTTTTAAAAAGAAGAGTAAAAATGTATTTGGGGGTATTGTTTTCTCTAGGAAGGGTGGAGGTCCTCCCAAAACCATTATGAATATTCTATAAATGATTTACTGTAAAGAGGAATTATATCGGTTCAGCGGTTAGAGAAAACCTCCACTCAACACACGCAAAGAGACAAACATACTACCACTTTTATAAAATACTAATTATTAGTAATTTAGTAACACTCTGTATAATAGTAAAAAGAATGCTGTAATTAGTTACTAATAATTAAGAAAATAATTAAGTTTTAATAGGAACCTAATATTTTCAGGGAGGGAGGAATAATTGAAGAAAAATATACTGGTACCCATCTTTTGGAAAAAAATCTCTCATTTATTGGTTTAAAAAGTTAAATGTTAATTGAAACTTTTATCCATTAATTATATACACCAGAAGGAGAAATTTTGTTTATCACCATAGGGGATTTACTTCCAATTTTTACTCTATTATCTTATTCCTTGATCCCTGAATATTTTTTACTGAATAGTTTATGCAAAAATATCTTGTCCATGAAATGATATTTATGTAAAATTCAACATACTTGTTACATCAAAGACTTAGTTATGAAAAATGTACTTAACAAGAAAAGATACATAATGAGACGTGCAAAAGGGAGGTGGATCTACCCCCATTGGTCCACCCGTCACACTTCCCCCCCCCTTCCCCCCTAACAGGAGTCTAAACTCTTATTCGTTTACTTAAAAATTTCGGGTTCAACTTCAGTTATTAAATTTCCTTTTACAAAAATATTATTCTACTGAAAGGATAATTTTTTTATCTCAATTTGGGGTTTATCGTCATTTGTCACATCTAGGAAAATAAATGCTACGCTTTAAATTGTTAACAAATGCTTTGTTGAAGTTAAAGTGTATATAAACACTTCATTTATATTTCAATTTCTGCGTTCAAATTATAAACAATGTAAACATGTTTATTCATTGCGTTAAATATTTATATTCATAACAATTATAAAATGACTTCATGCATGTGCAGAAAGATCTCGCTAACGGTCTAACCTTACAGAAATAATATAACTATGTTTTTTAGGTAGTTCTTTCGTACATGTGGAAGTTTTCAATCAACCTGTATACCTTTTCTTGTATTCTTTTATTGAGATAGCTAAGAAGTTATTTTTTTCATTATGTTTACTTTTTAACTTCCTACTGTTTTTTTTTGCTTAAGTTGTAAAGTTTATGGACTTAATTGCCCTTACTCTGAAATATATCATATAATGTGATTTATTGACAACCAGTGGCGTGCACAGGGTTCTTTCAGTGGGGTGTCAAGGTGGTTGTAGAGGGATGAAGGTAGGGGGGGGGGGGGGGGTGCAGATAGTTTCCCTTGATTTAGTCAAAGGGGTGAATCTGAATACACCCCACTTTCTGCAAACTTCTGTGGATAACACTTTGATATTTAATTTTCCAATTTTTACATAATTTCCTTCCTTGATTTAAATGAGTTTGTAACAAACTTAGATTGTTAGCATGTAGTTTTACCTATGCAAGCGGCTACACCCCTAAAGGCCTGTGGAGGGTCCTTGAGGGCAGGGGGGGGGGGGGTAAAGGTCAATCTCCCTCCACTTTCATATCTAGTTTTAATAAGAATTTTTTTATTTTGAGGGGGGTCATTTTTTAAGGGGCAATTTCTCTTGAGGACGTGGTTTTTCCCTCCATCTAAATAGTTATAAACCATCCCAGAACCTTTGAGAAGCTAAAATTAGAAGTTCTCTGTAAAGGAGAATCATATCGGTTCAGTGGTCAGAAAAATCCTTTGATACACGTACACACAGACAGACACACAGAGAACAGTTTACTTTATTATTCGGATTACATGCATTGTACAAGTACAAATAAATCCATCATAGCAAACAAAGTATATTTATTTTTATGAAGAATAACATCAAATATTTTTTTAAAAGTTTAGTTTTGAACTTAATAATAGAATGTGTTAGTTTAGACATTTTAAAAATGTAAAATATTCACAAAAATGAAATATAGGTAAACATGAAATATTGACAATTATTTCAATATTTTATACAGCATACTTTCATACTAAAAATAATTCAGAGGTTGTAGAAATCATAAGAAAAATACAGAAAACGCTTTTAAAAATGCCAAATATTATATTCCCCTAAATCCATTGTTATACTATTACTTAGTATCTATCTATCTATCTATCTATCTATCTATCTATCTATCTATCTATCTATCTATCTATCTATCTATCTATCTATCTATCTATCTATCTATCTATCTATCTATCTATCTATCTATCTATCTATCTATCTATCTATCTATCTATCTATCTATCTATCTATCTATCTATCTATCTATCTATCTATCTATCTATCTATCTATCTATCTATCTATCTATCTATCTATCTATCTATCTATCTATCTATCTATCTATCTATCTATCTATCTATCTATCTATCTATCTATCTATCTATCTATCTATCTATCTATCTATCTATCTATCTATCTATCTATCTATCTATCTATCTATCTATCTATCTATCTATCTATCTATCTATCTATCTATCTATCTATCTATCTATCTATCTATCTATCTATCTATCTATCTATCTATCTATCTATCTATCTATCTATCTATCTATCTATCTATCTATCTATCTATCTATCTATCTATCTATCTATCTATCTATCTATCTATCTATCTATCTATCTATCTATCTATCTATCTATCTATCTATCTATCTATCTATCTATCTATCTATCTATCTATCTATCTATCTATCTATCTATCTATCTATCTATCTATCTATCTATCTATCTATCTATCTATCTATCTATCTATCTATCTATCTATCTATCTATCTATCTATCTATCTATCTATCTATCTATCTATCTATCTATCTATCTATCTATCTATCTATCTATCTATCTATCTATCTATCTATCTATCTATCTATCTATCTATCTATCTATCTATCTATCTATCTATCTATCTATCTATCTATCTATCTATCTATCTATCTATCTATCTATCTATCTATCTATCTATCTATCTATCTATCTATCTATCTATCTATCTATCTATCTATCTCTCTATCTATCTATCTATCTATCTATCTATCTCTCTATCTATCTATCTATCTATCTATCTATCTATCTATCTATCTATCTATTTATCTATCTATCTATGTAGATGGAAGAACTGTGCATGGTTACATGACTTGGCGTCAGCACAGCTGTCTATAAACTGGTCCAGACGCTGGGTTATGGTTCAGGAAATTATTCAAAATTTAACTTTGTTAAAACCTATTAAAACAAGGATGACAACATTCATAAGTAGTTAAGCACAAAAAAATCATTAATAAACAAACGGACAGATTTAATTTTGAAGCAGATGTTTTTTATAAATACATTTTTGTGAATTTTGTAGCATGGCTGAGAGACCGACGTATCAAGTAACTTGTTTGCAGGATAAGAATTGGTAAGAGTCTGGATGAAAATAAACATTCCCATATAAACAACCCCTTAAATAGTGGATGTAAATATTTATTTATTTCCCTGGTATCTCATTTATATCCCTGGCATGATTTTAGAAGATTTTTAATTTTTTTTGGAAGATTTTATAATTTTTATTAATTACTAAAAGAAAGAAAAATGAAATAAAAGGAAATAAATGAAAATTAAAAACCAAAATTAAACCACATTTTAGCATAAAAAGATGAGTTTTTTGTTTAAATGAGAATGATATTCCTGTCCAGTTTTTTGTTTAGGAATGAATATTTCTTACCCTCGTGAAAAAATGATGACCTATCGGTCCATTCCCTCGGGTAAGAAATTTTCATTCCTAAACAAAAAACTGGACAGGAATACATCATTTAAAAAACCCTGCAATTACACGTGTTTATACTTGTTTATTTAAACTATTTTAAAGTGCAAAAAGCAGGAATCTTAAGGGATAAGGCAATGGACTAAAAATGAATTTATGTATTGTACACATCCCTAATTGTGATATTCAAAACAACCTCATATTTAAATTTAAATTATTGGTTAGAAACTTTGGACACTTCTTGCCTTGAACGGATCATTTTAAACTTCACGTTTTTGAGCCAGTGAATGAGATTATAAAACTTTGGGTACCAATTCAATTTACAGTCCAATGTTCACATCCTCCCTGAAGTTAAGATAATATAACTCTTGCTGTGCTTTGAAAGTCAAACTTGAATGTCTATTTGTAATGCAAATATTATATTATTCAATTTTTAATAAACTCAATACTTTTGAACATTGAAGGGCAAATACTCAACAAAATATAGATAACAGGGGTAATTTATGTCATTAATAATCACAGCAATAATCTATGAGATAATCCTTATACCTATCCTATTATATAAAGTAGTAAAGATTTTTGTCTGTAACGAAGTATCTCGATAACAGCTGAACCGATATGTTCTTATAGTTCCTGGGGTGGTTTTAGGCTATTTTTTTTTTATAAAAAGTCTGCTTTAGTTCTGCCCTTCCATATCCCTTCGAATATGAGGCCCCTAGATGCTAGGGCCACAGCCGCTAGTATAATCTAAAGTATGTGTGTCTGCCTGTCTGTGTATCTCTAGCTTAAGCTAACAGCTACAGTTAAGCTTCTTAAATGTCTAGGGAAAGTTTTATAACTATGTTAGGGATGGCTCGTAAGGTAAAACGCCCCTAAAATATCCTACCGTCATTTATTTTACTTTTTATATTTAAAACTAAAATCAAAAGTAGAGGGTAACAATAATGGTGAATTTTAGAGAAGCTTTGCTACTAAGAAGTCTGAATAATTTTAAATCTTATTTTTTTGAATATTTTTTTAGGATACATTTATCGCCTATGTTAATCAAAATACAGGTTAAGATTTAAATTTTTTAGTAGCTATTCTACTTTACAATTGTATGTCAGTATATTTATTTGTACGACAAAATTTAAAATAAGACGTTGACTATTTCTTCTGCAAGGACATAATTTCATTAAAAATTATTTCTTTTAAATTCTTACCTATACATGGATAATGATATGTTTATAATTTATTGTATTTTTTTCCGTGCGTTTTAACTTAACTTAGAAAATTGAATGGTGTAAAATAATTATTTTTCACAATTGATTTAGGAACGTTACAATATGTGCTGTTGTTTGATCAAAATTTTGAGTTTAACGTTGGCTTCAGGAAAACAGGTTCTAGGTAATCATTTACTTTCATATTAGAGGCTTCACTAGTTTCTAGAGCTTCTAGGGAAGACTGAGTGCGGGATGGTAATTGAGAAAACTAACCCTATGATTGCACAACTTTTGTTTTCAAGTTCTAACTATGCTTGGTATTCAGTGGTGCCTGTTTTATTTCCCCTTATCTTGCAAAAAATTGTAACTCGACAAAAAAAGGATACTATTTTTAATTTTTCTTGTTGTGGGTCAAATGAATCAAACATACTTTAGTACAAAAGGGGCAGTTTTTTTTTTCGTCATCCATATGACATTTTCTTGGAGAAAGCTTTGGGAAATATATTTGAAAAAATTTCACTCGTATTTTAGAATACTAGCGGCTTCGCCCCTACCCCCTAAAAAATAGCTTAAAACAACCACAGGACCAATAGGTATATACCCTGAAGAGTAGAATCTAATCAGTTCAGTGGATACTGAGATCTTTAGGGACAGACGGACGGACGGACAGACATCAAGCTATTATGTATTATAGATAATCATATATGACTAAATGTAAACAAAATAACTTGGACTGCTTGTTATTCCTTTGTAGTTGAATAGATTATTGAGTCAGAGTGACCATATAAGTTTCTTTTTTTAGGAAAGGACTTCACTTAGCCAACAGATCCCGTAATTTCTACCTGAAATGCGCCAGCAACCGGTCAACCAAAGAATTTTTCCAGCATTTGAAACAAACAGTAAGTACTTTAGTTTAATAGATACTACGTGGATATTGTATGAAAGAAATTTTGTCGTCAATTTCGATTGCTAATATGCGACCCAAGGGGATAGGGTAAAGTTATAATTGGGGGGGATTTGGGAGGGGGGGTATCTTTATATTAAGAATCATTTGATAGAGTAATAAAAAATCTGGTGCAATATCCAAGTAATTTTATCCAATGAAATAATAATACAAAGAGAGGGAGAAAGGGGGGTGGCAGTTTGTACTGTTGTAAAAAATATGCTTTATATAAGACACATCTAATTAAATTAATAAGAAGCATACTTGAAAGTTAATTAGTTTACTAACTTTGTCATAGTTGTCAGGGAATGAGGGGACATTGGACTGGAAATTTTACTAATACCCAGATCAGATTTATTTCTACATTAACTTATTCGTTGGCTCTTACTTTTGTACTTTTGTTGAATTTTTAATAGTTAGATGTTTTTAATGAAGATTCAAAGCAAATATCTTGTGTGATATATTCATTAGATTCACTTAATTTAAGAAAAATGAATTCCTATGATCATAGGGCTTAATATAATAAGCAAAGCATCACTATAATTAAGTCTTAAAATGTAACTATGTCCCTATCGCATCCTTTATTTTAGTAATTTTGGATAGATTAATACGTATTTTTTATATTTAAAAATAATGTATAAATATATTTATAATAATCTCTAATGTTTCAGTTGAAATGCCGTCCAGCCCTTGACTACACATGTGAGAACCGGTTTGGATCCTATGCTCCCCCGCGGGATGGTGTGGCTAAATGGTTTGTTGACGGAGAGGGATACATGCAGGCTGTGGCTGCGGCCATATCTAAGGTTAGCTGCCACCAGTGAGATTAAGGAATAGGACAGAAGATGATGAATTCGATGAAGTTGATTAGGAAATATTTGAGCAATGATTGAAATTAAGATCTTTGTTCAATCTAACTTTCCTTTACAGTGAAGCTTCATAGATTTCGGGAAGGTTTTTAACTATTTTATCTATCTGAATGAGAAATCGCCTCTAGGGTATTCCCGTTATCCACCCCCGGCGTTATCCTCTTTTTTTTCAATTTTGAAATTACCTCTCTTGTAGATTTATATTATGTTTTTATAAAAAGGACCCAAAGCATTAAGCTAACAAATGCAAAAGCAAGTTGTTTATAACTTTTTGTACCAGTATTATTTATTGCCTTTTGAATGTCCCTTCAATCCCTGGATAAAGTATGAGTAGGCATAGGTCGAAGGGGATAAGACAATAGCTGATAAAGAAAGGGGTAGGTTTCTGGTAGAATCCGTAAAGGTTATGTGTTAAAAGTTTAAAACAGTAGAAGAACGATAAAAATTTATGTTAACTTATTTTAAAAAATTTTGTTTATAGTTTTTTTCAATAAGAAATACACATATTTAGTAAATATTATCGTTCTACTACTATTTTAAGCCTTACAACACACACCTTTACGTATTCTACCTTAAACCTACCCCTCTCTTAATGTACATACCCAATTATAATACATAAAATTAACAAAAAAAAAATGTTGAACCAACGAATAAGAAAATGTTATGCTAATTCTATTCAATTCAGCAATTACTATAAAAAACAGTCAAAAATATAGTTTGCTATAATTTTAAGTGAATTAATTACTTACAGTAGTGTTTATTGTTCAGACTTTTTTCTACAAGAGATTACACGGATACCCAAAGTTTTACAACCACTTTATCTTATTTGTTGGCTTAAAATATTGAATACTTTAATTGAATTAGTTGGTTCCATTTAGTAGTGACTGTAAACTAATAATTTTAATCTAAATAAGAAGTATTTTTTTTAACATTAGGAGTATACTAATATATCGTCCATTGTCTTATCTTTAAGAAACCTAAAGAACCTTCGGTATTATACTATAATCTAATATTATTCTTAGTGTTCTAAAAATAATATGATATGTACAATGTACATCAAACCGAACCGCTTTCCAACTGTGCCAACAATTACCAGGATGGGATCCTCTATAAGTAGCGTAGCAAGAAACTATTTACATTTATTTGTCAGGTCACTTTTGTGACCTTATCTCAGCTTATTATAAATCTAGAAGGACTTTGCTTTTATAGTCTCTTTTATAAATTATTTTTAATTATTATATATGACTGTTTTTTTATTTATATTTTATTTTTTACACCCAGTATACTTAAAATGTATTCAAATAAATCTTAAAAAATTAAAGGGGAAAAACCCTACAATAAAAATACAGCTCCCCTAGATGATTCTGTGAGCCCTTGAAGTGGGAGGGGGGGGGGGGGAGTAGTTGACCTCCCAACTTTTAATTGTAGTTTTTAAAGAAAAATTTCTGGGACGGAGTTTATTTTTCTTTGGATGTTATTGGCACCCAATAGTTATAGTAATAGGACATACGAAAAGCTACACTGTAAAGAAGAACCATATCGGTTGAGCGGTTAGAGAGATTCTTAGGTATAGACAGACAGACAGGCACACACACAGACATACAGAGATCCTTTTACTTTATTATAATGATGAAGCTTTATACATTGCAGGAAAATATTAAAGTTTGTTTTCGAATTCTATATAAATACATTCATACAATATTTATCAGGGCTCTTAGGGACATATAATAAAGTAAACAAAATTTACTTTTCTGTAGATTAAATATTAATTGGGAAAAGTTTTACACCTACTTTGTACAAACTAATTTCTTTTGGATAAAAGTTCCCAAAGTTTTTAAGCCAAGGAATGAGACAATGTGTTTATTAAACTTTGGGTACCAGCATAATTATAGTCACTGACCACTCTCTCCCTGATATTTATGTAAATATATCTGACAAGGAAAATTGCTCTCTGGAGGGTGAAAATTACCCCATAATTGAAATCTTAACGATCTAATACAGTCATTCAGAATATTATTAAAACACATAATAGGATGCTATTACTTTTCATATTTACTAGAGTCTAGGTACCTAGTCTCTAAGGGTTACACCTGAAAAAGATGGGGGGGGGGGGAACATTCGACATTTAAATATTTATTTTGTTTTATAAAAAAAACTTTTATTGAACAAAATCCTAAAGAGGGCGACGCACTCCTCCCCCTTCCAAATAGCCTAAATCATGTCCTTAGCATTTATTAAAATATCAAGAACAATTCATTTAGCCGTTTGCATGATCCTAGAAACACATATGTTGTAGATGATGCTGTGAATATTGGTGCAAAAAATATGACGTAACAAAAAAAATTAGCCAATGAGAGGCCGTTATTGACCAATGGCGGCAATGGTAGTGGACTCTCATTGGCTAATTTTTTTTGTTACGTCATATTTTTTGCACCAATACTCACAGCATCGTTGTAGATTGATTTTATTGCCATTAACCTATCTCTCCTTTTAGGCTAGAGAAGAAATCTTTATAACAGACTGGTGGCTGTCCCCCGACCTTCTGCTTAGACGTGATACAAACGATAGAGAAAGGTGAGGTCTATAGAGTAGCCTTACTTCTCTGAGAGAATTGCATGTTCGGTTTTTGATCGAGAAATCTTTTTCATAAATCTTATGGAATGAGACACTGAATTATAATAATGATAACTTATTGTAACCCCCAATAATAATAAACAAATTTACCCCCTATGTAAACATTGTATCAATGCAATGGCGTGAACAGGGTTTTGCTAGGTTGGTCTTAGAGGAGGTGAAAAAAGAGGATGCAGGGTTTTCCAATCCAAGAAAGGCGTAAACCCCTTCTGCACGCTTATACACTGTTAACTACTTTACTATTTTATCCTTAAAAAATAGAAAACTCAATCAGTTCAGTAGCTATTGAGATCTTAAGCTACGGACAAAAAAAAACCTTACTACTTTTTTAACAGGATTTATATTTTAATTTAATTAGGTGGAGATTGTACAAACTTTTAAGAAATCAAGCCAAGGCTGGAGTTCAAATATCTATTCTTATCTATAAGGTCAGTAACTAATCATCTTTTACAGTTTTATATAATCGCCAAATGCTATGCTAAAGTCAAAGTGTATTTAATTCCATATAGAACTAATATTAAATCTATTTGTCTTTAGAATATTTCCATCTATCGATTCATATCTCTATCCATCTATCTAATTATCATCTATATATATGTATAAATGTATCTATCTATCCACCCATCCATGCATCCATCGGCATCAATCAACCCATCTATCTATTCATATCTCTATATATCTATCTATCCATACATTCTTCTTAATATTCAAAATTATATCTATCTATCCATGCATCCATCATTCAATCAATACAAAAATCCATGCATCAACCAATCCATCTATCTATTCATATCTCTATCCATCTATATATCCATACATCTATCCATCTATCTATTCATATCTCTATCCATCTATCTATCTACATACACATATGTCTATCTATGTAGGAGGTAGCGGCAGTACTGGCTATAAATAGTGAATATACAAAACAAAAGTTATTGAAACATCCAAACATAAGGTAATACATTTATTTTTGTAGTTGCCCGCTGATTCGAAAATGATCCAATGTAATCTTTAAAAAGGTTCCTACTGAAGCTTTGTCAGAAAAATAAAAGGAGGAAGGGGGAAGCCACTTATGTGCATTTTAATTCTAAACATTGAAACTTCTACACAAGGTTCGTGAAATCAAAGGATTAGTACTGTTATTTGTTGTAAAAAAAAACCCGACATAATGAACTTTTGAAGGAATCTGAAATTATTTTACAAAATTTTCAAAGAATTTAATATATATGAAGTTTATCGTTTTAGATTAATAAAATAAAGAATTTCATAAGTTTTTCAATAAAGTTTTAGTCAGAAATTTAATTAAAAGAAATATCCGAAAAGAATTTGGGTATTATTTTATTTTATTGACTTAAGATTTTTTCCTTTTTTTATAAATTAGACAGTAATCGATTTTTAAAAATCAAGAAATTATTTCTAATAAAACTTAAAATCTTTTAAAAAGCAAAGTAAATAATTTTTTCTTATAACGAAGATACTCTACGCTTAGGGTATTACCATACGTCCACCTTTTCACAGGATACAGAGATAAGGGATGCACGTACCAAAAAAAAGCAAAGACAGACAAACGGACTATGCGATTGATAGAGTAAATAAATTAAAATAGATTGAATTTAAAAAAAAATAACAATGAAATTCAGTCATATTTATTATAAATTACTGTTGGCTGCGCTCCTAGCATCTAGGAGCTCTGTAATCGAAGGAGTAAAAGGAGAAAAGTAGTCTAAAACCAAACTTAGATATAAAATTACTTAGCCTAAAATAATCCAGGGACCTATAAGAAGCTTCCAAAATATAAAGAACTCAAGTGGTTCAGTAGTTCTCGAAATCTTTACTATAGACAAAAAAAACCTCATTACTTTATATGATAGTAGAGTAGCTTCACTATTAACAAGATATCATTAACAAAAGAAATTTTAATAAGCTTTTGCAAAACTACTAGAACCAACAATTAATTATATCTCTAAAACTATCTCTTTCTTTTTTTCTTTTTTCTCTCTCTCTCTGATCTTTTCTATGTATTTAATCTTACTCTCTTTTCTCTTTCTCTCTTTCTCTATCTTTCTCTCTCTTTCCCCCCCCCTCTCTCTCTCTCTATCTATCTCTCTCTCTCTCTCTCTCTCTCTCTCTCTCTCTCTCTCTCTCTCTCTCTCTCTCTCTCTCTCTCTCTCTCTCTCTCTCTCTCTCTCTCTCTCCCTCCCTCTCCCTCTCTCTCCATCTCTCTCTCTCTTTATTGAAGTAAAACATCTAGCAGAAATTGAAATTTTATAATAAATTTAATTTTACTAATTATGGAGTAGTCAAACTATTATGAAACCTATTCAAGCGAAAAATATTTAATTTATGCTCTTGATATAGAGTAAATTTTAATTTGTGAATTAGTTAGTAATTTTATAATTTACAAATACTTCAATGATGTCAAATTTGATTTTGATTCAGTCAAAACTATTAATTCCATATACACATATGTCCTGTCCGTATATCAGTCACATTATCTATTTAATTGACATAGGTAAACACCAAATGCTAAGCACTTTAAAATATGGTTGTTCAAGGATATATAATAATTCCTTCTTCCTAACTGATTCAGTAGAGAATCTACTCTACTCTATTTGAAATATCCTTTGCATGAATGGCCGCCTATATGAAATATATTGATGGTAACGCGATAATTTAAGATTGATGACTGAATTTTTTGTGAAGATTCTCTTTAACAAATGAACATCCAATATATGTAATTTATTTTAGGGTTATCCGGCACCCCGACCACTCTCCTATCCCGAGTATGTGGGCACATCATGAAAAAATGGTCATCATAGATCAGGTATAATTATTACATGACCACTCCCCTATCCCGAGTATGTGGGCACATCATGAGAAAATGGTCATCATAGATCAGGTACAATAATTACATGACCACTCCCCTATCCCGAGTATGTGGGCACATCATGAGAAAATGGTTATCATAGATCAGGTACAATTATTACATGACCACTCTCCTATCCCGAGTATGTGGGCACATCATGAGAAAATGGTCATCATAGATCAGGTACAATTATTACATGACCACTCTCCTATCCCGAGTATGTGGGCACATCATGAGAAAATGGTCATCATAGATCAGGTACAATCATGACCACTCCCCTATATTCCTAGTATGTGGGCACATCATGAGAAAATGGTCATCATAGATCAGGTACAATTATTACATGACCACTCCCCTATCCCGAGTATGTGGGCACATCATGAGAAAATTGTCATCATAGATCAGGTACAATTATTACATGACCACTCTCCTATCCCGAGTATGTGGGCACATCATGAGAAAATGGTCATCATAGATCAGGTACAATTATTACATGACCACTCCCCTATCCCGAGTATGTGGGCACATCATGAGAAAATTGTCATCATAGATCAGGTACAATTATTACATGACCACTCTCCTATCCCGAGTATGTGGGCACATCATGAGAAAATGGTCATCATAGATCAGGTACAATTATTACATGACCACTCCCCTATCCCGAGTATGTGGGCACATCATGAGAAAATGGTCATCATAGATCAGGTACAATTATTACATGACCACTCCCCTATCCCGAGTATGTGGGCACATCATGAGAAAATGGTCATCATAGATCAGGTACAATTGTTCCATGAACACTCTCCTATCCCGAGTATGTGGGCACATCAGGTATAAATATTATTTTGAGTGGCATTTTTAGCCTGTGGAATAAGAAATTCACAATGGTCAATTTTATTCGTCCATCGTAAAAATATTGACTTTTTAAGGTAAAAATAGGTTATCCTTCATTAGGCTTTTGAATTTTTACTAGAAAATGGTCCTCCTAGATCAGGTATAATCATTAGATGACAGTTTTAACCATGCACCGTAAAAATGAACTTTTAAAATAAGGGAATAAAACGTTTAACTTTCACTGGCATATTCATTGTTTGGTGCTACCCCTCTCCCTTATTTTTGAATAAAGTAAAAATATGGGAGGAGTTTCTTTGCCTAGCTCCTGCCATAACCATTCGGGGCCTATACCTGCGGTACCCTAACCCTACATGGTTACTCACAAACGAAAAAATTACTTAATTTTCAATTTGTTTCAAAATAAAGGGAGGGTTATCAGTGCTCATCAAGGCACATTTTTTGAAAGCGCTAATCTTTCATCTTTAATACCCGTAAATAGAATCAATATATTCTGAAGTTATTTTAAATTCATTAAATATGCCCCCCCCCCTTTATTCTATAAACGTTTAAGCTATTTTAATTGTATAATTGTCTTTTGAATGTGCAAAATTAAATTATTGTTTATAACCATTTTAACATTGTACATATAATTTAGTCTTTATCATATTGATAATTCGCTTTTGACATTGTTTCTAATCGTTTAGGTATCGCCATCACACCAAGCAAATAAGATAATTGACTTGTATAGAGCTGGATCTTTAAATGTGTAGCCGTAGCTGTAGCCGTGGCCGTAGTCGTAGCCGTAGCCGTCACCACTGCCAGTGCTGCCAATGTTTTTACATATTATTTTCTTCATATTTTTACTGAAAATTTAAAAACTGGTTGTGATTTACAGATTTAAAGCCGTGGCCAATTTGAGTTAAAGATCACTATTAGGGTAGTGTCTGTACCTCTGTCAGCGGCAACGTCAACTGCTACATATTTAAAGATCCAGCTCAGGTCTTAAATAATAGCAAAATAAATTACATTATGTTTAGGAGGTGGTATTTACAGGAGGATTAGACCTCTGTTATGGACGCTGGGATAATCAACAACACAGGTATAATATACAGACATCTAGTGGTTGTTTTTAAAGCTAATTAGATCTCTGCAGGGATATCTAAAACTACAGGCATAATATACAGACATCAAGTGGTTATTTCTAGAACTAATTAGATTATTGCTATGGACGCTGGGATATCTAAATCTACAGGTATTATATACAGACATCTAGTGGTCATCTATAGAACTAAAACATAAAATTAAACATCTTAAATGCTGGGGGCTAATCCACTACTAAATAAAATTACATAATTTACAAAATTTTAAGTGTTATTTAGATTTTATTATGCTATAAGAGGGACACTTAAAGTAATTAAAGAATATATCATTATTTAATAACATTGAGTAACTGAACCTCAACATGTAATAATCGAAAATTAATTAAAAAATAAAAACAATTTGTAAATAGATTTTTTAGATTACGTAATATTTAATGATAAAGCTTGAGTACTTAATCTGTTTTGATAATTATCAGTAAAGTACATTTATAACATATACTGAAAGAATGTTTGCATTTGTTTAGTAATTATATTTTTTCCTTATTTAAATTGGTAGCTTACATTTTTTTATACTTATATCTATTTTATTGCGGCATTAATAATAATAATTTATTCTTTAGTTCAACTATCTGTATTATCCACAAATCCACTTATCTGCTCATCTATGTATATATATATATATATATTATATATAAGAGGTTAACTCACAAACAAAATATGAATTTTACATATTTACATATTAAAATTGTTTCGTGTATGTTTGCACTCTTCAGATGTCTATGGAAACTTGTATCATATATATCTTACTAATCATCTATCTATCTATCTCTCAAGAAGCAAGGAATGAGTATTGAGTAAGAATTAGAGACAAGACATTCTATACATATATCTCTCTATCCATCTATCCATCTATCTATCCATCTATTAATCTATCTATCTATCCATCTATCTAACCATCTATCTATCCATCTATCTATCTATCTATCTATCCATCTATCCATCTATCTAACCATCTATCTATCCATCTACCTATCCATCTATCTATCCATCTATCTATCCATCTATCTATCCATCTATCTGTCCATTTATCTATCCATCTATCTATCCATCTATCTATCCATCTATCTATACATCTATCTATCTATCTATCTATCCATCTATCTATTCATCTATCAATCCATTTATCTATTCAGCTTTCTATCCATCTATCTATCTATCTATCCATCCATTCATCTATCTTTCCATCTATCTATCTATTTATCTATCCATTTATCTATCCATATATCAATCTATGTTTGTAGATTAACAGACCTCTCAGGGAGCAAGGGAGGAGTGTTGAGTAAGAATTGTAGAAAAGAAAGTCAAGATAGCCAAATCTCATGTATCTATCTATCCATCTATCTATCTGTATTTGTAGGCTAACAGACCTATCAGGGAGCAAGGGAGGAGTGTTGAGTAAGAATTGTAGCCAGGAAAGTCAAGATAGTCCAACCTCGCCCATATCTCAGTTTCAGATAGTAAACAGCACAAGACCTGCCCTACAGGTATTTTAGAGATGTCCAATTTTTTTTAGGGGGGGGTAAAGGGTTGATTACCTCCCCCCCCCCCTACCTCCTTCACAAAAAAGCTAGGTCAATAAGCATCCAGTATATCATTTACCATATAAAGGTGTGGCCAATCCCAAAATTAAAAAAAAATCCTTCAACCCCTTCTATATTATAAAATTTTAACTAAAACTTGGGGGTGCCACAGCCAAAAGACCTATAATTTTCTATAATGATTAGTAATTTTCTATCACTTGGTCTTTCTTTTCATCTCATTTTTTTGAACATACAATTAAACATCTATAACTCAATTTTCCCTTAGTTTAGCCATGGATTTAATCCTTTTCTAGATTATTATAAATTATTAATGTTTGTTTTTCCCTTTATCTTCGTTTTTATGAATGCTGTAATTCTAGGATGGTTTAAAGTCTGTGACTGCACTGTTATTAAAGCAACACTGTGTCATGGACGTGGCCATGGGACCTGCATTTACTAGCATTTCTAATGGGGAATCAAAGAATAATATCAATATAGAAGTAGAATCAGGTATCTATCTATTTATCCTATCTATGAGTCTAGCATTTACTAGCATTTCTAATGGGGAATCAAAGAATAATATCAATATAGAAGTAGAATCAGGTATCTATCTATTTATCTTATCTATGAGTCTAGCATTTACTAGCATTTCTAATGGGGAATCAAAGAATAATATCAATATAGAAGTAGAACCAGGTATCTTTCTATTTATCTTATCTATGGGCCTAGCATTTACTGCTATTTATAATAGGGAATCAAATAATAATATCAATATAGAAGTAGAATCAGGTATCTATCTATCTATCTTATCTATGGGCCTAGCATTTCTAATGAGGAATCAAAGAATAATATCAATATAGAAGTAGAATCAGGTATCTTTCTATTTATCTTATCTATGGGCCTAGTATTTACTAGCATTTCTAATGGGGAATCAAAGAATAATATCGATATAGAAGTAGAATCAGGTATCTATCTATTTATCTTATCTATGGGCCTAGCATTTACTGCTATTTATAATAGGGAATCAAATAATAATATCAATATAGAAGTAGAACCAGGTATCTTTCTATTTATCTTATCTATGGGCCTAGCATGTACTGCTATTTATAATAGGGAATCAAATAATAATATCAATATAGAAGCAGATTTAGGTATCTATCTATTTATCTTATCTATGGGCCTAGTATTTAGTAGCATTTCTAATGGGGAATCAAAGAATAATATCAATATAGAAGTAGAGTCTGGTATCTATCTATTTATCTTATCTATGGGCCTAGCATTTACTGCTATTTATTATGGGTAGTAAAAATAATATCAATATAAAAGTAGAATCAGGTATCTATCTATTTATCTTATCTATGGGCCTAGCATTTACTAGCATTTCTAATGGGGAATCAAAGAATAATATCAATATAGAAGTAGAGTCTGGTATCTATCTATTTATCTTATCTATAGACTCTGTATTTACTGCTAATTCTCATGAAGAATCAAAGACTAATATCGAGAATAGTTCCTTTGGTGGCAACGCCCCTAAAGGGGCGATTCGTCGTATTTTTAAAATGGCTTTTTATAGGTTATTTTAGGTTAGGTTGGATTACATTGGGTTAAGTGATTGCCCCACAGGTTTAGGCAATTGGCCCCGTAGGGGCTAGAAATAGGAGAAAAACTACTGTGAAAAATACGAAGAATCGCCCCTTAAGGTGCGTTGCAACGAAAGGGACTATACCTATAATATCAATATAGAAGTAGAGTCAGGTAACTATCTATCTATCCTATCTATAGACTCCGTATTTACTGCCATTTTTAATGGACTTTTTTTGTTAAACAGAGTAAGTAAAAAAATGGGAAGGGGGGGAGGGTGATTATTTTCCAGGGGCGATTTTTCTTGTGAGGGTGAATGTACCCCGCCCCGAACTATTTATAAACCTTCCTGGACCTGTAAGAAGATTAACTGACAACAAAAGGACAATATATCGGTATAGCAGTTAGCAAGATTTTAAGTTACAGACACAAACATAGACAGGCATCATGTTGCTTTTATATCTAACTATACATCTACATACTTACCAACGTATTTAACTAAGTATCTATCCATTTGTGTGTATATCTAACTATTTAACTATTTATCTATATTTCTGTCTATTTTTCTATCGAAGCAGCTTATAGTGCCTATACAAAAATGACGTCATACTATACAAATGACCTATGATAGGCCAATATGCATTGTGATTGACCAATAGTAAAATGTATATTGGTCTATCATTAGTTATTTGTATTATGACGTCATTTTGTATAGACACTGTAAGCTGCTTCTTTCTATATACCTGTCTATCTATCTATCTAATTATCTATCTATCTAGGGAAAATGCAAGTGTCAGAGAAGAAGATAAACTTTAGTAGTTCAGCTAGAACAGTTGTTGTCAGAATGAAAACTTTAAACAAATTAAAATCAAGGAAAATGTTTTTAAAATGCAACATTTTGACAAAAAATACAACATTTTGTATATCATTGTCGGCTATACTGATAATTCTACAATAATTTATAAATCCCTTCAAATCGCAAAGCAGTGGTTAAGGCTATTTCAGTGGTCACTTGAAAATCAGGGAAAATAGTATGTTCATATGTGTTTTTACATATGTTTGCCTAAATGATATCATAAATAAATCTTAAGAAAAAACAGCTACGATTTTAAGAAAATCAGTTTTTGACCCCCCAATTGGTATATTTAATGGCCATATAGCCCGTTTTTTGTCGGGTTTAGTCAAACTTCTGTTGTTTTAGGAGCACTGTGCGATATGCATGATTTCTCAATACTTTAATAAAATCATAAAATGATGCATTAAACATTTCTAGACCTGAATCAAGCAAAGATACAGACTCTGTTCATTCTCTACCTATTGATGGTGAGGAAAATGTTTTTTTTTTATTATTGAGAAGATACTCTATAATTTGAAATGTTCGACTGTCCGTCCGTTCATTTGTATGACTGACTTTGTTTGTCTGTCGCGATGATGTGAGTATTGGTGCAAAAAATATGACGTAACAAAAAAAATTAGCCAATGAGAGTCCACTATAAATTTTACCATTGGTCAATAACGGCCTCTCATTGGCTAATTTTTTTTTGTTACGTCATATTTTTTGCACCAATACTCACAGCATCTCCGGCCGCTCGTATGTTTAAATTCTTTCCTTTGATTGTACAGTATGTTATTTTTTACTATAGAAGCTAATCTATAATTCTGTCCGTTCGTCCTTTCATCGTTTGCCCATTGACGATGAGTGGAAATTATTGTTTGTAGTAGAGAAGCCACCCTAAAATTAGAAATGTCCGTCTGTCCGTCCATCAGTCTACAAGAAACGGAATGTATAAATTAGGGTTTGACCGGATACATGATTGGTCGGATACTGGATATCCAACTGATTTATAGTGCCGGGTATCCGGTATCCGGCAGATTACCGAATATCTGGCCGGATAACCGAAATATTAAAGCATTAAAAAAAGTTTTCTTCATAAAATGGTGCTTTATTATATAAAGCCAAGGAAAACAACATCTATAAGAAGTGAAGCACAGATACAATACAGACAAGGAGATTTAAAGAGCATTTATTAAAATAAAGAATAGATTATTGAAGAAACAAAACTATTGTCTTTAAAAATTACGATAATCAGACCAAAACCACCAAAGAATAAGATATGGGAAAATATGTAAAAAAAAAACAATCAAAAAGCTACCTGTCCTCTCATCTGTATCCTTGTATATCTTTAATTATGTTAAAAGAAATAGAAAAAAAATAAGAATATTTTTCCTTCTTGTGCAACAGACAATTGTAATATTATTGGCAAGTAGCATAACTTAAACTTTACAAACAATTACAATCCATAATATATGCCAAATTTGTTATTAAAGAAGTAATAGTTCTTAGGTTACGGTAGATTTAACCTGGTAATTAAAAAGTTTAATACTTTTAAATCACAAAACATAGAATAAGATTAAATGACTTAGTTTCAAATAATAATATTTGATAGCTTGTGTAATTAAACAGTAAATTATGTTTGTACAAAAGGTTTTTATAAGCATTTTGGCTAAATATTTGGGTTCTTTTATTAAATCTTTTTGCTTGGTAATTTTGCTCGTCATCAATAGGGATAATTATTTAAGTTATGTAAAAGTAAAATCATAATTGTAGATAGTAAATTATACTGGTACATTACCTTTATAAATATGTTTTCTAATTCGTTGGCTGATAAACTTTGGGTTCACTTATTGAATCTTGATTAGTTTGTTCAAATTAGCAGAGTCTTTGTAACTTTTCAGCCAAATATTTTAATCTAATTAGCGGGAAATTTTGTTCGTCATCATTGGGAAATTGCATTAATTTATTTTCCATTGTAGCTGCGTTTAGTGTCCTAGAATAATGGGAATAGATATCACTTCTTTTGGCCTACCTGTTCTATTGACGTCATAGTAGAGGAAAATAGAAAGGGAAGGGGGAAAGAAACCCCCAAGAAAAGAGACGATGTATAGGGTATTTCGTGACGTCAATAGAACAGGTAAGTCAAAAGCAGTGACATCTATCCTCATTTTTCTAGGGCACTATAGACAGCTACTATTACATTGTCTTATCCCTTAAGATTTATGATTTTCATACAACAGAATTTTTTATATAATTATTATTTAAGTAAAGTATAAGTAAACTCATAATATTAAATCACACTGGTATCTAAATTTTAAAATAAATATGTTTTATAATATTAATTCTCATTTCAGTAAAGTTTTAGTGAACTCATAATAGTGCAACATCTGTGTATGCAATATCAAAGAGGGAGAGGGACATTGGACTGTAAATTATTCTTTTATCCAAAGTTTTATAAACCTGTTCTCTCATTTGCTGGCTTAAGAACATTGGATACTCTCATTAAATCTTGAATGTTTTAAACTAGAAGTGTTCATTATTTTTTCAGGATAACTACCTATACTTGCTTAACCTTATTACCTTACATTGTTTTATCCCTAAAGATCCTTGATGGCGATGATTTATATTTTTTTGTGTCTGTCTCTACTAATATTAACACAATATATAATAATTTTCTTCATAAGCCTTTCTTCGGAGAAATACCTAAATTTTTTAAGGAGGGCATATAGTCTTTTTTTAAATTTACCACTTAATTTAATTTTTTTATCTCTCTCCTAAGGACCCCCCAAAACCAACCATATTTTTCAAAAAGTTTGTCTCTACGTCTAGTCTGTCAATCAGATTTTTTAAATTTTGCAGGATAATTAGTGTAACAGTTAGGTATAATCTAGAAAATGCAGCAACCCTATAACTATTGATTACCAATGAGTTGGTAGTTTATCTAAAACATTTTGAATTTTAACTTTTTAGTAACGAAGCTACTCTATAATTCGAAATGTCCGTCCGTCTGACTGTCTAAGACAGAAAGGGGGAAACGTGATTTTCTCGGCTCCTATAACAGACAAAGAGCTGAAATTTTCAGGGATTAATTATGTTAACATTCTTCATATTTTCACCATATTTTCATTAAGATTCCTCAATTGGTTGGGGTGCTAGATCGATTTTCTCAACTCCTATTCAAGATAGACGGCTAAAATTTTCAGGGATTGAATACTTTCATATTCTTCATACTTATATCAAGTTTTATTGAGATTTGCTTATTGGTTAGGGTGCTAGTCCGATTCCTAGATTTTAAAGTTTTCATGATTTCCTTTACTCTTATTCGAGATAGACGGCTGATATCTTTAGGGATTAAATAAGTTAACATTATACACATTCCCACTAAGTTTTATTAAGATTTGCTTATTAGTTGAGGGGCTAGATCGATTCCTAGATTTTCACGTTATAAATCTTACAAAGTTTCGTGATTTTTTAGTTTAATGTTTTTTTTTTAAACTGCTCTATAGCTCATTTTTTCCGGATATCCATCCATAATTTTTTAGCTTCGCTACTTATGGATGTTGTCATCCTTGTTTTCACAATAACTTTTAAGTGATAATATCATCCTGCTCATCTGAATCTGTGTTATTTGTTGAACTTTGTATTTAGATTGCGAGTCACCAGAACATAAAGGAAATACTTCAGAATTTCTTTGGCCAGGTAAATTGTTTTCAGTATGGCTCAAAAACGGTTTTAATTAAGCAAATATTATTTGGATTACAGAATATAACATATATGTCAATATGGTACAATTTACAACATTTAAAATAAAATCAATGTAATCATTCTTACTTTTAAAACCAATTAGTTAATATTTTAATATTTAGAGCACATCTACTCTACAATTGTGTAACAAAAGATTACTATCTTATTTTCTTACACATTTAATATCCACTTTTGTTTCTACTAATATAAAATAAATTAAGATATCTTTTTTAAACGCTACAGTAGAATTGAACACACATTTATATTGCATTGTACTATCTCTGTAACCTTTATTTTCATTCATAGGAAAAGATTATGTAAATTGGATAGTGAAGGATGTTTATAATGCTGAACAATGTGATCAAGTAAGGAGATAGATACATTAATTAATAGATAGATAGATAAATAGATAGATAGATGGATGGAAAGATGGATAGATTAACAGGGATAAAAGATTATGTAAATTGGATAGTGAAAGATGTTTACAATGCTGAACAATGTGATCAAGTAAGGAGATAGATAAATTAATTAATAGATAGATAGATGGATGGATAGATGGATAGATTAACAAAGATAAAAGATTATGTAAATTGGATAGTGATAGATGTTTACAATGCGGAACAATGTGATCAAGTAAGGAGATAGATACATTAATTAATAGATAGATAGATAAATAGATAGATAGATGGATGGATAGATGGATAGATTAACAGGGATAAAAGATTATGTAAATTGGATAGTAAATTGGATATATAGAATGCGGAACAATGTGATCAAGTAAGAAGATAGATAGATAGATTGTTAGATTTAAAATTAATGTATAATAAAAATAAAAGGGGTATAGTCCTTTTAGTGACAACGCCTCTTAAGGGGCATTTCGTCGTATTTTCACAGTTGCATTTGATTTTTTTAAAGGTTAGTATATGTTAAGTGAGGTGATTGCCCAGCAGGGTTAGGCAATTGGTCCCGCAGGGTTAAAGCCCACCCCCCCGCAGGGGCTAGAACTAGGAAAAAAACTTCTGTGATAAGCGACACTGCGTTTTCGGCTGCCAAGCCCAATTATCGATGCTATGAAAGCAGAAAGGTTAAACTTCGGATTTTACTGCAGTTGACAAATCCTTGAATATGTTCCAAGAAATATTAACAAATGACTTTTGTACTGTCATGAAAGACTGTGATTAGTATTAATATTATATTCAGGGATCTAAAGGGATAAGACAATGACTGTTAAACTGATGTATATCCCCAATAATGATACACAAAATTAGAAGAGGGTTCTTTAAATTACTATTAGTGGTTGAAACTTTTGGACACTCAACTTAATGAACCAACCAATTAAAATTTAATAAATTCCCCAAAGTTGTTAAGCAAAAGAATAAGAAAACTTTATCATAAAACTTTGGGGACAAGTGTATTAAACAGCCCAATATTCCTTCACTCCCTGGTTATTATTACTCATATTATGAAATAACACAATTATATAAAGAGTCATTAGGAATATGGATGAACCCATTCATTTCCATATTATGCCTTTTGTATTTAACGTTTTACTCCGATTCAAATTAATTTGAATGGCCTTTTATCAATTTAAGGCATTTAGGACTTCTAATTGATCTTGGCCTGGAAGTTTTCTGTGTATCTGTCGTTCACACGTTATTACCTTAGCATTTTTTGTTGGGTTTAAGAATATTTAGTGATTCAAAGATAAAAAGGGGGAAAACAAGTAGAAGGATTTATATTTCTCTTGCAATAGAATATTTGCATGTTCTTAGCCGTTTTAATCGGTTTTCCAAAATTTGCATCTTTAGTAAAAACTAAAGAATTTGTTTATTTAATGGGGTTTTACATTTATATACTTAATGCGTTTAAAATAGAAAAAAACATATCTTGTTTAATGTTTAATCCATTAAAATAAAAGTTGGTATAGCGGTAATTAATTGAAATTTGCTTTCTAATGAGTTATTTTTTAATTTTATGTATTAAGGATAATGCAGACCGTCAGACAACACCCAGAATGCCTTGGCATGATCTAGGCATTTGTGCTCTTGGACAAGCAGCTAGGGACGCTTCCAGGTATACAGACAGATAGATAGATAGTTAGACAGATTGATGGATAGATAAATGGAAAGAAATTAAAAATAGAATTTAATATACCTTGAACTTAGTAAAGCGTTCTATATATTTATTTTGAAAATCGTAATTAAGATATTTTAGTTGTATCACACATTTTCATTTTAAAAATTGCTTCTGAAATCCACCAATAACAAAAAAGGGACGTTTATGTGTTCTAAATAGAAAACTTACTTAAAGGTTAAGGATAGACAGTTGGACTGAGACTAATAAGACCTTAATATTGAGTAGCTTCCCTTCTTATTAACTTCGATCTGTTTGTAAATTACATTTTCAAGGAAGCTTCCACTTAGACTTGTGCTCTTTTCACTTAAAAAATTACTCTTATTGTCTTTTCCAAAAATGTTGTCGGTAAAATTAGGCTTAAGCATACCAAAATTAGGCTTATGCATACCAAAATTAGGCTTATGCATACCAAAATTAGGCTTATGCATACCAAAATTAGGCTTATGCATACCAAAATTAGAATTGAAGGGTACCATAAGTACAAAGTATGGACATTTTTGGCCTGTCAAATTCTTTTTTAAAGAAAATAATTTCTGTTATTGCCCTTCCTCTCTCTCATGTCATTAACCAAACTATTTTAACTGGAAAAATACCTTCTGAATTAAAAATCGCAAAAGTTATACCTATTTTTAAGTTAAAAGGGAATAATTCTAATGAAAAAGCTGATCCATCAAACTATAGGCCTATAAGTTTATTAGCTATTTTCTCAAAAGTTTTAGAAAAAGTCATTTATCAACAACTGTCATGCTATTTGATTAGAAATAATATCATTTTTGAACATCAGTATGGATTTCAATCAAAAAAGTCTACAATACACCCCGTGATACACCTCTTAAATTATATAGCTAAAGCAAAAAATGATAATAAAACTGTAATTGGAGTCTTCTGTGATCTTGCAAAATGTTTTGATACAATTCCACACTCTATTTTAATTAAAAAGTTGTCAAAAATTGGCATTAATGGCGTTGAACTTGAATGGTTTAAAAATTATTTAAGTAATAGACAGCAATTTGTACATGTAAACAACACTGACTCAACAAAGCTGAACATAGATAGAGGTGTCCCACAGGGCTCTATTTTAGGACCAATTCTATTTTTAATCTACATAAATGATCTTAAAAACTGTACTGATTTATTTACCCTATTATTTGCTGATGACAGTAATTTTTTAATTTCTGGTAAAAACTTTACAGAGATAAAACTGAAATTAAACAATGAACTTAAAAAGATATCTGATTGGTTTAGGAGTAATCAAATGAGCTTAAATCCTGATAAAACTAAAATCATGATATTTAATAAAAATGAAAATACTATTGATTGGAATGCTCTTAATATTAAGCTAAACTTTAACAATGAAAATGAGTTTGATCCTGAGAAAATAAAAATCTTAAATTATGTCAATTCAAGTAGCAATATTCCTGCAATTAAATTCCTTATAGATCCTTCTTTAAATTTTAAATATCATGTAGAACATTTACGTAAAAAGATTTCTAGTTCCTTATTTCTTATAAATAGAGCTAAACATATACTGAATTAAGATAGCAAAAAAATGCTTTTTCACTCACTTATAAATAGTCATTTACTTTACTGTTTACCTGCCTGGAGTTGTGGTCTAAAATCTACTATGGACCCATTAATTAAATTGCAAAAAAAGTCAATAAGAATTGTTTTTAGTAAGAAACACATCTCACACACAATGCCTTTATTCAAAAAAATGAATGTCCTTCCTTTACATGAATCAGCTAATTATTTGAAATTATTATTTATGTATGATTTTATAAACAGTAAGCTACCAAGTTCCTTTCAAGGAACATGTCTTTGCCGTAATCAATTACATACCAGAAATCTTAGAAACTCTAATGTGTTTGATGTTAAAAACCCGAAGTTTAAATCCATTGAAAGATTTCCTAAGTATCATTTCCAAGAATTATGGAATAACCATTGTAATAATGATTTATTAACCCACAATCAATCAAGAAAAAAATTTATAAAAAATCTAAAAGAATCTTTGTTATCAAGCTTGACTTTAGTGTGTAACAACCCATTATGTCGAAAATGTAGATAAAATTATATTTCCTTTCAATATTGTTTGAAATCTGATAAATCAATCAAAATCTATTTGTTAAAATTTTTTTAAAATTTCTATTATTGCAATAATGGTGTGAGACTTGTATGTCCTAATCAATCCTTCCTATTATCATTCTTTCCTCTCCAATATGATTTTATTTATTGCTTTTTATCTTTTTTTCTATTTTTTTTGTCTTATTTATATGGCCTGTATAAAAACAATGTGTGAATACACATTACTGCATACTTCCTAGTTTTTAGGAAACTGCCATTTGGGAAGAAAATTTTTTTATAAATTAATCATATCAATAAAATTTGACTGTATATATAAATGTATATAATATTCATTTAATTCATTTATTATTTTGTTGTTGTTTTTTCTATGTATGTACACCCAAGAATAATAAATCTAATCTAATCTAAGTGTTATACAAACGGTCTCAAATTCAGTGGTTAAAACAATTTTGAAACATTTACTAAATCTTCATTGGTTTTAAACCAATAATTAAAATCTACAATCTGTAATATTTTTCATCACTATTGGGTTTGTATATCAGATTATTGTCTATTGTCTTATCCCTTGGTTTGCCGACACTCACTGTAACCCCCCTTTGTGTGTGCACGCCCCTGGTTTTACTGCCATCCCATTAAGACAGTCATACAATCAGGCAAAGTACCTGTACAGGTCAAATTCTTGTAATTTTCCACACAATTTCATTCGTGTCATTTTAAGACCAGGAATCTGAAGGATAAAACAATGAACGATAAAATACCAATTAAATTACAATAAACAAATTTAACCCTTCTGTCCATTAAAATTATCGGTGGAAAATTTGGACAATGACGATGAAGGTTTGTAATCCACAATCACGAATAAAAGAATTTTTTGGAGACCAGTGTAATTTATCCCTGGTATAATTACAATTTCCCTTTCCTCCCTGTTCAATGAACATGTTATCATGTTTATTGTTATTTTTATTTTGAAATTTTAACATGGTCAATCATAATAAATATAAGTATCGCAAAAATTAAACAACATCAAGGTTAAACATTCTCTTGACAATAATTGTAAATCAATCCAATCTTAAACAATTTAGGTTTTAAATTTTGTAGAAAAAAAATAAATGTGAGTTTTAGACTTTGTTTAGGAATTAATGGAGCTTATTAAATGGAGGTTTTTTTTAAAAATAAATATCATAAACTATTTTATACGTATACTTAGGGTATGCATACATACATACACCAAAGCACAATGGATGTAGGATACACGTAAATTATGACAGGGGAAAAATTATCACTAATTTAGCTTGCTAACATGGAACTCATTTATTGGTCAATTCGTTCATCCAGTAGAATGGGATGGAATGGGGTAAAGGGTGAGGAAAGGGGTAATCGTTATTTTAGCCCGCTGCAAGTTTAAGTTTATAACAGAACATTAAAATCTGGTGTGAGGTTCAAGTTATCATATACCCATTTTGATAATATTGTATATCCATTAAAAAATCTCATGAAGACCACAGGTCTCCTTAACAAAACCTTAGATTTTAAAAAATCTCCAAAGAAACGGACAACGGGGCCTTCAAATAGGGTACAGTGGTGG
Organism: Acartia tonsa; assembly: GCF_053477335.1. Taxonomy (NCBI): domain Eukaryota; kingdom Metazoa; phylum Arthropoda; class Copepoda; order Calanoida; family Acartiidae; genus Acartia; species Acartia tonsa. The sequence goes on along the minus strand of NC_137264.1, from coordinate 23,500,558 downwards.
TCAGAATCCGTTGGAGATTAAATCTTAGCTGCTCCTTCTTGCCAGATATTGCAATTTGAAGTTTTGTGGTAAAAATGCCTAAAATTCCAAGGATATATGCATAAGTGAATACCTTAATTCATCAAATAAAAAGGGTGAGTTTAACTTTTGAGGAGTTTATATGTCTCTGCATATGTAAACTACACAGTCCCTCCCCATTTAGAAAATTTAAAGACTTTAAAGAAATTATTTAATGAAAAAGGTACATAGTCCAGTTTACAACTTTAAGCTAGAGGCTGTTACCCTGTAACCAGTAGAGATATTTTCAATCCAAGTTTACATATACCTTAAGTTAATTTTTAAAATACTCTCAACACCCCCCCCCCCCACCCCTTCAACCCCCCCTTGCAACCCATAAATTCTAGGGGGAAGGGGTTGGGCAAAGTAATAGTATTATGTTTTACTCAAAACTACTTGAAGTATTGTGAGAAAAAATTATATGTAAGATTCTGAGGCCTAAAGTTTCTGGAAATATTGTTGACTACCCCCTCCCCCCCTCCTAATGAAATCTAATTAGAAGGTGGTGAAGAGGCAGACAAGTTCTTTAGATATCATTAAAGAAATATATAAGCTTTAGTACTTAAACTTTAGAAGGCATCAAAATCTCTTACAAATATTGCTGCACCCAACCCCCTCCCCAATGGAAAATACTCAGTAATATCCTCTTAGAAATTTTGAAAATTAAGTACACCCCCCCCCCCCTATCCCCCAACAACGCACAACTCTGGTTGCAGCGCTCAGCTCCCTAGCCTGCCTAGCAGCAGCGCTCAGTCCCCTTGCCTGCCTGGCTGCAGCGCTTGGCCCCCTTGCCTGCCTAGCCACAGTGCTTTGCTCCCTAGCCTATAACCTAACCTAACCTAAATTAGTTGTTTGTTGTTGGGGGGGGGGGGGGGACTCAAATTTTCAAAATTGGAAAAAAAGTTCCCAAGAAGAGAATACCAAATACTCTTGTGTTACTTTGAAATCAATGTTTTTTATAAAGCAAACTTTGGATTTAAGCTTTTTTAGGATACTTGTCACTTTTACAAATACTAGCGGCTTCGCCCCTAGCCTCTAGGGGCTTTGCCCCAAGAGGTGATAAAAAAAATTAAGGCAAAATTTTTTGTTTTTGGGGGGGTTGGGGGTGTCCCACCCCGCAAGAAAATAGCTTAAAACCACCACAGGACCAATAGGTATATACCCTGAAGAGTAGAATCCGATCGGTTCAGTGGTTACCGAGATCTTAAGGGACAGACAGACAGACGGACAGACGGACAGACAGACACCGTTCTACTTTGTATTATAGATTGCTGAATCCCCCCCCCCCCCACCCTCCATCTGTTGGTAATAGTAGCTAGTGGCATAGGTAAATAATATTGTATATTATTTAGAAACCTCTGGAGATATTCAGGGTTAATATTTTAACTTACATAGGCACATATTTACTTTTATAAATATCTATTCCAACTACAACCCTCCCAATCTAATACAATTATTTTGCTGCATAATCTCCTCCAACCTATTGAACTAATAAAAGAAATATTGTCAACCCATTGCTCCTTCCCCAAACATTGAATAGGTAATACATATAAAGTAATTTGGAAATCTAAGAGCTTTATTCCAAAGTTTGCTTCTTATTGCTATAGTGGTTCCTGAGTAAAACACAGGTGGTGAGGTTGTAAGGAGGGTAGCTGGAGGGGGAGGGCAATCAATATTTCAATATTTTTTATGGGGATAGAGGAAATTGAGCAGCAATATAATTTTTCTGGATTGGGTTGGTTCAGGTTGGGAAAAGGTCAGCAATATTTGTTCAAGTATGAAGTAATTATGGACCTACTAAAGTTTAAATCCAAAAGCCCTCTATATCTTAAGTAATCTCAAAGTAAATCACATCGGTATTGCTGTACTCCCTTCTATTACTTAATTGGAGGAAGGGGGGGGGGGATTGTAAAGCAATAGGGAGGGAAAGGGAGGATGGAGGGAGGATTCAGCAAAATTTGTAAAAGTTACTTTTAACTTAACAAAGCATATCTCAAAGGTTTGCTTTGCTGCTATAATTCTATTGGTTTTTTAGTAACACACCATAGTATTGCCCTTTCAACTGCAATTCCCAGGGGAAAATGGGTCAGCAATATTTGTAAAAGTGCTTTGGGTCCCACAACAATACAAATCCAAAAGCTTATATAAATAGTTTCTTAAAACACATTTGAATGATATTCTGCCAACCCCCCCCCCCCCCCCAAATTTGTTAGGACCAGGGGGGGAGAAGAAGGTGGTCAACATAATTTCTACAAAATTTTGGCCTAAAAACCTTACATAAAAATTTTCCCACTATACTTCAATTAGTTTTTGAGAAACACATAATAGTATTACTATGCTCCCCCCCCCCCTCCACCCTAAAGTTTGCAGGTTGTGAGAGTATGGGGGGGGGGGGGCAGAACTACTAAAAGTAACTTGGGCCATATGTAAACTTAAACTGAAGTTTTTCCTACTGGTTCTAGGGTAACAGCCTTTATGATCAAGTTGTAAATTGGGAAAACCTCTTTAAACTTATAGTACCTTATTTATTACTCTTATTGGAGTTAAAAACATCACTTATAGAAGTAAAAATTGTTCTAAATGAGGATGAAGTGTGTACTTTACATATGAAGAGATATCTAAACTCCTCAAATGTTAAACTCACCCTTTTTATTTGATGAATTAAGGTGTTCCCTTTTGCATATATCCTTGGAATTCTTGTAATTTTAGGCATTTTTACCACAAAACCTCAAATTGCAATATCTGGCAAGAAGGAGCAGCTAAGATTTAATCTCCAACGGATTCTGACCACCACTGTACCCTATTTGAAGGCCCCGTTGTCCGTTTCTTTGGAGATTTTTTTAAATCTAAGGTTTTGTTAAGGAGACCTGTGAGACACCAATAATATTGACATAATTTCAGACACTTTATTCAACGTTGGAATTCTGCCAAAAGAGAAAAACTGAAGCAGAACAGAAAATATCCTATTCTAGTTCCCAAGGTAAAACAGAAAATATCCTATTCTAGTACCCAAGGTAAAACGGCAATTATGCCATGTCTGTCCAAAAGTCCTAAATGTAACTTTTTACTTCCTCTTTCTTTTTCTATATTTTTTGTTATTAAAGTGAAAATATCAAATAATGTGTGGCAGGTTTGATTTAATAAGATTTTCTATTTAATATATAGGATTTCATAGGATTTTCTATCTGAAATATTTTCTAGTTCTATGAAGTTCTTTTCTTTATGTGTGATAATATATTTATAATTAAATTAAACAACAAAAATAACTGTAAGGGAAGATGAAAACAAAGAAATTACTAAAGTTTTTAACAGTGCAGTGAATAAATTATTCTGGTGATTTGTAAAAAAAAACTTTTTTTTTCTGGATGATTCGTTCTTTTGATTGTTTTGATAGTTTGGAGACATATGGATTTTGTTTTGTGAATATTATCAGACAGGAATATATAAAGCCAGTGATAAGGGATGGTTTTTATAAAGCACAAGGAAAGTCACCCCAACGTTTCATCCCGACAATTTTAAGATACTAAATGCAGAAACTAGATTATTAAAAAATAACTTTTGGTTTCCCTTCAAATGCCTAGTAGAACATAGATACCTTCCTATATAGGGTCAGGGATAAAGTATAGTTCGTCTTACGGGTAATGAGATGATTGAAAGAATATTTTTTGTGTTGTGTAACTTTTAATAGATCTATAGTATATATGTATATACAGACAACTACCTTCCTTCCTTTTTCAAAGACATTTTTTGCCTGCATCTAAATTATTTTCTGCAACTTGGCTGTGTTAATATAACATTGGTTGATTTTCAATGACCCAATAGAAAGGTTGCACAAGGCGGTTGCGATGGGGAGATACAGTTATTTAACCCTTTCTCCCTCTATTGTTTTACTCTAATTACCTTTTTACATTTTTTACCATTTTCGTGGTCATTTTTTTCTTGGGTTGATTTCTCTTGAGAGAGTAGATAACCTTCCTCAAAATATTTATAGACCTATAAGAAGCTTCACTGTAAAGGAGAACCATATAGGTTCAGGGGATAGTGAGATCCCTCACTGAAGACAAAAAAAAGCTTACTACTTTAAATGATAGGATATCCTAATCTAGCCTTTTAGCAAGGATTTTCTCAGTGTACACATATATAATGGAATATATACGGCTTATTCAAGTCAAACGTCTAGACTATTTGTCTACCTAATGTCAACCACAAAGTCGACGAAAACAAATATATCGATATAATACGATTTTTTAGGCGCACAATTTGAGTGTTAGTGAATACTACGCCAAACTTCTCAAGATTGACCAGAAAGTCGAGTGTCAGGTAGATAGATAGATAATTTAAGTGTTATTGAATGAAGTTTTTTATTGTTGCAGATTTTATCTTTTGAATAATAAATAACATTCTTTCTTTGTATATGTATATGTTTTTTTAAGTTTAACATTCTTAAAAAAAGATTTATATAAAGTTTGCGGATCATGGAAAGAAATCCAAGTAGCGGGTTTCGTCATATTTATACAGTATATAGCCTTTCTCCGATTTCTAGCCCTTGCGGGGAGCTCTAACCATTAGGGGACAATTTTCTAACCCTGTGTGGCAATCATTAACATTAACCTAACCTTACCTAAAATAACCTGTCAAAAGCTTCTGTAAAAATACGACGAAACCCGCTAATTGGTTTCATTCATCAAGTTTGCATCTGAAAGCAAATTTAACATGAATTAGGATAATATGTAGCAGGGGCGTCCAAGCTTTTTTTTTGAATGGGGTAAAAAAATTTTAAGGGGGGGGTAATTCGTTTTTTGGGGGGGGGGAAATGGCGCGCGAAGCGCGCCGCAAATTTTTTTTACCCCCCCCCCAAAATTTTTACCCCGGGGGTAAAATTTACTTGAGGGGGGTAATTACCCCCCCTGAAATCTGTTGGCAGGGGTAAATTTAGTTTACCCCCCAAAAAAATTTTTTATTAGAGATAATCGTTTGGGAGGGGTAATCGCCCCATTACCCCCCCCCCCCCTTGGACGTCTATGATATGTAGTTATTTTTAATAGATTGCATTGTTTTCAGGAGAAGCTACTCTATAAGTGTTTGTGTGTTTCTCTTCTTATATCTCTATGCTATGCCCTTAGAGGTCTCTGGGGAATTTCGGCCATCTTTTATTAAATTTCAGTTTCAACAGGAATGATTTGTTTAGGGCGGTGATTGTCTCATAGGAGAGTGTTGTTTCAAATTGTCATAAAGCTTCCCAGGACTTATGAGAAGATACATAAAGAAGAACCAAATCGAAATTTTGCCATTTTAAGGTTTTAAGAAGTGTAAGTGAATGGTCTTCGGGACAATGTGATACAGAATCTAGCTTACATCAAGGTAGTTATATATTATATCTATCTATTAACTAATCATATAGGGACAATGTAATACAGAATCTAGCTTACATCAAGGTAGTTATCTATTATATCTATCTATTATCTAATCATATAGGGACAATGTGATACAGAATCTAGCTTACATCAAGGTAGTTATATATTATATCTATCTATTAACTAATCATATAGGGACAATGTAATACAGAATCTAGCTTACATCAAGGTAGTTATATATTATATCTATCTATTAACTAATCATATAGGGACAATATAATACAGAATCTAGCTTACATCAAGGTAGTTATACATTATATCTATCTATTAACTAATCATATAGGGACAATATAATACAGAATCTAGCTTACATCAAGGTAGTTATATATTATATCTATCTATTAACTAATCATATAGGGACAATATAATACAGAATCTAGCTTACATCAAGGTAGTTATCTATTATATCTATCTATTAACTAATCATATAGGGACAATGTAATACAGAATCTAGCTTACATCAAGGTAGTTATATATTATATCTATCTATTAACTAATCATATAGGGACAATGTAATACAGAATCTAGCTTACATCAAGGTAGTTATCTATTATATCTATCTATTAACTAATCATATAGGGACAATATAATACAGAATCTAGCTTACATCAAGGTAGTTATATATTATATCTATCTATTAACTAATCATATAGGGACAATGTAATACAGAATCTAGCTTACATCAAGGTAGTTATATATTATATCTATCTATTAACTAATCATATAGGGACAATGTAATACAGAATCTAGCTTACATCAAGGTAGTTATATATTATATCTATCTATTAACTAATCATATAGGGACAATGTAATACAGAATCTAGCTTACATCAAGGTAGTTATATATTATATCTATCTATTAACTAATCATATAGGGACAATGTAATACAGAATCTAGCTTACATCAAGGTAGTTATATATTATATCTATCTATTAACTAATAATATAGGGACAATGTATATACCAAGGATTAAATCTGAAAAAATGCCTAAAACCACCCCAGGAACTATGTGAAGCTTTCCCAAAAAGGAGAACTCGATCATTTTAGTAGTTACAGAAATATCAGAATACAGATAAAAAAATCTTACTACTTTATATTATTGAATAATTTAAATGTAAAATCTGTGTATATCTATAGTGGTGTTATCAAAAACAAGGAAATTGAATTTTCCGACAGAAAAAAAAGATTTCCCTCAAAGTGCCAGATCAAGCACAGTAATCCCCCTCCTTCATTTAGAATAGAATTGAAAATAAGACGGGGGCCGGCGGGGGGGATTTATGTTTTGATTGTATATAACTTTAGGTTAGGTTAGGTTATGTTGGCTACTTGTTAGTCTCGCATGTTGGTACTTGTCAGTTAGGGCACCACAATGTACAATGTAGGACGGGGGGAGTTCAATACTTGAAAGGCCCTTTAAGGGATAACACCAAAAAATTGAAATATATTTGAGAAGGAAATTAATGTGTATCAAATATTATCAGTATCTTTAGGGTGAGTTAGAAAAAACTTATATTTCCCGTGTTTTAAAATTACTATCAGGTATATGAAAGATAAAACTGTTCTTCTATTTTATATGTTTTCAAGGATGACAACATCCATAAGTATCAAAGCTAAAAGTCATGAATGGATATCGAAAAAAAATTACTATAGAACAGTGTCATACAATAAACATTAAACTTGATAAAATAGGTAAATCACGAAGCCTTTAAACCACAAAAACCAAAAAATCTAGGAATCGATCTAGCACTGCAATTAATAGACAAATCTTAATGAAACTTGGTGAAAATATGTATATTGTATAGGGAATGTAAAATAAAATAATTTTAAATTAATAATTAAGTTTCAGCTATCTATCTTGAATAGAAGCCGAGAAAATCACGTTTCCCCCATAGCGTTACGAGCGGACTCACAGACAAAGTAAATTATAGAGTAGCTTCGCTACTAAAAAAGACTTGATGGTCGTTGAGAAATCGACCATTTATTTTTTGAATATTAGTTTTAAAATCAACAAACAAAAAATAGTTTAGGAAGGGGGGAATTTTTCACAGGGATGATTGTATTGTAATGGTGGATTTACCCCCTTAAAATAGTTATATATCTTAACTAGAATCTATAATAATATCTATATCTGAGCAATGATCAACTACTATAACCTACTTGTTAAGTAAGTCTTCCTTCAATGCAGGACATAAACTATAAAATCAGAAATTTATTTGTTTCGGCTCCTAATAAAGATAGATGGCTTAATTTTGTTTCGCAGATTCTGCTGACCAATGAACATCTACTCAATTACTCACTTTGTCCGCCTGTCTATCAATTGTGCTGCTATTTTAATTTATATATATTAGCTTTGATACTCATGGATGTTGTCATCCTTGTTTAGGTATTTTGGACTGTATAAGAACAGCGGAACACTACATCTATATAGAAAATCAGTTCTTTGTGTCCTATGTTCTAGATGAAGAACCAGGTACACTTATATCTTGTAATTAGGGTATGTATGATGATTCCTGAAACATTTAGGTACCATTTAGAACGAGTAGCAACTCTATAATCGCTACCAGAAACATATCTAAAACATGATGATTTTTAACTTCTGTTTGACACCAAGTTTTTTAGACATAAAAATGCAATTCATCTATTTTTGGAACATTGTTTCCTAGGAAAACAAGATATTATATTTCAAGCAATGCATCTCTATAACCAAGACCTAAAAATTTAAGGTTTTCCCTTTTTTTAATAAGGTGGGGGAGTCCAGTGCACAATTGGCACTTGAAGTAAATACGTTGAAGAAATAATTCTTAAAAGTACCTGGTGTAAAAGGGTTAATTTGTTTACCTTTCAACTCTAATTAGTATTATACTAACATATCAGTAACAAATGCATTTCTAAAAGCGACGCTTTATATAATTAGGGTCGGTCCGTCCGTCCGGGAAAGTTAGCTATTTTCGTTAATTTAAACAGGTTAGTATTATCCTATTGATTTCAAACTTTGCATAATGATTCCTGTAGCAACTCTATAATCATTACCAGAAAGTCCGAAGTGCATATATATAACAAGCTAATTTTTACTTTTTTGAAAACAAACTTTTGTATGTTATAATTATCCTATTCATCTGTTTTTTGGCATACTGATTCATATTACCACCAGGTACAATGTTATAAGTGAAGTATCGTTGTAATCAAGTCCTAAAAATGTAAGTATGTCCTTAAACATTATCCTGTATTTAAGCACGTTTGCGTCCAATTTACTTACAATATTTTTAAGACTTGTGCATTAATATTCTGCATTTTAAATTCTGATACTCTACAAGTGTTAGTATTCGTTTGTCCTACCTTTTCAGGGCTTCACTTTTATGGATGTTGTTATCCTTGTTAGAATATATGTTCTGTATACAAACAAGGATACAAGGACATCCAAAAAAGCAAAGCTAAATAAATCTTAGTCTGTCGAACGAGCATTTTATAATGACAGCACTTTATAAAACCAAAGGTTAAATCGAAGTTAAAACAAAAAAGTTGGTATCAAAATGCTAAATGGTTAGTACGTTTGAATAAACTTTCAATTAATGATCTACTCTGCGTACTAAATTATACCTTTTTGTTACAAGCATCGTCACGCAAGGTTTTAAATTGGTAGGACGTCTTTATCATTTTTAAATTAACAATCACAGAGGTAATACGGACGTAGGCAATATACATAATAGTTTTACTTTGGGATGCGCTTATAGCTTCTAAGGGCTGTATAGTGTATATTAAAAGAAGGATAGAATGTGGACTGAAAATAAGTTTAAAACCATCCCATGCTTCAAATTTAAAATGAAATTGTCTAAAACCGCCTAGGTCTCGATGTGAAGTTTCATTAAAATAAAGAATTAAAGCAGTTTAATGGTTTGCGATATCATAACATAAAACCTTTCATTTTAAAATAGGATATATTTATATTTCTATCAACCTAAATACCTATCGACTATCTACCTTCCTAGGTACCGAAGTAAAGAATAGCGTTGCCACAGCTTTGTTCAGAAGAATTGTCAAGGCTCACAAGGACAAACAGACATTCAGGTAGAATTATATAATAGCGTTGCTGCTATAACACTTAACTTGTATGATTATTAAAGGTCTCTCTATTCTCCAGGGATCTTAAGGGATATGACAATGAACGATAAATTAGTAAAAATTATGATTGATGAGAAACAAAATTACCCTTATTTTGATTAACATTATTGGTTTTAAAGTTTTTATTTCTAAATGTTTGCACCAACCAATCAAAAATCAATTAAAGTACCCAAAGTTTTACGAAATTTAATGTCCAGTGTCCCTTCCCTCTCTGGATTAGTTATATTGTGGTCGAATTGATTTTGACTTTCACATTACCTTGTTGTGGGAAATATAAAGAGATATTTATTTACATCTAAATAAGTAATAGATATAATCTAGATACATACTCTCTAAATCAGCCATTAGGAACAGTGTCGGAACAATCCTTCCTTATTAATCCATAAAAAGGGCATAGCTTTTGATACGAAATGGAAGTTGTATTCATTTAATTCGCATAATGAGTCAGCTATAAATAGTCCAATTTGTTCAAATAAAGCCTTGCTTGAGTAAGTTATATGGCGTAAAAATTTGTTCCCTCGTATATTGTTGAACATATGAAAGAACATATAGAATTAGTAAGTTTTGAATAGTTGAATTTCTTAGGATAAACTTAATTCTAAAATTAATTCTCTAATCCTGTAAATCCACTATTTGAAAATATTTGAAACACTCAATGCTAAAATTGTATTAAGAATTAATAGATAAACAAGATGTAGATGGTCAAACTGGCCCCATAATCCGTAAAGCTTGAAAAGGAAATTTGAGCAGACGAATTTGTTTATTTTTTGTTATATACAATTTATTCATCCGATTTAATATTTCAACTATATAATTTTCAGAAAGCTAACTTTATAAAAAGAAATTCAACTATTCATAGCTGACTCATTATACATGTTTAGTCATATGCTTCATATAATACGATGGAATAATTTTTTGAACGATAAAAACAAAAAGCTTACACTCTTTTTGCAAACGAAATAAAAAAATACAATTTCGTTTCAAAATTTGCTCACTTTTCAATCAATTATAAGACCGGATTGTAAGTCCACTTTTTTCCTATTGACAGATTTAGGGACTATTTATCTAGATTAGATCTATTAAAGAATTATATAAGCATAGCAATACCTTAGTGTAAACCTAAAGCAAAGGGATTACTTTAAAAGGAAAATTTTAAAAAGCAAAGCTTTTCTATATTGAAGGTTGGTTTGTCCGTTAGTAACGGATAGCTCTGCTTAATTCTGGCATGTTAGAATTGTTCTATCGATTTTTAACTTGGCATGATTTGAAGATTTATATAACAATAAAGCATTTTAAAGAAAGCGAAGCAATTTTGTTATCAACAACAGAAAGTTAGTTAAACATTACTCCAATTTTAATGATAGAAAGCGAAGCAATTCTACAATTAAGTTTTGAAATGTAATTATCTCATTTTCAAGAATCCTGTATTTTGGGATATATTTTTGCTATAAATTTTTGTTCTAAACTTCTAAATAATGTTGAATATTAAATGCTTTGTTATTCTGTATTGGTTAAAGTTCGTTAGTTGCATTTTTTTTATTTACTAAGCTTCGCTTTTATGGACGTTGTCATCCTTGTTGTGAAAGCTCTATTTAAAACTTTGAATTGAGTTCTGTTTAGATTTTTCCTTACATTTACACAAATATACATTTACCTGGATGTCTTTAGAATGTAAAATTAAATAGCGCAGCAATATCAGGCTTTGTGTGTATGTGGTATTTACACAAATAATTTGCAGTTTATATCTTAAATAGGAGCCGGGAAATTCTTGTTTCTAATGGTTTCTTACAGAAGGACTGAAGGACATTTCGAAATAAAAAGAAGCATTGCTATTAAAAACTGGATTTTATTTCATTTTTTTTGATGTTGTATAAAAAAATATACCTTCTAAAAACATACGTTTTTTTACTTAAATAAGAAAAGTTTGGGTTAAGAAGGAAAAGTTTGAAAATTAAAAGAAAACAAAAATATCACCTAAAATTTTATTTTGTAAAAAAAATTTCATTACAAAATAGAACAAAGTTTATCCAATTTACTCTTCAAAGTTATAAGAATTAATTATAATAAATTTATTTTGAATTCTTTGAATTTTAATTTTTAAGTTTAGATCCCTTATTTTGAAGACCCAACACTTACCATACCACCTTCCTTCTTAATTTATCATATGCTTCTTTTTGGTTAAATAAAGAAAGGCTATAAAGATCTCTAAAGAGTTAGAACCCCAAAAGGTCCTGCAATATAATAAATAAAAGCTCCTCGATTTGGCTTAAATTATTTCTTTATAAATAAGAGATCAGCGATCTACATTTGATATAGTAGATTTCTCGCACATAATATTTATTCCACTATAGCTTTGGATCAATTATTAATGGATTAGAATCGGTTCTCAGCTATACTGAAAAATCATGTATATCACCAAATTAAAGAATATTTTCCATGAGTATTAAACTAAAAATAGTTTTGGTAGCCCGGGACTTAGGCCCTTTGGGGCTAACGAAAATGACTTTTTTTCATTTCAATATCCGCGGAAAGCAGCCTATAATAAGATGCGATAAATTACTATTATCCTTCCTTTATTAGCGCAGTTACTGTATTATTATAAGGTTAAGTTATTGATGCGCTGCTTCTATATTCTTATTAAATTCTTATATTATATTATGAATCGAGTTAAGAAGAGCATGTCAAAAACCGGTTTTGACATACTCTGCATTACATGATGAAATTTAATTCTCTGATTTTCTCTCTTTGTTTAGGGTTTACATAATCTTGCCACTTCTACCAGCGTTAGAAGGTAAATATATGATAAATAGCAAAAGGTTTTTTTAGGTAGCTAACTATTTAGAATTTAGTTAGAGATTTCACGAAGATGATTAAAGTCCCTCAACAGATTATGACGTCATATGATAAAATAACCAATGCGAGGACATCATAAATTTTACCATTGGTCAATTACAGTGTATACTCCTCTGTCATTGGCTATTCTATCGTATGACGTCATAATCTGTTGAGGGACTTTAATCATCTTCAGATTTCACCAAGGTTTCTTAAGGGAAAGACAGTTTGGTGAACATCCAAAATTATGATAAACAAAATATTATTGGTTGAAAAGTTTGGACGAAGCACAAAATACAAAACTTTTGCACCACGTCGTCTTCCTGTAACATCATAAAATGAGGAAGATGAGAGGAGAAGTGGGAAAGAAAATCCCTAAAAAAGAGATGGAGAATATGACGTCACAGGAAGACGACGTGGTGCAAAAGTTATGTATTTTGGGCTTCGTCAAAAGTATGGTACCAACAAATTAAGATTTACTAAAAGCATTCTGAGTTTTTAAGCCAATGATTGGGAGAAAACTTAATGGGTAACAGTATAATTTTTAGTCCGATGTCCCCATCCCTCTCTAAATTTCACAGATAGTATGTTCTAATATATTCGAGTTTTTTGTTACTAAAGATAAGAAAATTGGATAGATAAATAGACACAAAAGTAAATTTGTTGCAAAACTAATAAAATACACGATACTGTTTAAGGACATACTGACGTTTTTAGGACTTGATTATAGAGATGTTTTACTTATAACATTGTACCTTGTTGTAATAAGAATCAGTATTTAAAGAATCAGATGAATAGAATTATTCCAACATACAAAAAAAATTGTCAAAAAAGTAAAAAATCATCTTGTTTTAAATGGACGTACGGTTTTTCTGGTAACAATTATAGAGTCGTACCTAACTGTTATACGAATCAGCATACAAAGTTTGAAATCGATAGGGCATTTCTAACCTGTTCAGATTAAAGAAAAAAGCTAACCGTAACGAACGAACGGACTGATGAGAATCTTTGCTTTTAGAAACAAATAAAATTAGTACAGATAGATAGATAGAAAGATAGAAACACAGATAGACAAATTAGTAGACAAATACAGATTAATAGACAAATAGATAACTATACTTTTTAGGAGACGTAGCTGGAGACACAGGCCATGGTATGAGGATAATTATGAATTATCAATTTAAATCTATTTCAAGATCATCAACATCAATCATACACAGGTATAGTCATAATGCAGGCTGAATTGTAAATGCTAAAAATGGAAGTTTCTGAGTAGTAAAAGTTGTCGCAGATATAGGCATTATAAATGAAAGCTAATATATGACGTCCACAGGTTTTTACAACGAATCTAAAGGTATAAGACAATTAATTACATCCCCATGATTATACACAAAATTAACCCCTTCAGTAGATTACAATTAGTGATTGAAACGTTTGGACACTCTCTTAAAGTCCCCAAAGTTGTTGAGCCATCGAATAAGAAAACGTTATCATAAAACTCTGGTGACTTGTGTAATAAACAGCTCTACGTCTCCTCCCTTTCTGAGTTTTTACAGGGGTAGTGTGTGAAGCACGTTCTGTTGTTTTTACTGATGGGGTAATTTTGTTTATCAACCTTGGGACATATATCAAATCATCATCTATTGACAACCCCTTCGACACACTTTTATTTCGAAATGAGAAAAAAATAAAATAAAATATAATTTATATTACAAAGTAGTAAGATGTCTGTCTGTCTATTTGTTTGTTTGTATAAAAGGATCTCGCTAACCGCTGAACTGATCGGGTTCTCATTTACAGGGTAGCTTCTCATAGGTCCCGGAAATGTTTATGACTATTTTCTTGAGGGATGGGACACCCCCTTCCAAAAAAATCTTTTTAAAACTAAAATTAAAATAGTGGGGTCGACTATTCCCCCCACCAAAAAAAAATCACACCCAAAATAAAATTTTTTTGAGGGGGTTTGGGATCTGTTGTAGTAAAAAGGTTGTAGGTTGTAGTTTTAGAAAAAGGGGGACTTTAGGAATCAGGAATCTTAAGGGATAAGTATATAGACGATAAATAAATGTTCCCTCCCAACATTACCATAACACGCAGGACGAACCCCAAACTGGCCCACTTTAAGAAAGACGATTCCAGTGACGTCATATACGTTTAGGGAAAGGGGGAAGAAAATCTCTTCCCTTTTCTCCCATCTCTTTTGAAGAGATTTTCTTCACCCCTTCCCTTTTTCTTTCCCGAAACGTATATGACGTCACTGGAATCGTCTTTCTCAAAGTGGGACAGTTTGGGGTTCGTCAACAGGCAGTAATGGAAATTATCGGTTGAAAGTTTGAACACTGATAGTTTTAATAAACCTCAATAAAAATTTTGAATGTTTTTAGTATCTAAGCCGACCAATAATGGAAAATAATGAGGTTAAAATAAGGAAGGGGGAGGGGTAGATATACCACACTTTTCTGGGATCTTGCCAGATCAAGTATCAACTGTGGGGAATATCAAAGGATGACTCCATGCAAAATTTGAGCCTGATCCGGCCAAAACCGGCCGTGATTTTTATAAAAAACCGGTTTTTTCCGGTTTTTAGGGGGTATCTGTATATCGATTCAGCTGGAGCAAAACCGGTTAAAGATACAAAAAATTTTACTTCACATGAAATTTTGCCAATGCAATTGCCTACAAAAATGTACTTCATCATCAACTTGATTGGACAACTCTTTCCCCTCCTAAATGTCCATTAAAACCTCGGAAACGGCAAAAATCGCCAAAAATCACGCCTTCGGCGGCGAATAACAGATAAACGGTCAGCCGGAGGCGAATCAAACATAAGTAAATAAATGTCCGCCTCAAAACGTTGTTCAACATCAAAGAGATGCTTGAAGTCTCTAAAACGACTCCTTCCTCTCCTTTAAGGGGAAAAACTGAAAAAACGTGATTTTCAAAAGTATGACCACTTCATGGGTGTGGGGGGCACTGAACCCGTCACCCCAGGGTCACCAAATATAAAGTCTAGGCGGCCCACAATGCTGAATTTTAACCAAGTGAAAGTCTTGTGTCATTATCTCTTATGAGAAAAAAGTCATTAATTAATTAAAATTTCAAATTGTGATTTTTTGTTGGATTTCTTTGATGAAATGACAGGCCGGTCAATTTTTAGGCCATTTTTTGCGGTTTTTGGCCTGTCACGCCCAAACGGTTTGAGATAATCTCACGGGACCTTTTGCCCAACCTAAGTCTGGTTATTTGTGAGGTCTAGGGGAAAAAATCAGACTTACGCAAAAGATTATAATAATAATCTTTACACAGAAAAATGGCACAAGGTGAGGGTTTGAGGGGGCAAAATGAGCCAACCAGCGATTTTTGACGGCGCGCAGCGACGTCGTGCTTCATCAAATCCGGGATTTTTTCTTTCTTAGACCTCACAAATAACCAGACTTAGGTTGGGCAAAAGGTCCCGTGAGATTATCTCAAACCGTTTGGGCGTGACAGGGCAAAAACCGCAAAAAATGGCCTAAAAATTGACCGGCCTGTCATTTCATCAAAGAAATCCATCAAAAAATCACAATTTGAAATCTTAATTAATTAATAACTTTTTTCTCATAAGAGATAATGACACAAGACTTTCACTTGGTGAAAATTCAGCATTGTGAGCCGCCTAGACTTTATATTTGGTGACCCTGGGGTGACGGGTTCAGTGCCCCCCACTCCCATGAAGTGGACATACTTTTGAAAATCACGTTTTTTCAGTTTTTCCCCTTAAAGGAGGGGAAGGAGTCGTTTTAGAGACTTTAAGCATCTCTTTGATGTTAAACAACTTTTTGAGGCGGACATTTATTTACTTATGTTTGATTCGCCTCCGGCTGACCGTTTAGCCGTTATTCGCCGCCGAAGGCGTGATTTTTGGCGATTTTTGCCGTTTCCGAGATTTTAATGGACATTTAGGAGGGGAAAGAGTTGTCCAATCAAGTTGATGATGAAGTACATTTTTTTAGGCAATTACATTGGCTAAATTTCATGTAAAGTAAAATTTTTTGTACCTCCAACCGGTTTTGCTCCAGCTGAATCGATTTACAGATACCCCCTAAAAACCGGAAAAAAACCGGTTTTTTATAAAAATAACGGCCGGTTTTGGCCGGATCAGGCTCAAATTTTGCATTGAGTCATCCTTTGGTATTCCCCACAGTTGATACTTGATCTGGCAAGATCCCAGAAAAGTGTGGTATATCTAGGGAGGGGGGGATCAAGCTTTGAGGAAAAGTTCCAAATATTCTATTGTAAAGCTTAATAGAAATATCATTATAAACCTTTTATATTCAATATATTCTATCAAAATACACAATGTAATAATATCCATATCATTTTTTTATCATTAGTTTTCCTTTAGAATAAACTTTGTAGTTCTCTTATCAGATAATTAAAATTCTTATAGCCACAATTTGAAAATAATTATTTTCAATAGCGCATGACAACCTATGAAAAAGATAATAGCACTTACTTAAAAACTTAAATTTTAAATCTAAAAATCTTAATTCTAAGAATAGGATAAATGTATCTTTTTCAATAAGGCCACAAAAATAATATTTGTATGAAATATTTAATTAATTTGTATTACTTCGCTACTTATTGATATCATTGATCTTGTTTTAGGTTAGAAGAGGCTGGAGTTAAAAATTGGTCAGACTACATTGGATTTTATTCTTTGAGGTAACTTATTTTATTGGACCTGTGAAGCTGCTATGAAATGATTATTATTAACTCGTTTTACCATTAAAAAACTTTCATGAAAATTGTTGAACAATTGATTCAGTCGTTTAAAGATTTTAGCTGACATAGATCTGAGTAAACTCGGCTGTGCGCGAAGCTTACCAAGTTTGACCAAAGGATTCCCACTCCCACTTCAGAGAATCAGTGCTACATACATATAAGCAAACATCATGTTACTTTAGTAAAGTACTTTATATGTTTCAGGGGTCAAGATGTATTAAAAGGGACGCCAGTGTCCGAGCTGATTTATATCCATTCTAAACTTATCATTGTGGATGATAACAGGAATATTTATTCTCTTTAAATTTACCAAGATATACAGGGATAAGATAATATAATAACAACAAAGTTTTTCTCCATTTATAGTCCTTACGTCTACAATGACTAGTATCTCGTCCCGTTTTAGAAAAATTTTGTTCAAATTTTTGCCCCCAGCCATAATATGGTTGATTTCAGTAAAAAATGACCCATGCAAAATAGTTTTTATGCAATGCAAAAATTGCGATGGTACAAGCACTGCAAAGTTTTAAAATTTGCAAAAAGGCTTGTTTTTAAAGCTCTTGTACCATCTCAATTTTAAAGATTTTTACAAAATTTCAATTCTAGTGTGTTGATATAAACCTGTAATTTACAAAAAAAAAATGGGGGCTGTCTCAATTATAACAGATGAAGGACGAATGTGTAGCAAGTAATTTTCCAAAGTAAAAATTGCCAAATTTCATACATTAATAATAGGATTTGGCCGGATTGGACGGATACAGGTATCCGGCTGATTTATAATGCTGGATATCAGGTATTCAGGTTTATATTGACACACTAGAATTGAAATTTTGTGAAAATCTTTAAAATTGAGATTGTACAAACTTTTTAAAATCTGCAAAGAGACCGTTTTTAAAGCTTTTGTTCAATCTCAATTTTAAAGATTTTTACAAAATTTTAATTCTAGTGTTTCAATATAAACCTGAATACTTGATATCCGGAATTATAAATCAGCTGGATATCTGTATCCGTCCAATCCGGCCCAACCCTATTATTTGTGTATGCAAATTTTCAAACTTCTAAATAGTTTAGAATATTAGAGGTATTGCTAGGCTACTATAAGTTTGTTGCATACCTTGGGATTTGTTAAGCATTGCTTTTATGGATGTTGTCATCCTTGTTTTCCTAAAGAAAATGAATAGAGAATAAATGTTGCATACCCCCTCAGGTCAATAATCTCAAGTGCGAATATAAATGACAGGAAACTAATTAATCTACACCAGTCTGTCTCAACAATAGATTTACTTAGATGACCATTCGCCCATTATAATCCGTCAAACTTAAAAAGAATATTCTAGTCTGCGAATTATTTTTGTTTTATTGGGCAGTTGTGACTTTTCTAGTAATACGAGGGACGAAATATAAAAAAATACATAATTTTCTAAAAGCTGGACTTATCCTAAGAAATTGATATATTATTGTTATCATTTGAATGAAGTGAAAAAAAACTAAAATGTGTACACTTATAAAATTGATACGCTTTCCAAATCGTATCTTGAAAAGCTTGAAAACGATAGGACAATTTTAACATTCCTAACCAAACAATAGAGCTATCGTTACATACGTACAGAACCTAGTTATAAAAAAAGCTTCGCTTTTAAAATTAAATTTAAGGAACAAATACTATAATTCTTAAATAAACATACCATGCACGGTTAAACAATGGG
This sequence comes from Acartia tonsa, assembly GCF_053477335.1. Taxonomy (NCBI): domain Eukaryota; kingdom Metazoa; phylum Arthropoda; class Copepoda; order Calanoida; family Acartiidae; genus Acartia; species Acartia tonsa. The sequence goes on along the minus strand of NC_137264.1, from coordinate 23,481,665 downwards.
ATCTTAAGACATTAGCCGATAAATTGAAAAAACATCCACAATAATAACAACAACAAAAGGCTCTTAAGTAGATTAAATTTATTGGTTAAAAACCTTGAGCACTACTAGTTTAAACTCAATCAATTAAAAAAAATGTCTAGCCATTGAAGGAGAGACGTGTTTATTGAACTTTGTGTACTAGTATAATTTACAATCTAATTTTCCCTCCCTCACCGGTTATATATATGTATCTAAATAACTAAAAGTGGGTATTTTCAGTATAACAAGGATGACAACATTCATAAATGCGAAACTCTAAAATCAGACAGTAGAGGTGGACTCAAAAAACTTTTTGGCTCACTGCTTCACTAAAATTCAACGAAGCTCGCTAAAAATTAGGTAGGTGATAATTTTGCCTCACTGCCAGCCTTGCTGATTTTAGAGAGACAGTGAGCTAAAAATATTTTTTTAAGAATTCACCTCAGGATACACTAACATTAACACTTGTTTAGTGTCAGTATTTACTTAATAAGCAGAATATTAAAAGTATAAACTAAATTGTATATAGATTTGTTGCAAGATTGCTTAAATACAAGATATTGTTTAAGGACATGATTACAATTTAAAAAATTAGATTGTATAGATGCTTTTCATATAATATTGTACTTTGTTGTCCTAGAAATAGTTGTTCGTATAATTATTCAAAGTATAGAATCGATAATCTAAATCTTACATGTCTATTATTGACGACATGAGCTATCATTTAAGTACGAACGTACGTACGGTCCAACCCTAATCATATAAAAGTTTCACTTTTACAAAAAGGTTTAAAATACGAATACAGTTGGGCTATAGAGCCGCTTCGCTATCGAAAATAATTGAATTAGTTAACCACTGTTTACAGATCTTTACTGGGAGACAGAGATTCAGAATTTGGGATCTATGTTAGAGATGTACAATTTGATAAAGGTAATATTTCATACCATTGCACATTGGTATAAAGATACATTTTATGCTACTCTAATAGAAGCATCTTATAGTGCCTCATAAAAAATATGTCATACAATATAAATGACCAATGATAGGCCACTATACTATTAGCCAATTACAATGTATATTGGCCTTTCATTGGTCATCTGTATTGTATGACGTCGTTTTATTAGGTGCCATAAGCTGTTTCTACTCTAATATATTGGTTTCTTCCAACTGATTGATATAATGAAATAAAAAAAAATATTCCCGTCCCATTGTTACAAATAAAAAATCTAATCTACGACTATGCAATGTCCTTTGATTTTGATGTTAGAGTTATCCAATTTAATATATAGTTAATATTTTTCAAAAATCTACTTTACGATCTTAAGATCTCTGGAAATTCTCATAAAATCAAATACTTTGTTTATGTCTAGCTAACACAAATTAGATATATTTGATAACACTCATAAAAGCAAAGCTCTAAAAATCAGACGATAGTACAAACTGTTACAGGAATCATCGTGCAAAATTTGAAATCGATATAACAATTCTAACATGTCCAACTAGAGTATAAAGGCTATCCGTTAGGGACGGACCAACCCAAATCATAATACAGTAAAAGTAAACTAACAAGGCTAATAATAATTATGTCCATTCAGATGGATAAATAAACTATCTTTTGCATAGTAATAAAGTAACAGGAGTTCTGTGTGTCTGCCTGTTTTTCTTTTTAAATCTAAAATAAATAAAAAAATATGGGTTATGGAATTCAACTGCCCCCTCCTCAAGTGCCCCTAAAGGCCTCTAGAGGCGTACCCGTTAGTATAAAATAAATAAAGAGACAGTGGAGGTTAAAAGTTAATGGGGAAATATGTGTAATAGATTTATTGCCCTAGAAAGTCAACCAGGCGCAATTATCCGTCCAACTTAAATGTAATTCTTAGCAGACGACGATTTTTTTCATATCTAATTGCCCCCTCAACATAAATCTAAAAATGCGTAAAATTTACATACAAAATCATAATTTTGTAAATACCCAAACCCCCCCACGCCCCAACAGTGCTACTATTGTTCAATCAAGTGAATGTATTGTGACAATAATCATAATAAAAAAAACCTTATTATTATTTCAGGATTAATGAATGGAAAAGAATATCACTGCGGGAAATTTTCTGGAAGTCTAAGGAATTATTTTGTTGCAAAATAACATAATAGTGGTTGCGCTCCTAGCATATAGGGGCTCCGTATTTTATCCTGTCCCAGTATAAGGTGTATAAATAAAGTAACAACCAACACATCTATTCCTTTGATTGCACGACATTTGCCATGAGAACATATTAGAAGCTACCCTGTAAAAGAGAACCATATCAGTTCAGCTGTTAGTGAGATCGTTCGGTACACACAGACAAACAGACCCAACTAAGTGGGTTATAAGGTAGATGCTCATTAGTAATTCAAAAATTCAGCCATCGTTTTTTAATAACAGATGAAAAAATGTTTCCTGGACAAACGCAAGAGTCTCAAACGTCGGAGTTGACAAACGCAGGAGTGTTAAAATATCAATTTAAGTAAGTACTTCTACATAGATTATGTTAGGTTAAGACATGAAAATACAAATAAGCACCCCTTAGGGGTAAGACATTTAAAAAACCTAAAATATGGTTTAAAATGGGCTAAGTTAGGTTAAGTGTCCACTTCTTCGTTTGTCCACTCCCACATTTGGGACTCCTGCGTTTGTCCTATAGGACCGAAAAAATCATTTTACAAAACTTTTACAAAAATATTTACGTCCAGTAATGCAGCACTTTAAATTACTGTAAATTACACTGGAACCCAAAGTTGTTAATCTTATTCGTTGGCTCAAAAGCTCAGGGTACTCTTATTAAGATATGATTGGTTGGTTCCAAATAGTAGTGTCCAAACTTTTCAGCCAACAATTCGAAGAGGCATTTTTGTGTAACATCAATGCTGATGTAATTCAATTTAAGGCCCATTAAGATCCCTGACTTTAAATTCAGGAAAAAAGTAAAATGAATAAAACTTGTATCAAACAAAGTAGATAATAGAGTCGCTACGCTTCGCAGCATAGTATTAAACAATAGATTTTTATGTAACATTAACAGAATATCTTTGTTTTTAGTGTCTTTTTAAGTAACAAATCAGTCTAACCGTTGGATAAATATGACCCTTCATTACCGGGAAGCTTTTAATATGTCATGTTTATATCGCCCAAAAATCTGTTTTTGTTCTTCTGAATCTAAAACTTTTTTGGTGGTCAAACCTCCACCTCATTTATTAAAATGTTCATAGATGACTCTAGGGGGGTATCCGCTAGCTGTAAAAATATAGAGGAAAAGGTGGAAAATATTCTACATTTCTTTACTGCATAGTAATGAATAATACATTATATTGTAATACAAAGAAAAGATTTGCTTGACATGTAACCAAAGTAATCATGGCTTAACATATTTTCACACCATTATGTTATTACATATTCTTTTTAATAGCGCAGCTAATCTACAATACGGGTCTATATTGTCAGAAATTGAACGTAAATTACTTATTTATCGATGGATTTTAAAGATTTATACTGCTAACGATTTTATTATCTATTTTACAATTTTTTTAGTTGCAAAGTTCCTCTATAATTTGAAATGTATGTTCGGAATAGGGTAAACTTAAATTTCTCGGCTATTGTTCATGTTAGACGGCTGAAATTTTTTGTATATTGTCGAAATCATTTTTACACCTATAACTTTTTGTGCTTCGCTAGTAAGCGAGGAAATATAGAGTAGCTAAGTAATAGTATAGAGTAACAAATAATTATGCACAGAAAAGAGTTATTTAAAGAACATCTTGGACTTCTAAAGGATAAACCTATCAGAGATGTTGATATAGCAGATCCAATAAGGTAGATAGATAGATAGATAGATAGATAGATAGATAGATAGATAGATAGATAGATAGATAGATAGATAGATAGATAGATAGATAGATAGATAGATAATTTCAAACGATAAAATAAAATTTCGACCTTTAAACAAAAATGACTAGGTATATAATTTTCTAAAATTTTTTGTTTTTTTTAATATATTTTTAGTGATCATTTTTACTTGGAATGGAGACAAATTGCCAAAGAAAATACCAGGTAATTCAGATTTTTTCATTACTGCAGCCAAAGGTATCACATTATATAAAACTAATTTGGTATTGTGTCTTTTTGTTAATAAAAACAGTTTGTAAACACTTTAGATAAAAGAAAAGTGATATTTCATCAAATTTATGTAAACCACCAAAAATGATAAACAAAATTATCCCTTCGAACATTGCTATATTATGATATGACTAAAGGGATTTTAGGAAAATTTTTTTACACAATTGTAAAGCTTCCCTAAAGAGCCCAACCCATTAGGTCCAGCAATTTCCCAGAACTTAAGCTTCAGAAGAAAAAAAAACACCTTTCTACTTTATATTATAGGATAAGTACTATTACAGGGTTTAAAAATAAAACAATAAATATATTAACCTTGCTTTTTAGTGCAGGCTTTTAGTAATATAATAAAATTGTATTAAAAATAATTGATATTCTCTACGTGTTATATTAATAATTACCAATATCCCCCATTTAATGTTTACAAACAAACAAGCACAACACTAACACTCAATAGTGCAGAAAGAAAAACTTAACTATGCATGAAAAATAACAAACCAATTTTATATTACCTAACTTATTTTAACTTAAAATAATAAATACTTATATAAAAGTAATAATATCTTTGCCTTTCTGTTAGTCGGTACCAAAGAATGTTACTAACCACTGAACTGATGCGGCTCTGCTTTACAAAGTAGCTTCTCATAGGTCCTTGGAAGGTTAATAACTATTTTGGGAGAGAATCGCCCCTAGAAAAAAATCAAACCATCTCCGAAAATAGTTATAAACCCTCCTAGACCTATATGCAACTTAACTATAAAGGAAAATTATATTAGTCCAGCGTTCAGTAAGATTACACAGACATCCTGTTACTTTTATATAAAGATTACCATCATGCTATAGGAATCATACTCATGATACCCTTATAGCAACAGGACTATTTGTTTATTAAGCAACGTACGGACTTGTCCTAATTATGTTACATATAGATTAGCTGTGCTACAAATAAGTATCGAACCATTAATAACAATGAGACCAATTACTGCTATAATCAAGTGTTTTAGTGCTATATTAAAAAAAAAACCTAGTTGCTTAGCCTCTAGCATATAGAGGCTGTTTAATGTTTATTCAATAAAGGAAGGAACAGAAAAATAGTCTGTCCCAAGACTTTGATTTAGAAATTAAGTAGCCTAAACCATTCTGGGATCTATGTGAAGCTTCCATAAAATACAAAGCTCAAACGGTTTAGTAATAGATTATATTACCCCCAATTCAACCTCTTTACCCATATTTTAATTTCTTGTGTTTCTATCCACTGAAGGGATCTTAAAAACAACAATCCTTTAAAAAGCATAAAAAAAAAGTTGTATAAAATATGAAAGATAGTTGAAGATATAGACAATCAAACAGCCACGAAGACTTTAAGGCTTTGCCATAGACGTCCAAGGGGGGGGTGGGGATTACCCCCCCCCCCCATTTAAAATTTACCCCTACCCTGGGGGTGTCGTAGGCAGGCACCCTTAACCATTTAGAAGGGGGTAAACAAAATTTTCCCCTGCCAACAGATTTCAGGGGGGGGGGGGGGTAATTACCCCCCCCAAGCAAATTTTACCCCCGCGCTATTTTACCTCCCCCAAAACACGAATTACCCCCCCCCCCAAAAAAAAAAGCTTGGACGCCCTGCTTTGCAACTAAAAAGGTTTTTAACTTATTTTTGTAAATTTTAATTTAGATTGTTTGAGTATTTATTTTCTGTGCTGCCTAGTGATAACATATTTACAAGAAAAGACAGCAAAATTTTACAGGTTATTATTTTTAATGGTCATCCTTTACAAATAGCTTTATTTTTTAAAAGTATGTTAGAACTGTCCTGTCTATATTTTAAGAATGGTAAAGTCAGGTGCAATCCATGGAGGGAGGGGACATTTGGATGTTTATTACACAAGTCCCCAAAGTTTTTAATGAATTTTTCTAAACAACTTAACAACATTGGGGACTTATATTGAATTATGGTTGGTTGGTTTATTAAGTTGGGTATCCAAACGTTTTAACCACTAATTGTAATCTACAGAAGTGTTAATTTTGTGTATTATTATTTTATCGGCCATTGTCTTATCCCTTTAGATACCTAGGTGCAATCAAAGGGTTTGTTGTCATTTAGTTAAAAAAATGATTCGGTTGATAAAGCAAGATAAGTACACAAAAATAATTTTCGCCACTTAAGGTTAAAGAATTAGAGTAAAACACTAGGGGGGGAAGGAGTTAAATAACAGTAAGTCCCCATCCCAAAGACCTTTTGCCGACTCTTAATTTGGTCTTTGGAAATCAACCAATAGTGTTGGAAATATTAAAACACAACCAAGTAGCAGTAAAAAATTTTTAACAGTCGAAAAAGGTCCGTAGAAGAGAGGGGCAGGTAGTTATCTGTATATACATCTATACTATAGATCGTTGCTTATGATGAAGTCTGTCTATCTACAAACCAAATTATCATGAAACGAGCTAATAAATAAAAATTATTTCAGACAACAACCCGACCTTTGGTGGAGACGTTGGCTGTTTCTAAACCAAAATTAAAGAATATTCAGGTAAAATGTAGGAAGGGAAAGAATAATGGACTGTAAATTATATTGGTACCCAAAGTTTTACAAACACTTTCTCCTGTTCGTTGGCTTCAAAACTTTTGAGTACTTTTATAATTTTAATCTACAGAAGTGCTAATTTTATTTATCATAATCGGGGTTATATATCAATTATGGCCCATTAACCTTATCACTTAAGATTCCTGGGTAATATTTCTAGATGGACATGCGGGCAACACATAATACCTCCAATTTTGTTGGTAATGGTGTAGGGTAGAATTATGGGTACTATACACGCGTTTATAGCATTTACTCCTGTTCTTTTTTTAACAGTCTAATTAAACAAAAAAGGGGTAATATATTCAGTCCATCCCTCACCTCCACCGTATAGGCAAAAACCTGACCTTTACGGACCATTCATAAATCATTAACCCTGTTTAAAATAACTCTAAAGACATTCAGACATTCAGACATGCAGACAGACAGAAAAACTGATACTTTATAATATAGAATTCATATAAATGTGAAATGAAACTGAAGAGGTTTAGTGATTTTTTTGTAATGTAATGTATAAGTTTTCTAGTTTATTACATTTGCATAAACATCAACAAAATTTCCAGCCTTTTTGAGATTTTAACACACAAACACGTTAATTTGAACATTTAGTTACTTACATAATCTGTTCTGTCTAGGGTCATCTTGTTGAATTTCCTCTGAATTATCTGAAAGAAGAAAATCTACAACCACCTCCCTTGGCTAAAGAAGGCATTGTATCTTATCAATTGTGGACTTAAATTTAGTTTCATTTATGTTCACTAGAGGGCTTTATTTTCTAAAATTTTCATCAATCTAAAATTAAGTTTCATCCCTCATTGGATAACTTTAATTAGTTAAAATACTGCTCACAAGAGGGCATAAATTAATTTGTATATATTTGAACTTTAATTGTGTTCTATAAAGCTTACCACCCCTCACTCTATCTGTTTGTCTGCAATGCTTATTTTTTTTATTTTTTATTGTAGCATTATGTTTTATGGCAGATTACAGTTTTATTTTATCATATAATCTTTTTTTGGAAAACAAAAATTTAAGCATTTATCAAAAAAATATTGTAATTATCATATCTAAATTTTATAAATAAATTAAATTTTATTATATATATAAATTGTTTAATCGTCTTTCAATGAATAATCAAATTTTATAATCCATAAAAGTATTTTGATTACAAGAACAAATATATTCTTAAACTGCGCAGCAATTAAACTTTATAGCTTTGATATGGGAGAATATGTAAATCCAATTTTCTGGGCCAGCCTTGGGTTTCTTTAGCCTTCAGGAAATGTAAAAAAAATATGTAAGAACCCTCAAGTGCCTTGGCGATCACTATATAAATAAATTTTTTGCCAATTACAATCTACAAAAATATTTTAGGCAAAGAGGAAAACATCCTTAGAAGCACATTCGCGAACCACAAACAAAAACAAATTGAATTTGAATAGTTGGATAAATAAGCTTAATACAGTTTTTTAAATAATGTTTTGAGGGTGACCATTTGAACCACTTTTTAGTTTGCTTGTTGATTATGCCTTATTCCTGGTTCAAAGTGCTTAGAAGCTTACAAGTTGATAGCTGTAATGTTTAAATATCCATCTAGAGGTATTTCTTGACCAATAAGCTTTGTTACATTGTCCGTATTCCGCTACTTGTCTTATGTTGTCATCCTTGTTAATGTTCCCAAACTTTATGCTAACAGGCAGCTGTCAAGCCTTTATATACTTTATGGCTTTGATATGGAAGAATGTGTGAATCCAATTTTCTAGGCTAGCCTAGAAAGATAAAAAAATATATAAGAAACTCCAAGTGCCTTGGCGATTACTGTATAAATATTTTTTTTGTCATCTACAATTTACAAAAAGAGGAAAACAGTAACAGCTAACAAATCATAGTACGTGTTTGGGTACCAGTATAATTCACAGACCTATAGTCGTTCCTTTCCTTAGCATAGAATATAAAATCATCATAAAACAAAATAAACTTAATTTATTATACAATTCAATGACAGAGGTCAATTAATTACATAATCAAAAATATTATTATGTTAAACAATATTTTAATAAAAAATACACATTTTTTAGTAGCGTAGATGCTCTATAAAAAGGATAAGTCCGCTTGTCTCTGCATGCAATAGTTGTGGAACTTAGAGAAAGTATTGTGATAATTAAAGAGCAAAGTATTTTTTCCACGAGGACTTCCAAGCATTTTTTTTTTTGAAAGTGTAATTCAACTTTATATTATTGTACTAAAATTATCTTAATTGCAAGAACAAAGGGCTAAAAGAAATTTTGTTGGGATTGAGAGATTTTTTTCTGGGGGGGGGGGGGAGTACATTAGTGGTGCCCACGTTATACCCCAGTTATTTTTTTGGTGGTGGGGGGTTATTACTTAAAAGATTGACAGCACTGTTATAAGGGGGGGGGGGGGGTTAATGCAACCATCTCGTAATCTGTGAGCAAATGGCACTTAGAATTCAAATTTTGATCTGGAATTTTGCATGAGTAATCCTTGGTAGGTCTATTTTCCCTAAATCGATCAAAAAGTTGAAAAAGTAACGGCTAACGGCTCAGCCGTTTAGCCGTTTTTTTGGCTATTTTTAGGGCAAATCTGCCATAATTTATGTAGGAATCAACTTTTTGAAACATATTTTTGCTTTAAATCATGTGAAATGATACAAAAAAAAACATTTTTAGATTTCTAGTACCAGCAACTAGCGGCTAGAACCGTTTGAAAACGTTTTGGAGCAGCATAGAGTATTATGTGTAGATAGGTTTCGTGATGATTTCCCTTGAAAATAGTTTTAAAAATGGCTAAACTGCTGAGCCGCCAGCCGTTAGCCGTTACTTTTCCAACTTTTTGTTCAATTTAGGGAAAATAGACCTACCAAGGATTACTCATGCAAAATTCAGATCAAAATTCGAATTTTAAGTGCCATTTGCTCACTGATTACGAGATGGTTTCATTAAAATCCTCCCCCCTTATACTCTCCGTCAAAATTTTAAAATGAAAGGGAAAATTACTGCAATGTTTTCTCTTTTTTTTCTATATATGGTGCTTTTCATACACGCGAGGATTTTTCAATTTTTACTGCATTACAATTTACTGCATATTTAATAGATTGCGCGACTTATGGATATTATTGTCCTTTATATAACTATATTAGCGGGTACGCCCCCTAAAGGCCTCTAGGTGCACTTAAGGATGGGAGAGTAGAATTTCTTATTTTAGATTTTAAAAGAAAAAGAAAAAAAAATTTGGGGATTTTTTTCTAGGGGCGATTTCTCTTGGGAGGGGGTGGTACCCTCCTCCAAAATAGTTATAAACCTTCCCGGGACCTAAGAGAAGCTACCCTGTTAAGGTAAACCCAATCGGTTCAGCGGTTAACGAGATCCTTCGGTACAGACAAACAGACAGACAGACAAACATCTTTTCAATTTATTATCTATAATACAAAGTAGCTTGATGTCTGTCCGTCTGTCCGTCTGTCCGTCTGTCTGTCCCTTAAGATCTCGGTAACCGCTGAACCGATTGGATTCTACTCTTCAGGGTATATACCTATTGGTCCTGTAGTGGTTTTAAGCTATTTTCTTGGGGGGTGGGACACCCCCAACCCCCCCAAAAACAAAAAAAATCCCCCCCAATTTTTTTTTTTTTTTTTTTCTTTTTTTTTCTTTTTTTTTGTAGAAGAATTCTTTTGTAGAAATATTGTTTTGTAGAAGAATTCTTTTGTAGAAATATTCTTTTGTAGAAGAATTCTTTTGTAGAAGATTTCTTTTGTAGAAAATTTCTTTTGTAGAAGATTTCTTTAGTTCTTCTTATTTTTTTAAAATTTTTTTGTTGTCATCTCTTGGGGCAAAGCCCCTAGAGGCTAGGGGCGAAGCCGCTAGTTACATTATAATTATCTATAATACAAAGTAGCTTGATGTCTGTCCGTCTGTCCGTCTGACCGTCTGTCCGTCTGTCCCTTAAGATCTCGGTAACCACTGAACCGATCGGATTCTACTTTTCGGGGAATATACCTACTGGTCCTGTGGTGGTTTTAGGCTATTTTCTTGGGGGGTGGGACACCCCCAACCCCCCCAAAAATATAAAAAATCCAACCCCCAAAATTTTTTTTTTTACATTTTTTGTAAAATCTCAGTAACTGCTGATCAAATTGGGCTCTACCCTTCTGGGAATATACCTACTGGTCCTCTGGTGGTTTTAAGCTATTTTCTTGGGGGGTGGGACACCCCAACCCCCCCAAAAAATAAAAAAATCCCTACTTCCAAAAAAAATTTTTTTTGTTTTTTTTAAAACAAAAACCAGTAATTGGGTTGGGGGAACCCCACTGCAACATGGGGGCGAAGCCCCCATGAATCCCCCCCCCCAAAAAAAAAAAATCAAAATATTTTTTTTTAATTTTGATTTTTGTGTATGCCAACAACCTAGGTCTAATTTTTACGAATTAAAATTTTTGTGTATACGGCAAACAACCTGGGTTGAATTTGTACAAATTAAAATTTTTGTGCATAAAGCGCACAACCTGGGTTTAATTTTACCACAGAGTAATTAAACAAAGAATAATTTTTTGAATATTTCTATTAAGGAGGGTTGACTTCCCAAAACTATGAAGGGCGAAGCCCCTAGAGGCTAGGGGCGAAGCCGCTAGTGATTATAATAAGGTACAAGGAGATCACAAAATTACAAATGAGCAAATAATAAAAATTATACATATTGGAATTTGAGCAATTGCATTTGTTGTCTATTTTTGAGCATTTTACATTTAAAAAAATGTTATTTATTTTACTTTTATAAAATCAAATATGTAAATAGTTTTAAAAAAACTAATTATATTAATAAAATTCTAGGATGTATAAGAGGGGAGAAGGAATAAACCCCCCCTTTCCTAAAAGAAATATCGGAGTTTGTAAGGTTTTTAAAAGATTTTACTCCCAACTCCATAAGTAAAATACATATCAGGGGAGCTAAATAACTGATAGATTTTTTTAAAAATGAGCGTTAGTTCAATAAATGAAATTTACTTAAACGTTTTATATTTCACTAAATGCATTGTATGGAAAAAAATAAGTTGCAAAAAAATGTTTAAAGTTATCCACCAATCTGTCTATTCAACTGTCCATCTCTATTTGTATCATGCAAGCCAAGGTTTAGATCTGACAACTCCTGGAGATTCATCTGTCCACCTGGAGAACCTGGAGTCCCGTCCTTTCGGCTCCTCCAGAGGACTCACATCACGTGACCTGTTACAAAAAAATGGTGAAAAAATAAAGTTGTTTAAATGGGCAAGCATATGGGGGTCAGGCGGATGGTAAAGGTTGCTATATCAACCTATGGTATGTCAATGGATATATAATTACTTGAAACTTACACCAGATTTTCATGTTCTCCATTAAAGTGAACTCTGTAGCGTGCTAAAATAACGCTCTCCTCTATCCCCCTTCTTCACCTCATTCCCTCCCCTCCAATTGAATAACCGCCCCAATCAATAAAAGTGAGGGGAAATTGAAACCTAAATTTACAACAATTTTTCTCCTGTCATAATATCCACGTAAGTTCTACATCCATCGGTATTAGGGCGGGTAGATTTGCCATCTTTTTTGGATTTTCACATTAGTAGACATTGGCAAGGGTTACTGGGCCAATATAAAACCCTGTGACACTTAGAGGGGGGTTTTATTATTCAAAAACAACGGGCGCGCGGGTGGTATAAAAAGTTCACACGCCACAGTTTTCAGATCTGTAATCAGCATTTCAATGCGGTCATTTTTATATGCAACATGCCTGTGTTTGAAGGAATTTCAATTTTTGTTTTTTTAAGAGGGCGTGCACATTTTATACCCAACCCCCCGCGCGCCCGTTGTTTTTGGATTAAAAAACCTCCTTCATGTTTTACAGGGTTTTATATTGGCCCAGTCCCCCTTGCCAATGTCTACTAATGTGAAATTCCAAAATCGACCCACCCTAATCGGTATGTCACTGTTTGGCACTGTCCATCACCCCCAATCCTTTTTGTGTGACAATTTTTACTTTAATAAAGCCTCGGGGTGGTTTTAGGCTATTTTTGCAATTGTCTTACCCATTAGATGCTAGGGACGCAGCCGATAGTAGTACAAAAAAATGCAAATGCTATAACTAACCTTGAATTGCTATTATTTCGTGATCTTCTTTTTGGCCAGGCTCCATTGTAGTCCTCGCTACTACTTCGTCTAAATAGATCAGCAAATTTAAGGGGTAAGACATCGGAAGAAAAATTGATGTGCATCCCTAAGATACAAAATAACCCCTTCTGTAAATTAAATTTTTAGGTTTAAAAGTTTGGACACTGCTAATTTAAACCTTCCACTTATTGGAACGTTTTAATCTGCATTTGAAAATAGACTTGTAACATATTAAGATAACTTTAGACACCTCCCCTTAGGGCTATAGCACTTACACATCCAGCAAATTTACAGTTGATGTATTTTTGGCAAAATGTTTTCTTCCTTTTTCACGTGCCATAAATACATCCAACACTGGCATTTACACATCCATACTTTTTCAATTATATGTCATAAATACATCCAGCACTGGCAAATACACATCTAGATTAATTTATATGAATATTTATTTACAATCAATTAGATTATGGACAATTTAGTTTAAAATTTTATGCACTATTTTAGTTACTCTCCCCTTATTTACTCCCTTCCCTTTTTCTCAAGTTGCTCCCAACAAAACATCAATACCTTTGAGCAAGTGGTCAAATTATTTCTATATAAAATGATAATTTAGATATTCATTGTTAGTTCATAGTACTACAGTAATGCCTATCTTAAGAGACATATTTGTCCATTGGCACCAGTCACATAGCAGTCAAATGTAGAAGCTCCATTACTTGATACTGAAATTTCATGTTTTGATTTAAATGAAAATCCAGATGTGGAAATAACTTATTCCAAATACAAGATGATGTTTTTTTTCTCGAAAGAAGTATAATGGATACCCAGTACAGGGATTCACTTATTAAGTGGTGATTTTGGTCGACCTATATATAGGATGAGAGGGGAGGTGGGAAAGGAAACCCCTAAAAAAGAGATGAATTTTTGTTATGTCACAAAGATAAAAAGTTAGTTCTTATATAATTTACATCCTATATTAAGTAACAGGCTGTAAGTGTGTCTTTATATCTTTTGCTATTACGGATATGCTTAATCTTGTTACTCTATATAGCATTAATTAAACTTTTAAAATAGCACCGCATTTTCCTATTAGTATGGTTGTCTCTACATATTATATAATATATATCCTATATTAAGTAAGAGGATATAAGTGTGTCTTTATATCCTTTGATATTACGGATATGCTCATTCTTGTTAATCTATGATAAAGCCTTATTTAAACCTTTAAAAGATCAAGATCATCACAACAATCCATCACATTATGCTTTTCAACCTGACCAATATATTATAATTTAAATCTTTATAATGCTTTTTATTTTAACCTGATAAAAATATATTATATCTCAAATAATATACAAATGTATTGTTTTCTTATCATTTTACGTTAAATTTCTATGGATGTATAAATGCCTGTGTCGGATGTATTTATGACATATAATTGAAAAAGTATGGATGTGTAAATGCCAGTGTTGGATGTATTTATGGCAAGAGAATCGATTTTACTGTCATTTATACAGTAAAAATTCAGTTTGTCATAAATACATCCATTGCACTGGCGAAAACACATCCACATGATATGGAACAGTTTTGACGACCGTGATAATATAAAAAATGCCTTAAACCTAAATCAATTTAAGAGTAAGCTAAAAAAATGCCTTCTAGCAAAAATAGACATAACATGTTATAGACTTCTTTGCCGTTCTTGCCACCTAAGAATGTAAAACATTTATTCTGTCTGTTCTACAAGTCTTCACTGATTTACCCCTCATATTAATTATAAATGGTTATAGTCAATATTACAAACACACATCATGTTACTTTCCCCTCCAATTCCCTTCCTTACAATTCCACATTATAATCCCCATCATATATAATGCGTAAGTTCTTATTTTAAATAATTAAGCTTCATGTTATCTATTATATTTTTTTTATCATTTTTTCTTATCTGCAAAGGCTACTTAATATTACCTCGAGAGAGATTAATTAGTCCTTTGACACGAATTTTGAATGTGAATACTATTATCTTTATTATTAAACTATAAGTAATCATGATCAATTTTATTGTTTGTTTGTGATTATACCATGTAATGTATATATATTTTTTTGTATGTGTCATAAAATAAATATTTCATTTCATTTCATTTCACTGTAAATTTGCTGGATGTGTAAATTGCAGTCCCCCCTCCCCTTCTCTATAAAAAATAAACTACAGTGTGTTTTTTAGTATCTGTGTACATTTTTAGCTCTATATCTCAACTTTGAAGTGTTTAGCAGCCATTCTTGCAAAAGGTTGATTATTTGAGCATAAGAAAAATTCGCTAAAACCATTTTTAGATGTTGACACCTAAGTTTTGAATTTTAGATTTTACTGTACTTTTTAAATAAAAACTGAAATATTTTTTTGTTGTTCTATTAATTGCCTTAAAAAACGAAGAAAATAAGCCATTAATCATTAAATTCTGATAACTATAAGTGGGGTAAAATTGCTTTCAAAAAAGTTCTCATAAAAAAACACACTGTATATTGTTTTACCTTTTTTCTTTTTTTCTTGATCTTACATGATTCTTTTTTTCTTCCTAATAAATATTTAAATAATAAATGTTCTAATTTTAAGCTACTCAATAAACGAGACATATATTTTTTTCGACAATGTCCTTTTATGTTATTTGGTGTATAAATCTTACTGATAATGGACGTGCCAGAAGGGGGCCGAGCGCTGCGGCCATGACCTTTATTTGATGTTTATATAACAATTTATATTTGTTGGTCTTTTGTAGGCGTTGGTCTTTTGTAGTGTTGGTCTTTTGTAGGCGTTGGTCTTTTGTAGAGTTGGTCTTTTGTAGGCGTTGGTCTTTTGTAGCAACGCCGTACAATGTTTTACTAGGTGGTTGTTTGCAAAAGGGGAAGGAAGTAGGCATCCCTAAGGGGGGTGTTCACACCCCCTTCTGGCACGTCCATTATCAGTAAGATTTAAACACCAAATAACAAAAAAGGACATTGTCGAAAAAAATATATGTCTCGTTTATTGAGTAGCTTGAAATTAGAACATTGCCACTATTGCTAATTTTACTGTATTACGCTTTACTTTCATCAAATATTTCTGTTATCTTGTTATTGCTGCACTACCCAAAAAAAAAATTATTTTCCTAATTCAATTTTTAGCTATTTTTGAAGAAACTGTTTCTTAATTCTTTAGAAAAAGTTAAGAGAAATATTTTTTTTAATATAAATAAATCTCCTAGAATATTATAAATGTTTATAAAAGAAATGACAATACAAATTACCAATGATAGTCCAATACACAAACGAAATTTCAATGTCAGGCCAGTATACATTTTAATTGACCAATGTTAGGCCAGAATGACGTCATTTTTATAGGCACTATAAAAAAAACTTTGAATTGAAGAATAAAATACCTTTTTGAAATCTGATAAATTTCTCATCTCCTGACTGTTATATCTGTTATTATATTGTTCAGCTGCCCAATCACTGTTCCTAATATTTACAAGGACAATTATAACTATTACTCTAGCAGCCTTGGAGGTAATATTAGCTTAGGGAAAAAAGAACAATAAATTGTTATATCTATAATACAAAGTAGAACGATGTATGTCTGTTTGTTTGTCTGTTTGTAGCGAAGGATCTCGCTAACCACTGAACCGATCGGGTTCTCCTTTACAGGGTAGCTTCTCATAAGTCCCAGAAAGGTTTATAACTAATTTCTTGGGGGATGGGACACCCCCCCCCAAAAAAAAAAAAATCTTTTTAAAACTAAAATTAAAATAGTGGGGTCGACTTCCGCCCCCCCCCCCTAAAAAAAAAAAAAAAAAATTCCCCCCCCAAAGAATTTTTTCTTTTAGAATTTAAAATACGAAAAATTGGTTTGATCAAACCTCTTGGGGCATATATAGTGTCGGAGTAATTTACGAACAGATCAACGTAATTACAGAGTAGCTGTACGATTAATATGAAAAATTATGTTCAAATTGATGAGAAAACCGTAAATGGACGTGCGGACTTTCTGGTAACGATTATAGTATTGCTAAATCGTTTCTAACTGTTATAGGGATCATCATGCAAAGTTTTAAATCGATAGGACAATTCTATTAAGTCTAAATTAACGAAAATCGTTGCAGACGAACGTACCGACACTAAGAAAGGCAATGTAAAGTAAATGTTAATGTTTTATATACCTATTTCCGGACCAATTAGGTTCCCTGTAATAATTTCTTTGTTGCTGCTGTTCAAGACGATCAAAAGCATTCTCACCAAATACTTCACCTTGATACCTAAATAAGAAGCATATTGGCCTACCATTGGTCAATTAAGGGGGGGGGGGGGAGTTTAGACACATTTGCGTAAACCTGGCACCTAGGCTTTATCTTTGGTTTGAGAGGATAGGTTGTTAATGATAAAATCATTCTTATATGATGAATTTCACGTAGTTTTAAGATTTTTTGGATAGGCCTCCAGGTTCCGGAGCTCTTGTTTTTTTTTAAAGTTTCAGGTCAACTTGAAAAACAAAATATGCATCTTTTTTTATATTATTCACATATTTGAAAAAAAAGATGCATAAATTGTCTTATGAGTTGATTTTTAACTTAAAATTTTTTTTTTTTTCATTTTTACCTGTACAGTGACCACCTGGAGGCCTGGAGCTCCGGAACCTGGAGGTGTATCCAAAAAATCTTAAAACTTCGTGAAATTCATTATATAAGAATGATTTTATCACTAATAACCTATCCTCTCAGTCCAAAGATAAAGCCTAGGTGCCAGGTTTACGCAAATGTGTCAAAACTCCCCCCCCCCCCCCCTTAATATAATGACCTGCCATTGGAAATTTAGTCTGTGTTTTAGTATATCATTGGTCATTTGTATTGTATGACGTAATTTTTTATAGGCACTAAAAAGGGCTTAAAAATCATGTATGGTCTCGTATTATATCCAGTTTTTACGAATATAAAAATGTATAATCTTAATCAGTTTTGTTAACCCGTGCCTTCGACATCTCGGGGCCAACCACTCTAGTTTTAATCTTATAATTGTACATTTTAATTAAATAACTATTATCGTGTTTAGATTAACTTCAATACTACCAGAAACAAAAATTTTACAACTTCTCCAAGCAATAGACTTTATGTAAATAGATTATCACATTTATGAAAGGAAAAGCTGCATTTTCGTGTCAAAAATGTGTTCCCAATCTAACCAATAATTGCTTTAAAGTACTGTTATGTCAGAACTAGAACTAACACCCATTCTTTGATAGGTCTATCAACAAATGTCCTACAATCAAAAGGTATGTTATGAAAATTCCCAGCGAGAATATATTTACCTATGTGAACTTTCTCTAAGATCCGACATGTATTGCCTATCGTTGTAGGAATCCAAATCCGACTCCAAGCCAAGATTACTTTCCCCCTTAAACAGAAAGGAAAACCATGACAAAGCCAAAATTGTGCTAAAATTGTGTCAAAAATAATCCATGTGACGTGATAAAAATGAGGGATTATCAATCTCTTTTTTAGGGGTTTTCTTTCCCACTTCTCCACATCTCCCTCATTTTATTACGTCACATTTTATACATCATTTTTGACACAATTTTGACTTTGTCGAAAACCATTTTTAAAATACATAAATTAGCGCTAGTTATATATGAAATTAGTTATATTTCAGCTGATATCTGAATGAATTATTATGTACTAGCGGCTTCGTCCCTAGCCTCTAGGGGCTTTGCCCCAAGAGGTTTTATCAAACTAATTTTTCGTGTTTTAGATTTTAATGAAAATTTTTAAAAAAATAAAGGAGAGCCCGATCGGTTCAGCGGTTAGCGAGATCCTTCGCTACAAAAAAAACAGACAAACAAACATCGTTCTACTTTGTATCATAGATATAAAATTTAAAAATCTTCTATTTTTAGCAGAAAAGCTACTCTTTGATTAACCTTTTGTCAGTTAGTCCTTCCGTAAAAATGGGGTATTCCTGTCCAGTTTTTTGTTTAGGAATGAATATTTCTTACCCGAGGGAATAAATGATGGACCGATAGGTCATCATTTATTCACGAGGGTAAGAAATATTCATTCCTAAACAAAAAACTGGACAGGAATATCATTCTCATTTAAACAAAAACTCATTTTTATGCTAAATTATATATATTGAAAATAAGTGTTCTTTTCAAAAAAATATTATAAATATGAAAAAAGGAGATTATTTTCTTTCTTTTAGTAATTAATAAAAATTATAAAATCTTCCAAAAAAAATTAAAAATCTTCTAAAATCATACCAGGGATATAAATGAGATACCAGGGAAATAAATGAATATTTACATCCACTATTTAAGGGGTTGTTTATATGGGAATGTGATTTTACGGCTGCTATTTAAGATTGAGTGCTGATTTTATATTAAACATACCCATAACCAAAGACTACCTAGCATTCAACACTATTTACTTGATCCGTAGGTCATTCGGTCATGCTTCAAAAGACAAATATATATATCTTTCTGATGATGAAAATTTAATATAAAATGTTGTTTTACTTTTAAATATATATATATATACATATTTATATAAAGGTTTCGTGATCACCTTGTCAATCAAAGATTTTTAATCTTTTTCGCTATTTATAGAAGTTATCATCCTTGTTAGATTTTGAATTAATAGAAAAAAATATTACCTCATATCTATTTTTGCTGTTAAAAAGTCTGTACCTAATAAACAAAATATTTAAATTAACTAAAAATAAAATAATCCTAATGCTCCTCTTTAACTAGGTTTGTAAGTCTCACAGAATGCAATATTGTTTTAAGTAACGCTGCAACTCTATAACAAAGATATGTCAGTACGTATGGCTGTTTGAGTATCATCGAAAAAATATAGTTTTAGCTTACAAAGTTTCGTAATTTTTTTTTTTGAACTTGTGTTAACATTTATTCAATTCTACTATTTCTATTCTAGTTTTATAAAATCAAACACCGTTTTCCAATTTGTTGGTTTCTAACTTTAGGGTATTTTATTAAATCATGAATAAGTCCAAACTTTTCCACAAATAAGTTTAAACTACAAAAGAGGTTCAATTCAATTTATTGTCCATTATTCTATCCCTTAAGATCCCTGTAACCTACCTCTCCTGAATGACTTTGGCCGCCTTCTCCTCATTCTGTCCATCATAATCCTGCACCCTTCCCTCTGCCTGAGCCTTCTCCAAGGCTGACCGCCTGTCCTGGACCATTCGCCGCCTACAAAAAAAATGGATTATAGAAATGGAAATAGGATATACGTGGATATTACGCCAGGGAAAAAATTGTTGTCAATTCAGGTTGCTTAAATGGAACCCATTTATTGGCCAGTCTTAAGAAATATAGCTTAAAACCATCCCATAACTTAAATATGAAAATGAAACATTTTTCAGTATTGCTGAGAAACGGTTCTAATTTAGCGGATTCGAAGCCATACTGGAGCATACCTTCTTTCTTGTTTATAGAAGAGTGAGAAGTTCTCTGAGACAATAGGAACAGGTAGAGCTATGACAAGAGTACCAGTGACAGCGCATAGTGAACCAACCACCCGACCAACTACAGTCTTAGGAAACACATCTCCATATCTATAATAAAAAGTAAAAATAATTATCATGTAAAAATTCCCAATAAATGAAGTGGGTTGTATGTTTTTCTGTCCATCCCGAGAACCATTGGTGTAAAGATCAGTGATCTAAAGGGCCGATAAATTAATGTATATCCCCAATGATGATACATAAAATTACTTCTTCTGTAGATTTCAATTAGTAGTTGAAACGTTTGGACACTCAACTTAATGAACAAACCAATCAAATTCAACAAAGTCTCCAAAGTTGTAAAGTCAACAAATAAAAAATCGTTATATTAAAGAATTGGGGAATAATGTAATAAACAGCCCAATGTCCCCTCCCTTTCTGGTAAAAGATAGTTCATATTGGTCCTTAGCATATCAAAGACTAAGAATGAGTCAAACCTGTTTATCAAGGAAAAAGCTCTTTATAGTACTTATAAAAAGAGGATTAATTTAAACTTTTAGCCGCAGTATCCCGAACTAACTGTTATCATAATAATGAATTAAATCAATATAGCGTCATGCTTTGGCCGAAGAATTTTAAATTTATACCCATTTTTAGGTACCATAAAGAGCTTCTCAAAGAATTAAGGTGAACCATACCATACCATACCAATAGAGAGAAAAAAGGCGTTTACATAGCCGAACATACCCCCAATTATAGAGTAACCTTGCGGATAAACAACATAACTTACCCAACAGTTGTCATCGTGATGGCAGCCCACCAAAAGGCATCGATAACACTTTCAAATCTATAAATAAAAAAGTGTGATGTCATTACAATAATACAGGTATCTTAAGGGATAAGAAAACGGACAATAAAAAATTATGTACATTGTAAATTCCCAATAATGATAAATACTCTGTAGATTTCAATTATTGGACACAACGGGTGTCCCACGTAAACTGTTTTTTTTTAAAACGCTTATTACTCCCTTAATATTTGAGCTATCTTAGTAAAATAAAAAGTATTTGGGAGCCTACTACTGACCATTTTAAAGGATAATGATGAAAAATCCACAAAATAAACAGGAAAAAATCTACGAGGTATTACATAAGAGGTTCATTTTATTGAATTTAGACTAACCCACAAGAAAATATTTGCTTTGTGAACTTTAAGATTAGTTTGGGTCCAAACTGCTGGTCGCTCAGACTTTCGAAGCACAAAACTAGAACAATCTTGACATGGCATACTAGAAATTCTCAACACTTAAGAATCTGAAGTGTAATATAAGTGAACAATATGTAAAAATAGGTGTAATATTGATCTTCTTTGTTAATTTTTCATGTGAGCTCGCTTTAAATGCACACAAGAACATGAAATATACCAGATTTTTTAATTAGACTACAATGGCAGTTCTTATAATGTCAGAGTAAGTCTTTGTGATCCACCGTTTGACCACCAGCTGCTTTAAAAGTTAACAATAACTAAGGCATATTTTTCTTGTGGATTAGTCTTATATTCACTAAAATCAGCCTGTTTTGTATTACCTTGTACATTTTTTTCTGTTAACTTTGCGGATTTTTCATCACTATATCATTAAATGGTCAGTAGTTTGCTGCCAAATACTTTTTATTTTACGAAGATAGCTCAAATATTAAGGGAGTAATAAGCGTTTTAAAAAAACCAGTTTACATGGGACACCCTGTAGTTTGAACCAACCAATCAATATTTAATAAACGTACCCATACATTATTACCTAAGCAATGTCAATATTATTAGCTCTGATAAATTAATAATAAAGTATTTAAGTGGTTTTTACTTAATTTTTGCCATACTGTCGAAGTAAAAGTGAGTGAAGTTGTCTAAATAAAGATTTATCTAAATGTCAATATTATGTAAGCTGTTACCTTAGGCTGATAAGAAGACAACAGCCATTTAAATTTTATTATACCATAATGACCCTAAGTTTGACAAGATTAGAAAGTAAAAATTCTTACTTTGTAGATTCAAGATCTCTCTCTGACATGTAGGTTAGGGCAGAAAATATTAATATTCCAATTCCAACAAACATCAAAATCAACACCAACTCTTTATAGGAAGCCTAAATAGAAATAAAACATTAGTTTAAAACAAGTCAAGTAATATTACAAATTGGAATCTCAGAACAACTTGAAATTTAATTTTGATATTATTATCCACTAAAATTTTGAAAATCGAACCAAAAACACCAAAGTTATGAAGAAATATGTGAAAAATCAAAAAAGTTTCTTTCATCTACAGATACAAAAAAATCCTTTAGAACGACGGGAAATTTTATTTTGATAACCTTGTGTACAGAAAACAACAAGGTTATTATAGAAAATTTGAAAAATGTAATGTCGAGAAGAAGTTTCAGCCAAATAGCAGCCAAGAAAATCACATTCCCCCCTTAAAGTTACGGACTAACTAAATTATAGACGGACGCATGTATAGTGTAACATAGAATAGATACGCTACTAAAAATACTTAAAACAAATTATTTAAAACATAATATTAAAGATATTTTTTAGAATAGATAAAGTCATAAAAGTTATTTGTAAATTCTATTGTTTAATGAAGTAAGGTTTTTATTAATAACTACTAAACCGATTTAGATATTATTATTTTTTAGCTAGGTATGCATCATAAATCCTGAGATGATTTTAGGCTATTCTATTTTTAGATTCAAGTCTTTTTTCAGTCATTTTCTTCCCCTACAATTACAGATTCTTTAATGCTGGGGGCGCAGTAATAAATTAAAGTTGGTTTTATATTAAATCACTGAATTTGGTGTCTTTTTTTCAACAATTTGTGTATCTAAACTTCTTAACTGATCCCTTTTTTGTAGGACTAGAATCAATGGATAATTTCTACATATAAAATTATATGAAACATGAGTTCTCATCACGGGTCCAGAACCAGTTATTATGCAGTGAAAACCAAACGGAAACGTAGCCGTGTCGTTAAAGGAAAATAAATTATATACAGTTTTAATGAAATAAAACATTTTGTGGGTAAAAAATAAACAATAAATTATATTTTAAAATTTTCAATCGCATTAAATTAGAAAATAAATTAACTTGTGGTAAAAGTAATGAGATTTAATCGTCTATGTGCAATCAGGTATATAAAAGGATAAGACAACTGCCGATAAATTGACGTACATCTTCTGTGGATCAAAATTATAGGTTCAATCATTTGAATGCTCAACTTAACAAATCAACCGATAAAAAATTCAGTATAAGTCCCCAAAGTTGTTGAGCCAACGAATAAAAAAATCATAAAACTTTGGGAAATAGTGTAATAAACAACTCATTGTCTCTTATGCTTTGCTGTGAAATTCAGGGAGTAAGTGAGGGGACAATGGGCAATTAATTCAATTCAAGAGTTTTTAAAGAAAAGCTATGAAATCCAGATTAATCCAGAAAATTTGGAGGAAATTGTAAAGGGATTGTTAGTTAAATTTAATAAACTATTAACTAAGAAAAAAGTTCCAAGAAAAAAAGCAATAATTTGAAAATTAGATTACCAGTATATCAGACTGACATAACAAATCTGTAATTAATTACTAGAAAAATCTCCCTGGAACTCTCCAGATGACTGGGAAAGGGAAAAGAGAGGTGGGGGCAAGGGATATTAACAGGGAAAAAAGGGACAGGCAGGCATAATCACAACTTGTTTTTGATGAAATATATTGAGGTTTTATGGTGTGATTTTTATATTACAAGATTATTGCACCCGGCCAACTGCTAGCTTGCCTCTTGCCCCCACCTCCCTTCTCCTTTTCCATATCGTCTGCTTTTAAAAAGGGAGGTTGGTAAGAGGGGAGATAGATTAAGGGAGGGGGGCCGTGTATTCTTAACATTTATATTCAAACTACTCGCTGTCTGCTATATTCAAAACTAACACAGCGAGTTGCGGCATTTCATGCGCTAGTACCCAAACTCAGTCAGAAACTGCTAAATTCTTGCCCAATTCCTTTAAGCCAGTACCCAAAGTCTGAGACTCCTAAAAATTTAATATTCGATCCATTGTCCCCTCCCTTACTTCCTGTGTAAAATTTCTTTTTATTTCTTCATTTTGGACTTCAACATGGTTTTTAACAAAAAAATTTATACTTTAATTAACTTTAATGAGTAGAGGTACTCTCCTAAAAGGCCAATATGACCGTTAAACGCGCAACAAAATTTTGGGACCATAGAGTTTCTTTAGCAAAAAAAATGTTTTAAGAAATTTAAATGTTTATAGCTGACTGATAATGTCAATAAAATGAAACAAAGATTACAACATCCAAACAAGCACAAAAAAATATGGATCGACAAAAGGACAAAGGGAATCAAGTAAATGTTCAGTGGTCTTTAAAAGAAATTCGAAAGGAAGCCGTCGATTCAATCACACTGTGGGCTAGAATTGAATCAAGACAAAAGTAAGTGCCGAGCCCTGGGACCTATGTATGGTGAAAATAGACATAAAACCATGATGATTCCAGGTAAAACAAAAATATTTCAGCGGGGGCTTTTTGAGAAAATTAGATTTGAAAATTTCAAATTCAATTTTCACCCCCTAGGAGTTGCCGCATAATCATAACAAGAAAAGCAAATATTATTTATTTTAAATTTTGAACAACTTTGCTTTTATAAAGTTCTTCATAAAACCACTCATGGAGGGAGTTAATTAATGGCCATTTTTATCATTTGCTTTGCAAAGGTCACGAAAATTCATATATAGAGAGGTTTTATGAAAGATTTTATAAAAGCAAAGTTGTTCAAAATGTAAAATAAATAATATTTGCTTTTCTTGTCATGATTATGCGGCAACTCCTAGGGGGTGAAAATTGAATCTGAAATTTACAAATTTAATTTTCTCAAAAAGCCCCCGCTAAAATATTTTGGTTTTACCTGGAACCATCATGGTTTTATGTCTATTTTCACCATACAATTACATAACATAGGTCCCAGGGCTCGGCACTTACTTTTGTTTTGATTCAATTCTAGCCCACAGTGATCAGGATTGAACAGGTTCAATTCCGGATTATATTATATAGATAGTATTTACGATATTGAAAATTTATTTGACAAGAATAAAAATCATGCTTAATTGCGTAGCACCTAACCTTCATGGTATATCCCAACCCCTGGAGTCCTCTGGAATGCCTCGCCATCTTGAATACTCGCATTATACGCAAAATTCTAAAATATAATCATAATTCAATCAATGTTTAAAGAAAAGAGAAATATGGATAGCCGAAAGATGGGCCAATAAATAAGATTAGAATTATAATATAAAGTTAATTTCTAAATAAAAGAAACAGGATGTTTCTCTCTCTGAGTGTGTGTTTGTCTGTCCAAAGGATATCCCTAACCGTAGACCCATATGGTTCTCCTTTACAATGTAGCTTACCATAGGTCCTGGGAATGATTATAACTATTTGATTATACCAAGAGAAATCGCCCCATAAAAAGAAAAACCAAAAAATATTTTAAAGTTCCGCCATGTTAAAAGTGTACATATTTAATCAATCAAGGATCAGCAGTCGCATCTGAAGCTAAAACCCAAATATATGGTAATCATCCGCAGTTGCTAGCGGAACTTACTATTTTTAGACATGCTGCAATGTTAAAGCGGCTAGAATATGAATTTCTACCGCAACCTCCAACTGTGATTGACCAGTCCTCCTTTATTCTTTTTTATTCATATTTGATTGTGGGTCCGCTCTTAAAATTGACATATGCCGAGCGTAAGGTAAAAAATGAAGCAGCATATAGTGCCTAACAAAAAATGACGTCATACAATACAAATGAACAATGAAAGGCCAGTATACATTGTAATTGAACAATGGTAAAATTTATACCTACTGGCCTATCATTGGTCATTGTTATTGTATGACTTCATTTTTTATTAGGCACTTTAAGCTGCTTAAAAAATGTAAAAATCACCTTAAAACCTGACCGACAGTTTTAACACTCTGTAGAGAACTGAGAAGGGGAGACAGATAGTAAGGAAGGATGGCCAAGATGTCTATCATGTTCATGAAACTTCGGAAAAACCTAAAACATTAATTTTATTGGATAAAACAAGAATAATGATGTACATAACTATCACAGCGAAAAAATAGAACAGTATATTGTAATTTAAAAGTAATATGTTTAATCCTACAAAATACACATAATATAGTTTGAATGAAAAGTATTTGTTTATTAGCAATATACCGCAAAGTGCCTTATTGGTACAGCATCTCCTAATTTTGTAATATAATGGGTAAGGGGTTGTTTTTCGTTTGTTTGTTTGTTTATACACTGGTACTGGTACATTGGTACTGTGAAGCCCTGCTAGGGCACCACAGGGTAAGGGCCCCCCACAGGAGTTATACATAGTGAAATAAAATACTTCCATCCCCCTTCCTATTTTCAACATGTTAAAAAAAAAAAAATATGGGGGGGGGGGGTAAACATAAGATGTAGATTACATATATATTTTATATATGTTTTACCTACAATATGGTCAGGACAAGACAGAAATCTGCTAAGAAACTCTATAGTGAACCAAGTCAGTATAAAGTAGTAAGCGGTTTTTGTCTGTCCTGAAGGATCTCGCTAACCACTGAACCGGTGTTGTTCTCCTTTACAGTGAAGCTTCTTATAGGTCCTGGGTAGGTTTTAAACTATTTTTGGGGAGGGTGTCTTCACCTCCCCCCCAATAAAAAAAGATTTTTAGTTAGCCGCTAGTACATATATATTAGGGTGGATCGATTTTGGACATTTTTTTTCTGAGGCCAAAGCGGGGATCTGCAAATGATTTGTATGAGTATAATACACCTCTGGATGATTTAAAATTTATCCTAAGTCCTAAAACCGCTGACGACCAGACATTCAATTGTATAGCTATTTGTAAATGGAAGTCAAAAATTTATTGAATCAGAACTATGGCTTCATGTTGCTCCCAGGAAAGGGATTGAGGTGTAGAATCAGGAACTTTTGACCGTTTCAAAAAATCTCGTTCTTAGCCTGAGAAAATCTAAAACACCTCTACAAATTGGACAATTCTCAATAAACCTTTAGAAAATGTGTTTTTTAGTGATATCTAAGGCTAGGAACGAGATATTTTGAAACGGACAAAAGTTCCTGATTCAGCTCCTCAAGGCTTTTCCAGGGAGCACCATGATTCCATGAAGCCATAGTTCTGATTCAAAAAAAATTTTGAATGTCGTCTTTGCATATTTATAAGTAATCAAATATATTTTTTAGTGGTCGCGTTCTAAAACTCAATTTTTTAAAATTCTTTTTCGGTCAGAAATGTTTTAAAGGTTAATTTTATCTGTTGTCTAATTCCGATATGAACCCGCCCTAATATATATGTATTAACTACAATGGTCAGGACATGACAGAATTCTGATATGAAACTCAATGGTGAACCAAATCATTTAGATTATAAATATGTATTACCTACAATATTCAGGACAAGACAGAAATCTGATAAGAAACTCTATGGTGAACCAAGTCATGTAGATTATATATATATTTATGTATTACTTACAATGGTCAGGACATGACAGAATTCTGATAAGAAACTCTATGGTGATCCAAGTCATGTAGATTATATACAGCATGACCCTCGAAAAAGTATTTTTAAGCATCTGCAGCCTATATTTCTCAATGAATTATCAAAAAATGTATAAGTCCTTGTTCTCTGTAGATTTCCACATAAGTAGATATAAAAATATTTTTTTACATCAATTAACAGCTGAGATTTTTAGAGCCAAAGTTTTGAAAAAGTGGCTGAGGAAAAAGTAACTTTTCAAGAAAAATGTTTTTTTTAAAGTGAAATGACGTCTTTTCCTCATAATTTCAATACTTTTTATAAAACTTATATAAAGATGTTTCCAAGAAATTTATTTCATGCTGAAAGCACTTTTTTCACTTGCTCTAAAAGGCATTTTTAGATTAGTGTAAATTGCAAAAACACCCTTACAGAAAGAAATCCTATAAAAGATAGTAGCAAATTGAAAGTTTACATAAACAGAAATCAAACACTTTTTATTTTATCAAAATAAGTTAAAAAACCAAAAAGTTACAGCTACAAACTTTTATTAAACATTTAACAATTTAAATGATTTTTATGTGTCTTAGATTAATTTGATGAGTGGGCGTGAATTTATTGGTAAAGGTGGCGCTAATCCTTCCGGTAATGAGCATAAATTGGGGAGGGGTTTATTTAAGGTCATATTAATAAGTGGGAGATATTATAAGATTTGAGGGAAAATGGTTATAAGAAAAATGTATTCAGTAAAATTTGAAAAGTGGTTTTTTATATGTAAAAGTAATGTTTTTTAATGCAATAAAAATGTATCAATTGTAAACTTGCTCTTCTTTCTTATTTGGTTTTTAACTGGTTGATAAAAAGTAATATACTAATAAAAAACTAAGAAATATTTAGCAATATCCAGTTTCTCAAGCACTTTTTCCAAACTTTGGCTTTTAAAACTCAGCTGTTAATTGATGTAAAAAAAATATTTTGATATCCTTTGATGTAGAAAATTATAGAGAACAAGTACATATGAATCTTTTAATATTTTATTGAGAAATATAGGCTGCAGATGCTTAAAAATACTTTTTCGAGGGTCATGCTGTATATATTTATGTATTACCTACAATGGTCAGGACATGACAGAAATCTGATAAGAAACTATTTAGTGAACCATGACATATAGATTATATATATGTATTACCTACAATGGTCAGGACAAGACAGAACTCTGATGACACAACCCAATCTTTCCCGATTTTGTATAATTTTTGATGGAACACGACTCCATTGACGTCATATTTTTCTTTCTCGAAAAAGGGAAGGGGGGAAGAAAATCTCTTTAAAAGAGATGGGGAAAACCCCCTTTTCTCCCATCTCTTTTTTTCTTCCCCCCTTCCCTTTTTTGGGAAAGAAAAATATGATGTCACTGGAGTCGTGTTCCATCAAAAATTATACAAAATTGGGAAAGATTGGGTTGTGTCAACTCTGATAAAAAAAATCTTTAGTAAACCAAGTAATGTAGATTATATATATATGTATTACCTACAATTGTCAGAACATGACAGAATTCTGATAAGAAACTCTATAGTAAACCATGACATGTAGATTATATGTATATGTATTTTCTACAATTGTCAGGACATGACAGAATTCTGATAAGAAACTCTATAGTGAACCATGACATGTAGATTATATATATATGTATTACCTACAATGGTCAGGACATGACAGAATTCTGATAAGAAACTCTATAGTAAACCATGACATGTAGATTATATATATATGTATTACCTACAATGGTCAGGACATGACAGAATTCTGATAAGAAACTCTATTGTAAACCATGACATGTAGATTATATATATGTATTACCTACAATGGTCAGGACATGACAGAATTCTGATAAGAAACTCTATAGTGAACCATGACATGTAGATTATATATATATGTATTACCTACAATGGTCAGGACAAGACAGAAATATGATAAGAAACTCTATAGCGAACCAAGTCATGTAGATTATTTATATATGTATTACCTACAATGGCCAGGACATTCTGATAAGAAACTCCATAGTAAACCATGACATGTAGATTATATAGATGTATTAATTACAATGGTCAGGACAAGACAGAAATCTAATAAGAAACTCTATAGTGAACCATGACATGTAGATTATATAGATGTATTACCTACAAAGGTCAGGACAAGACAGAATTATGATAAGAAACTCTATAGTAAACCATGACATGTAGATTATATAGATGTATTACCTACAATGGTCAGGACAAGACAGAAATCTGATAAGAAACCCTATAGTGAACCAAGTCATGTAGATTATATATATATGTATTTCCTTAAATGTTCAGGACATGACAGAAATCTGATAAGAAACTGTATAGTAAACCATGACATGTAGATTATATCTATAATACAAAGTAGAACGATGTCTGTCCGTCTGTCTGTCCGTCTGAAGCTTAAGATCTCGGTAACCGCTGAACTGAATGGGCTCTACTCTTCAGGGAATATACCTACTGGTCCTGTGGTGGTTTTAAGATATTTTCTTGGGGGGTGGGACACCCCAAACTCCCCCAAAAACAAAAAATTACCCCCCAATTTTTTTTTTTTTTTTTTTTTTTTTTTTGCAGGAGATTTTCTTGGTCCTTCTACGAATTTCACCTTAATTTTTTTTTATAACCTCTTGGGGCAAAGCCCCTAGAGGCTAGGGGCGAAGCCGCTAGTATACATATATACTATTAACTACAATGGTCAGGACATGACGGAATTCTGATAAGAAACTCTATAGTGAACCATGACATGTATATTATATATATGTATTACCTACAATGGTCAGGACAAGACAGAAATCTGATAAGAAACTCTATGGTGAACCAAGTCATGTAGATCGCCTCCAATATTTCAACTGTATTGTTTGTGTCTGAAAATTATTAATTCAATATTGATTATTGTTAATCAAAATAAAAAAATTAGTAAAAATAGGAAAAATATAATTATAGCTATCAATAACTTTGATAAATTTATTGCATTTTTTTTACAATCGTTTAATATATTTTCCAGTATGGCTTCAAAACCGATTGATATCCGCCTAATTAAAACAGGTTCTTAGCCAAACTAAATTATATATAGCATCGTATTAAAACATCTTTCTACGGAAATAAAAATAATAATTAAAACCAGCTGTCTATTACAAGGCTTTAGAGATAGACTGGACTTTTCAAAATTTAATTGTATTGAAACTATTTAAACGTCCAATAGGGTAGTACCTATTCCCAAATCAAAATTAAAAACCTAAAAGGTTGAAAATGTTTCATCTTCCCCCAAAAAATCTTTTTTGGTTGAAAGCCATTTTTAGAAAATTTGTTATTTTGGACAATTAGAATATTAGGACCCCTAACCCATTTCCTTCCTTACCGCATGATCTAGATGTTATTGTTTAATAATCCACTATGTACTATATCAAAAGGTGTAATTTACCATCCCCCCAAAAAAGACATCTTTATCCCCCTGTTAGTTTTTTAATAAGGCTTTTAGCTGGTTTGGTAACAATGGCTTTAGTATCATATGTTATACATTTGCCATATAAAAATTATAATGAAGGTAATCAAAGAAATAAGAAATGATGAAGGAGCAAAACTCATGGAAGGAGTAGTTTTATGGACGTATAATTATATTTATATATCTCTTATTCCCTGTATATACTCTCTCGATCAGTCCTTCTAATCTCAAGACACTACCCAACCAGACCCCCTTGGATTTAAGGTTAAAAACAATACTTACAATTAGGATCATCTCTATGAAAATCCTCTAGGAGAGTAGATACAACAAGAACAACTGAGGACAAGAGAACAAAAATAAAGGAAATCACAGCCACAATTCTTGACCTGAACAAATTACATGTTAAGGTAGTTAATCAATTTAAATAACAATCCATGATAACAAGGACGTCAAAAAGGTAAGACAAGCTAATTTTGACATTTCATACAACAACCAACCAACCCTCCCTCCCCCCTAATTTTATCCCTTAAGTAACAAAATTTCTCGCCATTTTAACCCGCTAGAACTGAAAGAACTACCCTACCCGCCATGAGAAGCTTGGAAATAAAAAAAATATAAATAAATTTCTTATATATCATTTGACTTAAACTAATTCTTAATAAAACATTCCAGAATAATAATTTACCTCAAGCTATAGTTTGGATATTCAAAAGTGTACCACCACCATTGCTTCGTACGACCTGTACATTTTTTTTATAATAATTTTAAAATTTTGTCTTAATTTTCAACTTACAATTTGCCCATTCTCAACTAAAAAAATTATTAAGATTTGGGATATACAATTATCATAAAAGTAACAAAAAAAGTATTTGTGTCTTTTGAATCATGATCGACATACAGACGAGACAGATACAGCAATGTTCAGGCTAGATTCGGATATACCATAGGAATTTTAATTCAAAATTTAGCTGTATATCTTCAGCATTTGCTATAGCGTTACGGGCTGACTGACTGACGGACGGACAGACATACAAAGTTTATCATAGAGTTGCATAGCTACCAGCAATTTAATTTCAGAGATTAAATTAGATACAACTATCGACAGAGTGAGAGAAGCAATTATCTGCAGAACAAAATTCAAAACAGACAATTTAGTGATAAAGAAGCTTTTTTAAGTGCCAATAAAAGATGTCTTTATACTGGCCTACATTTGTGAATTAAAATGAATACTAGCCTACCATTGATAATTTATTCTGTGTATTTACCTATCATTGGTAATTTGTATTGTATGACGTCATTTTTATAGGCATTATAAAGAGCTTGATTGGTAAAAACAAATATTTTTACTGCACCTTCTTTGCCGCCATTTTTAATTTACCTAAACACGTATTTGGAAATACAAAAATGTCGTCCTCCTCTCTCTTTGTGGCCTGCTTCATAAGGTCTTTCCGGTCATAATAGGCCTCCTAAAATATATCATTATATTGCAGAGATACAGGGATACGAAAATGGATGACAACTATCCCATAAATTATGATAGATATGATGATATATGCTAAAAATTGCAAAAAAATTTCATACCTGTTTTTTTTATTCAGTTTTTGCTTGAAATAATTGACCTAATTTGAGTGACAAAACCTTATTAGATCAAAATATAAAAGAAACAAAACAAAGCACTAAAAACTAACAATAAGTGTCTTTCTTCAATGTACACATGTTTTTATGTGAACATGTATATCTTACATATATTTTGATAGAGGTAATTAGAGCCCTTTCTTATGACAATATATTAATACAGGATTGATTAGCCTTTACATTAATTGCTTTCCATAGATAAGGATGTTCATTCTTAAATTTGGAAGCTCTTTATAGTGCCTATAAAAATGACGTCATATCATTCAAACGACCAGGGATTGAACAAAACCCAGACTAAATTACCAATATCAGGTCAGTATGCATTATAATTGACTAATGGTAGGCCAGTATGACATAATTTTTTATAGGCACTATAAAAAGTTTCTAAATTTTGGCCTTAAAAACATTTTCTAATTAGACCCTTTGTATAATCTTTTCTATATATCTTTCAGGAATCTTAGGAGTTTGGTTGAAAAGTTTGGACATAAATGTATGTCTTTAAACAATCTGCTTCTAAAATGCCTCTGCTTTCTCTCTGGCTGTAGTGCATTTTCCTTTTAATATTAATAAGATACTTTATATCATACTTGATTGATGCATGTTAAGTCTAAGTCATTTTATATTCCTCAGTAAAAATTAATGCAATATTAAAACTCTGTGCAAATAGTTGGGAGTAAAATTAGTTTTTCCGTCGGTTCCATACCCTTGACCCTGTATAAATGTTCTAACCTGACAACATGGCTCCACAAAGAGTTCACTAATACCCCAAAAGGTAAGTTCTTCACTGTAGGCTATTGGACAGGTTTCATGGGACCTAAATTTCAAATAGTTGATAAGTATCTTAGGAATAGGGTATAGCCAACAAGCAAAATAAATCTAAAAAAATATTTGAGAGCAGATAAAAATGCCATAATTTACTATGTGTTGCCCCCCAACGACAGCTGAAAATCTTGTGTAGATTAAGTGATTTTGAAGTTGGTGTTAGCTTTAGGTATCTGCAAATGAGAAAAAAATAAATTGAACAAAATACATAGTTTTATTAATGAGAACACTAATAACTTTTAAGAACTCTGTTTTTGAATAGTGATTAAGTGGTTAAAAGGCCTAAAACCATGACAAGACCAATGTGAAGCTTCCCTAAAACAGATATTCTTTTAGATTCAGTGGGTTTGGAGGGGGGAGGTACCCTCAAAGAAACTTGTTATAAATCTTCCCTGAACCAATTTGAATCTTCACTTTAAAGAAGGTATAAAAAGTAGATAGACAGTCATCCTATTACTTTTATATCAGAATTATATAAATTTATTTACCTATGTAATTTTCCTATTCTATAAAAGTTAAGAATAGAAGCAATACTTCTGGGGTCTCGATCAAAAAAATACTCATTATTACCATCATATCTAAATTAAACAAGAATGACAACATTCGCAAATAAAGCAGTCTATTTAAGTATGCTAAAATTACCCAAAGATACGTTGTTAAAAGATACGATAGATACATTCTTATTTTAAGCGGCATCTTATCAAAACATTAGGCGACACTAAAAAAATTTACTAAATCATACGATTTTTGAAAACTTTAATATCAAGTTGGAGGATTTTTCACGAAAGCAATATGGTTCATACAAATACTGTAAATTATTCTTTAAGTGTTTGACATTCCTACGGGCAATCAAACGGACAAACAAGAAGCTAAAAAGCTAGTATTCCAACCTGTCACAGAGCATGTTGAGTTCTGCCTGTGACTTGGCCAGTCTGAGTTTAGCCAGCCTGGTCTCTGGAAGCTTGGCCAGGGTAGAATAGGTAACCTGGAACATATGTTTATGGTGAAGATGTTATAGCAAAGCAAATTTTTTTTATTTTACTATCCGCGGAAAATTGTCTACAATATTTTACGATATAAAAAATTACCTCATGTCTTTGACCTCCAACATTGATGATAGCAGTTTCTGCTTTGCTCTTAGTCAAAGATCTCACTCGGTCAAAATAATCTTCTCCAAAAAGTCCCTAAACAAACAAAATATAGCCAAGTAATTCGTTTCTAATAATGTATCTATCTATCTGCCTGTCTGTCTATCTGTATAACTATCTATACATCCATACCTATATCCATCTATCTATATATACCCCCCCCCCCTCCGGTTTTTTCTATCTCATTTTCTGTGTGTGAAAGATAAAGAGCCCAAACTGCGTGACTTTTTAAGTATGGATATGACACATAACTGGGACTTGGAATTTTTTGAATATCTCCATCCTGGTGGGCACAGGATGCCAGCAAACCTGGCAGGGTCATCCAGGTAAAGCGCAAAAATATTTTTTTTGACTAAAACAAAGCATTTTATCTCACTAAAATACTAAAATATCCTCTAGCAGTACATCCTCATATGAAATACAGGTGTTCAAGACAATTTCATGTTCCAGGTATGATCCTGCAGGTCTCCAGAAATCTTTAAAACGATGACCGCCGACTGCGGCGGCTGGCAGCTGCCAAGTACAGCTAAGGCCGCTGAAATTTATACTTTGATATATCTAACATAAAATTTACATAAAGATAAACATTTTCTGCAAAAAAAATTGTTCTTCTAGCTTCAAAAATAAGAAAATTACAGCCGTTTGAAATTTTTAAGTAAAAAAGGACCTAAAACAAGGTTGTTAAATAAAAGGGCGAAGGAAGCTAAAATTGAATTTGACTTACTTATGGTCAGAAATTCATTATCAAACAGGGGACTTGCACAAAATTTTTTAGCACTCTAGCACTAATAGGAACTGAGACCGATTAAGGTGCGGCAAGGGGCCCAACTGTTAAAGGTTAATCCATCTATCTTGTTGATCAGAACATTAATCTATTTATCTTTCTATCAATCCATCCGTCAATCTATTTATCTATCTATCAATCTATCTAATCTATATATCAATTCATCTATCTATCTGTCTATCAATATATCTAATCTATATATAAATTCATCTATCTATCTATTTACCTTTATAAGATTAATCCATCTATCTTGTTGATCAGAATTGATATTAATT
This sequence comes from Acartia tonsa, assembly GCF_053477335.1. Classification (NCBI taxonomy): domain Eukaryota; kingdom Metazoa; phylum Arthropoda; class Copepoda; order Calanoida; family Acartiidae; genus Acartia; species Acartia tonsa. The sequence continues at coordinate 23,445,511 of NC_137264.1, read as the reverse complement.
ACACTCCAACCTCCTTTCCCTCCAGTTACACTGAATAAAATCAAGGATGACAACATCCATATATAAGAGCAATGCTCAACAAATCAGTGTGCAAAAACGAGCATAAACATAATTTAAGAATCAGCTTAATCTTATAGTGCCTAATATACAATGACGTCATACAATACAAATGACCAATCATAGGCCAGTAAATTTACTATTGGTAATTACAATGTAAACTGGCCTATAAATGGTCATTTGTTTGTCATCATTTTAGCTTTAAGCTGCTTCCTCATTTAATATACAGTTAAGTTCGTATCGTCCGTAATGATCGTTAATTTAGGTATTTTAAAAATGTCCTATAAAGTTCATTATGATTCCTTAAATGTTACTAATTAGTGTATATTGGACTTTACAATAAAGTTTGACTGTTAAAAGCTATGATTTGCTAAAATTAATGTCGGTCCGTCCGTCCGAAATGTCTTTAATTCTGACAATTTATAAGTGTTTTTTTATAGTTTAAACATGTTGATATTTTGTCAAAACTTATTATGTGTTTTATATGTATATTATGTAGTTTGTCATATACCACACTGCATTCGAATGGAGAGGAAGGAGCCAGAAGAATAGCATAAAACTAGACAGAAAGACATAAATTTAAAAATCAAATAGACTTAAACTTTCTCAGAACCTATCTGTAGCTACCCTAAAATGGAGAACTCGTTCGGTTTAGTGGTTAGCGAGATCTTGATGGATAAAAAAATATTACTATTTATGCATGTAATAAATAGTTATTTATAGCATAGTATTAAAAGCAGCTTTCCGCGTATATATAATACCAACTAGTTGAATGCAAGGGCTATCAAAACTGGGTTTTATATTATGATTGTACATTTTTATATTTGTAGCAAACTGGAAATAATACAATACATGATTTTACATGGCTTAAAACTGGTCCTAATCCTGCGGATATTGATCTGTTTCGAAGCCATACTGGAAACAGTTTTATGATAAATTCTAACCTGAGATTTGTAGATTTGACCGGAGCATTTTTGTTGTTGAATTTATTGTTAAGATTGACAGTTTGATGATGATATTTAGCTGTGGACTGGTGGGGCCGGAGATTATTGTGGATTTTTCGGAAATTTTCTAGTCTATTATACATACAAGAATTGTTTCATTGTAGTAAGAGGATTCTTTCAAAAAATAATGATATGGACAAATGGACAAAGGTCTTTAGTTGAAAAAGAGGGAAAAAAGAGAGAATACATGCAAAAGCACAAAACCTTTAAAGGTAAGGTTTATGCCTCTTGAAGCATGACCGACAGACAGACGGGCAAAACAATGTATTGACTAGATGCACATATGTCATTTTCACCGAAATTTCAGCTATCTATCTTCAAGAGCTACCGAGAAAATAACATTTCCCCTAGAGCATTACGGACGGATAAAATGACGTAAAGACAAAGTGAATTATAAAGTAGCTTCGCTACTGAAAATAAGGGAGACAATATCCATATGTAGCAGGGCCTTAAAAGCAAAAAACTTTAGATAAAGTATGAAGCAAATCATATTTATAAAAAGTGGTCATGTCTGACATATTATTAACATAGTAAATTTATATTTGAATCATTGTTTAAACACGTCAGGGATGGCACACTACAGAAAATTAAACATAACATGGCACACAAAGATTTAAGGAAAATAACAATTCATGTTCCTGTTAGATAGTGATCTGGCGGAAGCAGTTGACTGCAGATTCATAAAAAAGTTTAATATCTAATATATATAACAGTAATTGAATGTATGTGTATGAGTCAAAGGAGATCTCGTAAACGACTAATTCGATCGATTCAATGAAACTAATTACTGGTCGTGGTGAGGGCAGTATTTAGGCTATTATTGTTTTTTAGCTATTTTTATATGTTTTTGGCTATTTTTATATGTTTTACATATTTCCCCATATCTTTGTTGTTTTTGGTCGAATTTTCAAACTTTCAAACCAGTATCAAAATAATTTTACTCATTCTTATGGCCAGCCATGGTGCATGTCTACATGTAGCCGCAGCTATGTATAGCCGATGCTGTACGTATTGGTGCAAAAAATGGGGAAATTTTTAAATTGATTTGACGGGGCTGTTTATTTACGTCAAAAGTGAGGGGAAAGAAAAGGGAAGGAGGAAAGAAACCCCCTAGAAAAGAGATGGGGGTATGACGTCACACGCCAAAACAATTTGAAATTTGTCCCCATTTTTTGCACCAATACGTACAGCATCTGTATAGCCATTTTGATTTAAAGATCACTATTAAGTGAGCGGTTGTACATCTGGCAGCTGCAACGGCTACACTAAACAATTTTAAAGATCCAGCTTAGCAGGGTCAGATCCTTGTTGGACTTGTAACTGGGGTTCCCCACAGTCAGGCTCCTGTGCTGAAAGTTTAGGACAGGTCTTGACCACCATCTCTGTCCTAGGGGCAGTTTGATGTGAAACCCCACCCCTATCCAGTTTGTGCCTCCTGAAGGCACCTTGAACACCATGGAGGTGTACAACTAAGAATAACCACTGTCCAGTTTCACCCTCTAGGGGGCCTTGTCCCCTACCTTGATGGCAATGGCCACATATCACATATCCTGGTCATCGGTCAGCTATGAACAGATGCTACACATCCTCCTTAACCTCAGGGAATTCAATGAGGACAAAAACTGTGGCTGGCAGTGGACCCATGAGACTGCCTTGGTCAAACAGTTGATTGTACAGCTAGAGCACTTCTTGCCTTCAGTCGATGGTGGGTGGAGGGGTCCTGAGCCTTCCCCAGGCTTAATGGGCTGTTGTCGCTTACTTAATGGGAGTGAGGGCAACCATGGCTACTCTCCCAACTGATCCATACCATCAGCTCAGGTCTGTTCAACAGTAACTGTATCCCCAACTCCCTCAGAAAGAACCCTCACAGGTTCAGGGCATGGTTCAAGATGCACACCACCATGATCCCCTGGAGGATCAAGATCAGGGTAGAACTAACTAGCATCTTGAGCAAGGTATGCAGCCCACCACCTGCAGCTCTCCTTTGTAGCTGCTGTGCTAATCTGGAATTGGCAGGGGAGCATTTCATAGCCCAGGGCACAGGCCAGGGTATGTGAAATCACCCTGGGCTTGGAACTTGTTTGCCAGAGTCCATCATGGCATCTACCTCTATAGGTTACAAATTTCAGTTGGGCAGCCACACCCACATGTGACAGTGGTAATGGGAGTCTAAGGGCACCGTTAGGTCTTGACCTGCTCTATCCCAGGGTGCGAGTGAACAACACCCCAGAAAACATGTGGTGCAGACCTCCAAAGTGCTCCACTGGGGCCTGGGGGTGAATGGTCCGGTTTCTGGTTATGATAGGCCTTGACTTGGCTGGCCATCCATCAATCACTGGTGTAAATACTGACCTCATGTTGTATTATAAAGCTATTCCATGTTTGTTAGTTTTGGGAATGGGTTCGAATCCCTACTTGTGTTAATACATTAAGGCACTCTCTGTTAGAAACTCCAGGTAGTCAGTTTGGCCACAGGAAAAAGATACTCTGTTTTGGGGCTGTTCCACTAAAATTACACTAAAAATTTCAAGAAGATTTAAGTTTGTAATAGGATATTTAGTGTAATTTCACTTAAAATCTTAAAATGGCAATATCTGGCAAGAAGGAACGGCTAGGATTTCGTTCTCAACTGATTCTAACTACAATTAGGTTCTATTTGAACGCCCAATTGTCCGAATGTTTGGGAATTTTTTTTAATCTAAAGTTCGGTTAAGGAGGGGTGTGGTATATTTATTGAGTTTGGATTGGTTTGCTCCAAACTAGGGTTAGTTTTATTTTTCATCATTTAGAGATTTATATTGACTTATTGTCGATTGTGGAAAGTATTTTAATCTTCAACACTTTCTTTCCCCCTCAACATTTATAACTAACCAAAAGCCACACATAAGCTTTTGAGGATGATTTATCGAATCTTGGTTTTTAGTAAGTAGCAAAGCCACTCTAAACTGCGAACCAAAAAAAAATAGGCAAATATGAATTTTTAGAATAGCAGCTTTATTATTCATAGATGTTGTCATCCTTGTTTGTCTACCTCTAACTATCTTTGTCTATGATACCATAGTGGAAGGTTAAGTTCATGGCTAAATTTAATCAAAGATATTATTAGAAAACCAATTTAACCAAAAATACCAAAACCATAATTTTGTTTTTAATCTATTTTTATATGAATATTTCATTAAAGTACCTTAAACAATCAACGCAGTTATAAATTATATAAAACTGTTTTTTTAGTAGCTAATATAATATTTCGATTGTATGTCTGTCTGTTTGTTAGTCTGTATGGTACCAGGGATCTTAAGGGATAAGACAATGGCTGATGAATTTATGTACATCCCTTAGGTGAAACACAAGATTATCCCTTCTGTAGATCAAAATTAGTAGTTAAAACGTTTGAACACTTAACTTAATGAACCAACCAATCAAAATTCACTAATGTCCCCAAAGTTGTTAGGCCAACGAATAAAACATTATCATAAAACTTTGCGGGCTAGTCTCCTCTCTCTATGATATTCTACATATATTATCAAAAATAAACAGTGAATTATAGAAAAAGACAGATTAGTACTCATAAAGAGAAACTGCGCAATTTTTTAATATTAAACTTTTTTCCCTGATTTGTTGACACATTAGCTGAGATACTGAGGGCTGTCTCCTGGAAAAAAAAAAAGGATTAAAGATCTCATGAATGTGTATTAGATTTTCCAGTTTGGCTTCAACCCGATTAATATCCACAAGACTGAAAAAAAGTTCTCAGCCATACTGAAAAATCATATATAAAGTCGAATTATATTAATTTATATAACAATAATAACTATACCAATTTTGTTCACTTTATTATCCACGGAAACCTAGCCTAAAAAATTCATATGCTTTCAAATGTCAAAAAAGTGTTATAATAATGTATTAAGCTTTCAATTTAAATTATCTTTGGATAAAGCTCAAAGTGTCATAAAAATCCATCTCTTTTTTAGGGGTGTCCTTTCCCACTTCTATTCTCATCCCTCCTTTATAGACGTATTTTAATGCCGTCACGCATGAAACTTTGAGTTTTCTCGATCTTTGGAAAATTCATTACCTATCCCTTTATGCATATAGTAAATGCGCAAACTAAAATGTATTATTAAAGTAAAAAAGGCCTGTAAGCCGCGGCGGCTTAGCTGCATATACATTTTTAAAAGCATCAATTTGGCTGCAAAAAAAGATTTTTTTTCAAAAATAGAAAAGCTACGACTGACGATTATCCCTAAACAGTTAGTCTGGGCGGCTAATTGATTTGGCGGACGGCTGCAAAAGCAAATCCTGTCTTTTTTTGTCGTTTCAAAGAAAGCCACAAATGAGTTTAATTACAATAAATGATTTTTAATTAATATTAATCCGTCTTAATCGATAATTAAGTCTGCAGCTTAATTTCTTTCGTCGTTTTTTTTCGTGTAAAATTTGATTTATTTTGAGTTGGGTTTTTCCACCTCTCACAGTTATGGAATCTCGACCATAAAGATTTTTTTATCCAATCTTGACAAGAGAGGTATTTCTGGAAAGAGGAATATATATAGAAAACGCCTATGTAAATTAGAAAATCCGCAGAAATCATATTTGCAAGTTATTTGCAAAAATCTGCAATGTTAATTTTCAAAATTAATTTCATGCCTTAAATGACAGATTTAGAAAACAATTTTTTATGAAAGATGTTTATCTATAAGTTTAGAACATACTTGAGGCAAAAAAAAATTCTCTAGTGTTACTTTTGCACCTTATATATGAAAAAAACAGTTTCTCACATTTTATGATAAAAAAAGGTATAGGAACAAAAAAATATGTTCTTTCTAAAAACTATAAAACAAGTTATAACTTTTTTCAACCCTATCATTGATTAAAATGCACTTTTAGGTTTACTCATTACCAAAGTAGCACATAAAAACTCTTTTTATGAAGTTATTAAACAAAATAAAATCAAATCAACAATTAGGTGTTTTTTTATAAGGCAGTACACCATTTTGTAGTATGTTTTTTGGCATTTATTTTGTTGAATTACTTCATAAAAAGAGTTTTTATGCACCTCATTAATTCTTAAACCTAAAAGTGCAATTTAATCAATGACAGTGTTAAAAAAAGTTATAACATGTTTTATAGTTTTTGATCACTAATTTTATATACACTTATCTGATATGTACAGGGTGGGGCAAATAAGACCGGACAAACTTTAAACGGCCATAGTGCCAAAACTACTTGACCAATCAGGACGTTTGACCACACTATAAAAAGCTAATGACCTTTTAGCACAAAAAATCTTTGGACGAAGATGGACGTGTACAACGAGCTGGCCGCGCATATGTTCAACAAGGCAGATTCCAAATGCGCCGGTGGTTTAAACTGAATTCTCGACTAGGGCCCACTAAATCTGACCTCAGCCCATCTGTAGGTGAGGTAGAGTTATGTAACTTGCTGGGGATACTGTCAGATACATAAGTAAGACACTAGAAAAGACTAGAGCTCTCTATCTGAAATAGCTTGGCCGTAGTACTCCAGCAAAGTGATACGGGCAGATTTTGAGATGTAAAAAACGTCAAAAACCGTGAAAATTCGTGAAAATTTCTCGGTTCTTGACTTCACGAACCCATCTTGAACTTAAAAACTCATTTTATACTATGGGTTGCGCTCACAACCCTAGCTGAAACTTCATGCAATTTCTAAAAAGGTAAAAAACGTCGTTCTAGCTCAACTGTGGTCAAAATAAGAACCTCCGTGTTGGATCCTGTGGTTACTCACGTTTCTAAGGAAATGTGGCCTCCCAGCAGCCCGATCTTAATTCAATGGACTTTGGGACCTGAGGCTACTTTGAAGCATGCACCAATAGACGTGCTCATGCCACAAAGACCTCACTCATTGCCACTATCAAGGAGAACTACGCCAGCTTGGACAGGTACATTTTGACCTGGACCTGCCGGCGGTTGAGGAGGCGGGTAGAGGCGGTGATTAAGGCTGGCAGTGATTTTATTGAATAATCTAATAGTCATATACCTATTTTTCTTGCCAGTTTTTAAAATTCAATAAAATCTTTAAAATTGACGATTTTATGTTCATTTGTTTAGAAGTTAGAATTTGTCCGGTCTTATTTGCCCCACCCTGTAAATCAAAATCAAAAAGAACTATCATTGTATTGATTATAATTTACCAAAAGTTATGTTTTTTTATCACCTGTCTTACCTTTTAATTATAACAACGATAACAATAACCATAAAAGCAAAGCTCTAAAATGATAGGATATACGAACGTAAAATTGAACATAAATTTGTTACAAAAATACGTAAATAAAGAATACTGTTTAAGACATACTTTGTTGATAAAAAATTTAAATTCATCATGTTTGAAATGGACGCATAGACTTTCTTATCCCAATTACAGAAGTGCTCCGCTTCCCAAATCGTAACTAAGTGTTTTTTGAATCGTCATGCAAAGTTTAAAATTGATAGGACAATTATAATATATCTAAATTAATGAAAAGAGCTAACTGTTACGGACGGATGGACCGACCCTAAATATAGAAAAACTTAGCTTTTAAAAAAATTCAATAATTAGAAGTACACATATTATGATAATTTTCAGAAAAATGATAAATTAATATTTAAAATTATATGTTTATATGGATTTATTGTTTTGCTGTAAACTATGAATCAATAAATCAAAAAGTTAACCTACAAATATATTATTTAACTTTTTGTCCATTTGATGACTGCGCTATATAGTAGGTATAATTAATTTTGTTCAAGTTTTTCATGTTTATTTTTGATACAAACTGTCACTTTGTTTGATTTGTATTAGATTAAATATATTTATAATAACCATTCTATTTCTTTAAAGTTATTTTAAAGTGATTTTTTTACGCATAGTAATAGAAACAGTGTATATGAAAGATTGAAACGCTATTAATAAAAAAGCGTGTAGTGTCCAATAAAAAATGACATCAAACAATACAAATGACCAATGATAGGCCCGTATACATTGTAATTGACCAATGTATACTGGCCTATCATTGTATGACGTTATTCTTTATTGGACACTACACGCTTTTTTATTAATAGCGTTTTAATCTTTCAACGACGGTTTCCCTCAAAGTTCATAGTCGAGTAAACACCGCCCCCCATATCTTATTTTGAAAAATTTAAGAGGCATATTTTATAGTTTGTTTGTTTTTTTCTTTAGGTTTGGGTTAGGTGCTCTGTAACCCAGCAAGGTCAGTGCACCGCAGATATAGACCATGCAGGTTAGGGCTCCCCGCAGTGATTAGTCATACGATTAAAAACTATCCCTCTCCCCGTGATTAAATAAATTAGACTGATCAGTCCAGCCGTAGACGCGATAAAAGCGGACACACATACAGACATCCTGTTACTAAATATGAATTTACACTACCTGTAAAAGTTTGTTATTCTCTTTAAGCAGACAGAAGAGCTCCTGAGACTTCTTCTCAGCGGATAGGCGGCGAAACTCCTCCACACTTAATTCTTTCATTTTCCTGGCAAACACAGCAAGTTTTATCAAGATGTCAAACTTTAGGCAGTTGTATTTGGGGGATATAGAACTGTGTATTATTCGGGTACCCAAAGTTTTATGAACATGATCTCCCATGATTTAGCTTAAGGACTTTAGGGACTTATTGTAAATATTGATTGGATGGTTTAACTAGGGCTCAGCAGCCGCCACTAAGATTTAGATTTAAACCCGGTTGGATGCTTTAAAATTTAGTTCTTAAAAAGGAGATTGCCAAAATTTGGTGAAGTTAATACTTCAGGCAAGGGCTCGGCAGCCGCCTGAAAGCTTAAGGGAAATCAAACTTTTACAATTTTAAATATAAGCTGGAAGCCTATTGACCAAAATATAGCAATCCCTTTTTTTTAAAAAAAATCAAAGCATCCAAACGGATCTTAATTTGTGGCTTAGTCGTAAATGACGCGAGGCTGCCTGCTCTACTTCCCTCTGATTTAAAAAAAATTGCACTGAGGCATAGAAGCGGCTGCCGAGCCCTTGGTTGCACCAACAATTTTAATATACCGGAAAGGTAATTTTGTTTGGTTATTTGTAATGTAAAATTTTCGCTATTGTCCTATCCCCTCCGATCTCTGACATCATCTCATTTAATATGGAAAAATTTCTAGCTTTGGTTTTAAATAAAGCAATATACCACAGACAGCTGAGCTAACTCTTTGGAAGCTCTAACTTTGTCTGAAAATTTTTACATTAAATTGGTTGTACCTGTTTATGGACAACGACATTCCCCCTACTCATACTATTGTTATTTACTTTACAATTTGTTCTATTAGTGCTTCTTTAACTTCATGAGGTATTATTGGACTATGAACTACGTTGGGTGAGGGTGACATCCAACTGTATTATTATGTTCTATAAACATGATATCCCATGAACTTAAAAACTTTGGGGCCTTTTGTTAAATCTTGATTGATTGGATCAAACTAGCAATATCCAAACCATTCAACGAATAATTTAATCTATAGAGGGGTAACTTTGTGTATCTTTGGGAATAAACAACAATTCATCATCCATTGTCTTATCTCTTAAGATAGGTTTCTATCTAATGCCAACACTTCCGTAAAATAAAGAAGATGTAAATTTGCATCAACATAAAATACTATTAGAATAGCATACAAAGTAGGATAATAAATACCTTTTGTATAGAACTGAGCAAATAAATTGCTGAAAGCAGACATCCTATAAGTTTCTATACCCAATTTCAACATCAATCGCCATTTATTGATATCACGTCGGCCTTTGATACTGTTCAGTCACCTTTCACTCTTGAACACTAGTAATTTACTAATCAAAATTAACTTTTAAGAAATTCACAAAAATAAAATATTGTTTTTTTTGTAAATAATTAGTTTAGTAGGTAAATAAGTTTTAATTTTTTTTTGGTTTAAAAACTAATTTGAACATTATTTTTTTTTTGAAAATAATGTTTACCCCTACATGATTAAGCATTAATAAAGAAATATTTAAGTGGAATAATTTTACCCTTATTAATAATTCATTGTAAAAAAACAAGTAAAAATGATTTTCCAAAAGCTTTCCTCAAATTAAACATTGTTTGTCACTGTAGTAGAATTTAAGGCTCGTAGACTAATCATGTGTGATCGATGTTTGTCTGTCTCAAGATCTTTGTAACCATTGACCCGATTGGGCTCATTTTAAAACAAAACATCCCTGTTAGTTTAGTGATGGAAATACTATATATACCTCTCGTGAAAATGACAAGAAAAAATATTGCCCATAAAACTTATTTTCTTATTTTTCGAAATAAAACAGGAACCTTGCTAAACATATTGAGAGGGGAGGAGGATCCCCTAGAGGCTAATAGTAAAGACACTTTTCTAACTATGTATCGATTCAGGGATCTAAATGGATAAGACATTTGCCGATAAAATGAAAATATAAAAATTACCCCTTCTCTAGATTACAGTTAGGTGTTGAAACGTTTGGACTTATTAAACCAACCAATAAAAAACAATTAAAGTCCCCAAAAATGTTAAATCAATGATCGAGAAAAGGTTTTTTTAAAACTTTTGGGAACTAGTGATGATATGTATACTCTAATAGAAAATAACTGTTGAAAGAATAAACACTGCTAGTCTAAACTATGTATACTCTAATACAAATATTAAGGTTAAAGTATTTATGATTGGACCTCATGTAAGGCCGCATACAGAATTAGTTAATACGTCACTGATAAGTCTTCATTTTAAATAGTCAAAATCAACAACTATATTATTGTAGTCAGTGGCGCAGCTACTCTATCATTTAGTACATAATAGTAAGTATGCTAGTCAATAACCTGTTGCATTAGCGTAATTTGTATCGCGTAGACTTCATTGCTGTCGAGGATATGCTTGGTTTACTTCTAGAACGTTAAAGAGGTACCTGGTCCTATAATATAGCTGTCAAACATGTGAAATAAGGCGGCAACTAATTTCTTTGTACATTCGCCTAACTATCAATCCACAGTAAGCTATAAAAATTGGAAAGAATTTTAATGAATATAATAGATTTGAAATCTGCATAAAATTTTAAGGAATTTTTATAAAATTCGTTTTTTGTATAATTCTTTATCTATTAGCGCAAATACAAATTAAGTTAAATAATTTTGACATCTGTGATTGGTGGATTGAAAACTATCTGCGCCCTGATTGGAGAAGCTTAAGTGACGTACATCATTCAACCAATTAGAGCGCAGGTAGTTTCCAATCCACCTATCCTATTGGTCAAAATTTATTAACTTAAATTGGATTTGCGCTTTTAAATAATGAATTATATAAAAAACGAATTTTATAAAAAATCCTTAAAATTTTATGCAGATTTCAAATCTATTATATTCATTAAAATTCTTTCCAATTTTTATAGCTTAATCCACAGGGTTACTTTAGCAAGGATTATGTGAAAAGAGGTATGTTCAATTCCTACAGTAATCAAATGGTTTGCTGATGTCAAGAATACATAAAGTAGAAGTTCATTACACATTTACACAACCTATTATAAAATAATTGAACCACCTAGCCTTTTTATTAGTTGATCCCCCCAATAAATGCAGTGTTTATAATGAGGAGTTCAATTCTCAATTTTTTTTCAATTTAATGCAAATACATTTTCAACATCTTGGACAAAGTAGCTTCCAGACAAGTAGCCTATAACCTAACCTAACCTATAAATTGTAAAACAATATTAATAACAAAAATAAAAATTAAAAATAAAAACGCTCACCTGAAACCTGATTACTGTTTTAAATATTGAAATTATACTTGTTTATTTTTTATCTTTCAGTTAAGACTTAAAAAAAAGCTTCCATTAAATTCAAATCTACTTGAATTTATTTCCTTTCAAAGGAACTTTTTGCTTAAAAACAAAAATTATAAACTAGGATCTGAAAAATTAACAACAACTCAATTTGACCCTGGATAAATTTCATTCCTACTCTGTTAGTCAGCTCTATTATGCTTTACAGGGTAAATACCTAGGTAAGAGACCAGTCGACAATGATCCTTCATTAATCCTCTGGCGACTCTTAATCCTAACAGGGTCAGAGCTGTCTACTATCAGAATACCTGTCCCTGCCCCTCTCATCTTTATTCAGTCTGCCAAGCACATCTTATATGTGATACACTATTTTTTTGAGGCTTTATTGGTGACTGGGCTAAGGGAATAACACAGGATGTGTGACTTGAGTTACAGGGGCAATACCAAGGTAAGGGACCAGTCATCCTCTGGCGACCCTTGTACCTAACAGTGTTAGAGCATTCTGCTCTTAATAATACTGTCCCTGCCCCTCCCTTCTTTATTCAGTCTGCCAATTACATCTTAAATGTAAAGAATTTTTTTTAATCTTTTGTAAGAACCAATGTAATTTTGAAATAATATTCTTTTCTATATGTGTACATAAATAATTTTTATCCAACTTGAATATCTTGAATGAGTTTTAAATTAATATTTTTATACTTTAAATGTAATTTTTGTAAGTAAATGACAAAGACAAATAAATGAATCAAATAATAACCTACCAACCATTTTTTGTAAATTCTAAACCACTTATATAATGGCATTTGAGGCTATTTTTCTTAAGTAAATGTCCTGAGGCTAACATAGGTTAGGTAAGGTTATAGGCAAGGGGGCCGAGCGCACGCGGCCAGGCAGGCCAGGGGGCCGAGCGCTGCGGCCATGTCCTTTATTTACAGTGGAGGCTACTTTTCTTAAGTAAATGTCCTGAGGCTACATTTGTCTACATTATTCAAGATCCTTTTCAATCCATTTCCTTTATTTTTACACCTTCTGAAAATTTTGGCATATGGACATAATTCCCTTGTTATGGGAAAGCTATAAAGTTGTAAGCTCGTTTTTTCGTCTAAACTTTATTGATTCGAAAAAATCACGAAACCTATACATGTTTTCAGCTGTCGTTGAGGGGCAACACTTTTTATCTGCCACCCAAACTTTATTTTAAAGAAGGTGTATCAACTATTTTTTTTATAGCTAGCCGGTTCTTTTAGTAAGTAGTAGATGTAAAATTTTTCATAGAATTCAGATATGCAATCGGTTTTTTTGTAGACCTCTTATTTTTTAAGTAATTTAAGTTTAAAAAAAAAAATTAAGTCGATTTTAAGGTACTAAAATGCAACAAAAAAAAGAAAGAAAATGGTCATTATGAACAAAAATAGTAAGATCTTTAATTTGACACCTTACTTTTTCAATTCTGTCAGGTAATTATTGAAAAAATCGATTTTTTTAAACCCACGAAAATAAAAACTTTGAACTTACTTTTATTATTTCACAGGTAAAAAAATATGGGTTCATATATACCTTTAGAATCAGAAAAATATTACGAATCCATTGTAAGCAAAATTGAAAAAAAAAGTTTACAATATAGTATATAAACTACAATAAAAGGAATTATATGAAAATATCATATTATATTGTACAGGCAACGTCTTAATTCTTGAATTGAGTATAAAAATGGGAAGGGGGTAAAGAGGGGGTAAAAAAGGGAAGACAATAGTGTTGCCTGAACAAAAAATATAATTGGCCATTTGATTATTTTTTTATTTTTTTTACTTTTTTTCAATTTTGCTTACAATGGATTCGTAATATTTTTCTGATTCTAAAGGTATATATGAACCCATGTTTTTTATGTTTGTTTGAGAAAATATTTAGGTCTAAAGTTTTTATTAAACCGAGGTTAAAAAAATAGATTTTTTCAATAATTACTCAACAGAATTTTAAAAGTAAGGTGTCAAATTAAAGATCTTACTATTTTTGTTCTTACTGGCCATTTTCTTCTTTTATTTTGTTGCGTTTTAGTACCTTAAAACCGACTTAATTATTTTTTTTAAAAACTTAAATTACTTAAAAAATAAGAGGTCTACAAAAAAACCGATTGCATATCTGAATTCTATGAAAAATTTTACATCTACTACTTACTAAAAGAACCGGCTAGCTATAAAAAAAAAGTTGATACACCTTCTTTATATAGCATGTTGGCTTTACCTATATCCTATATTTCAATAATTACTGAACCCATGGAGTTCTTCTTTTAAAAAATATTTACTTAGGCCTCAGGATGGTTTTATATTTTAATTTTGAATTTAGGTCTTATGGTGGTTTTAGGCTATTCTGCCCCCTTCTTACCCTATAGACTACAGAGCTCCTAGTTTATAAGAGTAAAGTAGCTAGTTGATTATATAAAACAAATAGAATTAAGCAACAATTAAATTATATGAAAACATAACTTTATTGTAACAAATAAAAATAAAACAATAACTTTAATGAAAAGGTCAGTTATATGGTTAAATACAATATTAATAATATATAGGTATGTATTTGTTTATAATAAGGTTTATCATATATTCAATATTCATATGTATTAAAAGCGGTTATATGATATGGCTGGCCGTATGTAAAGCTGCGTGTTTCGCGGAAAAACTAGTCGGGGACATTTCTCCTGAGAAAAAAAACATTTTTGCCTCCAGCTTTTCTACTAGTCAATGATACTAAAAAAAAAATTTTCTGTAGAGAAAATATCCCTTCCTGACTTTGAACTCGACAACTTTGTCAAAGCATAATTTTTGTGAATTTCTTAATGCATATTTATGATTTTATTAAAATGAAATAATTCCTTTTAGTTTGAATTTAAGTGTGCCTCTAAAACAGTTTTATACGTAATATTATTAACTACTATTAGTTGTTTTGAGTTATTTTATTCATCCAAATAAACGATCAATCAATGAATAACCGGGAGAAACCAGTTTATAAAACTGAAATACAATGTCGTCCTCTCTATTGTTTAATTAATTTGGCGGGAAGACTTGATCACCAGATTTTTGCCTCATGTACATATCAGGCCAGGCTGGTATTCCTCCTAGAAAAAAATTTCATCAATGAGACATGGGAGATCGTGCTTATAAAACTTTGGGTAGCAGTATAAGTTTACTGGCCAATGTCCCCTACCTCCCTGTTTTATATGTTATTTTAGTACCTTTGATTTTTCAAAGCTTTCTTCCTCCTGTTGAAATTTGATCAATGCTTTGGCTAACATCTCAACAATAGCCTGAATAGATAATTAGGTTTTAGTTAGGGATGGATAGGACAATTATGAATAAATTAATCTTACATCCCAGGGCTCGGCGGTCGTATTCAGGCCACCGATAAGACAATAAACGATAAATTGATGTACAACCCAAATAATCATAAACAAAATTACCCCTTCTAAAGATAAAATGAAAATAAAATTTGCAACACCGTTTAACATAATCTAAAGGCCATTTTCTCCTCCCTCTCTGCTTTTGTTTCTAACCTGGGAATCATCCTCGTGAATGAAGCCATGTTGAACCAATTCCGCGGCCAAACCAATGGCAGAATCTTTCTCTTTGCTGATATTGCAACTCAATTGGCGGTTCATATTATCCTAAAATATTTACAATCAGTAAAGATTTTCATGAACATTAACCCTTAACGGTCGTTTTTTTTCTATCTCATTTTCTGTGTGTGAAAGATAGAAAGCTATAACTGAGCGACCTTTTCAATATGGGTATGACACATAATTGAGTTTTTTTTTTTTTAATATGGCGGGCACAGGATGCCAGCAAACCTGGGAGGGTCGACTGATAAAGGTGCGGCAAGAGGTCCTACGATCTGATTTTAAAGTTTCGCTTTTATTGATGTTGTCACCCCTGTTCCTTGTTGAATTTAAAAATAATGCATAGATTTACCAGAACGTAAGTCAAGAAAATGTTTTAAATTCTGAGAAGCTTTGTTTGTACCAACCATATTAGCGCCATTGTTTAAATAACATCGGTGGTTAGCGAGATACTTCGCTACATACACACACACACACACGCACACACACACACACACACACACACACAAACACAAGAAGACATACATCCTGTTACTATTTTATAATGATTAATAAAATAATCATACCTCCATCCTGAGAAGTATCCTAAGACTAAGCTCTGTCTGTTCTGTCTTAGTTTTATCTCCTCCAGGACTGGTAAGGGAACACTGCATTGTCTGAATACGCCGGTTCTCCACGTCCTAGCAGAAAAGAAAATTTAGTCTACTATAGCATGCAAGGGTTAAAGAAAAAAATTAAAGAAAAGGGCCTAGTCGATTAACCCCCACTCATTTTGAAAAAAGCCTACCCAGTACCGAATAAAACTAAACCTGACAAACGGACAAAACTAACCCAAATCCGCTTAGAGGACGTTCATTGTCTGTCTATTTTTAAAAGCGAAGCTTTTCTATAATTAGGGTGGTCCGTCTGTACGTCCGTCCGTAACGGATAGCTTTTTTCGTTAATTTAGACATGTTAGAATTGTCCTATTGATTTCAAACTTTGCATGGTGATTCCTTTAGTAGTTAGGTACGATTTAGAAAGCGTAGCAACTCTATAATCATTACCAGAATGTCCGTACGTTTATTCTAAACATGTTGATTTTTTTTACTTTTTTAACAACTAATTTTTATGTGATCTAATAATCCGATTGATCTGATTTTTGGAATACTGATTCCTGGGACAACAAAGTACAATTTTATAAGCGAAGCAACTCTATAATCAAATCCTAAAGTTGTAAGTATGTCCATTATTTTGTATCAAGCAGTTTTTCAACAATTTTACTTACAATTTTGCTTCGATTCTTATACATTTATATTCTGATTATTCAGTTCTGATATTATACAAGTGTTAATGTCCGTTTGTCCTACCGTTCCAGTGCTTCGCTTTTATGGATGTTGTCATCCTTGTTCTATAGTATCTACTATCTATCTATCTAACCACTGACCTATCTATCTATCTATTACCTGTGGCTCAGGGGAACATGATTTATCTGACTTGTGTGTCTCTGGACTAGGAGCCCTGGTCTTGCATGGCTGGGGTTGAGCCAAAGCAAAAGCTGTGAGAGGATAGATCCCGTACTTGACGTCCTCCATAAATTTTTCCAGCTTCTCGTGGACTGGGAAGTCTGATAACCTGCGGATAAAACAGAATATTTAAAACATGAATCTTTTTTAATAAATCACGACAGTCTCAAAAATTAATCTCAGTCATGTGATAAATAGTAGAAAATTACGAAACCTTTATGAATATAAGTAGGTATTTGAAACATGACCGACGAACCAATTAAATCATGTACTTGGTGCTCAGACGTGCAAGGCATCTGCACTTAAAATTTAGCTTTCTATCATTAATAGAAGGCAATTAGTTCACGTGTTCCCCATAACGTTACAGACGGACTGACAGACCAAATGAATTATAGAGTAGCTTTGCCACTAAAGGTTGTCGAGTTATATATTTTTAATCTTGGTACTAAAATAAACTGTACCTAAAAGTTGTTTGTGGATTTTCCTCATGATTAACCGAGGCCATAACAGCATTATTACCATAATATCTGTGGATAGCTTCCTCCGTTAAACTCTCATTTGTACGACCTACAAAATAATATTGGAGTTTATCAATGTTTGACAAGATTAGCACAGCATTAAATAAAAGCATATAGAAGGATGACAAATCATCAAAAACATAGTTTAAAATTTTGATGACCTTTTACAGTGTGTGTTTGTTTATGAATTTATGCCTTTCTATATGAATGTATGTAACTGTCTAATTCTATATAAATATATACCCACCTGTAACATTTATTCATCCATCAACCATCTAATTATACCTGTATTTTTTACTAAATCATTTGCTGCCAGCAGTTTTATTAAAGAATGTACTACCAATATAACTGGATGTATTAAATAAAACGACATATATCTATCTGTCTATCAGTTGTGACAGTAAGAGAAAAAAAATTTCCCAGACATAAGGCCAACTGTTTCTAAAATGTCCCAATGAACATATAAATTTAGTATAAAAGACTGAAATCTTAAAACAAGGCCTTTCTGAGAAAATTAGATTTGAAAATTTCAAGTTCAATTTTCACCCCCTAGGAGTTACCGAATAATCATGACAAGAAAAGCAAAGATTATTTATTTAAAATTTTGAACAACTTTGCTTTTATGAAGTCTTTCATAAAACCTCTCTATATATGATTTATTTAAGGCTAAATTTCCGTGACCTTAGCAAAGCAACTGCTAAAAATGGCCATTAATTAACTCCCTTCTGGAGTGGTTTTATGAAGAACTTTATAAAAGCAAACTTATTCAAAATTTTAAATAAATAATCTTTGCTTTTCTTGTCATGATTATTCGGTAACTCCTAGGGGGTGAAAATTGAACTTGAAATTTTCAAATTTAATTTTCTTAAAAAGGCCTCACTTTAAGATTTTCGTTTTTCCACTAAATTTATATGTTCATTGGGACATTTTAGAAACAGTTGCCTTATGTCTGGGAAATTTTTTTTCTCTTACTGTCGCTTCGAGTGGACTGTGCTATCTATCTAAATAAACCTGGATTTTTTACTAAAGTATGTGCTGCCAGCAGTTTTAAAGAATGTACTTTCAATAGAACTGGATGTACCATATACTGCCTTTGTGTATAATATTCATCTATACATCTATCTATCTAATCATACCTGGATTTTTGACTAAAGTATGTGCTGCCAGCAGTTTTAAAGAATGTACTTCAAAAAGAACTGGATGAAAGAGAAGGTCCCGAGCCTTCGGTCTCTTATCAGGATCTTCGTTCAAACACTTTCTAATAAAATCCTAAATAAAAAAAGATTAGCCATTCCATGTAAAGACAATGACATACAAAACATATTATAAGTTATTTTCTCATCCGTCAAGCTATAAAAAAAAAACATTTTATTTAAACAGATACACATACATCCTACTCCTTTGACAGATAAACCTCAAATTAATGCATAGAACGACAGGTAAGGTTTTTTTAATGCAACCATCTCGTAATCAATGCGCAAATTGCACTTAGAATCCGAATTCTCTATAAAACTTGGCATGAGTAATCCTTAAAGGGTCTGTTTTCCCTAAATCAAACAATAAGTTGGAAAAGTAAGGGCTGACGGCTCAGCCGTTTAGCCGTTTTTGTGTGTGGCTATTTTATGGCAAATCTATCCTTAATTACGTAGGAATCAACTTTTTAAAACATATTTTTGCTTTAACTCATGTAAAATAATACTTCTAAAACCAATCATTCGTCGGAAATTTTCTATTATACGACAAAATACGTGATTTTACTGTATGGCTCAGAAATGGTATTTTTTCTAACAGAAATTAATTTGATTCAGCGTTGTGAAGCCGGAGCCGGAAGCCGCCATATTTTGCTGGAGCCGGAGCCGTTACTTTCGTTGAAAAACGGCTTCGGCTCCAGGTTAGCTAAATTTAAAAAGAGATTTTTGTAACTCTGTTATGTCGTGTGCAAATGCCGTTTTTCAAGTCCAATTTTATCAAAAACTGAACTTTTAAAACCTTAAAAAGTGAAAGAAATAGACTTGGCAAAAAAATGTAATGAGTTTTTTTTTAATTCAGGTCGAATCCGGAGCCGCACCCAAATCAAACGGCTCCCCAACGCTGATTTAATTGTTATATTGTTCATTCCATAACTCACCTTTTGTAGTTCATCAGCTAAGGAGTCTATACTCTTCTCAATTGCGTCTGGTGATATCTAAATTATAATAAATTTCATCAATAAAAAATAAGCTTCCTTTTATATTAAAATGATTTATGTTTGTCAAAGAAAAGATAAATTTTAATCCGATAACAGCTTGCTAAGAAAGAAACAGCATGTTAAAGGGCTTAACATATTGCTAATGACTTAAATATGTCCATTGTTCAATTCACCGAAAAAGGCACCATCCCAGTGCTGTAACTCTTTTTATGTTTGATTTCCTTTGAGTGTTAGGTTTTGATTTAAAATGAGGTACATGCCCACTGAACCCACCCAACCTCCCCAATTTTTGCAAAAATTTTCACTGTAGAACAATTAACTGTTTTTTTTGCCTACCTTGACTTTGGAGCTGCCGTCTTCGCCAGCTGTTGTGAGTTCAAGCGCGGCTGTCTCCAAGGCGCACATCCCAAATGCAAAAATGTCGATTGCCGGCGTCAACGCCATGCTGTTTTCTTCTAAATTTGAAAAAAAAAATATTTATGAAACATTTTTTCAACTTCACATTTTTAAAGAATATTTTTTACATTTAAAGAATGCTTCTTTGGATATTTATCTATTTAATAAGGGGCGCTCTTTATCTACAGGGGGAAAAGGGGGGGTTTCTAACCGAAACTGCGAGTTTTCGTTAAAGCAAGCTTTTTATCACCAAGTTTCCTTATAAAAAGTCTAAAAATCAGAATCTTTTTAAGGGAGAACTGTCGGCCAAAAGCTTAAGTCTTATTTTTTTCTCTTCTCCCACCAGGAGGCTTAGGAGTAATTCCCCTTGTCCCTCAAAAAAAAATAAAAAATCAAGTACCCATGCCCCTTTTATGAAAAATATACCAAGAAACATTCTGTAAAAAGCCCAATATGTTTTAATACAGATTTTAAAAGATTTGGCAAAAGGTTTGCACACCAAAAAAAGGAAATAATTGCAACATTTGTTCATGCGTAAATACCTGTTATCTGTTTCTTTACTATTCCACTTGAATTTGTTTAAGGGCATTTTATTTAAATATCATGATGTTAATCCCCAATTTATATACAGCACAAAAAAACATTGATTTACAACATTAAGTTTAATTGTTTTAGTACATCTAAACTAGAATTAGTGGTTGGCTTTATATGAGCCTACATATGGGGGGGGGGGGGGGGTGGGAGGGGGGTAGGTTATAACGAATCCCCTTCTAGGATAAAACTTAAAGGTTTGGGAACAATGTATGAAGGAAAAAACTGGGGAAACAAAACTCTGTTCTTAAAAATAAATGATAATAAAATCGGTAAGTTTTTTTATCCAATAATAAATTTTGGTATGGATTACACATCTAGAACCATCCCTTTTTAACAAGGTTTTTGTAACAATTAATTAAAAGATATAAATTATATTTCAATTACTATACCTATATGAACTATTAATCGTTAATGTTATTCTTTTTAAAGTTAAATAATACTGAAACTGGATGCAGTTAGAGTACATCATAGTACATATATTTGTATCCATCTATCCTTCTATCCAACTCTTTTTTTTATATTCTGACATTTGAGATAGATAGATATTTACTTTTTTGTAGTAGAGCTAATCTATAACTTATGTATTGTCCGTGCCTTCCCTAAAATTGCCTGCCGAGCAATTACCTCCCCCCCCCCCACTCCCAATATTTCAAAATTAAGTGAAAATAGGGGTCGGGGGAACAGGTTTTATACCTATACCTCACAACTATCCCTACCAAAAGTTTTATAAACATGTTTTCTGATTCTTTAACTCAAAAACTTTGTTTTTATCAATAAATCAATAAATGTCTACAGAGTAATTTTGTTTATCATAATTGGGGTTTACACTTACATTGTCTTATTCCTTAAAATCCCTGCCTACTAATAAATATTGTCGTATTTAATAACAATGTCTGTATAAAAATAATTTTATTATTTAACAAGAATGTTGTTACCTTGTTTTGGCTGCGATACTTTTTTAACAAAATTGTCCTTGTTATTACTACCATTGCATTTCTGGTATTTGAATAATTAATTTGAAAGGTATAGCTTGAAAGCAGGGATCTAAATGGATAAGACAATGGTTGATAAATTGATGTACATCCTCAATAATGATAAACAAAATAACCCCTTTTGTAGACTATAATAAGTGGTTTAAACGTTTGGACACTTAACCTAATAAACCTACCAATCAAAGTTCATTAAAAGTCCCCAAATTTGTTTGTTAATATATCAATTTATGAAAAACCTTGGGGACTAGTGTAATACACAGACCCATGTACCCTCCTTCCCTGGTTTAAACAGAGTAAAAACTTTCGCTATACCTAAATACCAGATTACACTTGATTACCTCCTCCGTAACAAAAATAAAATTTACTTTAGAAAGAATAGACAATAACTTTTAAAACAAGATTAGATTATTTGAAAACTGATGCCTTATTTAAAAGAAAAAAAAATTACTGATCTTGTCGGAAAAGTAGAAACATATGCATTTTTTTCAACAAAAAAGCCTTGTAATTGTCGGTTAAAAAGGGGAGGAAATAACGGAGGGGGGGAGGGGCACTTTCTAACGTATTTGTCCGCAACATAAGCAACTGCTTTTAGATCCTCAGTGGGTTGATTTCAAGATTTTGTTGTCATGGTACCTACTAGGTTTGTTTTATATACTTAAATTAAAAAAATTAACACTTTGAATTAAGAAAACATTTGATAACTTTTTAACGAGAGAGATACAGGGCGTTTAAAAAAAAACTGCGTTTTCCAGATTTGGGAAACAACCATTAGGAGTACAAAAAAATAATTATATGTCCATATTCTCTATAAAAATATACATCGAATTTGTTACAGGCGTTTTTTAATATCTCTTAAAACAACAGCGCATTTTAGAGCTCAATGAATTCGAAATGTGTGTGTGTTATTGTATTCTTAATAATTTTATGCTATAACGTTGAATTTAATCCTTTTTTTTACTTGAAAACAACATTATAACATAAACTTCAAAATAATTTAATAATTACATTTAAAACTTAATTTAAAATGCCTTTTTTAAAATAAAAAATCAATATTCTTTTTGCTTGGATTTTAATTCTTAGTATTGACTTGACTTGACTTGAAAGGTATTCTGTCCTGTAAGACACTACCGCCCATCTCTACACTTCCTTCTATGTCTGGCTAAATTTTGTACTGTGTACTGTAGACCACAGTGTTCACATGGGGCTCTTCTGGACCTCGGAGCTTGCCCCTCATTCTCTGCGTCAGGATTGCACTTCTTCATGTGCCTGGCAAAGTTAGACTTGCTGACTATCTTCACACATTTATCACATTTCTTTCTGTCTGCGTCAATGTATGATCCTGTACAGCTCTTCATGTGTGTTGTTAGATTTGACTTGTAGTCAAAAATTTCTCCACATAAATCACATGTAAATTTCATTTTTTGACTAGATTTCTTGTGGACTCTCTTTCTGTGGTTAATGAGACCTGTCTTGTTTTCGCAAACAATACCACAGTTTTCGTAGGTGCAAATAAAGTTGTCGTCAATGTCATCTACCGGATTTCTAGGGCCACTTTCTTCCAGGATTCTCTTTCCTTTCCGTCTTTCCCAGGACTCCAGGTACTTCATCCGTTCCTGGACTGTTGCCTTCCACACTTTCCTGTCCTCTGTCAGCTGTCCGATCTGTGTGTAATCTATACTGGCCTCCCTCAGTAGCCTCTTCCAGTACAGTATGGTTTTTCTCTTCTTTCCTGGAACTTTGTCAAATGACTCCAAATCTTCCATCCAGCCTAATACTACTGCTTTCGTCATTCTGTCGTCATCCATTCTGAAAACATGTCCAATCCGTTCCATTACTTGTTTTTCAATTTTCCATCTTACACTCTTCACGTCCAATTCGTTTCTGACATCTTGCATGTTATAACCGTCCTCTTGCATCTGAATAAGTGTGGGTTTGATTTTCTTACTCCACAGCCACCTATATTTTTTGTCCATTGTGCTCTGGAGTTGCTTGATTTCGCTCAGGTGCCATGTCCTAGTCTGACAATCAAAAAGTAAGGTAGATTCAACACAGGCTTCAATAATTTTTGCCTGCATTTTCTTGGACAATTTAGAGCCTTTTAACCTGTTTTTGACCTTAAGCCAGGTGGCTCCAGCCCTCTTCTTTCTCTGTTTGGTGTCTTCACTCTCACCCATGTAACATCCAAGCATTCTGATCTTTTCACTATCCTCCCTACCGAAATTTAGTGTCTCCTCCTTGTCATCATTATTTCTCTCCTCTAACATGTTCATGACCTTCTTTGTCTCGTCAACACCCTGATTTAGCTCTTTTTTCTTTCCAGCAATTGTTGTGTCATCAGCAAACAGTCCTTTGTCAATTTTTATTCTCTTAGCTTCTGAATTATTGGGTTTCTCCCATCACTGCAAATTTTAAAAGAAAAAAAGTTGACCCTCAAAATTTCACCTTAAAGTGATACTTTTCTAATAGTTTATAGTCCACTGAGTCGTAAGCAGTAAGAATTAAAATCTATTAAGTCCCTTCTAACGAGATATTGGCAACTTTTTGCACACATTTTCGCAAACGGCAAGTCCTAACTATACTTAAGATGATTTTTCAAAATTTTTAGAGGGTTATTTTTTGTTCAGGAGCAATTTTTATATGGTGGAGGCACCCTTCCCAAAATAGTTATAAACATTGCCAGGACATATAAAAAGCTTTAATGTAAAGAAAAACCATATCTGTCTAGCAGTTAGCGAGATTCTTTGAGACAAATAAAAAAATAGTTATCATGATACTTTTATATAAGGATAAAAAAATCAAAGACGTTCAAGCTTTATTTTGGGATTCAAATTAAAAAAAAGAGTTATGCAACAGGTTTGTGGGTAAAATGATACTCGGGCATTATCCTCTTAGAAAATTTTTTTTCAATTTTTTTCAATTTTGTACCACCCCCCCCCCCCCCCGACTACCGACGAACAACTATTTTAGGTTAGGTTAGGTTTTAGGCTAGGGAGCCAAGCGCTGCGGCTAGGCAGGCAAGGGGGCCGAGCGCTGCGGCTAGGCAGGCTAGGGAGCCGAGCGCTGCGGCTAGGCAGGCTAGGGAGCCGAGCGCTGCGGCCAGAGTTCATAGTTCGCTGTTGGGGGGGGGTACTCAAATTTTCAATATTGAAAAAAAAATTTCTAAGAGGATAATACCGATACTCGGAGTGTCAAAATGCTGTTTCAAACTAACTTGAAATTTTTACATTGTGGGATCAGAACTGTGGTGCAATTTCACCCATTTTGTAACAACTACAAGGACGTCCAAGGGGAGGGGGTAAAGGGGTGATTATCCCCCCCCCATATAAAATTTACCCCCCCAAACAGTTTTTTTTAATTGGGGGGTGAATATCCCCCCCCCAAAAAAATAATCCTAAAAAAATTTAGAGAGCTTCATGTGCATTTTTATGTCCACTATCAAGATTTTTTACCACAGCCCAAATTCAAAATACTTTATGGTTCCGCTAATAAATTTTGAGATTTCTAAAATAAAAAAATAGTTTTTCTAACTTTAAAGATAAAAAAGGCAGCTGTTTGAAATATTTAAATAAAAAGGACCTAAAAACAAAGGTTGTTAAATAAAAGGGTTAAGTAAATTATACGATATGATATTTAGTCAAATTTCAAACAAATATTTTTTCATTAATTCATTTATAAAAATCAATATTATAAATATGAACTCACAAAGAGACGTTGTATATTATCATAATATATTTAGTCTGCTTTGTAAAACAAAACACACATTTTTCTTTCTTTAATGCAGGGATGATTTTGGAACAAAAAAAATATAAAAAATAAATTATTTTTAATTTAATTTGATATTATCGTACAATATTTTTTTATATACATAATTTAAGAAATATATTCATAATATAATAACCTGTCATAAAGACGACATATAAAAACATCATCCTGATAAGGAAATTAAAATATATCTTCAAAATTTTCAAATTCATTTTATATTCAAGAAGGAACGAGAAGGATTTGAATTTCAACATTAACTTGTTATTTTGGTTGTATATTTATAATATCTCTTTACAGTTTATTGGTAAAGTTTGGTAATACTTTACTTCGAGTCTATCATGCAGTGCCATGTTCCAGTGCTTGGAAAGGCACTACCTGGGATCCACTTGAAGCTGATGCCTACCTCCATATCTGTCTCGTCCGCCTTTCTCTTTCTTGCTTTAGCTCCTATTCTCATCACTACTTGGTGAAAAATGTTGAATAGGACTGGGGATGATGGGCAGCCTTCTCTCAGTCCCCTCTGTGGTGTCCAACTCTCACTTGTTCCTTCTCTGCTCTTGATTTTGTACATTGTAGTCTCATGCAAGTCAGAAATAACTCTCAAAGCTTTCTCTCCAATTCCGTATTTCTTTAAAATTTTCCATAGTGTTGGTTTATTTACCCTTGGGTAAGCTTTCTTCAGATCTAACAGACGGGCTCCTGGCATTTCTCCTTTGTCTATGTTAGTTCCTGCAGCTGTTGCTCTGTTAAGTAAGTCTCTGGTGTCCTCTTGTATCCTAAACATGATTTGCGTAACATCTGCTGTTGATCTGTTTTTTCTAAAACCGGCTTGGTCGTCGTCCAGTAGGTTCATTTTCTCTGACCACACTCTTAGTCTGCTGGCCATGATTCTGGCGAGAATCCTGGAACCCATGGCCAACAGGCAAACTCCTCTGTAGTTGTTAGCATTGTTTCTGTCGCCTTTCTTGTATAGGGGAATCACCAGGCCAATTTTTAGTGATAGATCCCACTTTTCAGCCCCGTTTTCAAACATATACTGAACCATTTCTATAACCTTTTCAATAATTTCTGGTCCTCCTTTGAACAGGTAAATTAACCTCACTCCGTCTTCTCCAGGTGCTGACTCTCTCATTTTTTTCATCTCCTTTAGAATTTCTTCTCTCGATGGAGTCTGTTCCAATATGTCCGACCATAATCTTGCTTCTTCAGTGTTACTTATATCTTCAACTAGATCTGCTGCTGCTTCCATGTCTTCAGGGTTGTTTTCAAATCTATCTTTCGAGATTTCCTGAAAATGGTTCTTAAACTGCTCTTTAGTCAAGTTGGTGGAGTCTGGGGCTCTAGTCATACCTCTAGTGCCCAACTCTTTCAATTTCTTGTAAACCGCTCCAGAGTCACCTCTGATCCCGGCTTCCTCACACTCTGATATTATTCCGTCCCACCATTCTTTCTCCCACAGTCTAGTTTTTCTCTGAAGGTCAGTCCTTGCTTCTTTCAGTTGTGTCTTTATCTGGTTTAGTTCTGCTTCCAGTCTTTCTATATCAGCGGCATTTCTTTCTCCTTGTCTCCTCTCCATACAGTCATTTCTCTGGGTAAGGCATCCAGTTATTCTGGCTCTCAATCTCTGTATTTCCTCATCTCTTCCGACCATCCATGGGTTCTCAATCTTTTTTTCTTGTAGGCCACATATGTCCTCAGCAGCTTTTGTCACAACTTTTGTTATCTCTGTCCAATACGTAGAGTCTTACGGCATGTTCAGCCGTTCCGGCACCTCCAGCCGTTCCGGCCCATCCAGCTGTTCCGGCACATCCAGCCGTTCCGGCACCTCCAGCCGTTCTGGCACATCCAGCCGTTCTCGTTCTCTTTCCTCCAGTAGTATTTCTACTCTGTGTCTGTATCTAGTGGCAATGACCTCGTCTTTCAGTTTCTCCCAACATATTTTTGGTGTCCGTTTTTGGTTAAATGGTATACTCTTCTTTGGTTTTTTTATGGTCAACGTCATTTTCTTTGGTTTGTGGTCTGACAATGAGTTTTCTCCAACTGTGCAAATTTTTCTGACTAGTTTATGTCTTTGGTTATTGCGCATGAGGAATCCATCTAGTTCATACCATCTTCTAAGGGCCGGGTTGAACCATGTTCCTCTCCTTTTGTGATTGAAAAAACTGTTTACGAAACATAAGTTGTTTTCTTCACAAAACTCTATCAGTTCTTGACCTTGTCTGTTTGTCTGTCTCAATCCAAACTTTCCACACACTCCTGCTCTGTCCTCGTTGGCTCCAATGTGTGCGTTAAAGTCTCCTCCCACTATTAGAACTTCATCTTTGTTTGCCCATTCTGTGTGTACTCTCAGGTCCTCTCTAGCTTCCTCTATTTCTGCTTCATTGTTTCCCTTCCACACTGGCATGTATGTTGTTCTCTCATTGTATTTGGTGCGTTGGCCATTTTCACACCAAGACTCTAATATGCGACCCCTTAAAAGTATTGCAGCTCTGTTGGTGTAGGTGATAGCTGTTAGGTTTTCATTTTCCCCTAACCAAATTGTCCCTTGACTCTCGCTCTTTACTTCAGAAATTAAAACTGCGTCCCAGTTGTTTTTGTTAGCTCTGTCTGCCATTGCTCTCAGTCTCCTTCTGTTCTGTTGTCTTAGTGATACTCTCTGAGTATTCCAGGTGATGATATTTAGGGCCTGGTCTGTTCTCCTGTTCTGGTCAGTATTTTCTCTGGCTTGTCTCTTTTCTGTTCTCCTAGTATTCCTCCTTTCTCGTCTCCGTCTCTTTCCCTCCTCTGTCTTGTCTCTGGGTCCTGGGTTGGGGTGGATTGTCCTTAGTTTTATTTTAATCTCAGCCTCCGTTCTTCGTCTGTCTTTGGTAGTAGTAGTAGAAAGTGTATTGATGGTCTTAAGCTGACATGTTTTTAAAGAGGGAAAGGATTTGGCTAGTTTCCATTCCCTCTGTTGCCAAAAAAAGGTATCTGGCGGTTCTTTCTGCACGAAATACATCTCCAGACTTCTCCTCCTTGGCCTCCTGGCCTGTTTGCCACTCCCGGGTGGGAGTGTTCCCGCTTGCACCACTGGGAGGTCTGACCATACCACAAGCTATTTTAATTTTTAGTATTAAAATTGTTCATATTCGTTCCTCACCCCCCCCCCCCCTTAATCTCTTAATCTCTTAATTTGATTGACAGATTATAAGAGATTATCTTATAAAACATGAGTAATTAATGAAAACGCACTTTTTACGAACAATTTCAAACCATGATAACTTGCTTATTTTTAAAGATATTGAAATGAAATAAAAAGTGACTTGTTTTATTTGTCAATGCACACAGTATTAATAGAGATTTTTTTTTATAATGACTTTGTCATAGAGAAATAGAAAAAACTAAATTCTGAAGAACCTAAAAAGGTCTTTGCATGGAGCCAAAAAAGAAAATATGTAAAAAAATTTCATATGGGGACATTGATTTAAGCTACTACTTTGATATTGTACTTTTGAAACAATATGTTGAAAAATATACAAGTTATTTCAATCTAATTGATATCTCATATTCAACATCAAGCATTTTCCCCCTACATGTACCAATCAGTACAGCCGCATTTTTAGAGATATCAAAAAACACCTTAAGTAAATCTGATGAACATTTTTACATAGAATATGGACCTATTATCCTTTTTTTCATATTTCTTCTGGTTGTTTCTCAAAACCGGAAAACGCAGTTTTTTTTGAAACACCGTGTATATCTTTTAATTTCTAGTTGGTTTATGACCAGAGAAATCGCCCCTAAAAAATCCCCTCCATTTTTTTTACCTTTTCTTTCTAAATTCAAATCTGAAGTGGGGGGGGGGGCGGGGGGGGGGGGGGGTGGATAACTAGACTAGTATATTTTGGCTAAGATTTTTATTGACAGAAAGTAAATATATTTATTTTTTTTCCTTGGGATTGAAAACCTTAGTTTTTAAAATATATATTTGGCCTGTACGTAAAAAGATGTTAGTTTGATAAAGTAGCTTTGGGTTGAGATGGATCAATGGCTTTTAAAACTTAATTTATCTCGATGACTAACTACAAAGTGCAAATTAGCTTTAAAATTGCAGTTTGCATTATTTGCTTACACCTTCATTAAAATCCACCTAAATAGTTAGAAACAATAATTTCATATATTTAATAAACATTAAACATCAAACAATACATGCCTTTATGTCTGTTAGTAGAATAATGTTATTTTTTTGTTTATATTAGTATACATATATTTTAGGCCCAAATTAATAAATCAATTATTCTTTAATAATAAGTTTTTAAAATTACCTATATTTACAAAGGCTATACTATTTTTTAGTGTTAATGTTTAATAACATATACCTATCTTAAAATCATTTAAAAATAAAAGTATTATAATTTAAAACTATTTTATTTTGTTAGTAACCCCCAAATTATGAAAAATCATACCCATTTCTAAAAATATATAATATTAGTACCTACTCATTAAAATTATTTTCTCTATAAGAAATATTCTATAATATGTATGTAGGTATGATAATGATGTTAAAATTTTGATATCGTGAAATTAAATGACAATAGGGTAAAAATAAAAAATTAACTAAAAACTAAAAATCCCCAAAAAGTTATAAAAAAACATCACACATAGGTAACACGAATACGCATCCCCAGGCGTACATTTACTTTGACGGATTGCGTAACTCTATAGTTTTGATTTTGATAAATACAGTGTGTCTGAAAGAAAATATTTGGGGATAGGCATCTGGCATATTATCATTATGTGAGCCAAAAAAAAAATCTGCATTTAGTAAATATGCCATGCAAACTTCAGATTTTCAATCTGAATCCGTTATATTGGATTTTTCAAATTAAGCAATTGTCTTAACCATAAGACCCCCCACCACAAAAAAGTAAGGAAACTAACTCTTTGCTTATATTTTATATTGTTTTTTTTATGTTTTTATTAATTTACGTAAAGCAATAATGTTAGGGGCGGGGAGAGGGGGTGAGGTGTTATAGTCATCACCAAACAGAAATTATTTTTTGGGAGTGGGGGCATTTGCTGCTTTACTCCCCACTTTTGGGACGTTTTTGCCACTATTCTTTTGTGGTAATTTTTTTTCTAATTTTGTTAGAAAAGAGTATATACTTTTAGACGGACACTCTGTAATATTTTGTGTGTGTGAAAGAGTTGTACGCAATACGCAGTTGATCTTAAAATACGCAATACTCTGTTGTTGACTACCTATAGTGGATGGAAGGAGGCGGGAAAAGGAAGAGGTCCTCCGCGCCCACAGACTTTTGCATACAGCTACATTTAAACTTGGGTTATTAACATGGTATTTTTATATTCTTTCTTTAAATAATAAAAAAAATTACATTAGCGCAGCTATTGTCTAATTAATGTATATTTACCCGAGTATCCTTTAAAATAAAGTATTAAGGTTTTTTTGTCTGAAGCTCAAGATCTCGGAAATTGCTGGTCTGAATGAGCTGTATTTTTATGGGAAGCTCTATAAATGTCTTCATGTGGACTTGTTTTCCTGATATCCCCCACCTCCCCTAGAGGCTAGGGATAGATAAAATAACTAAAACTAATTGTATAGAATCACAAGAGACTGCTGACGGAATGTTGTACCTACTGATTGATTGACAATGCTTGGCAAATTATTATTTTAAATCCTTTCTTGTCAAGTATGCTTGTGCTGTTTTCATTTCAAATATAGGTATATTGACGAAAATAAATATTTTGATTAAAATTTTTTTATCGTTATAATAGCTTGTAATTAATGCGCTTTTTATCGACATACGACCCCTTCTTTATTTAAAGCACTGTCAATGATTTATAACACTTTTTTCAGTACTAAAGGCTACGCCCCCTAGAAGCCTCTAGGGGCACTTAAGGTAGGAGGGAAAAAATTCAAACTCATCTCATTTTAAATTTGAGTTTCAAAAGAGTAAAATAAACTTTTTTTTGGGGGGGGGGGGGATGAAGATAACCTCCTCAAAAATAGTTTAAAACCTTCCCAGGACCTATAAGAAGCTTCACTGTAAATGAGAACAATGTCGGATTTAGCGGTTAGCGAGATCATTTGGGACAGACAAAAAACGCTTACTACTTTATATTATAGGATGGCTTCGAAACCGATTAATATCCGCTGGATTAGAACAGGTTCCGAGCCATACTGATAAATCATGTATCGTATCGTATTTTAGCCAACTTCCCAAGAATAAAAAATAAAAATCATAATACTAATACCTACCAGTTTTGTTAGCCCGGGCCTTCCGCCTCTCATGGCTTACAAAACTAGTTTAATCTTATAAGTTTTCTTTCAATATCAACGGAAAGCTGTCTAAAATACGATGCGATAAATAACTATTTCAAATTTGATTAAAAATATAAATTTAGCATACATCAATTTTAGGGTTTACCTTTATCTAACGGAAGAATAATAGCTATGATAAAAATTACAAATACAAAATTTAATGAAAATATTACATGCATCTGTAAGAAATAAAATGGAAGGGGTGGGGTTAGAAAAAATTCTCATCACCTTAGACAAAGTTACTAAGTGATCAAATTGTACTTAGAATATAAATAGAAACACATTTTACAGCAAGTAGGTATAAACTAAAAGACACCTTTCGAGAATCAATAATCAACCTTTATTTATATACAACAAGTTTAATTTCTATCACAATTCTATTGCCATTCAAGATAACTGAGATAAAATTGACCAAAATGGTGAGAATGTCCCCATCTCTTATTCAAACAAAAAATTACTTAAACTTTTACTGTTACGATTTCTTTCTCATTTTAAGGATGAATTAGATTTTACTGTTTTTTAAAGAGTTAAACAATGCTCTTGTCAGATAAGGCATTTTTTAAAGAGGGTAAAAAATTAACTTATCAAAATTAACAAGGATTTAGATATAATAAGGGGTTCTAAATATTAAATTTTTTTCTAAAATTTCAAATAACTTTTTGTATTTTTCTCTTTTTCAAAAGCTTCTTTTTAACTCCACAATGTTCGTCTGTCTTTCCGTTGCTTAGAAAAAAGAAAGACACAATTTTCTATAATGATTTACAAGAATTTACCCTGTAAATAACTTTGTCCGTGCGCCCTTAATGAAAGGAATAGCGGAGCATTGGAAACTATTCAATTTTTATGACAATATCTCCTTGCCGATAAGCATATACTCAATAAAATGTCAATCCGATAATATTGCCCTTGACTTTGATACTTATGGATGTTGTCAACCTTGTTATTATTCTAATATTCTAAGCATTCTTTAGATAATAACATCTAGCATTCCTTCACCATACAAAATTCATGTAACTAACAATAAGAATTCAAAGAATAATACTGCAATTGACCAAAAAGAGACAATTCAAGAAAGACATTAAAAAGGTTAACCACAGAACGCGAAAATTTAAAATTTTCTCATTATAATAAATACTCAAGTATACAGAGGCTTTAATTCTAAATAAAAACTTTCTTCCACCCCACTTCCTATATACCTCCCCTTCAGACCCATTCCCATTTAGTTGCTAAGTTGCTAAGCTTTTTAAATCTTCCAAAATAATCCTTTTACTGTTAAAATAAATAAGTGCATAATTTTTAAAGAACCCTAGGTACCCTTTGCATTTTTATAACGTCGTATTATAGACAGCTCTCCGCGGATTGGAAATTAAAAATTAAAGGATTATTTACTTTGTTTTCTGTTTAGAGGCCAAAGGGCCAACACAACCGGTATGAATCCTCTAATTTATTATTTCCCTAAACGTGGACAACTGCCTATTATACGATGAGAAAAATATATTTTTTTTTTCCAGTATTGTCCAGAACCGGTTTTAATCCAGCAGAATGAACCGGATTCGAAGCAATACTGGAAAAGATGATTAATTGCATGGCCTACCTGTCCATTCCGGGGCGAGGAAGTGGAAATTCTTGATATTTTCCCTGTAGGTCTTGACATTTTTGTGTATGGCATCCGGAGCAACACTCCCTATCTTTACCAATCCATTGTGTTGGATAAATATTGTGTCACATGTCAAATTTCCTAAACACGTGTAGAATATTTAATTAAAAACAATAAGAAAGGTAACTTTCGTTGTGTCGCATATCATATTCCTCTCCACGGAACTTTTATAATACTCATAGCCGAAGTAGGCATCATATTTAGCGTCTCTAGTATGACGCGGTGTGGTTCATGCTTGAACCTAAAACTTCTCAATAACTGGAAGACATGCTATTAATTAAGCTAATTCCGCGGTTTAATAAAATGTTAAACGTCTCTAGTATTACCTGGTATGGTCCAGACTTGAACCTGAAACCTCACCAATGACTGGGAGACACGTTACCAAATACGCTGATGCCGCGGATTTTTATAAAATCTTACCATGAATAATTGGTGGATTACAGCTGTGTAAATATGACAAGGCTGACAAAATCTAAAATAAATTGAGCTCATCAATTATTTGTTCGAAGAGTTATGCTCTTATTTATTTCATTATGTAAATTTGCTAAAGGGATGAAAAGGGGAGGGGGGGGGGAGATGAGACACTTTTTAAAGTAGGTAACCAGTAACAACATCCAACCTCTGGCACTCCAACCAATGTCAACCCTTCCCCCTTGAAGTAGCCCTAGAGGTCTCAATGAGAATAAATAATACAATGTAATCAAACTAGCGACAGCACATCTAGCATATAGGAGCTCTGCATATAAAAGAGTAGGAAATAAAAAGGCGAAACCATTCTAAGACTTAAATCTAAAAATAAATTGACAAAAAAAATCATTCCGGGTCTATTTGAAGCTTTCATAAAGTGGAGAACTCGAATCAGTAGTTATAAAACCTTACAACTTTGTATAATAGAATATCAAAAGGTAGTTAAAGATATGAGGAACGGCTCTGTCAGGTACCTGTGTGCACCATCGTTTCCATGACTGGAGGGGAATCTTCCTGTTGAATTTCTTTGTCTTCCTCAAGAATTTCTTGAGAGATCCAGAACTCATGAATTCAGTGATCAATATGACCTAAACAAGATACATAGAATATCAGGGGTATTAAGAGATAAGACAATGAACAATAAATTGATGTACACCATCAGTTTTAATTAACAATTGGCTGTAAATTATACTGGTACCCAACGTTTAATAATCACGTTCTATAATTCGTTGGCTTAAAACTTTGGAGATTTTCATCAAATCTTGATTGGTTGGTACAAACTAGTGGTGGCGAAACTTAGCTTTTATATACAGATGGGGTAATTTTGTTTTCTATCATTGGAGATGTACATCTTGAATGTTCGAATTAGACTTTTGGTTACTAAGTTTGTCAACTGTTTGTTGGAACCAACCAATACCTAAAGATTTAATAAAAGTACCAAAAGTTTTCAAGCCAACGAATCAGAGAACATGTATAACTTTTTAGTCCAATGTTTACTCTGAGAAAAAGTAATAATGTTAAAATATCTGCGCTGCAAATATTTAATCTCACCCTTGGTTTAGTTTTGTCTCCATTTTCTGTGGGTTGTCCCAAATCTGTCCAAAACCTGAAAATTTACAGATTCAAAATAAAGACAGGAAGAATTCTTTCTGAAACATCCCACTAGCTGCTGGACTGATATGGTTCTCCTTTACATTTTATTTAATCGTTTTGAAGTCCCGGAAAGATTTTGTTTATCAAACCCTACCTCAAAAACTAGCAAAGCTACATATTCTTCCCTGGAAGGTCTAGTCTATTTTATTTATAATTTAAAGATACCCCTAAAGGCATTGGCGCAGCTGATAGTTTAACAGAAAGTACTAAATTTGTACTTAAAGAGTTGACATTGACATTTGAAAGTTTATAATCTATGCGTCATATCTCCCATTAAATATAAATAAGATATAGTGGAAATTTGGAAATTAACTTTCACAATATTAAAAATATCAAAAATAAAGTTTTTTCCTTAAAAATGTTATCTACAAATTTAAATTTCAAGATATTAATTTCATTATTTTAAAAGCGAAGATACTCTTTGATTAAAAATTTACGTCAGCCAAAGGGAAGCAGTTTGGAATAAACAATATTTTGTGGTTCGTCGCTTTTGATGGGACCCTCATGGTTAGTAAATCACAGGAGGGGGGGGGGGGGGTATGTGATCTCTAGGCACATTGGGGGAAAGAACCTTTGGTTTTTATAATTGAATTTTTAACAAAATTCTTTAAGACAAAAAAGCATAAAATTCAAGGACGTCCATGCTTTTTATTTTGGAAGTGGAAAAAAATATCAATAATTCAAATGGGAAGTTCATCTATCAAGTGGGAGGAGGGTACTTATTTTAAGTCTAACATATTTTAAAAACTTTTATAATGTAACAGGCCCCTTTTTTTCTAATGATTCCAAAAACTCTATATTAACTAATATTATTGAAGTAGACAGTGAGACTTTTAATTTAATGG
Organism: Acartia tonsa; assembly: GCF_053477335.1. NCBI lineage: Eukaryota > Metazoa > Arthropoda > Copepoda > Calanoida > Acartiidae > Acartia > Acartia tonsa. The sequence continues at coordinate 23,409,641 of NC_137264.1, read as the reverse complement.
TTATGTCCTAATGAAAAATTAAGATTCACCTGTGAAACTTAACAATATTAGGATGTTCAATCATTGTCAGAGCCTCAAACACATTTTTTAATTTGTCTTCCTGTGCCTATAAATATGGAATACCTCGTCAATTAAAAAAAATAGTTTGTATGTAAAAGTTTTTTTTCTGGTTCAAAGAGATCATTTTTCTGCTTATTTTCCGTAAATGTATGTGGGTTGGATCATAAGAAAACTATAACGCGGGTTTCGTCGTATTTTCACAGAATCTTTTAAAAGGTTGTTTTAGGTTAGGTAAATGTTAATGATTGCCCCGCAGGGGCTAAAAATAATAGAAATGATACTGTAAAAATACGACGAAACCCATTACATCATTTTCTTTCCATGATCGATCAGGTATGTGTTCTAAAAACCCCCTTTCCAAACTCACTAACGAGGTAGAGAATTTGTTGAGCGATTTTACATTTGAATCTTAAAATTCATATTCAATAAGAATAATTTAATCACTTAAAAATATTTTTAAATTCTGCTTGAAAGTTACTGTTACTGACTAAACTAACGAATAATAGCATTGAACCTAATATCCCAGTTAATTAAAAATTAATGGAAGTATGACAATATGATACCTTAAATTTCTTGGTTTCTGAGAATGTTGCTTCATTCCAGACAACCTCGACTCCCTCTTCTGTGTCCATTGCTAGGTAGGCGCAGTCAATACCAGGAACATCCCGGTAACTAACCTAGATAGAAAGTTGTCAATACCTGCATTATCCCTGTAACTAACTCAGACAGATAAAATTAAATTATTGATTAGAATTATGACTATTAATGCACACCAAAAGATATAGGTCAGGAAAATTGACCAAAAAGGGGGTGGGGGTGGGGGGGCTTTGTACATTAATTGTACAACTGATCTTTCCAATATCTATTAATTGGAAGCTGTATTTTGAATTGCATTGCAGCTTTCCTGGATCCATAAATCAATGCATATGAAACACTCATTACCATGCACAGTTCTAGACAATGGTAGTTGGTTGTCTGTAGAAAGTTAGGTCACATGAACATACATTTTCATTACCAAGATTTTGTTTAGTTCAGAAATAAGACATAATAATAGTGCATCCAGTCCCTAAAGGTTATTATAGCTAATATAATTATTTTATTTTGATAGTACGTTGAGACGGATTGCCGTTCGTACCTTAGTTAAAAGATAGCTGCTCTTCTCAAGTTTATTGATCCTTTACAAATCAACTTATAAAAAAAATATGCATCTTTTTCTTCAAATATGTGAATAATATTAAAAAAGATGCATATTTTGTTTTATAAGTTGACCTGTAACTTAAATTTTTTTTTTCATTTTCATCTGTACAGAGGCCACCTGGAGGCCTGCAGCTCCGTAACCTGGACCCTATCCAAAAAATCTTAAAACTTCGTGAAATTCATCGTATAAGAATGATTTTAGTTTTAATAACCTATCCCCTCAGTCCAAAGATAAAGCCTATACACCAGGTTTACGCAAATGTGTCAGAACTTCCCCCCCCCCCCCCTTATCACTTAATCTTCTTACCTTACTCCTAAGTTTCCTCCATCTGCCGCAAGGTGATTCTTCTAACACTTCATTTTCTTCCTCGTCACTTTCACCCTCACTTCCATTTTCTGATAGAGCTAGATACAAAAATATATGTTAAAACAAGATTTGTTTTCATGAAAACTTACCTACCTATTCATTTATTTAAATGAGAAAAAAATAAAAACCAACCCCATGGAAAGTGAAGAAAAGGGGGAGGGAGGGGGGTGGAAGTTCTGACACTGGCGTTAATAGGGAGTATAGGCTATGTGTTAGTTAGTTGGCAAAAAAATTTTCCTTTTGGGATGTGGTTTCCTTATATTTAAAGATTTTTTGATTTAACCTACAGGTTCAGGTGCTTATTGATCATACAAACTAGGTAACCAAGCTTAAGAATAAAAATCTGCTTAAATCGGTGAATATATCCAAATTGGAGTGCCACATATACATCCTACTACTTTGGCAGACACACTTCAGAACGATTGGATCTTAAAGCCTCCAGGTGAAAAATGATCTCCGATCATCGATGAAAAAAAAATTACGCCATATATATCAGAATTTACTTTTGATCATATTTGTAATAAGAGGTCATTTGGAACCCAGCCGGTAGTTAGTAATAAGATAACATACTTCTGTTTTCTGGAATAGTAGTTGAAGTAGTGCCAGGCTGATACTGTTGAGTTGCTGTAGACCCTATCATATTTACTTTAAGTTAACCGATTATTAGATATATTACCCTAGAATACTGTTGTAAGTATTATCTTGAGATAGCCTTAATTTGGAGATGACCAAACTTTTCCACTATAATTCAATTAGGTAACAAAAAAGGTTCTCTTGTTTATCATAATAAGGGGTGTACATTATTGCCTTATCCATTAAGGTCAACTAAGTAGGCCTCATACTATGGTTAACTTATGGGAGAGTAATACAACAATTTATTGTCCATTGCTTACAACTTTTGAGAGTGTACTGTACTGTGTACATTGTCTTATCCCTTAAGATCTCTTAAAAACGCTGAATACTACATTGTTAACTTGAAGTATGATTGCCTGGTTGTGACTGTTGTAGAGTGGCTGCGCCACCAGCCTGTTGTTGCGGAGGGGTTGCTGTTATGCTCTGCCCATTCTCTTCATCTTTAATATATTTGGCGGTTTCTCTTAAAGTGTCTTGTCGAGTACATACCCCCCCCCCCCTAGATATACCACACTTTTCTGGGATCTTGCCAAGTCAAGTATCAACTGTTGGGAATATCAAAGGATGACTCCATGCAAAATTTGAGCCGGATCCGGCCAAAACCGGCCGTGAATTTTATAAAAACATACCCCCCCCCCTAGATATACCACACTTTTCTGGGATCTTGCCAAGTCAAGTATCAACTGTTGGGAATATCAAAGGATGACTCCATGCAAAATTTGAGCCGGATCCGGCCAAAACCGGCCGTGAATTTTATAAAAAAAACCGGTTTTTTCCGGTTTTTAGGGGGTATCTGTAAATCGATTCAGCTGGAGCAAAACCGGTTGGAGGTACAAAAAATTTTACTTCACATGAAATTTAGCCAATGTACAGAGTGACCACTCAAAATTTACAAATATATAGTACATTTATAGTACATAAAAATTTTCATATAGTACCATATAGTACACAAAATTTTAACTAATATAGTACCATATAGTACCAAAATTTTAACTAATTATGTAGTAAAACCATATAGTACCAAACATTAAAAAATATTACCTATATATCTTATTAAATAAAGTAGTAAGGGTTTTATGTCTGAAGCTTAAGATCTCATTATCTTTTGAACAATTGGGTTAGCAATTTTAGGTAAGCTTCACTGAGGTCGTATGTAGGTTTTGGGCTATTTAATTTTCAGAATTCAGGAATATACATACTGGTCATATAGTGGTTTTAAGCAATTTTTGTGGGGTCGGTAAATCCTAACCCCCTCAAAAAAAAGAAAATGATATCCCCACTAATTTTTTTCTTGTAAGTAAAAAGTAATTGCCGAACCAATTTGTACTGTTCTGTTATTAAGCACAGTGTGGGGCGAAGTCGCAGAGAAAAAAAACAAATAAAGGGGATAGGAAATCCCCCTTAACAACCAGCCCCCCCCCAAAAAAAAAAAAAAAATTTCACCCAAAAAATGGGATATTCCTAGTAATTTTAAACAAAAATAGTTTTCCTTAAAACTGAGGACTTTTTTAAATGAAATAATAAGGTTTTTGTGAAATGATGAGGGAGCATTAAACAATTTTAATTGGTGGAAGAACCGAACACTAGACTTTTTTTCAAATAAGTCCTAAAAATGGACATTTATTGCGTAATTAAAGGGACTGTGAACGAGAAAATTTCTCATCAGATTATCAAATTATGTCCAGGAATGGAGAAAAATTTCAGGACTATATAAATGTGCGGTTACTTGTCTTTTTTTCCTTCTATAGCTAACATAGTTCTCTATTTTTCACAACAGTTAAGCTGACTTTTAACACAATCCTTGCTTTAATCCAATGTATAGTTACTTAGAAATTGATAAAATAGGCAATATTTATTATTGAATACCAAATACAATAACAAAGCTAGAAACAGGTTTTTTTTATTAGTATCCAAGTAACTTTAGATGGCCCACCTTTAATTAAAAATTTGTAAATAATAAAGGTGCAATATTTATTTATAAACAGTCTGATAAAAGTGTAAACTAATTCTCCAAAGTGGGTTATTTATTGTCCAACACAATAAAAAAGGATATTATTATTTTAAATAACCTCTGAGATTCAACCCTTTGTAGACAGTAAATGTTAATAGGACGTTTTTGGTTGATCAGTGTAGTGAAATGTGTTTAGAAAATGTTAAGATTTGATAATCAGATGAGAAATTTTTATGTCCACACTCCCTTTAAAGATGTCGCACATAAAGGTATTAATTAAAATTTACAGTGAGGATCTAAACCTATACATTTCACCGACTCAGAATTACCATTTTTTTTATAATTCAATGGGCGTGCTGTTCCAACCAGTTCCTTTCATGATATAATGACTATTAATACTCAAAAAAAGTGTTCTGGTTGCTTTTGTTCAACAATATGTCAGTTTTGATTTTCATAAAAAAGGGAATGGTTCCTTCTGGAGGAGAAAATTTTTTCTTCTTTCAAAGTATGGCTTTATTTACCTTTCTGAAGAGTAGATTAAGAATCAAAAAATGGTTTATAAAAATATTGACCCTTGAAAAGTTATCCTTAAATAACTCAAAATCTGCTGATTTTGCTAAAACATCCAAAATTGTCAGTCTTTTGAGGATAGCCCTTTCTATGATCAAAATCTTTAAAAATCGTTTTTTTAAATTCTTTAATATACTCTTCGGATCTAAGGCTGCTAGCTGCCAAACGGCTCAACGTACAGATCATGCCCGCACACTGTTTTAAGCGGCATAAGAAGGTCTACAAATAATCTGGAATAGCCATAAATCAATTATGCATAATTATCTCGCAGTGCTGGAAATGCGCGAAAAAGTCCTATTTTACGCGTTTTTTCTTCAGTGAAACTTTCCCTGTGCATATTTGGATCTTGGCTATTCCAGATTATTTGTAGGCCTTCGTAGGCCGCTTAAAATGGTGTGCGGATATGATCTGAACATTCAGCCGTTTGGCAGCTAGCAGCTTTTATAATTTATAGATTTTTGGAAATATTGCTTACCAGCAATATTTTACCGTGAACTGTAGTAGATCCTACTCTTCAAAGCAAATTCAGGAAGGTGTATAAAGCCATAACAAAAATTCTTTTTTTTATGAAAATCAAATTGACATATTGCTGAAAAAAGCTACCAGAACACTTGTTTTGGTGTCAATTGTCATTATATCATAAAAAAATGGGTTAAAATAGTGTGCCAATTTTTTTTGCATTTTAAGCCGGTCTACTATGCATACACATCCAAGGTCCTACCCTAACCCAGCAGGGCATTCTTTACTTAACCTAACTTGGTCATCTAGCAATATAAAGGAAAAGCACTAATTAAAAATTTAGCCTTTGTATTTAGCCGCTTCAGCAATCATAAAAATATGAGGAACAAAAAGAGTTTTATATCTTTTAAGAAATAATAAAAATGATTGAAACAAAAAAATATATGATCAAGGTGATTTTAAGAGTCATTGCATATTTCAAAGCTTATAATTTTACTTTACATACCCAAATCACTACTCTCTATATTAGTATGTATTAGAGCTGAGAGTACATTGTAATATTACAAACAATATTATAATACTTTGGTTGGTATTAAGTTTTAAAATGATAAAAACAAGGATGACAACATCCATAAGTAGCGAAGCACAAAAAATCGTTGATGGGAATACGTACAGGTAGATTTAAAAGGTTTTTACTAAAATCAAGAATAGATTTATTGGATAAAATAAACATGAAACCTTGTTTTATTTTGCATGATGACGATGGTCAAAGTAAATTATATTAAAGATGCTCATAACAATAGTAAAAATTATTATGATACTGATATCCCATAAAAGTTTGAAAATTGCATCAAAATAAACAAAGATATGGGGAAATAAGTAAAACATATAAAAATAGCCAAAAACCTGATAAACCGCAGTCTGGCCGTCATGGTAGTTTTAATAAAACGACAAAAAATTTAATTTTTAAATCCTTAACTTAAAAATTTGGAAAATCGGACCATATACACTGAAGATATGGAAAAAAGTGTTAAATATATAAAAATAGCCTAAAACCTGCCAAGAAGGCAGTCTGGCCGTCATGGTTATTTTGTTTAAAAGACGGGAAATTTAATTTTGATATCTATAACTGAAAAATTTTGAAATCGGACTATAAACACTGAAGATATGGAGAAAAATGTTAAATATATAAAAAACAGCCTAAAACCTGCTAAAAAGGCAGTCTGGCCGTCATGATTGTTTTCTTTAAAAGACGGGAAATTTAATTATGTTATCTATAACTGAAAAAATTTTGAAAATCGGACCATAAACACTGAAGATATGGAGAAAAATGTGAAAAAAATAAAAATAGCCTAAAACCTGCTAAAAAGGCAGTCTGGCCTTTATGGTTGTTCCTTGAAACGACGGGAAATTTAATTTTGATATCTGTAACTGAAAAAATTTTGAAAATCGGACCATAAACACTGAAGATATGGAGAAAAATGTGAAAAATATAAAAATAGCCTAAAACCTGCTAAAAATCGGTCAGAACGCCAATGATGTTTTATAGTCAATTGTGCTCCTTCATGATGGGAATGTTGTCAAAAAATTTCAGCATTCTATCTTTTATAGGAGCTGAGTAAATCCCATTTCCCCCATAGCGTTACGGACTGACTGACTGACGGACGGACTGACTGACGGACGGACAAAGTGAATTATAGAGTAGCTTCGCTACTAAAAAATTTCATATAGTACCGAACTTTTAACTCATATAGTACATATAGTACCTAGTTTGTCATATAGTACCATATAGTACAAAATTTTGACTATATAGTACATAAAGTACATATAGTACACAGTGGTCACCCTGAATGTAATTGCCTACAAAAATGTACTTCATCATCAACTTGATTGGACAACTCTTTCCCCTCCTAAATGTCCATTAAAATCTCGGAAACGGCAAAAATCGCCAAAAATCACGCCTTCGGCGGCGAATAACGGCTAAACGGTCAGCCGGAGGCGAATGAAACATGAATAAAGAAATGTCCGCCTCAAAAAGTTGTTCAACATCAATGAGATGCTTGAAGTCTCTAAAACGACTCCTTCCCCTCCTTTAAGGGGAAAAAATGAAAAAACGTGATTTTCAAAAGTATGCCCACTTCGTGGGTGTGGGGGGCACTGAACCTGTCACCCCAGGGTCACCAAATATAAAGTCTAGGCGGCCCACAATGCTGAATTTTCACCAAGTGAAAGTCTTGTGTCATTATCTCTTATGAGAAAAAAGTTATTAATTAATTAAAATTTCAAATTGTGATTTTTTGATGGATTTCTTTGATGAAATGACAGGCTGGTCAACTTTTAGGCCATTTTTTGCGGTTTTTGGCCCGCCACGCCCAAACGGTTTGAGATAATCTCACGGGACCTTTTGCCCAACCTAAGTCTGGTTATTTGTGAGGTCTAAGAAAAAAAAAATCCCGGATTGGATGAAGCACGACGTCGCTGCGCGCCGTCAAAAATCGCTGGTCGGCTCATTTTGCCCCCTCTATCACTCACCTCGTGCCATTTTTCTGTGTAAAGATTCTAATTATAATCTTTTGCGTAAGTCTGATTTTTTTTCCTAGACCTCACAAATAACCAGACTTAGGTTGGGCAAAAGGTCCTGTAAGATTATCTCAAACCGTTTGGGCGTGACGGCCTAAAAACCGCAAAAAATGGCCTAAAAGTTGACCAGCCTGTCATTTCATCAAAGAAATCCATCAAAAAATCACAATTTGAAATTTTAATTAATTAATAACTTTTTTCTCAAAAGAGATAATGACACAAGACTTTCACTTGGTGAAAATTCAGCATTGTGGGCTGCCTAGACTTTATATTTGGTGACCCTGGGGTGACAGGTTCAGTGCCCCCCACACCCACGAAGTGGGCATACTTTTGAAAATCACGTTTTTTCATTTTTTCCCCTTAAAGGAGGGGAAGGAGTCGTTTTAGAGACTTCAAGCATCTCATTGATGTTGAACAACTTTTTGAGGCGGACATTTCTTTATTTATGTTTCATTCGCCTCCGGCTGACCGTTTAGCCGTTATTCGCCGCCGAAGGCGTGATTTTTGGCGATTTTTGCCATTTCCGAGATTTTAATGGACATTTAGGAGGGGAAAGAGTTGTCCAATCAAGTTGATGATGAAGTACATTTTTGTAGGCAATTACATTGGCTAAATTTCATGTGAAGTAAAATTTTTTGTACCTCCAACCGGTTTTGCTCCAGCTGAATCGATTTACAGATACCCCCTAAAAACCGGAAAAAACCGTTTTTTTTATAAAATTCACGGCCGGTTTTGGCCGGATCCGGCTCAAATTTTGCATGGAGTCATCCTTTGATATTCCCAACAGTTGATACTTGACTTGGCAAGATCCCAGAAAAGTGTGGTATATCTACCCCCCCCCCCCCACCCCACCCAACTTATTTTGAAATAAAATGAAAATAATAGGAGTGGATCCTCTTTTTCCTATGCCTAACTCTTAACTCCTAATTGCGGTGTTTAAAACCCTGTGTGGCTACCCAGTGCAGAACCCAACGTAACCTTCCATATCCGTTTATTTTCAATTTATTTTAACAAAACAGAGAGGGGTTCTTTGTTGCATTATGCACTTCTAGGGAAATGCTAACTATGAAAACTTACCTATAAGAGATGTAAAAGGGAGACAAGATAGAAATTCTGAATATCTAGGTTGCGCATTTAGAAATATTATACAAAGCTAAAATTATGTACAACATCCTAAAAACGGGAACTTAAATCTCAATAGAAGAAAAATTTATGACCGATACAGCTGTTTGTCGCTGTAATAACATAGGTACGTTTTGTAAAATAAAAATGAAATGTAACAAATTGAATCAATGAATAATATGCTTAAATTTAGACATGATTAGAATGATATATTAAAAAAGGTAGCGAGATAGATTTGTGGTTATTCCAGTTAATTTGTAGGACGAATAAAATGTACGAATATAACTGTACTGTACTTTATCCCAAATACCTTTATTTTGGCTGTTCTCTTGTTGTTGCGGGGCTGCAGGACTCCCCCCTGAGGAGTCGTGGTAACCAATATCATTGGAAGACATTATGGCATTTCCTACTCTGAAATTATTTCATTCTTGTTTAGGCATTATTTATTTTTTAGTTCATAACAGTTTCTGAATGTATAATAATTTGTTTAATTAATATCAACTGGGTTGAAACCGGTTTTTAAACATGCTGAAAACACATGTTTTGTAAGTTTTATAGCAATCAGCATTGACTACAATTGTGATGGTATATTTTTTTGTTTGTACAAAAATATATAGGTATTACAGTACAATACTTTTAAATTTGTCACTTAAATAAGAGCATCTGCGAAAAGAAACCATGAAAATCACTTGGTTTATGTTCTTATACCAGAATTCTAAACAAAATCAATAATGTAGATAAGTATATAAGATGCAAAATTTATATTAATATAATAAATAACACTAGGTATAGTTTTCTCTTATTGATCTTTCATGTAAGGGTTCTTGTACTTCTCCCATCTGTCCCTAAAAGCAAAAACAAGGATTACAACTTGCATTAGTAGCGATGAACAAAAAATTCATGGAATAGACAATTGGATAAGAACAAGGTGAAAATCACAAAACCTTAAAAAAATAACTTTTGAAGCCTTGTCGACTGACGAAGTGACTGGCAGACAAAGAGTAGCTTCACATCAAAAAAATAATAGTCTTTAAAAAGAAAAGATGTTTATCCTCTTTTATTAAATAATGTTATCCATTAAAATCTCGCTAATCAGTATTGAGTTCATCTATCTAGGAAAAACTCGTGTACCTAATGGTTTTAGGTTTTTTGATTTCTAAAATTAAGCTATTTCTGACTAAAATGTTTACTATTTTGAAAATTCGTTGATAATAAAACAAATAAAATATAGCTGCTTGACTCTGTAAGAGCCTAAAAAAACAGACCCTAGTTATAGAACAGCTGTGCTACGACTGCAAACTGCTAGACTTACCTCTTCTGGTCATCAGATTCTCCCGGCATAATTTCAAACTCTTCATATTTGGGATAAGGCGTCTTCTCGTGGTCCTAATACAATAACAAAATTGAGGATAGAAAAAATGTAGATTTATCACATAATTATTAATGAAATATTTATGTACACTTTTAGTAATAGGTATATTTATAAAGAGAATCCTTATATATCCATATTATTAAAGTGAAGTGCACATTGCTATTGAAATGGAATAGAAGAATAGAAGATTAATACCAGTTTTTTTAGCCTCGAGGTGCCGAAGGCACTGGCAAAAAAATGGTTTAAATCTTATCATTGTACATTTTTATATTCGTAGAAAGCTGGATATAATACGATACGAGACATAGTTTTTTCGTATGGATGAGAACCGGTTCCTATCCACCGGATTCGAATGAATACGAGAAAAAATAATATTACAGTTCCCATTTTGGTAAAACTACTGTAGAAATATTTATATTTGAGGATTTTCTAACCTGTGGTTTTGGAGGGCCAGCATCCAGACCCTGAGCCTTTAACTCTTCTATTCTGGCCATTTCTAGCTTAGCTGCGTTCACCTTCTTCATCTCAGCTATTGCAAGACTCTAAAAATATTAGGTATTAGGGATGGGAATCCGTCGAATTTTTGGGCCGGATTCGGATTCCGGATTCTGAAGGAATCCGTCAAAAAAAGTGACGGATTCTTGCGGATTCCAGATTCTTATTTTTGGCGGATTCCGGATTCGGATTCCGGATTCTAGCAGTATTTTAAAAGGCCGTCCGTCACAGAGGGATAGCTTTTTTCATTAATTTAACACTATGTTACTTGGTTGAAGCCTTGATTTGTTTAAAGTGTTAAAGTGTTAAACATTTACATCACATTAGTAATTATTAAAATTTGTTATGTACAAAAAAATTTAAGAGGGAGTTTTAAGAAAAAACTCAAGACGGTAATTTTAGCCTACCAATTTAGAATCCGGAATCCGCTATAAAAAACGGATTCCGGATCCGGATTCGGATTCCAAAATAGGCCGAAAATTGGGCGGATTCCGGATTCCGGATCCGGATTCCCATCACTATTAGGTATATTATGGAGGGAAATTTTCATTGAAAAGTCTGTATCTCAAATCACATTTCAAATTTCAAAGAATGATCCGAGTAGATTCAATAATAAAAAAAAATTGGGGAATTTAAATTAATAGGTAATTTTTATTTAATTCTAGAGAATAAACTTCTAGCTAGATGTCTCTAGGAGCATTACTCTTAGGTAGCCCTTCCCTAAAACAGGTATAAGCCTACCCAGGTCCAATGAGAACCTTTACTATAAAAAGAACCAGACAGTCATCCTCTTACTTATATATAATAATGTATAGAATAGGCATGGAATGGGGCACTCACCTTTAAGACCTCGTCATCTGTTGGAGGTTCTGTCCTCCTGAACCTGAGCCATGACTCCCATTCTGCTGGAAGGTTGGAGTCAAAGCCGGCCCACAGGTCCTTGTCTATAATTTCTGCTCTTTCTGTTTCTGCTGTGTTGTACCATCTAAATGAGATTAAAAGGTTAAATACTTGTATTGATATTATTTCAAAATCAAAGAACATTCCTACAAAAAATTCAATTATTTATTTCAATTGGAAATTTTTTGACTTATAAAAATTGAAAAAAATCCTAAGAGGATAACGCCGATTTTTTTTCTCATAAGGCGAAGCCCCAAGATGTTAGGAGCGAAGCCACTAGCATAATATATTGTACCTAGTAGGCCTTCTTTTACCAAGTTGAGGCTGTGCAGGAAGTTCATAATATGTATTTCCATAAGGGTCACGTCCAACTATTTCCCCGATTTTTTCTCTCTAAATAAAAAAAGATTAAAAAACATTTCTAAGAAATAAATTTTTTTATACCTAGGTACATAATAAGAACAATGTAACTTTTAGCGAATTTTAAAGACATTACCTATTAATGAACAAAAATATTCCTTACATCCCCCCCCCCCCGGCCCCTTTTCTGTTTCCTTCTAGTGTCCCAAGAGGCATCAAGCGGCGAAGCCGCTAAAAGAAAATAATGTATCAAAATTCAAAGCTCTAATATTACTCACCTTTGCAATTTTAAATGATTCCCTAAAATGCTTGAAAACATACTGGATCATGCCCCTCGACTTTGGGCCACTACCAGACATTTTTAATTTTAATTTTAACCTTCTGAAACATGATGTCATTTGATAACAAACAGGTTGACAAAACAAAAATAATGAGTTACAATAAGTACAACTAATATAGGTAAGGATATATCACAGAAAGAAATATAAAAAAAATCAGCTGCATAGAATATTTTTTTTACAAAACAAGTTTAAGAAGTATCTAGGTAATAAAGAAATATTTTTTTTAATATTAAACAAAAATCTTCAAAATCAGTTTGTTAAAAATCTACAAAAAATACCTAATGTTTTTTAAAACAAGAAAAAATATTTATTCTATGAAAAAAAAACTAAACACATACCTACTGGAAGCGTTTTATTTTAAGTTCATTACTCTATATTTTTAAAGAATAATGTACTAGCTAGGCAAAGTCACTTTTAGCAGGGCATAGAGGTCGCCAATTTTACAGACAACAACCAAAATATTTTTGTAAAATTGAAAAAGCCTTTTCACTCCTAGCCTCCAAAGTTTTTTTTTCTGGAAAATACCCGAAACATTTTGGTTACTTTTAAGAAACTTCCCTACAAAAATGTATGGCCACAAATATGGGAAGTCTTTGGCTCACAAAAATAACCTTTCCAAGATTCAAGATTTTCAACATTCAACAAATTGTACCTACTTTAAATTAAAATAGTACACCCAATGTATAAATACATTTTCTAATTCTATGGCTTTCAAACTTTCAGGGAATTCAATTAAAATCTTGGTTAGTTGGTGTTTAATCTTTTTCACCAACAAGTTTTCAGGAATGATCTTGGACAAAGTAGCCCCGGACAAAGTAGCCTCCGGACAAAGTAGCCTCAGGACATTTACTTAAAGGGCGAATATAGGTTGGATATGATATGAGCTTATATGAAAGGTGCCATTACATACTTTTAGAATATCTATGCCAAATTTTAAAATTCAAAAAAATCCTTTAGTAGAATTTTCAATTTTCTGGTTTGCTTCAACATATAAGAAATGAGATTGCCAACAAAATCGTTTATTTTAGCCCTTTACAAGACCTTTTTTTGACTATTTTTCTTATGTTCATTTACTTAATACATTTGCATGCATCTTTTAAGATCATAAAAATATTAATTCGGTTAATTTTATATGTAAATAATCAAATAACAAAAAATCGTCAAGAGGTGTGACGTCATAGACACGTCACACATTCCACCGCGTAAAAACTTGGATAAATATTCATTACTAAACGTATTTTTAATGCAATTATTTACCCCTGTGCGTATATGTCAGCTGATTTCAATAACAAACCAACCATAGCGACTCTCTGTAACGTAGTATTTCATAACAACTGGTTGCGGCAGGATATTCAACAGTTATTTTGAAAATTATTTATTCTTTATTATTGTATATTGTATTGTAAATATACTGCTGTTATGCTTTCATTATTTCGTTTGGAATAGTAGCTTTGTTTTTATTAACTTCATATTTCTATTTACCTCATTTTGAAGTTGCAATTAATTTTACGGGTATTGTGGTGTAAGGAGCTTTACCACTTCAACATCCCCTTTTTCTTATTTGATTAACCTCTCCCTGTCTAATTTATCTAATTTCTTGCTACTCCTCTTAACCCCCCCCCCCCCCCCCCCAATACCTTAGATATTTGTATCGTCGTTCTTGCACTTTTGATAATTTTGTTCTAATCTTATGCTTATACTTTTTAAATCAAAGCTTTTTTATAATTAGGGTCAGTCCGTCCGTCCATACGTCCGTACGTCCGTTACAGACAGATGGCTCTTTTCGTTAATTTAGGCATGTTAAAATTGTCATATCAATTTCAAACTTTACATGGAGATTCCTATAGTATTAAGGTACGATTTAGAAAGCATAGCAACTCTATACGCATTACCAGAATGTCCGTACGTCCATTTTATACATGTAGATTTTTTTTACTTTTTTAACAACAAATTTTTATGTGATCTAATCATCCGATTGATCTGATTTTTGGTATATTGATTCCTGGGACAACAAAGTATAATGTTATAAGCAAAGCAACTCTATAATCAAGTCCTAAAATGTAAGTATGTCCATAATCATTCACCTCTATCAAGCAGTTTTTCAACAAATTTACTTACAATTTTGCTTCGAATCTAATACATTTATATTTATTGATTATTTAGTTCTGACACTATACAGGTGTAAATGTCCGTTTGTCCTACCGTTTCAGTGCTTCTCTTTTATGGATGTTGTCATCCTTGTTTCAGTATATTTTCCCAACTTAATATTTTTTCTAGCATTTTCATCCTCTTGTCAGTAAAACACCCACTGCTCGATTTTGGTTTAAAATGAACGACAAATGCTGTGCACGCCACTGAAAAGATGTTTACTTTAAGTATTATTCAGATATTGAAGTTGGCTTAGACCTCAAGTGTTTAAAACTTAATTAAAGAATATTTTTTTTAATTTCAGGTGAAAATGTTTCAAGTTGTTGAAGTCTAAAAAACCTTAAAAATAAAGTTCAACAATTTACATATAAATACAGGTAATAATAAGGGAGGATTTTTTTAAGTAGCGAAGCTACTCTAAAATTCACTATGTTCGTCTGAGACGTAATGGGGTAAATTTGATTTTCTCGGCTGCTAATGAAGATATACAGCTATTCCTATGTATGACAAAGGCACATCTAGTCATTTTTTTGCCTTTCTGTCTATTGGTCATGAATTATAAGGTTTTTTAAAGGTCTTGTGACAGCTGAAATTTTCAGTGAATATTTATGACATGCAATTATAGTCTTTTCACAGACATAAACCTTATTTTTTAAAGATTTCATGATATTCTTTTGATTTTAATATATACTGTCCCTTTTTTTCTTGCTATGGCATAATTTTGGTGAACTTATTTTGTTATTAGTTGAAATCTTTTAATATGTTTGTCCTTCTCTACTTATGGATGTTTTCATACTTGTTTATTTTACTATTTCATTTAAAGATTTAGTTTCCATATTACAATACGTGCTTAACTTTTAAGTTTCACCGGTTGAAAATATACCCTGGAAACAGTTTATTGTAATAAAAAAATAATTTTTTTTAAAGGTTACATGTCGATGCTGATGTATTTAAATACCACCTTTGCAAATTACCAAGAATATTAACTTGGAATAATATAATCTCAGGTATACTTCTTACTTTTAATAAGAGATGAATAAATGTCTCTGACTTTGACTGGCAGGATACCAATAACTAGCAAAACTGTGTAAATACACAAAAGGATTATGTTATAGGACATATTTGAATTTTAGGACTTGATTGAAGAGATGCTTTGCTTTAAATATAGTACCTTTTTGTTCTAGCAATCATTGCTCTAAAATTAAACTAGGAATTTTTGTTATCAATATTAGATTTGCTATGTTTTAGAAAAGTTTAAAATCAATAGCACAATGTTAACCATCCTAAAAAAATAGCTAGGTGTTACGTCCGAATGTACAATCAGATCATGAGTATAGTAAAGCCTCACTATAGAAAAACGTTACTTTCACTTCAATTTATGGAAGAAGGAAAAAAATATTTTTGCTTGTAATTTCAAGAATTAGAGATAATTTTGAAAATTAATTGGTGCTAATTTGACTCTTTAGTATGTGTGGGAGAGGTTGGACATATAGGAAGGTGAATCCACCCCTCTGACAATAAACTAACACCACCATGTTGCCTGTATTATACTTCACTCAATTTTGGTTTAAGGCGGGTATCAAGCCCTTTAAAAAAAAACGTGCATTTTTTTATTATGAAGAATTTTATATTTTTCAGGAATACCATGAAGACAGACTATTTCTTGCAACTGTGTCACTGAAAGTTGAACTATAATTGGTAAAGAAGTTTACGAGATCCTAGCAGACAAACATACAGACACAGATCCTGTTACTTTTGTATAAAGATAAAAATAGTAAAATTAGGGTAGAAATTCTCACTCCACAGGTTTTTTTTAAAAACAAAGCTTTTCTATAATTAGGGTCGGTCTGTCCGTCCGTGACGGATAGCTTTTTCGTTAATTTAGGCAAGTTATAATTGTCCTATCGATTTAAAATTTTGTATGGTTGATCCCTTTAGCAGTTAGGTAGAATTTAAAAAGCGTAGCAACTCTTTAATCGTTACCAGAATGTCCATAAGTCCATTTTCAACATTTTTTCACTTTTTTAACAAAAAAATTTTATTTGACCTAATTAGTAATTATCCAATTGATCTGACTATTGGTTTACTGATTCCTTGGACAATAAAGTACAATATTATAAGCGAAGCAACTCTATAATCAAGTTCTTAAAATGTAAGTTTGTCCTCAAACATTATCCTGCATCAAGCAATTTTTCAACAAAGGGGGGGAGGGAATGTGGTGACTCGTCACACGACATACCAGCAATTTTATTTTGGGTGCTAAGTTCCCTTAGTTTTAGAGATATTTGGGTAAAATCTTTTTGGTTGTGTCACTTATTACCCCAAGTTATGGTATCTTTAAAAAAAAACGGCGGTCTGACCACCACTCCTGCCTTTCGCCGCCATTTTCCGCCACCACCCAAAAATTTTTTTTATTGCATTTCACGCCAAATTAGGCAATTTGGAATCAATGTTATTTTTTTGGCGGTGGATAACGGCGGGATACCAAAACTTGGGGTAATTAGTGACACAACCAAAACAATTTTACCCAATTCTCTAAACTAAGGGAGTAGCACCCAAAATAAAATTGCTGGTTTGTCGTGTGATGAGTCACCCCCCCCCCCCCTTTACTTATAATTTTGCTTCGACTCTTATCCATTTATATTCTAATTATTCAGTACTGACTCTCTACATGAGTCAATGACCTTTTGTACTACGGTTTCAGAGCTTAGCTTTTATGGATGTTGTCATCCTTGTTCTTTCTATATTGAGAATTTTGCCACCACCCAACAACAGATTGCTGGGTTCTAGAATAAATATTCTCCGCAAAATTTTTGTTTCCTTCAAAAATGATTTATGGTGATTGACAAACCTGACCCTCCCCTTCTTTAAATGTGATGAATATGCATCTAGGGGCGAAGCAATTTGCCTTTAACATTGTTATACTTTTATAATATTTTTGTCAAATTAAAACTTTAGTACACATGATATTTGTTATTGTTATGTTATGGTATTAAATTAACTAATAAATGCTAAACATTTTAAAACTTTTGTAGTTGGTGTGTCTTATTTTACTTAAAGGGGGAAGGTGTTCTTCGTAATAGCGTAGCTACTCTAAAATTTGAAATGTCAGTCTGTCCATATGAAAGTTTTTTTAGAAAACGTGATTTTCGGCTCCTGCTTAAAGATAGATTGCTGAAAATTCTCATTCCTGTTAACATTCCCATCATAAAGGAACATAACTAACTAATGCATCCATTACGGTCGGACTGCTTTTTCATTTGTTGTGTCTCCCACCTGATACAGTACAGCAGTGAGAACTATTTTAACATCTTTAATTCGATATTCAAACCTATCACCTTATTAAAAATTATCATTTTTGATATCTTAAATAAGGGGGGGGGGGGGAAGTTTTGACACATTTGCGTAAACCTGGCACTTAGGCTTTATCTTTGAACTGAGAGGATAGGTTATTAGTGATAAAATCATTCTTATATGATGAATTTCACGAAGTTTTAAGATTTTTTGGATAGGCCTCCAGGTTCCGGAGCTCTAGACCTCCAGGTGGTCTCTGTACAGGTAAAAAAGAAAAAAAAAATTTTTTTTTAAGTTACAGGTCAACTTATAAAACAAAATATGCATCTTTTTTAATATTATTCACATATTAGAAGAAAAAAGATGCATATTTTGTTTTATAAGTTGATTTGTATCTTAAAAATTTTTTTTTTTTTCATTTTTACCTGTACAGAGACCACCTGGAGGCCTGGAGCTCCAAAAAATCTTAAAACTTTGTGAAATTCATCATATAAGAATGATTTTAACATTAATACTCTATCCTCTCAGTCCAAAGATAAAGCCTAGGTGCCAGGTTTACGCAAATGTGTCAAAACTCCCCCCCCCCCCCCCCTTGAACATGCTTGTTCATATCAATCAACCGAAAAATTTACATTTTTCTCCTTAAATTGGCCATGGGTGTTTGTTATGCTTGATTTCGCCAAAGATTGTTGTGAAAGAAAACGAATATAAGGGAAGGGAGAGTTTCAGAGGTAAAACTTAATCCTTATAATAAAGTAACAGGATGTTTGTATGTTATTAGATGTTTGTACCAAAGGTTCTCGCTAACCGCTGAACCGATCGGGTTCTCCTTAACAGGGTAGATTCTCATACTTCCGGGGAAGATTTATAACTATTTTCGGGGAGGGTACCACCACCCTTTCTAGAGAAATTAAATTTTTTTTTAAAAAGAGAGTTCAACGAAAAATAAACGTGAAACGCAAAATAGCCATATTTTAAATATAAAAAAAAACATTTAAAGTGCTGCTAGTTTTAGATAAAGCACCACTTTTTCTTTACATGTTTGTTTCTCATTCCTATACATGCACCTACAGGTCTACACAATAATAAAGCCTCTCAATTTAAATATCTGAAACTATAAAAAGAAATAAAGAATAAAGCTTATATTAAAGGGGTAGTTCCATGAAGTGCAATGAAGTGTGAAACATTGTGAAAATCAATGCTTAGAGTATTTAATAAAAGATTACTTAAGAACATCAATCACACTAATTAAATGCAAAGCTACTCCATATTACTTTTACTGATTTTCATTTTTTTTGTCCATATGTCTGTCCAAGATTTTCAATAATAAAGCTTTTCTCTTTTAGAATGTGAATCTCATTTGTGTACAGTCCCCTTTTCTATCAAAGGAATTTGTTACAGATTGACCAACCGGCTTAAAATAGATGAGCCTCAATTAGGAAAAAAATATTAATGTTATGTTGCTTGAAAATGATAAATACGTTATATACCTAAAAACTACATTTTATTATTAATTGTGAGACCAACTTTACTTGGTCATGTGTTAAAATTGGTTTCACCCAAGAATCTCTGTAAATTTAAATCAGACCTTTTGGTTATTACAAACAGACCCTCTTTTTTACTAATTAGGGAAGGTGGTCAAGACATAATTTAAGGGAAAGGAACACTTTTTATCTAGTGTGGTTGTTTCTCATCCCAATAAATTCTGGACTGGTTTTTAGAATAATGATCAAGGTATAATGCTGTAAACAAAGTTTCTGTATAATCAAAACACGCAACTGTTGCGTAACATGTGTTGCATTCGCTTGTTGTCAGGAAGGTGATAGGTTTGAATCTCAGCCGGACACCATGTCATAACTAAAGACGTAAAAATGGTTCCTACTGCTGCTATGTCAGGTGTGCAACATAAATAGTTAGAGAATGGGGAATGTCTTGCCCAAAACAGGCGCAACTCATTACCATGCACTAAATACTTCTCAAAGGTCGTGCAATCAAAGGGTTGTTTGGCCTAATCATGCACTTCAGTAGCAAGATTTGGTTCAGAGATACTGGTTTCTGTCTAATATCAGTGAAACTAAAAGAAAAGGTGGACTTTCATACCATTAGTAATAGAGTAGACACATATAAATAGAGCAAGCTTAGTATTATATTATTATTTTATTGCAAATACATATTTATAATTGTTTAATGCAGATTGAATATGATGTTGTATGAAGAGACTAGAGATGGCAAGGATTGGCTAACGTAACGTCACAGCTTGTCTTCGCAACATCTCAATCTAAACAAAATAAATGTAATGGAATTGGTGCAGTTCACGGTAAAATAGTCCTGGGATCGATTATATCAACAGAAAAATATTTATATATTATTTTCAAAGATACTCGCTGATTCTTAAAGGCCTTAAATAACTAATAACTATGGGCGGGCCTTTGGAACAATGCATTGAAAATGCAAAAGATTTTATGTTTTTTTCTTTATATTACTATCCACGGAAAGCTGTCTTTTAACCCTACAAAAGTCGGACCTCTTACCCCTGTTTGGTTAAGAATTTTGGACCGGATTCGGATTCTTGTAAGAATCTGTCCAAAAATAGAACAGATTCCCCGCGGATTCCGGATTCTTATTTTTTGACGGTTTCCAGATTCCAGATTCTAGCAATATTTTAATAGTTATTTCTTTCAGCGTATTATAAACGGCTTTCCGCTGATATAGAATGCACCTCGGGGCTAAAAAAAAACTTGTTTTAATCTTATAATTGTACATTTTTATATTCGTAGAAAGCTGGATATAATACGATGCTAGACATAGTTTTTTCGTATGGATGAGAACCAGTTCCTATCCACCGGATTCGAATGAATACGAGAAAAGACTTTAAAAAAAATAAATTAAGGGATTAAATTATACCGGGTACTGGGTAGAATCTAAAGCTGCGTTTTTTCATTGTCTCATCCACTGTACATACCTTGACAAGGATGACATGGATCCATGGTAACCATTCTTCTCAATTTCCAGCACCTTCATGGCGAGCTTCAGCACAGACTTGTCTTTCCAATGAACCTCCAACTCTTACATCATTACAATCTTCCTGATAATAAGGGTGATTAGGTCCATAAGAAGCGCAGCAATAATAAGGATGAAATTTTATAGCAGATGTACAGTAGTCATAGAAAATAAAGACATTTTAAAAATTTTGGTATTCCCCCTCCCCCACCCACTCCACCCCGAGAACGATAATTTAAAAAAAAATAGGTTAGGTTATAGGGTAGGAGGCTACATAAAATAGTTTTTAATCTTTAATAATTGTACCTTTTAAAATTCGTACCAAGCTATTTATAATACGATGCTATAAACAACTATTATCCCATCTTATTATAAACAGCTTTCTGCGGATATACAAATGAAAAATCATTTGGTTAAAACAAGTTACGTCAGCCCAGAGGGGCCAATGATCTTTATTTTAATATTCGTGGAAAGTTTTTTGGATGATATCGTTTCGAAGCCATACTGGAAATTATATAAATTAGCGAAGCACAAAATTATAAAATTACTACAGAAGTTTAACTCTCATCCCCCGAATTTAAAATTAAAAATGGTTGGTAATGCCCCCCCCCCCCCACCTATTTTTTATATTTTTGCTTATAAATAAAAACCGCTAAAAATCGCACGTACCTTTGTCCTTTGTAGTTTTTTCTTAATTTTTCCTTACAGTTGTCGCACTAAATATTTTGCTAGCACTTACGTAAACAATAAAATTCTAATTCGGCTTTCAGAGTCAGACACATATAAACACAAACACACACATCATACATTTTGCGTTGAACTTGGAAGGAAAGGAATTCATTGATTTAAAAATGTAAATAAAAAACATATGTTAATTGTTTTTGTCTGCTGAAAATTAACAATGACGTAATTCTTTAAAATGCGTATTTGAAGACATTAAATCTTAATTTTCTCCTGTCAAGACTTTTTTTTAAAAATCAGTATTATTTTTGAATATTCTTGTTGGGGAATATTGTCTAGAAAGAAATTGAACACAACCCATCGCCAAATCCTTTTGTCTTTATTGGGACGAGAATTAAACAATAGTATTTAGATACAACATTCGCAGCATCCTGGTGTGATGCAATGGTGTTTGGATTTCTTAGGGAACCACAATGGTTACGCGAAATGACGTGATTATATCCACGAATCGGCCCGGTTTTTGGCTATATACGGACTTATACAGTTAAATATGTCAATATCTTTAAGTTATTTGTAATCTATATAATTGCATGATTGAAATAAGCTCATATCATATCGAACCTATATTCGCCCTTTAAGAAAAGTAGTCTCCATTGTTAATAAAGGACATGGCCGCAGCACTCGGCCCCCTGGCCTGCCTAGCCGCGGGCGCTCGGCCCCCTAGCCTATAACCTAACCTAACCTATGTTAGCCTCAGGACATTTATTTAAGAAAAATATCTTCAACTGTTAATGCATAGGTGGTTTAGAATTTCGTGGATTTTACAAACAGTGCAGTGGTTGGTAGATTTTTACAAGTTTTAATATTGTTTTTACAATTTTAAGGTTAGGTTAAAGGCTAGGGGGCCGTGCGCCCGCAGCTAGGCAGGCCAGGGGGTCACGCACTGAGCCCATGACCTTTTATTAACAGTGGAGGCTACTTTTCTTAGGAGGCTACTTTTTCCAAGGCTACTTTGTCCTGGAGGCTACTTTGTCCGGAGGCTGCTTTGTCCGAGGCTACTTTGTTTAAAAGGACTCTCCACAGAAAAATCAACTTTGGATTTTTGAAAATCTAACCTGAAATTATTATTCTCTGTTCAATTTTAGGCATTTTTTGTTTTTGTGGCATCGCGATCGAAGCCCTTTGAAATTTTTTACCTCCTTTAAGTGAATCCTCCCGCCATTTAATTTGTGCTGCTTTAGTGATTTTTAGCTTCTATTTTTGCCGCCGTTGCCGCATTCATCGCCCTTCTCCGCCGCTACTCCGCTATTCATCGCTTTTTAATACATGCTCCCCTCTCCCTTGTTCAGAAATTAAATGGAGGCTGGGGGTGTTGTGTATAGCCACGTACGCAATGTATAGCGGAGTAGCGGCGGAGAAGGGCGATGAATGCGGCAAAAGATGGTTATATTTGGCGGAGGCGAACACAAAATGGAGGCGGCAGGATTGTCCAGTCAAGGAAAAGGATAAATCGTAGAGCGGCCGGTTGCAATGGAGCAAATGTTCTTTAGCGGCAAACATATATTGAGTGGAGGAAAGTGTAGTATATATTGTTATAGCGGCAGTGCAAATAGGCGGCGGACAAAATTTTCAAAGGGCTTCGATCGCGATGCCACAAAAACAAAAAATGCCTAAAATTGAACAGAGAATAATAGTTTCAGGTTAGATTTTCAAAAATCCAAAGTTGATTTTTCTGTGGAGAGTCCTTTTAAGATCCTTCAGAAGGAGTAATTCATTCATACTTGTAAACAAATTTCTCGACTATAGTCTCATCTCTTATGATCCATGATGTAACCAAACATTCCTATCTTTTATAAGAAGCCTATCTAAGGCAATAAAGAATAGGTATTATCACCAAAATTTCTAATTTAGTAGTGAAATCCCAAAAAAACAATAAAAAACAATGTTTAATAATATAATAATTTTAGTTGTGATGTACAGCAATATGCAGAAAGTTATCAGGATAAGAAAGGTGTTCTGAAAGCCACTGCACCGGAGTTTCTGGCCCGGGTTCGATTCCCTGCAAAAATGTAAAAATATTTGAGTATATTTAATTCATTTGACTTCAAGAATTAAAATAATTTCAAGTTTAAGTAATATGTCAAACTCTTGAACTTAAATTGTGTTATTTTTATCAGGACAATTTTTATCGTAGTATATATTATATATCATCATTTTATCGTCCATTGTCCTATTCATATTAAAGACTTTTAAATGGATAAGACTATTTATTCTATTTCACCTGTATAATGAGCTTAGAAGATGGATAAAGATCAGTCAGATCTCCAAAGGTTACAGCAACATCATTATCACTAAAAAAATAAACAGATCATGGAAAAAATTAGAGGGTTTCATCATATTTTCACTGTAGTTTTGTCCTATTTCTAGCCCCCAGTGGGTGCTCTCACCCCGCGGGGCCTATTTCTAATCCTTGCGGAGCAATTATTAACATTTACCTATCCTAAAATAAACTATCAAAAGCTGTTTAGAAAATACGAAAAAACCCGCTATTTCGTTTTCTTTCTATGATCCAAATAAACAAAAACAAGCTATCATAAATATTAGAATGATCAAGTAGTTCATCAAGGATGATAAAATCCGTAAAAAGCGTTGCACAGAAATAAAGTATCTTCTGCAATAAATATAGGTTTCTGTCCTAAATTACAGCTCAGAAAATTCCAGTTTCGTTATAGAAACATTTCCTACATAGCATTAACGACGGACACAATGCATGGTAAACAGAACTGGATTTTTGTAGGTAAAATACAATTCTTTTTTTAAAAATTCAATAAAGTTATGGAGTAAAATATCTCACCTAACTGGTTTAATTAACTTTTGTTGGACCGAGTTACTGTCAGATAAATGAAACCTAAATTAAAGAAAAACATTTATTATTGCGGATAAAATAAAAATAACATTAGTCAAGCTGTAGGCAAGATCTTTAAGGACATGCAAGCTTAATTTTTAATAAAATCCTGACATCATTTAATTTACCCCATAGATTACCTAGATTACCTCGTACGGGCGGGATTGCAGTACCGGACCTTATCGACTTGATGTACTGTCCAGGTCCTGGTCCAGCAATCCAGGAGAACTAAGGATGACTAACGCACCCTTCTCTGTCCAAACACCCAAGGATATTAGGCTAAGTAACATCCATCAGACAACCAACTCTCTGTGATGCACGATCTTTGTCTGAGAAGTCCCAACTGTGCATGGTAACGAGTTGCGCCTGTTTTGGGCCAAGGCATTCCCCCTACTCTAACTATTTATGTCGCGCATCTGACATAGCAGCAGTAGGAACCACTTTTAACGTCTTTAGTTATGACGCGGTGTCGGCCCGAGATTCGAACCTATCACCTTCCCGACGACGAGCGGATGCGCTACGTGTTGAGCCACGGTCGCGGGTTACCCCATAGATACTTTTTATAGCATTTCTCAAATCTTTCTTTTCATTTTACTTAGGTAACTTTTAAAAATAAATCTACAAAATGAAGTTCTAAGGGCATAATAATCAGGTATCTAAAGAGATAAGACAATGTGTGATAAATTGATGTACATCCCCAATGAGTATACACAAAATTACACCTTCTGTAGATTAAAATTAGTGATTGAAACGTTTAAACACTCCATTTAATGAATCAACCAATAAAAATTTACTATAGTCCCCAAAGTTGTTAAGCCAACGAATAAAAAAAACAATAATATAAAACTTTGAGGACTAGTTTAATACTAATAAACAGCCCATAGTCCCCTCTCTCTCTGATAATAATAAAATATAATTACCTAATTGGAATATATTTGAAGAAATCAGATTGTGGTGTCTCCATAAGTTTTCTATTTATAGCCCAAAATTGGTCAAACTTGTCGTTCTGAAGACCTACAAAAATTATGGTTTCATTTGAAATAACATGCTCTGTATGTGATATCATCTTATATTAAAGTAATTGCAGCATAACAGTAATGTGAATGAGATCCATGGTGTTTTAGGTTAGTTCCATCAAGTTCCACGTTCCATTTGGTCATACATCAAAAGACATAATTAGATACTTTATTTTATAAAGATTTCGTGATTTTTCGTTTATTTTTTCTATTTCGTTCTTATGAAAACAGAACATATGCTCTTAAACTTATTTTGTTCATTTTTTATCCATGTTCATGTGCTTAGCTGCAATGTTTTTATCAGTCTTCTAATGGTTTTTGCCCTCTCCCTAAAATGCAGAGCCCCCTGACCCTAGGGGCGCAGCATCTGGTTAATTACATAGTATGAAAAAGTGTACCGCACCTGACCAAAGTTGGACGTGATCCTTTTTCTGCATAGATGACATTACTCTATCCGCGTGCTTCAGTTGGTCAGCCTCCTGTAATACATACAATCAATAATCTAAGTTTGAGTGCTTGCAGTTTTTTGAATTTTAATCGCCTAACCTGATCTAAAGCAATAAACAAAATATCGAAAAATTATCAAAATAAAAGATTTACCTTTAAACAAGACATGAAATAGGACTCAATCTGTTCTCTAAATAGTAACAACGTAAGAAGGTAAGGAGAGGCCGGGGAGGGGGGGGGGGGGGGGGGAATCGACCTCCAATCTCCATTTTAGATTTGCCTCCTTACTCAAATTTTTTTATAAACCTTTCCTTGACCTATAACAAGCTTCGCTGTATAAAATCTTAAGCTACATACAGATCAGGCATAGATAGAAAGACACACATCCTGTTAGTTTTTCGAAAGAATTATTATTTTATGCATTAAATTGTTATTCCTTGAGTTTCAATGTTAAGGGGAACCAAAGACAGGCACAAAGAATGACAGACAGACATCCAATACTTTTATATGAAATTTTTTTTTATTTTAGTGCATTACACATTTTATGTTGTTATTCCTTGAGCTGGCTGGTACAATATCCTGGTCTGGAAAGTCAGAGAAATGGACAGTCAACTTCCAGGGCAGGTCTTGCTCGTTGTCTAGTGGCACACCCTACCAATTAGAGATGTTGTTAGTAGCGCAGCTACTCTATAACTAGGGTGTGTCTATACATCCGTCCATGTGAATTTCCATCACAAAGTAAAAGAAATTTAACTTTAATTTAATGTACCTAAAGATTGAGTTATCTGATACCTAATGTTAATATAGTTATTAGGAAAAGAAAAATTCGAAGCTTCCCTAAAAATTTTATACTTATCCTTTTAGTTTGCATTAATTTTTAGTAACACACAAATAAAATAAAAAATTAAACACAAAAAGTTTTAGATACTTAAAGATTTTGGTCAAAGAAATGTTTATTTTATGATTTTTACTTAAACTTACTTCGTTATACCTTTAGGTAATATATAAACTTATGAAAATAAAACAAAATAAAGCAGTTTTTACCTTTAATTTATCAAATAGTGCTCCTATTGGATGGTGCCATTTCAAAGGTGTGCCTGTACAAAAAAAATGTTGATAAAAGTTCAGGGAAAGATCGGTAAATTGTAAAATTACACTGGCACCCAAAGTTTTATTAGGTACCAAGTAATCGTATTTGTTGTTTACAAAACTTAAGGTACTATAATTGAATTTTGATTCCTATAAGTTCAAATTCTAAAGAAGGGGTAATTTATTTATCACTATTTGGATTGTATATTAATTTATAATCTGCTAGCGGATTCGCCATTAGCCTCTAGGGGCTTTGCCCCAAGACGTGATCAAGAAAAAAAGTTTAGGTGAAATTCGTAAAAATAAAAAAGAACTAGGTACCTAAAGAAATCTTCTACAAAAAAAGGACCAAGGAAATCTTCTACAAAAAAAGTAAAAAAAAATGGGAGGGATTTTTTTGGGGGGTGGGTTGGGGGTGTCCCACCCCCAAGAAAATAGCCTAAAACCACCACAGGAACAGTAGGTATATTCCCTGAAGAGTAGAATCCGATCGGTTCTGTGGTTTCTCCCATTCTTACCCACTTCCCTTTCAGTTACCCCAAAAAAACAAGTTTTACTCCAACTTTACTTAAACAAAATATTTAATTTTCGGCAATTTCAAATGGAATTAATTGGCTGAATAACAGCCTCTGGGTTATACCTTTATAGTCTATCCATAACTTGCTGGCAGCTCGTGATTTAGATTTGTTTTGAAAGTGTTTGACAAGCTTCTCTGTCGTCAGGGGTAAATAGGACATTCGGGGTAACATGAGGTAACAGGGGGGTATATTCTCATCCTAGATGAAATACATATCTTTAATAAAAACCTAGGTAGTTGAATTTGATTATAACAAAAAAAACCAAAAGCCTTTAAGAAGGATGGGTGTATTCTTTTTCTCAAAAGATTATCCTTCCTCAAAAAGTAATAACCCTAAGACCCGTAATACGCTTTACGGTGAAAGAAAACCATATCGGTCCAGCGATTGCTGTGAAACGTCTCTATAGACAGACATCCTGTTAATTTTATACAAAGATTAATATCACCAATGGCAATAAACACGATTGAAGCTATTAAAAAATCACCTCTTCTTTGTCATTTTCAGCTAGTATAAATTCTGCTGGAATTCTACCCTCCCAAACCTCACGCAGTATCTCTCTGTCTTCATCTTAATATGACCAGCATCCATTATTTTGTACTAAGAATTACCAGCAATCTTAAGGGAAAAGACAAAGACCGATAAATTGTTCTAGACTTCCAGTTACAATAAACCAAACGACACCATCTTATGTAGATTAAAATTATTGGTGGAACAGTTTAGAAGCTAAAGGTTTGTACCAACAGCAACCAATCATGAATTAATAAAAATACACTAAGCTTTGAAGTCAACGAATGAAGGATCTTGTTTAAAAAACTTTGGGGTACCAGTATAATTAACAGTCCAATGATGTTATAAAACAAGGACTTATGGTTTATCTTATCTTACGTATTTTTTTTTATCTACCTATCAATTCACTTATCCAAAGCAATGTAATAAATCATTTAGTAATCAGTTCATATTTATCATTTACAGTTAAGTTTATTTATTCTAGCCACAGAAAACTTTCATAAAAAAGCATAGGTAAGCTATTTAGTATTTAAGATTATTTTTATTCGATTTGTTTCATGACTCGTACTTTTCTTGATTATAGGTAAAATGTGAAAGCATTTATAATCTTGTTCACTATTAATGGATTCTACCTTTCATTGTGATAGTATCTGAAAGTATTTTAATAAATTAACCTTTCCTCAGTCAATTATTCTATTCATCAATATAGAAACATAATAATAATAGTAGGACTAATAAACATAAAAATAAAAGTTAAATAATATGATTACACAATAAACAAGAATTGTCTAGGTAGCTTTTTTCATATTATTTAACTATATAAAAAAATGTATTATAATAATTACAAGGGCCACTTCCACTGGTTCTCAGGTGCCTTTTCAGCCAGAGGCTCCCAGGCCCTCCATTCTAGGATGCTCCTGGTAACGTAGAAAACTATAGATTATTTGCAAGGTGAAAATCTCGACTTTCATTACAGCATATTATGTGCCTAGAGTAGTAAAACTTATTTGTATATCTAAAGCTAAGGTAGGATTTCAATAACTACTAAACTTATTGAGTTTCCCACTTTTGTGAAGTTTCTCATAGGTCAAGGGATGGTTTTATGACATTTTCTTTTCCACCATACCCTAGTTGCTAGAGCGCAGAGGCGCATCCACTATTAAGATAAAAAGTACAGTATAAATTCATATCTTAAATGCCAATTTTAATCAGATAACAGCGAATGGAGCTTGTTTTATTAAAAAAAAATTAAATGACTTCTTTTAGTTGTATCTCTCATTCCTATTAATGAGAAAATAGAACATCAATGTCAAGAAAATAGAACATCAATGTCAAGAAAACAGTAACAGCTGTTGGTAATATTCTATAGTTGTCTATGCCTAGCAAGGATGAGTTCATTCTCAGCCTGGATGATAACTTCCTCAATCTGTCCAAATAATATTACTTACAAATTGTCTTAGAGATAAAAAAAATGAATGAAGAATTTTGTATTTACACAGCCAAATGAGGTTTAACCAACTAGCAAAATTGGGTTTGGATATTTCAAGTGTATGAAAGAGTCAGGATCAACTGTTTGGAGGGTATTTTTTTCGTGAGAACATTTTATTTTTTAGTTACGGTGCTATTATATTGTTAGGTATTTAATTAGTTTTCTGATAGGTAACCCCCCCCCCCCTCAAAAAAAAAGAATAGGTATTTCATTTTAAATGGTAAAATAGTTGATTTTTAAAAAAAAAACACCATCAATGCCAGTAAATAAAACAATCTTAAATCTAGAAAGTTGAGAAACCCATACAAAGCTTTTATTTAGTAAGTAACCATTCCTGGCCCATGCCAATCTTCTTCTCTGCCTCTCCAATATCAACACTGTTCTTGATAATACCAGCTCTGGTGTTAATCAGGGTTTCTGTCTCCTTTCTGTAGGTGTATTCGTTGGGCATCTGAGCGATTTCAGTTCATATTTTATTTACTTTGGTGGCAAAGCTACTATACAATACTTAAGATAAAGGTAAAGCCTACTGTACAAACTGTACCATAAACCTTGTAGAACGTTAGCATAAGCGTGCAGAAGGGGGATGTAATAACACCCTTGAATTAAAATTGTGTAATCATACCTTCTACTTTTTTCCACCCCTCAAGAAATACGCTCCTATGGCATAACCCTGTGCACGCCAATCACTGTGCACGTTTTGTAATTCTAAACTAACTTTAGAGAATAATCGATTTTTTAGTTTTTAAGAAAATAAAGGGATTTTAAAATAAAAACAAAATTTTAAGTCTTGTCCTACTAAAAAATACTCAAATATTTTGAACGTTCATATTATCTTGATCGATTCAATTCAATGTTTTTAATTTTTTAATTGATAAATAAGAACTTTCCTTAGCGAGAGCTCTCAGAGTTTTGCTGTAGAGAACACCAAGTGTATGGGTTGGGTTCTGAAAAAGATAAAAAATAAGCTTTCACTCAAATTACCTTAGTAACTGAAATCCCAGGTAAAGTTAGGTAACATTGGGTATCTACTGCTTAGACCCAAGAGGGGGTATGCAAAGAAAAAACTACTAACGTTAAATATATATAAAAAATAAGGTGTTGGGGGGGGGGGGGGGGGGACTTAATAACTTATTGGCTGAAACAAACTTAAACACAAACTCTATTCTCCGATAAGACTGGACATGTATAGATTTGAAATTCCTTTTACTGAATAAATCACATCATTTCTCTATATCTTTACTAATTTAATTTCTTTCCACTACAGATGGAAAAATGGCTATTTTTAGGACGATTCTTTGATAATAATTTTCATAACACTAACCTTTGCAACCTTCATTCCAGTGAGACCGGTAAAAGCTTTACCTACAGCCATACCTGCACCTGCCATTTTAGGTCTGAAATTTTTATGGTATTAAGATTAACAACTCAATGCAAGGGATGTCATTTTTGCGGGTTTTCGATAGTTTTATAGTCAAGGTATTAAGAGAAAATTATTTCATCAATAATTATATTGATTTTTAAATTGAAAGTTTTATAGATTCATTAAAAATATCTTAAAAAGATAGTGGATTGAATTTGAATTTTTAAAAAGTAAGTGTCCTGTTTTTACTAGAGACAAGGTAGAAAATTTGCTAACTAGAATTATATACCAATAATAAACCATTAGAGATTCAAAATTTCAGTTTAATACTTTCTTCATTCGTCCTGTTTTGCTAACAATTGAAAAACATATTATATAAATATTAGGGTAGGTTAATTACTACAAATAAAAATACAATAAAAAGTAAAATATTGGCACATCAAAATTTTAACATAACAAAATTTAGAAAAATTAAGAGTAACAAAAATAAGTTATAGATGTAAACGGAAACATAAATATGCACATTGCACAAAGGTAAACTTTTGTAAATCTACTAATTTTTGGTTTTGAGCAAAATAAATTTTAATTACTAAGGCCTGAGCTCGTGCTGTCATAACTCATCCTTCAGCTGGGAAGATGGCGAGCCCTAAATAGTTTAAAACATACATTAGGTACATATAATCAAGGATAAGATAATGAAGGATAAATTTTATAAATCCCAACAAAATTACCCATCACTCTTGAAGTAATGGTTCTAAGAGCTAGTTTTAACAAACAAATACATAAGTATCAATTCTGAGCTTATTGTAGTTGCTCTTCAAAACCTACTGCTTTATAAGTCTCAAAAAAATAATTGAAGATAATGTATGCAATAAATACCTGAATGCCAAGAAATATAACATAGAGGGTGACTATTCCCACAATGAACCAACACAACATCAAACTTGGCTCCTAAAAAGAGACAAATAATTAAATATTAACAAAAAAGGATGATAGATTTAAGAGTGTCAAAAAATTAATGTAAGAGAATAAATTTAGTTACAATACCTTCATGGTTCCTTGGTAAGGTTCTGTTTGCTTTTCTCTATAATACCTTTAATAAAATCATTATAAGATACCTAGATAAAAACCAATAAAATAATGCATATTCAAATAAAGAAATAATGAAGTAAATTTGTCTAAAAGAGGAGTATTTTTTACGACAGAGACTCAATACAAAAAATTCTGCAATAACTTACGAACAAAAATGGTCTAAATATATGGACCCAAAATAAAAACCTTTTAAAACAGAGATGAAGAAAATTTTTGCAGAAAAAAGTTTATTTATGATGTAAATAAATAGAATTTGTTTACCTTTCTAATTCTTCATCAATTTCATCGTCATTCAGACTCTCAAAACTTCGCATAATCTATTCATATTCAACAGTTTATTTTTTAAAAGTATTTTTTAAAATTAAATTATTAATTAATATTGCATGTAGTTATTAATTTATTATCTACTAATGGCTCCTCCCCTCGAGGATATAAAATACGAAGCAGGCCAATCGAACTTTTTGGCAGTAAAATTGGAATAAGAATAGGAATTTAATTGTAATTTATATATCTACCTCTTTTTCGTCCAAAGGTCCCTCCATTTTCATTTGTCTTTTTTCCACTTTTTACATAAATAAAAGAATCATTCTGCAATCAAAAACAAAACTATAACAAATTCTATATAATTCGATTAATGTCATACAAAAGATATTAAAATAGTTTAAAAATTACGTCTCCTAAACTTCTACTAAGACCAAAATGTCATATTGCATAAGCAGAAAATAACATTGAAGCGCAATGGATCCATTAATGCCGCTGAACTTTATAAATCATAAACAAAACTCTTGGTGAGGCCTAAAAAATGTGGAAAATATTTTTTGTGCTTTGAAAGTAGCCTATAAAAATGACAACCAATGACGAAAATACTAAGATTTTAAATAAACAATTTAAATTCTGTTGTAAAAATATTGTTTTTTTTAATATTTTTTTTATATTGAATTAGGTATCCTTTAATCGTAAACATTTTAACATTCTTAATTAAGCGTTAAACATATTTCCAAATTTATAAACTGAATGCAATCATTATTTTCTTAATTTTATGTATTTAAACTTGAGCAAAATATAAGTTGTATTAGTCTCAACAAGAGTTTACATAAACAAACAAATACGACATTCTACTTCAAAATAAAATCCTCCAATGAGAATAAAATCTACGAAATAAAAACTTGACCAATCAGAGCACGACATTTAATATTGAGCCAATGAGAGACGAGGAAAGTCAATATAGGAGGTTCCAGATCAATAATTGTCTGCTAGCTGTAGGTACACAAAGAATAAAATGACTTAAAGGTGAAATGTCTCTCTTGTATATGCCTATTCCCTTGTAAACCACGGGTCTTATTGAAATTAGAGGCCGCATGGCCTCTCACCTCTACTCCTAAGAGAGGTTTGTAGTAAATATTGGGGGAGATATGAAAGGGAAATAGAATCCTATGTAATAGATAGATAAAAAGAGTGAAAATTTGTATAGCATAATACACACTACATTTATACAGAATGGTTTGTTTGGTATAATATAATGTGTTAGTGTTACTAGTATCACATGATTATGACGTAGGCAGAACAGTTTCTCTCGTGGGACAGTCATTCAAGTTCATTCTGAACTATTTCAAATACAAATTTTGAGTGAAAATATAATACAAATCAAATACAAATATTATTAAAAAAATAAATATAACACACGCTTATAAGCTAAAATAACAATAGTTAAACATAAACAGAAAAAGTACAGTCACTTCCTAAGTCTGGCGGGTATTAT
The DNA here is from genome assembly GCF_053477335.1 of Acartia tonsa. Lineage (NCBI taxonomy): Eukaryota > Metazoa > Arthropoda > Copepoda > Calanoida > Acartiidae > Acartia > Acartia tonsa. The sequence goes on along the minus strand of NC_137264.1, from coordinate 23,375,866 downwards.
CCATAAATTGTCGATTAAGGCTATAAAAACTTGGATATTTATTAAAGCATCTTTTATTTTCAGAAAATCATAAATGGAATCGAGAGAGTTTTTGACAGAATACAGAAATATTTCAAATAAACTAAAGAAAAGATTTTTAAGAAGACCTAATGTGGCCGATGCTAGTGAAAATTTCAGGTGATGAAATAGCCGATTAAAGTTTCAATCGGTCTTAGGATTGGCTAATGTCACCATTACTAAATAATAAAATCTTGGGTTGGTTAAAGGCTATTTTTCTGCTTCCATCGTTGCAGAGCACTAAAGGACTATCCGCTACTAATTTATTCAAGAACAACAACTTCAACTCTTATTAAATAATGTAAAATTAAAAGTTTTGGCCTATTTCATTTCTAAATAATTATCCTTGTTTGTTTAGGCAACTTGGAAAGAGATTAGAAGATATAGATGAACCACAATATGCAGGATTTTCTTATCTTGCTACAGGTATAGTCTTAGAATTATTCCCTAAATATTTTAAATTCCAAGAGTGGGTTATTTGGATCGATTTTAGATTACAATAACACCCTAAGTTTTATAAACTTTTAGATCTTCCATCGGCGTAAAATCTTTTTCATTAAATCCTGATTGAATAGTTCAAACGAGAAATATTCAATCTTTTCATCCATTAATATCAATCTTTAGGGCAATTTTATTTATTATAATTGGGACACGTACATAAATTTATCTTTCAATGTGTTAAAAATCCTAAAATATATTTTTTTAGGTATAATCTAAGGCATTGGTATAAAAGACCTAAAAGACAAAATCATATTATCATTTCATTTATGTTATGAGAATCATTATAATGTCTCCGGTATGACTATAAAAATCACCTAAAATTATTTTTAAGGACGATGTGAGAAAACTGTTGGAAACAGCTGTGCAGAAATAGAAGCAACTACACAGGCTGCAAGATGCTTTTTACGGTAACAAAACATTTTCATTATAAAAGGAAAAACTACGTACTAAATATATTTATAATTTTTACATGGTTTTAATTTTTCATACTACTTTTTACATCTTGCTATATTCAAGTCATCTTAATTTCTAGGGCTGAATTGAGTCATCAGAAATTAAAGACGCCGAGCTTTGAAGAATATTTAAGTGCTTCTATTTCTAGTAAGTTTTTTTTTATAATGTACCAATTTGCTTGATATAATAAAAAACTTACTGTAAGAGTTTTCATCAGTACAGCTCAGGGATTTTAAGGGAAAGGACATTTGAAATAAAGGGGGGGGGGGGGGGGGGGCGAAAGTGAAACCAAAACTAAAAGTCAAAGGAACCTAACTAAAAAAAAAAAACAGGTCTGACATTTTGCATGGCAGTTGCTTTTTAGGGGTACAATATGGAACTGTGAAGAAACGGCGTCGCAACCGCCGAAAACCGCCGAGAAAAGGCAAAAAAAATTTCGGTGGGAAACGGCGGTTTTCAGCGGTTGCGCCGCCGTTTCTTCACAGTTCCATATTTTACCCCTATAAAGCAACTGCCATGCAAAATCTCAGACCTGTAACTCTTTTTTTAGTTGAGTTCCTTTGTTGACTTTTAGTTTTGGTTTCAAAAAGTGTCACTTTCGCCCCCCCCCCCCCCCCCCTTTATACACACGCCTTCTAATTTAGCAAAATTAATTCGTTTTTAAGAAAAGTTTTGACATTGCACGTTTGCTAGAATCAATCAAGATTAATAAAAATCGTCAATGTTTGTAACTGAACGAATGGGGATTAGTACAATTTATTGCCCTGCCTGAGTGCAGCAACTCTTTTAGAAGTGTATTCATAATGTATTTTGATGCTCTACTAAAAAAAACTAAGTTTCTTTTAACCTAGGTTATAAACAAGCAGCAAAATTGGAGGAAGAGATGGGAAGATTAAATGCCTCGTCAGCTCTTTATATTGAATTAGGTTAATTTATTTTCTATAATTGACAGTCAGTTACTTTCCGCTTTTAAAAAAATGTACTTTTTATACGTCTATTACATGTTTAATCATTGATTTTTACCAAATTATATCTTAAGATAAAGTTTTGTTATAAGTTTCAATTTTGAATTTTAATATTAAGAAAGATCTGGATTTTTTAAAAAAGCTTTATTTATTATTCTAATGCTTTGTTTGTCAATTTATTTGTAGAACAAAAAACATGTTATTAATATTTTGTTACTATATCATTCATTTTTGAAGAAAAAGTCATGACATAACAAGTGTAACCACTACAAAAATAACTTATGCCTCAATGATTTAGGAGATGAATTGTTCAAGCTAGAACGGCCAGCTGACGCTTTATACTACTACGAACAAGCACTCAATAGAGAAGTTTCAAATATTTGTGATACAATATTTATACTCAGAAAAATATGTGATTGTTATTTGGCCCTGGGTGATCATCATAATGCCCTAAAGGTTAGTAGGTAATTTTATTTTAGAATGGAATATAATTTCTTTAAAAAATGGATGATAAGCAGATAGAAGGGTAAAACCACCATAACAGACATACAGACGGACTTAATAAGTAGTTAAATAAGTAGATTCTCATTTTTCATCTAAAATCTTTACAAAAAAAATCAACCGTATATCTTAAAGAGCAAATGAGAAAATAACCTCAATGTTTCCCCTTAAACGTAGCTGACAGTCGGACATTTAAAATTATAATACAGAGTAGCTAGCTTCCCTTCTAAAAAAGGATGACTATCAATAACAATCAAAGCAGACAATCAAACCTTTAGATATAATGTATTTTTTACTTACATTGACCCTGTTTTAATATGTAGGACTACTCTTCTATTATCATATTATTCAGGAGTTTACAAAGCTTGGAGATTATTGTATAGAAAATGATCCGTGTCAACAATATCACAATCTTGTCGGCCAAATTGAGATTTTCAGGTAATGAGGTATCTATTTTTTAACTGGGTATATCAGTCTCGTATTCACTTAAAGGTCCAAAAAATCCGATTACCGTCTACAGCATATGTAATAGCGGTTAAGCCCTTTAAATTTTATTGCTCTGTATGCGAAGAAGTAGGGAATTGGACAACAAAAGCCTAAACCTTACATATTTTAAATAAGACCGTTTTAAGTATGTAAAGCTTTCCTGAAATAGAGAATCAACCGGTCAAGTGCAGTGGTTTGAAAGATATCTTAGATATTATACCTAATACACATACAAAATTTAAGTTTTACGTTATTCTATTTTAAAAGCCAAAAAATACCATTCGAAGAAATAAAATTGCATAAACTACATATTGGGAGCAATGAGAACCTTTCCTAAAATAGATAGCCTAATTGGTGGCGAGCTCTTAATGCACAAATAGAAAATAACCGTCTTACTGAATACAAAAAGATTGATCTTAATAATATTGATCAGGTTCCTTATTTTTATTTAGAGTGTTTCTGTTGTTAATAATTCAACCCTCGAAACAAAGTACGTCCCCAAACTTAATACAGGTAACAGATTCACTAAATAGCCATTTTATGCATGTAATCCTTTTTAAGAAAGTCCTAGTTTAAATAGTTTCCCTGAAAATAGAGTAGCTGCGCTTCCAAATTGGGAAGATGGCATCTAATTCGACCTTATAGAGAAAATTAGATTTATGTCTGCATGTCATATCACGGATAAAGGATTTGTCAAGTTGACTGTTTGCCAAATAAGAAATGCAAAATGTACTAAATTAGATAAATTTCAATGTTGTGCAATAATTTTTAATCGTACTAAGTAGTAATTGTATGTTTACTTACCAAAATAGAAAGATGTAGGTTTGTTTGTCTAAATTAAATTTTGTCGCCATTTTTCATCTGATTTTCAATTTTTTAGCTTTTAAGTCTCAGAAATAAATTTTTGGCATTCAGCGCGATTTGTATGTATTTGTAGAAAGGATACGTAGTAAAATTTTTTTTCATGTAAATAAAGGCATCAGTTTTTATGAAAACTAATCTTAATTATTCCTATTTTTAAACTATATGCTTTATCCTTTTATTCCTTTTTATGCACATTTTCTTTACCATTACCTACAGTTTCTTTCAAGTATTTTCAATATATTTACATCAAATATTTTCTGCATCTTGTTGCAATAGAGAATAGTTATTCTAGATCAACCCAACTAAAAATTAATTAATGCTTTGTAATTTAAACTAGTACCCAAAGTTTTATTAACCACGTTATCCTGTTAAAAGGCTCAAAAACTCTAGTTTATTATTTTGTTTTAAAACTTTGAGTGTCCAAATATTTTGACCAATGATATTAATCTACAAATGTTTTGATATTGGAGATGTATTTTATTTAATCGTCTTTACTCTTATCCCTTAGGATGTCTGCTAATTGATTGTTATTATTGAATTTCTTTTAAAAAGGGGAGTGGGGCAATTATCTGAAGTTGTGCTAGACTAATTATTTTTGTGTTCTAATAAAAGAACATATTTGGTGCTTTCCGTCAAAGTTCCTATCAAGCACTGAACTCTCCCCCTTCCCCCTACCTTTATTTTTTAGCATACTTTTTTTTTGAAAAGATGAGGGGGTTCAGGTGCTCAACAATGCACTTTAAGGGAATACGCCACAAATTTAATTTTCGCACTCTTTGTTATAAGCTCATTCTGCCTTCTTTGGTGTTGAAGTTTTGTTTTTGTTTTTAGGTGCTTGACAAATATAAATGGGAGGATTTAGAAGATTGTAAAGAGGAGGAGACTTGTCCTTACCTGGATTCTGTTACGTTCATGCTTCTACAGTCTATTGTACAAGCAGTACAAGGTATTTAAATTTGGGTGGGGAGGGGTGGGGGGCGAGGTTTTGCTGCCGTTTATTAGCAGTTCAACATTTCCTATCATTAAAAAAACTGCCAGGCAAAATTTCAGTGCTATTCTTCCTACGCCTAACCCTGATTGGAAATCTAGCCATGCGGGGTTAATACCTGCGTTGAACTAACATAGTGTGCCTACCCAGAACTCAATATAATCTAGACTGAAGCAAAACCAAATTATTTTCAATAAGTCTAATTTTCAATGTAAGTAGGGGCGTGGGGTTTCTGTGCTCGCCAAGGCTTTTTTAGGGAAACCTCGAAATAGTTTATTTGTTTTTAATCTTAGTGAAAGATGCGGACAGCTTATTATACCTGGAGGATGAAATATCACCAAAGCTGGATAAACAACAAAAACATTTACTTGCTATCATAGGTGATTTAATTTGATTATCCAATCTTGGCTCCGAATCCGTTTCATTTCCGCTTGATTAAAACTGGTTTTAAATTGATTGAAAAACCAAAAGGCAAATGTAACGATGCCGACCAATATTTAGAAACTCAACAAACACAAAAGTTACAGTTCCACATTGTACTTTCTTTAAGAAATGATGTTCCTTTTTCATGCTGCCAATGTTTTTCTTGGTTTTAAAAGTGACAATTTAGCCCTTCCCCATTTCGGAAAAAGATATTAGAAATACGTTAAAAATATCATATCTTTCTAACTGGCCAATTATTATGCCGAAGTTTAGAGGTTTTTAAAAAATATCACTAGGTAAACAAAAAGATTTTAATACAAATGTATTTTTCAGTAACTCGAGAAATGAAGCGATGAAGATACAAAGAAGCATGGAAAATATAAATATAATTCAGAAAAAAAATGATAAAGATAGTTTGAGTCATAACTGTGATATTTTTATACATGTGTAGAACTTTTGTACTTTTATACTAGCTTAATTTTCTTTACAACTTGTTATGATAAAAGTGCTTTTCTAATTCAAATAGGATATATCATGTCCATGAACGTATTAGGTACTAATTACTACTATAGCAAATTCAATATTTTCAAAGAAAATGACGCTTAGTTCTTCGATAGTATTGAGAATTAAATTCAGTTTAAAAGTTATTGAATATTTAGAAAAATCAGCGACAAACGAGATCTGAAATTTGCGTCACCCTTCAAATATGACGCATGACCGCGAGACGTGGCAGTAAATTGTCCACTATCAATAGAACTAGCCTATCTTCTTTTATTTTCCATTTAACCAAAAAAAAGTGGGGTGGGTTCTTTGGTCGCCAAGCACTTTGACGGAAATCACCGTAATTCCTAATAAAGTTGGTCAAAACAAACAAAACAAAGTAAACTTTGTAACTGAAGAAAATGTTTTTGTCTCTAAACCAAACATTAAAATCAAAAGCAAATATTAATTAAGAATGTAATTCAATAAGATATACTTTAAGTTTTCTTCTTACAATTGTGATTTAAAATTTTTGTGAGTTTAAAGTAACCTTCTTTTACTCTGTATAATTATACACAGATGGTACTTTTCCTCAAAGTGACAAACGAGCACAAAAACACATCCTTATTATTTAAATAAATTGAAAATAAAGGGCGGAGGGGAGTTTTTTTTTATATGCCTATCCCTTGTGGGGGGGGGGGGGGGTTCTATACTTGCGATGCACTAACTATGCAGGGGTTAACTAATACTCACTATAACCTATCTTAACTTGACCTATAGTTATAAACAAACAAACGAACAAAACACACTCCCCTTAATTTTAAAAGGGTGGGGGGTTTCTGTGCTCGACTTGGATCTTTGAGGAAAACAGACTAATAAAAGAAAATACGTCAAACGATTATGTTATAGTTTCAGATCAGTGCACACATCCGGGCATAAAGATGGACCCCTGGGTCATAACTCCCCAGGAGAGGGAGAGGCATATGCAACAGTTTAATGGAGTCAATCCAGAAAATGGGTAAGTTCATGTTTTTAGCAAAATTATTTCAAATTTTGTTTTCCCCCAATGCAGTGACTTGTTGAGTAAGCACAGAATCCCCCCCCCCCCCCCCCCCCCCTTTAACAATGTTTATGCATAATGACGACTTGAACAATTAAGTAGAGCTGTTGATGTTACTCTACATCGATACGTCCGTATGTCACTACTTCGTCACAACAATGCTGTGCTACCTATGAACACATCCAGTAACATATAGAAATTTTTAAATTCAATTTATCGCTTATTAGACAAAAATAGACCTTAGTGGAATGTTTTGGTTAACATTGCTAATCTGACAAAATTATGAGAAACATCAAAACTTTCTAGAAACTAAGCAAATTTTTCTTTTTTTCAACACCTTGACTAAAGCAAAACATTTGACTATTTAATGAAACAAGTAAACACATAATTTATTATTCGGACAAAAATATCGCACAAGGTTTAATTTATCGTTAAATGTTAATGTTAAAATAAGGTTTTTAAGTTTATCTAAAAGAGTTTTTAGCGGTAATTGTTCTATCAAGCTAATATTAAATTTGAACTAGCCAGTAGCCATACATGTCAGGGAGTTTGGGGACATTGAACAATGAATTACACCGGTACCCAAATTTTTATTCACTTCTTTCATTCGAGTTTTAGAAACTTTGGGTAATTTTTATTTAATATTGATTGGTTGTTTATTCACTGGCAGTGTCCTTACTTTCCAACCAATAATTATTATCTAAAGAAGGAGTAGTTTGGTTTATCATCAAAGGTGCTGTTCATATATTTATCGTTCATTGTCCTTTCCCTGAAGATCCCTGTAAAACTTTTCCACTTATATTGTAAAAGTTTCTACCATATAAAATGAGAAAGTTGTCTATTACTTTTATTCTTGGTATTACCCCTCAAGCACTTTGCATAGAGATATCCTCTTGAAACTTGGATATTAGGAGAAAAACAGGGAGGGAGGGGTCATTGGACAGTAAATTACACTGGTACCCGAAGTTTTATAACTACTTTTTTTTAAAGTGAACTTTAATTTATAAAAGGTGCTATTTATTTTATCATCATTGGGCATGTAAATAAATTTTTCCTACATTGATTTATTTCTTATGGAAATTGAGTTGTAAGCTTCAAAAGTTGCACTTTTATGAAGTAAGCAAGTGCAGAAATTGGCGGTGTACGGGAGTTATATAATACCTCTCTTATATTTTAGCGGATTTTGTTATGAATATTCAAAGATTTCAAAAACTTTTCCTTTTAGGTTTATTACTGGAAACCAGGCCAAAGGATATTTTATGCAATCTGGCCTTCCTCCCATGGTTCTGGCTCAGATTTGGTAAGATTTGTATATTTTAGCATTTGTACCTAATCTCTATCCTATTATATAAAGTAGTACCCAAGCTTATTTTTGTCTTTAGCAAAGAATCTCACTAAACGCTGGCTGAACCGATAGGTATGGTTCTCCATTACAGTAAAGCTTCTTTTATCTTTAGGGAAGGTTTTTAACTATTCCCAAAAAAAAAAATTTTCTCTTTTAAACTTATAATGAAAATGGTGAGGGGGGGGGGGAAGGTCGACTTATTTTCCCATACTTAAATGTCTCTAGAGGCCGCAAGTCCTTACGTATTAGTAGGTTTTTGGTATGTCTAATGTCTATTAAAAAATCTTCCTATTTATCTGATGAGTTCCTCATTTAAGGGGAACTTCAAATAGGTCCTCGGATACTTTTAGGCCATTTTATTTTCAAGTCTAGGGTTGGATTTTACCTTTTTTTCAAAATTCGAATACAGATCCTATTGATAATAGGGGAGCAAACACTAGTATATGACATAAGAGTTATTTTTGACAAGCAAATTATTTCTTTTTCATAAACTGTTTGACCAATTTTTATGCCTATCTGTAATCTGTATGATGTTTTGTATATCTATTCAGGGGTCTATCTGACATGAACGGAGATGGAAAGATGGACTTGAACGAGTTCTCCGTTGCGTGTAAACTGATCAACTTGAAACTTAAAGGCATGGAGCTACCTAAAACTCTACCGCCGCAGGTAAAAACCAGCAATATTAATTTACTTTTGTACTTTGTACATCCCTAATGATAACAAACAAAAGTTTGAACCACGCAATAAATTAAGATTAAATAAAAAGTATTTTACCTTTTTTTATACCTAGTGGATTTTGAGTTTTACTGTAAAATTAATTCTAAAAATGAAAACATTAGGTATGTTAATTTAATGGAATGGCTGTAAAGTTTAAGTTTCAAAATTTCATAAAATTTGTACATCAAAAACTTTATTTTAGATGTTGAATCCTCCACAAATGAACCAGATGATGCCAGGTAGGAACTTGAAACACCGATTTCCCGCAAAAATTTTTAATTTTCCCGACTAAACTCATTTTTCCGCCAAAATGAAAGTTTTAAACTTGCGTGCATTTTCCTTTCATTCGCAATTTTGTAACCTAATCAAATTTATTAAATTGCTATCTTTATGGCAGCTATTTTAATTAACCATCTTTTTTATTCAAATTTGCTACTTACAAATCATTTTCATAGGTATACATTGCTTTTCATTTTTTATTCATCTAACTATCTTGTTCATTATTCATATTCATCCAGTTTCATCAATTAATCTATGGACGGGGATAAAACTTCTGACAAAACAAGAAAGGAAAAATTAGGCCTACAAATGATAAATATTTTAAACATAAATAATTTTTGGTGGATAAAAAAGACATATTAGATTTTTGTTTAGAAATTTTTTCACTGTCCATTAGGCTAAGAAAAAAAAATATTCTGAATTTAAAACTAACATCTTTAAAGATGTTTTTAAATATTTTTTTTGAATTAAGCCTAGATTTTAAAACCAAAATATATTTTTTTAAAGAAACTTGAAATTCAGAAGAATGTAATTTAATTTACTAACATTTGATTATTAATTTTGTTGCTAGGCTACGGCCACATGCGAAGGGATAGTTATGGTAGCTATGGTATTATTTTTAATTTTTATCTTTTTATCAATCTTTATGTCTAGTGTTTTTAGTAAGACATTATTTTTCTTGGGATATTCAGATAAAGAAGTCCTTGTTCAAAATTCTGGCATCTTATTGGTCTTGCATTTAGCGAGATCTTAAGCAACAGACAGAAAGACATCCTGTTACTATTAAAAGGATTGTCTTATTACTTAGTGAGTATCCCTAGAAAAAATATCGAAATTTTTTAATTAAGAGGCTTCTTTATCTGAATATTAAGAAAAAAATCTATCAAATCTTGCTTGTACAGTTAATATTTTACATCATCTTCATACCCATATGTTATTAACAAATTTAATTTAGTCCAATCTTTTTTTAATGAATAAAGGTTTTTAATGCCTTTTAAATATAATCAAAATAAAAAAGTTTAGGTATTAATATTAAAATATTTTATTTTTTTGTGAACAGGGCATTTTCCAATGGATCCGTATAATACCGGTAGAATAACTGTAGAACAGCTACTCTATAATATGATCTTGTATATCCGTATTGCAATCAAGACATAAAAAGGACGACAAAATCCATAAAAGCAAAGCTCAAAAAAATCAGAAAATATCTAGAAGTAAAATTAAGTGAGTAAAGGATGCCTAATACCTAAGCAAATACATATTGACATTTGATTACAGAGATGCTTCGTTTATAGTATTGTCTTTATTGCAAAACTCAGTAAAATAGGATAATTTACAACGTATAAAAAGGATTGCATTGGTAGATGTTACACATTTTGGAAATAAGCCATAATAAAATGTTTAAATTGTTTTTATGTTACACAGATTGAGTCGCTGCGCTAATTATGCTAAAAATGTTTCTTGTTACGTATTTTGTTATATTTTTTGTTGTATCACTAATATTTGTTTTGGCAGCACAATTTTTGTTAATATCATTACAAAAGGGTTAAATCACATGTAACTTTTATTAAGGGAATAGTAGTTCTGCATTATTGCACGCTTACAGTCAAATGCGCTTATTAAGTATAACCGTTCTTAATGTTGACCAAACGCATAGTATGATTAAACGCATAATGAAAAACAATTTGACCTAATAAACGCATTTGACTGGAATCTTACTCACAACTTTACACAATATTGCAAAAGCTACTACCTATTTCATTTTTATTTCTAATGTTTAAACTAAAATCCATTTGTAATGATACTTAACTGGCTATTTTGTAATAAATAAGGATGTCACAACTTAACTTAAATGAGCGCAGAAAATATTTAAGATATCATGAATGAACCTAGGTCAATAATGGATAAATATTTTTTCTACAACATTTCTTAAGTATACCTTAGAAACTTAGCGGTTTTTGGCGGTTGTAAATTTTTAAAAATAGTTTACAATTCAATAGTAAAGATTTGTCATGAATTGTTCTATGGGAACCCCTGCTGAAACTGGTGGTGCTTTCACGCAACTTCATTCTAGAGCATTGATAAGACCCCTCCTTAATTTTGTTCAAAATAAAGGAGGGGAGTATTGGTGCTCTTTTTTACCTTTGTTAAAAATTCCTTTAAACAAGTTTACCCTGTTTCAAATAAAACTTTTGTTGTTTCAAAAACAAGAATAAATAAGTTCTAAGATGCATGCCTTTTTGCTTGTTTAAAAATGTAACAGCACATTCAGCTATTTCATTCACACACAGTTTAATGTTGTTTTGTATCCGTAAAAAAGTTGAAAATTTATCCCAATCTATTCCATTGATCTAATAAAGGACCAAAGTTTTCCTCTTTGTTTTTAAGCACCAGGCTTCTATATTATCACAAACACTGTTCCTGATACAAAAGGATTTTATACACTATCTATTTGTTATAAAATAGGAAATAAAAGGTAAACTATTAAGACTCGCCCAAAAATAGGTTTTTACCTTTTATTTGCTTATTCTAAAGGGATTTGTCAACTGGAAGAAATTAAATTACCCGTAAATCTTTTTACTTGGAATTTTTTGCGTTATTTGGTAAAAAATATAAAAATTTTGTACATTTGATAGTTTGATTAATTTTACTTTTCTTTTGTTTTCAAATCCTGATTTTTTAAATCTTGATAGAAACCTCAAAAACCTAAATAAAGCGCATGTTAAATGGTAGGAGATATTGACTCTTGTTTTCTTTATCAGGTATGGGCATGCCTGGCATGATGGGTGGTCAGCCTGGTATGATGGCTCCTGGTATGGGTATGCCAGGTATACATTATTAGTATTTTATGTAGTCACTACTCTGGCATGATGGGTGGTCAGCCTGGTATGATGGCTCCTGGTATAAGGTATGCCAGGTATACATTAATAGTATGTTATGTAGTCACTACTCTGGTATGATTGTGGCCAGCCTGATATTATGGCTCCTGGTATAGGTATGCAAGGTATACATTAATAGTATGTTATCTAGTCACTACTCTGGTGTAATGTGTGGTCAGCCTGGTATGATGGCTCCTGGTATGGGTATACCATGTATACATTAATAGTATGTTATGTAAACACTACTCTGGTATGATGGGTGGTCAGCCTGGTATGATGGCTCCTGGTATGGGTATGCCAGGAATACATAAATAGTATGTTATGTAAACACTACTCTGGTATGATGGGTGGTCAGCCTGGTATGATGGCTCCTGGTATGGGTATGCCAGGTATACATTAATAGTATGTTGTGTAAACACTACTCTGGTATGATGGGTGGTCAGCCTAGTATGATGGCTCCTGGTATGGGTATGCCAGGAATACATAAATAGTATGTTATCTAGTCACTACTCTTGTATAATGGGTGGTCAGCCTGGTATGATTATATGTACATTAATACTAATAGTATGTTATGCAGTCATTAATCTGATAACTTGATAGGTATGGTATAGTATTTATTAATTCCACTAACTCATCAATAATGAATTATAAATAATAACGTTGGTACATATAAAATGGTTAAAAGCATTATTACAAGTTGGAATAAGATAAGAGCATTTATATTTTATATAATTTTATATGATTTATTAGTTGCATACTTAGGTGATTAAAATTAGTGTCCTTAAAAAAGAAAAAAACTTAGTACCTATATTCTAATTAATTGGTTTTTAGATTATAATAATACTTTGATTTATTAAGGTATGATGCCAGGAATGGGAATGATGCCTGGTCAAGGGATGGGTATGGGCATGATGGGAGGTCAAGGTAAGCTCATATCTATCTATCTACTATCTAATCTGAATGATGCCTGTTCAAGGGATGGGTATGGGCATGATGGGAGGTCAAGGTAAGCTCATATCTATCTATCTACTATCTAATCTTAATGATGCCTGTTCAAGGGATGGGTATGGGCATGATGGGAGGTCAAGGTAAGCTCATATCTATCTATCTACTATTTAATCTGAATGATGCCTGGTCAAGGGATGGGTATGGGCATGATGGGGGGTCAAGGTAAGTTCATATCTATCTATCTACTATCTAATCTGAATGATGCCTGGTCAATGGATGGGTATGGGCATGATGGGAGGTCATGGTAAGTACATATATATCTATCTATCTACAATCTTTCCATCGATGTGTACATCCTGAATATCTTTCTCTTCTTAACGATGCCTAGATAGGGAAGGGGTATGGGCATGATGTGAGGGCAAGATAAGCCCATATATTGTGGAACTCCTATAAATCTACCACCTATCTAGGTATCTATTTCATATTTATCTACTACCCGTCTTTGTATTTTCTAATTATCTAGCTCCTATCTATCTATTTCCTATCCATCTATTTACTAGGTATTATTTATCACTTATTTTTCTAATATGAATGGTGTCTTATTAATAACTTAACATACTTAGGTACTGTATAATATTTTTTCTCCTAATAAAAGTATTTTTTATAATTTTTAACCACTAAATAATGATATATTTAGGTATGATGGGCGGAATGCCAGGAATGGGCGGAGCCGGTATGATGATGGGCGGTATGGGCGGAGGAATGGGTATGGGAATGCAAGGTACAAATAAGATAATCAAATATTTTTATCCTATTACATTAAGTAGTAAGTTTCTTTGTTTTTCCGTTAAGATCTCGCAAATGCAATTTTGATTCAGCTTCACATTGGTCCCGGGTTAATTGCAGGCTATTTTACTACCTTTTTCCGTAATTTTCATCAATGCTAGTGGCTTAGCCGTTAGTAGATATTAAATTAGCATAAAAAAATTGGGATTATAGATAGATACTAATTATAAGAATGAAAACATTAATATAAGCAGAAAATAACTATTATATAAGATGTGCTTATTGATCAGATGTATCTTAACAAAAAAAAATTGCATGCACACTCAAATAGTAGCCGGTAAAATCACGTTTCTTTTCAAACGTTTTTGCCAATCATTGGATTAAAAGCGTAGCTTTGCTACTATTTATACTGAGCTACAAATACCTAAACTTTTTTTTAGGAATGGGTGGTGGAATGGGAGGGGGTATGGGTGGGGGAATGGGAATGATGGGTGGACAGGGGATGGGCGGTCCTATGCCTGGAATGATGGGCGGTCAAGGTAAGCTGCATATTTTTGCGCAACTGTATAATTGGCGCTCTACCTGATTATCTGACTGTAACACAACATGAACATAGCAGGGGTGGTCTTAATACTTGTCAAAGATTGTTGTTGAAACATTTAGGTAATATTGTATTGTACGTAACAAATAACTGTAAGTGCTTGAAAAAAGTCAAATGCCCTTTTTAGTCCAAAGAACAATAAAGGTGGATTTAAAGGTGTTAAATTTTTTGGGGGGTAAAAGAAATTTTTTCCTGCCAACAGATTTCAGGTGGGGTAATTACCCACCCCCCACTCCAAGCAAATTTTACCCCAGGGGTAAAATTTTGGGAGGGGGGTAAAAAATATTTTCGCTATTTTACCCCCCCTTCCCCCCCAAAAAAACGAATTCCCCCCCCCCTTAAAAAAATTTACCCCCCCCAATAAAAAGCTTGGACGCCCCTGGTGGATAATAAATCTTATAAAAAATTATTTATTTTAGGAATGATGGGAGGAATGGGAATGGGAGGTGGTATGCCCGGCCCCATGGGAATGTCCACCTCGAGGCCGGGGTCAAGGCCTCCCACCAGGCCAGGCTCAGCAATGGGGTCACCAACCCCACCCATTGAGTGGGCCATTCCCCAGACAAAGAGAGTTGCTTATTCTGCACAGTTTCAGGTAAAAGATTTTTTTATATAACTATCTTAAAATTGTCATGGAGTTTATGTGTTCGGATATGGCCATAAACCTGCGTAATAATAAGATTAATTGTAAAAATTTGCTACCACTACCATACCATCATTATCGCTGTAGAGTTAATGTTTTGGCTCTAAAACAGGCGCAACAAAATAATTAGGTATGCAGTATATCTTGCAGCCAAATATCCTGCAATCAAATAGTTGGTTGGCTGTAAAAAAAATTATTTGATAGTGACATGTGTATATTCTAAAATTGTGTATTATATCAGGCGAATGACAAGGCCAGAACAGGATTCCTGGCAGCAGTGCAGGCCAGAGGTATCCTGCTCCAGACTGGACTCTCACAACAAACTCTGGCAACTGTTTGGAATCTGTCTGATATTGATAAGGTATTTGATTTTTTTTTTAAATAATGTAATGATAGGACAATAGTCTATGAATTAAACTCAGGGAAGGAAGAGACATTATTCTGTAAACTACCATGGTATCCAAAGTTTTATAACTACGTTATCTCCTTCACTGACACAAAATCTTTTTTTACTTTTTTTGAATTTTGATTGGTTGGTGCTAAATTAGGAGTGTCCAAACTTCTAAGATGGTAATTTTAATCTACGTAACATAGGGGCCGGGTAATTTAAAATCCATTGTCTTATCCATTTAGATCCTTGAATTTACTGACATTTGTTATAGGAATATATTTATTTTTATTTAGGACGGAAAATTGAGCCTGGAAGAGTTTATATTAGCAATGCATTTGTGTGACTTGGGAATGAAGGGGGAACCAATCCCGCAGCCCCTTCCTGTCAATCTTATCCCGCCAGGACTCAGGTTAAATATTCATTAATGGGTAAATTAATGGGAGGGAGGGAACTTTGGAGTGTAAATTACACTGGTACAATTTTTTTGAACAAGATCTATCGTTCGTTTGCTTAGAAGCTATGGGTACTCTTTATTAAGTCTTGATTGGCTGGTTCAAACTAGCAGTTTCCAAACAGTTTAAATGATAATATTGATCTTCATACATGGTAATAATATCCTTAATCACCTTTACTTGTCTTGACAAGTATAAATTTAATTTGAATTAATAATAATATTTTTTGTTTAGAAACAAGGCCGCTGCAAATGCCTCGTCTGCCGTAAGTACTCCAACCAGCGCCAAGTCAGGTCAGCCCGCGGCAACCGCCGCCGTACCCGCAGAGGAACCGCTGTCACCCGCATCGTTTGAGGATAAGAGAAGGGAGAACTGGGAGACCGGCCAAGCGGAGCTTCAAAAGAGAAGGTAAAATTTTGTCATTTAATGTAATTTTTTAAGACAAGCTAAATTCTATTGAGTTAATAGGTTCGGTCGATCGAACTTTAATGCTTTTCTTTTACGTATCCTAACAAAATAATGTGTAGATACCTTCTATTTTTCTTGCTGATATAGCAATCCGCCTAATGTAACTACCTATCCCCTTTTCCTTTTTTTATCTTATCACATTCACTTGAAGAAACAACTTTATCCAGTTATCATCTAGTGCTTACTTCCATAATTGTCTCATGATTATTATTTATTTAAAAAGCTTAGTTTCTATTGGTTTTAATCATTATTGTCATTATTTAGAGCTTCCCTGATGGAACAGCAGAAGAAAGAGAAAGAAGAGAGAGAAAAGAAAGAGAAAGAGGAAGCTGAAAAAAGGGAAAAACAAAAGTATGTAAAAAAAAAATTGTGCATGTTTTAGATTTTAGTTAAATTTTAGGCTGTTTTGCTACAGTTTGATACAGTGTGGTGCTTTCGCACAAATTGCCTGTTTAGCACTTATAAACATCCCCTTTTCTTCTTATTTTTTCTCTCTAATTCCTGCGGGAAGCACCAAACCTTTACAAGCAAATTGAAGAATAGCCCACTACCCCCTTACTCCTAACTTACTAATTGCCGGATGGAGAATACCGAATATTATTTACAGGCAAGCGAAATACTTCTGTAACAAACTGTGACATAACGTTTCTATAAACCAATAATTTTTCTAGCTTATAAGGAATTTTAGTACACTAAAACAGTACTTTAGACACATTAATCTTTCACACTTAGCACTTTTTCACTTGAGTATATACATTGGAAAGACACTCGATTTACTGGACATACAATAATATACATACAGTAAACACAACTCTCTCACACTCCAATATCTATAATGCATAAAGTTACACTAATTTGCAATTTAGATTCAGAAACATCTGGGGTTTCAAGAATTTAGGGATATAATTATATAGGTGTTAGAATATTTTACAAGACTTTTGAATATTCTCAGCTATGATACTTTTTTAACCTGTTACTTAAAACTGAAAAGTACATTAGTGGCTTTGTCTCAAGAGGGTTTGTGGTTAGGTAACCCCTCCCCCTAAATCCTTCCCAGTCCCACAACTATTTTTTTTATAAGTTTTTGGGTGTATCATTCTCTAAAACTTTGAAACCTTCCTTGGGCCAATGCTAAACCTCCCTGATCGCTCCAACCACTTGCTAAATCTCAGCGAATATACAGACATACAGATAGACTTACTTTTGTATCGGATACTAGGTTAATCAATAATGCATGTTTTAGATTTAGAACACCAACTTTAGTACTGAATCAATATCTTATAAAAATCTACAGATTGACACTCGAAAAAGTATTTTTTAACATCTGCAGCCCATATTTCTCAATGAATTGTTAAAAAAATGTATATGTCCTTGTTCTCTATAGATTTCCACATAAGTAGATAAAAAAAAAAATTTACATCAATTAACAGCTGAGATTTTTAGAGCTAAAGTTTTGAAAAAGTGACTGAGGAAAAAGTAACTTTTCAAATTTTTTTTTTTAAAGTGAAATGACGTGTTTTCTTCAAAATTTCATTACTTTTTATAAAACTTATGTAAAGATGTTTCCAACAAATTTATTTCATGCTGAAAGCACTTTTTCACTTGTTCTAACAGGCATTTTTAGAATAGTGTATATTGCAAAAACACCCTTACACAAAGAAATCCTATAAAACATAGTAGCACATTAAATATTTACATAAACAGAAATCAAACACTTTTATTTTATTAAAATAAGTTAAAAAACTAAAAAGTTACAGCTACAAACTTTTATTAAACCTTTAACAATTTTAATGATTTATATGTGTCTTTATGTCATTTGTATGAGTGGGCGGGAATTTATTGGGTCAATGTTACACTAATCCATCCGGTCGTAAGCATAAACTGGGGAGGGGTTTATTAAGGTCAATTTAATAAGTAGGAGATATTATAAGATTTGAGGGTATATGGTTATGAGAAAAACTGCATTTGATGAAATTTGAAAAGTAGTTTTTTATATGTAAAACTAACATTTTTTAATGCAATAAAAAATGTATCAATTGTAAACTTACTCTTCTTTCTTATTTGTTTTTTAACTGTTCGAGAAAAAGTAATATACTAGTAAAAAACTAAGAAATATTTAGCAATATTCAGTTTCTCAAGCCATTTTTTCCAAACTTTGGCTTAAAAAATCTCGGCTGTTAATTAATGTAAAAAAAAATATTTTGATATCCTTTGATGTGAAAATTTATAGAGAGTACATATGCATCTTTTAATATTTTATTGAGAAATGTGGGCTGCAGAATCAGATGCTAAAAAACACTTTGTCGAGAGTCATAATGTAAAGTTTTTAAATACCCTCAGGACAGGGATCAACATATTATTTCTTATATTGCATGACAGGACAATGGACTATAAAGGGGGGGGGGGGGAAGTTTTGCCACTTTCGCTTACTCCGTGATTATTGGGCTAGGTATTTAAGTTAGACTATAGGTTATTTGGGATAAAAGTTTACTTTTGGGTAGTAGCTCACGTATTTTTAATCATTTTTTGGATAACCCCACCCCCTAGCCCCCCGGGGCTCAAAAACCCCCTAAAAATGAACCTAACCTTAATTTTCTCAGGAACAATTTGACCAATAGAGATGATTTTTTAAACTTAAGCTTTTATGCGTGTAAACTAACTTCTAGTTTAGAAGTCACCCCCCTGCCGCCAACCCCTAGCCCTCCGGGGCACCAAAAAAACCCTAAAAATAAACCTAACCTTAATTTTCTCAGGAAACATTTGACCAATAGAGATGATTTTTTAAACTTAAGCTTTTATGCTTATAAACTAACTTTTAGTTTAGAAGTCACCCCCCTGCCGCCAACTCCTAGCCCTCCGGGGCTCCAAAAAAACCCTAAAAATGAACCTAACCTTAATTTTCTCAGGAAACATTTGACCAATAGAGATGATTTTTGAAACTTAAGCTTTTATGCTTATAAACTAACTTTTAGTTTAGAAGTCACCCCCCTGCCGCCAACCCCTAGCCCTCCGGGGCTCCAAAAAAACCCTAAAAATGAACCTAACCTTAATTTTCTCAGGAACCATTTGACCATTAGACATGATTTTCAAAACTTAGGCTTTTATGCTTATAAACTAACTTCTAGTTTAGAAGTCATCCCCCTGCCGCCAACCCCTAGCCCTCCGGTGCTCCAAAAAACCCTAAAAATGAACCTAACCTTAATTTTCTCAGGAACCACTTGACTAATAGAGATGATTTCTTAAACTTAGGCTTTTATGGTTATAAACTAACTTTAAGTTTAAAAGTCCTCCCTGCCGCCAACATCTAGCCCCCCGGGGCTCAAAAAAAACCCTAAAATGAACCTAACCCTAATTAAAATTTCTTATTTGAAGAGTTAGAGGTACACTTATTAAACAAAATATGCATCTTTTTGGATGTTATTGACATATCTGCTTAAAAAATTAGAATTGGCCTCTAGGTTCAGGTGCTGCAGGCCTCCAGGTCCACTCTGGAGACAGGTAAAAATTAAAACTTCTTATTTGAAGAGTTAGAGGTACACTTATTAAACCAAATATACATCTTTTTGAATGTTATAGACATATCTGCTGAAAAATTAGAATCGGCCTCCAGGTTCAGATGCTGCAGGCCTCCAGGTCCACTCTGGAGACAGGTAAAAATTAAAATTTCTTATTTGAAGAGTTAAAGGTACACTTATAAAAACAAATATGCTACTTTTTGGATGTTATTGACATATCTGCTGAAAAAATGAGAATCGGCCTCCAGGTTCAGGTGCTGCAGGCCTCCAGGTCCACTCTCGACAGGTGAAAATTAAAATTTCTTATTTGAAGAGTTAGAGGTACACTTATTTTACCAAATATGCTTCTTTTTGGATGTTATTGACATATCTGCTGGAAAAATTGAAATCGGCCTCCAGGTTCGGGTCCTACAGGCCTCCAGGTGGACACTGGATAGGTAAAAAAAATTTCTTATTTGGCGAGTTAGAGGTTAACTTATAAAACAATCTATGCATTGGTTTTTGATGTTAATAACATACTTGATGATAAAATTTAAATCGGCCTCCAAGTTCAGGTGCTGCAGGCCTCCAGTTCAACTCTAGACATGAAAAAATTTAAATTCTTAATTTAAGAGTTAGAGGTCAATTCACAAGAAAATAAGCATCTTGTTGGATAAAATTACCATTTTTAAAGAAAAAAATAAAATCGGCCTCCAGGTACTGCAGGCTTCCAGATGGCTTTTTGGGGGTATTTTCAGATATTTTCGCTGTTTTTTTTTGGACATGTTAGGTATCATATTCATTGATACTTTTTGATATGGACAATTTTACCTGCGTCTGGGTGACCGCTGGTTGCAGCTGGCCAGGTGAATATCTAAACTTGGAGCCAATTTAATATTTTTCTCCAGAAATAGTAATAACAGCCAAAAGATCCATATTCTGTTTTATAAGTTGACCTCTAACTCTTCAAATAAGAAATTTCAATTTTTACCTGTCCAGAATAGACCTGGAGGCCTGCAGCACCTGAAACTGGGAGCCGATTTTAAATTTTTCAGCAGTTTTGTCAATAACATCCAAAAGGATGCATATTTGGTTTTTATATGTGTACCTCTAACTCTTCAAATAAGAAAGTTTAATTTTTACCTGTCTCCAGAGTGGACCTGGAGGCCTGCAGCACCTAAACCTGGAGGCTAATTCTATTTTTTTCTGCAAATATGTCAATAACATTCAAAAAGAAGCATATTTGGTTTAATAAGTGTACCTCTAACTCTTCAAATAAGAAATTTTAATTTGTCTCCAGACCGGACCTGGAGGCCTGCTGCACCTGAACCTGGAGGCCAATTCTAATTTTTTAAGCAGATATGTCAATAACATCCAAAAAGAAGCATATTTGGTTTAATAAGTGTACCTCTAACTCTTCAAATAAGAAATTTTAATTTTTACCTGTCTCCAGAGTGGACCTGGAGGCCTGCAGTACCTGAACCTGGAGGCCGATTCTCATTTTTTCAGCAGATATGTCAATAACATCCAAAAGGATGCATATTTGGTTTTTATAAGTGTACCTCTAACTCTTCAAATAAGAAATTTTAATTTTTACCTGTCTCCAGAGTGGACCTGGAGGCCTGCAGCACCTGAACCTGGAGGCTGATTCTAATTTTTTTTTGCAAATATGTCAATAACGTTCAAAAGAAGCATATTTGGTTTAATAAGTGTACCTCTAACTCTTCAAATAAGAAATTTTAATTTTACCTGTCTCCAGAGTGGACCTGGAGGCCTGCAGCACCTGAACCTGAAGGCTGATTCTAATTTTTTCAGCAAATATGTCAATAACATTCAAAAATAAGCATATTTGGTTTAATAAATGTAAATCTAACTCTTCAAATAAGAAATTTTAATTAAGGTTAGGTTCATTTTTAGGGTTTTTTTAGCCCCGGGGGGCTAAGGGTTGGCACAAGGGGGGTTGACTTCTAAACTTAAAGTTAGTTTATAACCATAAAAGCTTAAGTTTAAGAAATCATCTCTATTGGTCAAATGGTTCCTGAGAAAATTAAGGTTAGGTTCATATTTAGGGTTTTTTGGAGCCTCGGAGGGCTAGGGGTTTGCGGCAGGGGAGTGACTTCTAAACTATAAGTTAGTTTATAACCATAAAAGCTTAAGTTTAAAAAATCATGTCTATTGGTCAAATGGTTCCTGAGAAAATTAAGGTTAGGTTCATTTTTAGGGTTTTTTGGAGTCCCGGAGGGCTAGAGGTTGGCGGCAGGGGGGTGACTTCTAAACTAGAAGTTAGTTTACACGCATTAAAGCTTAAGTTTAAAAAATCATGTCTATTGGTCAAATGGTTCCTGAGAAAATTAAGGTTAGGTTCATTTTTAGGGTTTTTTTGGAGCCCCGGAGGGCTATGGGTTGGCGGCAGGGGGGTGACTTCTAAACTAGAAGTTAGTTTACACGCATAAAAGCTTAAGTTTAAAAAATCATCTCTATTGGCCAAATTGTTCCTGAGAAAATTAAGGTTAGGTTCATTTTTAGGGGGTTTTTGAGCCCCAGGGGGCTAGGGGGTGGGGTTATCCAAAAAATGATTAAAAATACGTGAGCTACTACCCAAAAGTAAACTTTTATCCCAAATAACCTATAGTCTAACTTTAATACCTAGCCCAATAATCACGGAGTAAGCGAAAGTGGCAAAACTTCCCCCCCCCCCCCCTTATTTACCCCTAGCTTTATAATATAATACACAAAAGGATTAAATGTATGTACCTATTTTAATATAACTCTGTGACTTTAAACAATTTACAGTTCATTGTCCCCTCTTTTTGATAGTACCCCAAATATTAAGAATGTTTTTCTTAGTTTTTATCAACGATTCAATTAGGCTTTGGATATTAGTCGGAATACAGCATAATTATTTAGAGACGAACGACCTTATAATGTTTTTTCAGTGCTTTCCCTCAAAGTGCCCATCGAGCATATCAACTTCTGTCCCCCTCCCCCCCTTGAAAAGTGTGTGGTAGTTTTTGTATTATATCTAACCGATCGGGGCGCTCTAACCCTGTGGGGCTAACCAGTACCCAATATAACCTAACCTAACTGGACCTAACAAACAACAAAAAACTATCTTCCCCTAATTTTCAATTTATTTAAATAATTTCTGTGCACTTTCAGGAAACCGAAACCTCCGTTTAAAAATTTTTTTTTACCTATTATTATTGCAATGTTGCGTAATATAAGTTACAATCAGGGTTTCGGATCCGCATTGATTTTATGCGGATCCGGATCCGGATCCGGATCCGGATCCTCAAAATTTGGTCAGTGCGGATCCGGATCCGGATCCGGATCCTACTGGATCCGGATCCGGATCTTTGACAATAAAAATAAAATCACCAAATTTTTCAAAAAAATTTATTCTTCAATTCGAAGTCAAAAATACTTTTAATTTTCAAGTCTGAACCTAAACCTTAAAGATTGGCTCTCATCAAGAGAATGTCTGAGATTTTATATAAATTTAGGTAGATTTTTCCATTTTTTCCGCATTTTTTGGAGTCTAAGGATCCGGATCCGGATCCGCATTTTTTTTGCGGATCCGGATCCGGATCCTTGGACTCAAAATATGCGGATCCTTGCGGATCCGGATCCGGATCCGGATCCGAAACCCTGGTTACAATAAAGCACTTAAAAGCTGGTATAATTTTGTTTGTCCGTGTGTGGCAGACTTGAGACGGAACGGCGTCGCCAGGAAGAGGCAGAGAGGCAGAAAAGGTTGATGGAGGAACAGCGGGAGGCCGCCAGGTACTAAGTGTGTGCCTATACAAATGCCTTCAATTTTAACAAAAACATAATTTCTTTCTAGCCTTACATTGATTTTTTTATGTCATATCTGTTTCAAACCTTGGATGGTTGGATTCATCCGAATTAAAGTTCCTCTTCCAGACGTTTTATAGGTTTTGTATGTCTGTACACGAGGACAATCTTTTTGCTCATTTTAAAAGGGCATAATTTTTTATGAAAACTAATCTTGTTTCAATGTCATTATAGGGGCTACTATGGCAGTGTAAGGCTATTAAGATAAAGCAATGAATAATTAATTGTTTGATGTTAAAATTGTTTTTCCAATAACACACTAAATTGACTCCTACAACATGATAAATACAATGACAATTATGTCCACAAGTAGCTAAACAAGTAGTAACAGGTATTTTCATGAATCACCAAATATGTCATTTTTGAAAATATCACTATTTAGGCTGTTTTTAAAAAAGAAAGTTCTGACATTTGAACTTATGACAGACAAAAAATCTAAGCTTGCTAGTTTGGAGTGTCTCAGAAGTATATATTTGGATTTCACAATAGTTGTTTATCGCATCGTATTAAAGACAGCTTTCCGCGGAAACATAAATGATTAATTATAAGATTAAAACTAGTTTTGTTAGACCCGAAATGCCGAAAGCACAGGCTAACAAAACTGGTATTGATTTTATGATTTTTAAAAAATATTCTTGGAAAAATAGTCTGTACATGATTTTTCAGTATGGCTAAGAACCGTTTCTAATACAGCGGATATTAATCGATTTCGAAGCCGTACTGGAAAATAAAATATTTTCTGTCATATTTATTTTATATTTTTTTCCGTTAATGGTTCCAAAATTTATTTAGTTACTGAGCATATTATTCACCTAACTTTGCATGAACTTTAATATTAGGTTATTATTTTTCTTAATCTTTAAGCATGTAAAAGCACTCAAAAGCATGTTTTTAATCTAAATAAAAAGTTATGTATGTATGCATGTTGGATTTTGTGTATTTAGGTTTTTAAAGTTTTCCTCTATGGATTCGAATTTGATTAATTTCCCCTGGATAAAAACTTATTCTGAGACATACTAAAAAGACATGTATCGTTTCGAGTTATAGTTATGAAAGAATTTAATAAATAAAAGTAATATACTTGTATCAAACTCTTTGTAAAAGTCAAACTAACAAATTTAAACTATAATATTATAAGTTAAATTATGGCTGGTAAGTTGACTATTGTTCTCATGAATAGGGATACAATTATTGTAAAAAATTCTTTTAGTAGTTGATTATGTCCGAGTGATAGATGAGCTTATATAAATATGCACATTTTCAGCACAACTGGGAGGCGCTCAAATCATAATATCTTTTTTGATACTTCGGGTAACTCGTTAGAAATTCTTGTACATATTTACATAATACAACCAAACCCTTTGTTAAAGTCAAACAAGCACAAATTAGGAATAATATGATATATTTTATAATGTTTGATTTTATTTTTCCAGGAAAGAATTGGAGAAACAAAGGATGGAGGAGTGGGAAAGAAAACGTAAAGAAGAGCTTGAACAGCATAGGTAAATAGATAGATAGATATATGGATGGATGGATACATAGATAGATAGATGGAGAAACAGATAGGGAGGAGTGGGAAAGAAAACGCAAAGAAGAGCTTAAACAGCATAGATAAATAGATAGATAGATATATAGATGGATGGATACATAGATAGATGGAGAAACAGAGAAGGGAGGAGTGGAAATGGAAACGTAAAGTAGATAGATGATTTAATAGATAGATAGGGAAATAAATTATATATAAATGGGTAAGTAGCTTAAAACTACCTCAAGATAATATTTAAGGTGATCTGAAAAAAACAATCGATAAGGAATTGCAATATGATCCGAGATCTTTAGCTTTATTTTAAAAAACCATACTTTTTTTTATATTATATGATATTGTTTTTTTTTTAGGAAAAGAGAACAAGAACGTGTGTTTGAGTTGAAAGCGCAGAAGGACACATTGGCTACCCAGTTTGATGAAATTGTAAGTAACTTTTGCACTAACATATAACATATTGTTGTGTGTGTTCAGGAAGATCTTATAAACTGCTTATAGTTTCACATTTTCTGAATAGCATCTTTGGATGTTAAGCTGAATTTAAATCAACCCCCTCAAATAGAATAGACTCATTAATAACTTAACCACTCCCATCAAAAAAATTAAGATTTTAAAATAAAGATTACAGGTTAGGATTCTTCCATGGTTTGTTCATTCTTAATTGTCATAGAAAAATATTAGAAAAGCCAAATTTTTCAGTACCCAAAATAGTTTTTCGTTTGTGATAGTGCAATTGACTATGAATCAGTTCGTATGTGTTGAGTAGTAATGTCTTTTGGGTTGCTAGTAAAGATTAATTTTAATAATAACTTTGCCTATGCTAGCTATTACCAGAATGGCTACTTACGCTCGTTTGTAATATTGAAAATCCTGTTTAGAAAGTAAATATGGACGATCTAACGAACAAGATCACCGAGACACGTGCTGGAGTCACCGACATCAAACAGTTTATTGACGGCATGCGTACGTCACGTGACACCAAGATGGCGGAACTCAATGCGCTCAAGAATCAGCTGAAGGAGCAGAATCAACGTCTTATGCAGGTATATTTCGCGCCAAAACACGCATGACAACAAAATTGGGGCTTCATTAAAAAAGGAATTTCTCCTTTATCATTCTACAACAACCCGTTCGTCCGTCTGAGTATGTTAGCAAATGTGACTAACATTTCTGCTTATTTACATATTTTAAGAAAAAAGAGGTGCTTATATCGAATTAGCTGTCATTACCAATCTATTCGAAATTTTTCACATTGTGATATATTACTTTGAAATTTCCTATATTCTTACTGCATACTACACTATTGTCAAATTGGTTGTTCTTGTTAATTGTTATTGTTAATAGTATAAGTCTACAATACGTATAAAGTCGAATAATATTTTGTTTGCCTTTTTTTTAAAAAGGATATTTTGTATTTAAATAGTCATAAGTTTTTATGATAACTAATCTTGTTTACTTATTAGGTTACTCAAGAGAAGGCTAAAATAGAATCTAAGAACAAAGTCAACCAACTTAAATTAGAAGAAGGACGAAGTAAGTACTTTTATTCATTTTTGAGTTGAATTTTTTTTTATTTCATAACTATTTCAAGGCCCCCTTTCTATATGTTAAATCTAGCTACATATGCCAAAACGAACTTTTGTCGTTTTATTTGCTTTTAAACTTATATTCTTTGACCTTTTTGAATAATGAAAGTGGCAAATATATCGACTAAAGTCGAAACGACTTTTCATCAATAAATATTCTTGGCGCTTTCATACAAAGTACCTTATTGAGAACTGATAACCCCCTCCTTATTTATGAAATATTTTAGACTAGGTAGGGGCGGACTATTTGGTTTGTTTGGTTATTTCTTTAGGCTAGGTTAGGTTATAAAGAGTACTTAGTAGCCCTGCAGGGGTTAGGAATTAAAAAAAAATTATACCCTGGCCCCCCTTATTTTTAGAATATTTTACAAATTAAAGAAAGGGGAGTGGGGGCTCAACAGGAACTTTGTGTGAGAGCAACCAAGGAGCTGATTTCATGAGAAGTACTACTCTATGTTAACTCCCCTGTGATATAACTTTCTATCTATTAGTTTGGTGGCGGTCTGTGTTATTTTTTCTAATATGACTATTTAGGTTAATTTTTTTATTGGGCCATATTAGACTTGTTTTGATAAGCTACTCTACAATTTATTTTGTCCGGGTTGTCCCTTTTTAAATACTCTTTAGCCAAATCAATGTAATTCATCTTTTTTTCTTTTTATTCTTTAAATGGAACTATTTTTTTTTGTTTCGCTATTTTTGGATGGCGTCATACTTGTTATTTTACAATAAAATCTACCTAGTCTTTTTTTGAGTGTCTTTTCTGTACCAAAGTTTAGAAAATAAACATATTAATTTTTAACATTCTTTAATGATATTTTTTGTGTGATATTTCTTCCAATTACCTTTGCCACTGATAGAAAAATGAATAAAATGTTATTAACAAATAACTCTTTTTCAGTAAAAATAACATAAACAATTTGTTCATATTTCTTATGTTCTTCTACTAATCAAACTAATTTTCTTCCTCTCGCTTTTCGTTTAGTCGAAAGCTTTTGTAATAAGCAATTTTTGTTATTATCCTTTGAAACTAAGTCGAAAATAATTTTTATTTTTGTCAAAAGATATCTATTTAATTCTATTTATATTCCGATGATGATACAACTTTGAATTTACAATTTTATTATTTGCCGCTATACTGAACCAAAAACTATTTGTTTAAATAAAAGTGTAGCTATTATTGGATGTCTTTTACAAGAAGAGATGTGATTAGTTCGATTTAGTGGCAATTTATAAAATTTGAAATTAGAATTTATATCATCTATTTCGATATTAGTTTTGAAGGATAATTCATTTTATAACTTTTTGATATTTTACAAATAAAATGGAATATTAAAAGACTGAGAAATTCATTAATATTTCAGCTTTTGATGTAGAACCTTACGAAGAAAGGAATAAGTTTTCCTACATAACTTCACTGGCCGCGCATTGCGTTGTTTCTCTTGTCCCCGAAGGTATTCCCCTCCCCTGCAACGCATCACTTCCTTTCTCCCCATTTTATTTAGTAAAGAGTGGGGACTTTTGTCGAGTTGTTAAATTGTGAGCAAACTAAACAATTTTATGTACAAAAATTACATATGCAAAAATTAAACCACTTTTAGAAATAAATGCAAAAAATCAAGGTTAATGTGAAGGTGATTATTGTTGAGATCTTGTAATCCAAGTATTAAGGACACTGAAAATCATGCTTTAATCCAAATATTTTGTTTGAGTGTTAAGAAAACAGGTATTTTGTTGTTTCAGTTACACCATTCAATAAATCATAAAGTAAAACTATGTTTTAAAAAATTTTTCTACATTCATTGGACTTCTTTAATCCTTTTTTTTACTAAGCTAAATAGGAATATTTAATATATTTTAATATGATGTGCAGAATCAGATACTCAGAATAAAAGATCATTACATTAATCACTTCCACCATGTGAATTTTTAAACCTTTTAAAATAGATAGTTTGCCCCTAATTTGCACAATTGATCCCACCAATCAGCATTAATTTTAATAGCATTAACCCTTTTTTTTGTGGACATCTTTCAACAAAAAAGGACCACTTATTTCATTATATATAGCTAAATAATGCCAATTTATTGCCTGACATGGCAGTACATTTTTATCTTCCCCCCATTAGAAAACCCTTGCACGAAGATTGATTTAATGGAAATTTCGCTAGAAAAGCACTTGTTACTGTTAGTAAATATGCACACCTTAGTCAGTAGTATTTTAAATAATATTTTATATTTAATCATTGATATGTTTTACTCACTATCATCATTTTGTCCTTACTGGCTAAATAAGTTAACTAAATTAATTCATCATTTTATATTATCCAACATTAATTACCAGAAAAATTTTACAAACATACTAATGACATTGCCTATACCTGAGGCTTTTACAATTTGAAGAAAACAAAACAATATTTTAAATCATGAAGGCTCACTAAGAATCAATTTTCATAAATAAAAAGTTAAATCCTACTTATTTTGTTGCATGAAGTTATACAAATTAGGTAGATACCTAACTAGATTTATTTAATTAATGATATAACATATAAACCTGGAGTATTTTTAATAGTAGTTATTTGACATAAACTTCTATACTTATTTTAAATACATGATACGGAACTCAGATATAAACCTAACTTTGAATTAGTTTAGAATTAGATGCATAAAAAATCAAATTTTAATTTTAATTTAAAATTTTTTTGTGTATTAAGGTAAGTCTTAATGGTGTAACAATGTATTACGATTTTGAACTGGCATGATTTTTGCGGTATTCTAGATTTTAAAGGCTTCTAGTCTTAATTTGATATTTCAGGATATTTTGCACTATTGTTAATTATGCAATACTTTGTCCTTGTTGTTTACAGAAAGACAAAAATTATTGTCAGGGTAAATATGTCCAGTTCAGCAATAGATGGAAACTTAAATGTTTATACTGTTAAGTTTGGGGTTTGTATAGTTGAATCTGATTTTTGGTGATACAATATAAAGGCAGTTTATAAAGTTTAATATATATAACAGGATTTGCTGAAATTAGGTCTAAATATACCACAAGGCCTTTGATTGTATTTTTGATTTTCCTTAGAAACTCACCCTCTAAATAAGTACTTTTAGCATTATAATACAGTTGATTTATTTTGAATACTGGTTTCCAATTTATACCCTGACAATAATTAAATCGTAGTAAACATATTAGTTGAAAATCAATATTCAAATATGATTAATGACATGAAAAATAATGTTACAGAGTTGGAGTACACTGACTTTGATCTAAAGAAACAAGAGAAGCTGGACAAGGTTGTTGTTCTGAGAAACCAGCTCAATGCACTTAAGGAATATACGTGTTCTGATAACCTTTAACAACACTCAAATAATAATATTGATCATCAATAATAAACCAATCACTACCATAATTTTAATGATATATTCTAAATATAAGCTAAAAATTTTTGGCAAGTTACTAGACTCTAAACTTTTTTTGTTGGGGGGATGCGTAGGTGTTATAAAAGTTACCTGGAAATGTGTAACAATTTGTCCAGCCTTTTAGATCTTAGCATATATACATTCAGATGGATACCTGATACTTAGAATGACTCATACTTTACCAAATGTAGTTTTCAATCCCCTTCCCCCCTTTTTGATCTTTTTGATATAATGTACTTTGTTTGACGCATGTATTGGCCCTAATAGGAAGAGGAGGGTAATAAAAAGTCCGAGGTTGACAACAACAAGAGAATCCTCATGGAGCACAGAGAACGCCTCAAGCAGATGATTGAAACCTGCAAGGCCTTGCACGAAGGCTTTGACGAACGCCGTCTTGAAGTGCGTGCCGAGAAGCAGAAGAAAATCCGGGAACTGACCGACCCCAACCATGCCTGGGATGCTCCAGAGCCCGAACCAATGCAATCGCCAGGTTTCGACGATTTTGGATCGTCTGCAATGGCGCCGGCAGCCGCCGCTGACGTGTCCGCAGTTGGCGGCGAAGCCGCTGTCCGTGTTGGATACCTACAATACAGAGCATTGTATGATTATGAAGCCAGAAATGAGGATGAGCTGTCATTCCAGACAAATGACATTATCCTTGTACATCCTGAACAGGAACACGAGCCTGGGTGGTTGGGCGGCGAACTTAACGGCAAAATTGGCTGGTTCCCTGAAGCGTATGCCCAGCAGCTGGGTGAGAACGGACAGCCGGTGGTGGCTGCAGAACCTACCTTGCAGACCATTGCCGAAGTGTCAGAGACAAGCAGTGATAAGGGATCCTTGCAAGACCAGGGAATGTTACAGGATGCTGGCAGCGACCAACCTACAGCTGCCGACACGGAACCTTTATCTACAGAATCAGCTGTTGCTGAAACAGCTGCAGCTGTTCCTAGTGATGTTACTGCACCACCAGCTACTGATGAAGCAGCAGCTGAACCCGAAGCTGCTTCAGAAGCAGCTGTTTCTGAACCAGCTGCTGCTGATGTAACTCTGACGTCTCAACAATCAGTGACGTCACAACATGAAGAACCAGTGGCAGCTGCTATAGAACAGCCAGAAGCAACTGTGGCAGCTGATGCTGAAGAACTGAGTGAAGAGTTTGTTGCTTTGTATGCGTATCAATCAGGAGAACCTGGAGACCTGATCTTTGAGGCTGGAGAAAAGATTATTGTAACCAAGTAATGAACTTTTTTTTTAAATACCTACTTTTAGATTTTTAAAGTAAAAAATGAGGATATAGTTAGAAACAATTGGAGAAAGGAACGAAATGGAGGGCATATGCATTTATATCACCATTTCTGTAGATAAAAAATATCAATTGAAAGGTTTGGACATTACTAGTTTGAACCAATCAACAAGAATTATTAAATTTAATCCAAGATTTAAAGCCTAATTTAATTTTTGAAAAATCTCTTGGTATTAATATAATTTACAGTCTAATATAGCCTCCTTCCATAATATTTTCTTGGTTTAAAGATGAATATTTGTTTAGGAAAGATGGTGAGTGGTGGACTGGAAAGATTGGAGACCAAGTCGGAGTTTTCCCTTATAACTATGTGGAATCTGCTGTAAGTTTTTAGATGTTGTACATTCCCAATGATTATACACAAAATTACCCCTACTGTAGGCATACATGCAGTAGTTGGGTTCTTGGAACCCAACTGGAACCCAACTTTTCTCCTCCTTATGAAGGGCCACCCTAGTAAAAGGAGGGGCCAACCTCCTCGCAAGGAGGGGCCAACCCCAAAAAGGAGGGGCCACCCCCCGAAAAAAGAGGGGCCATCCCCTAAAAAGGAGGGGCCACCCCCCTAAAATGAGGGCCCAACCTCTAAAACAGAGGAGCAACCTCTTATTTTAGTTCTTTTTATGATTCCTAATTAAATAATCAGAATTATGTTCTATTTTAAGGTGTTATAACCCTGAAAACTAGGGGCCACCCCATTAAAAAGGAGGGGCAACCCCCCTAAAAAGGTGGGGCAATCCCCTAAAAAGGAGGGGCCACCCCCCTAAAATGAGGGGCCAACCTCTAGAGAGGAGCAACCTCTTATTTTTTTAGTTCTTTATATTATGATTCTTTATTAAATAATCAGAATTATGTTCTATTTTGAGGTGTTTTAACCCTGAAAAGGTGGGGCCACTCCATTAAAAAGGAGGGGCCACCCCCCTAAAATGAGGGGCCAACCTCTAAAAAAGAGGAGCAACCTCTTATTTTAGTTCTTTATATTATGATTCTTTATTAAATAACTAGCGGCTTCGCCCCAAGCGGTTAGATCAAACTAATTTTTCGTATTTTAGACTAAGAGGAAATTACAAAAAAAAAATTTTTTTTTGGGGGGGGAGACTTTTTTTTGGGGGGGGGCCCGGGGGGGTAGTCAACCCCACTATTTTTTTGGGGGGGGTTGGGGGTGTCCTACCCCCCAAGAAAATAGTTATAAACCTTCCCGGGACCTATGAGAAGCTACCCTGTAAAGGAATACCCGATCGGTTCAGCGGTTAGCGAGATCCTTCTCTACAAACAAACAGACAGACAGACAAACAGACAGACATCGTTCTAATTTGTATTATAGATTAGAATTATGTTCTATTTTAAGGTGTTATAACCTTGAAAAGGAGGGGCCACCACATTAAAAAGGAGGGGCCAACCTCCAAAAAAGAGGAGCAACCTCTTTGATTTTAATTCTCTATACTACACATTGCGATCTTTAGACAAAAGTAAACTTCAATATCTAGGCTTGTATTTGAAGAAATGATGTAATTTTTTTGCTTAAGCTCGGAAATAACTTAAATTTGCTTCTGTTAACTTCTAATGTGCATTTGGTAAGCACGTCTGGCTGTTTTGGAGGAGCGAAGCTAACCTATTTTTAAAAAATCTAAAAATTATCATAATTTTAGTTAGGATAGGAATATTTTAGCAAAATCAACGTCTATGTAAATATTTCTTATATGCAAACAAAGTTTGTGTTAAAGAATATAGCGTCAGGTGCGCCCAGTTCGAGTCCCGGTATTTTTAGGTAGGCCTAGTATAAGTAAAATAGGACACTTAAAATGCATGTTTTAAAGGGGGGAGGCGGATGTGACACTTTTTGAAACCAAAAGTAAAACGTGCATTA
Organism: Acartia tonsa; assembly: GCF_053477335.1. Lineage (NCBI taxonomy): Eukaryota > Metazoa > Arthropoda > Copepoda > Calanoida > Acartiidae > Acartia > Acartia tonsa. The sequence goes on along the minus strand of NC_137264.1, from coordinate 23,342,508 downwards.
TCTCAGCCCATAGAAAAGTTACAGCTCTAAAATTCGGCACAGCAGTTGCTTTTGTGGAGAACAAAATGGAACTGTGAAGAAACGGCGGCGGAACAGCCGCTCCCTCCGAAAACCGCTGTTTCCCGCCGAAATTTCTTTTGCCTTGACACTTATAAGATTTTACACTTTATGAGAAAAAAGTTTATCTCAGATGATTGAGAACTGTCTAATTTGGCGAAAAAATCGGAGGGAGCGGCGGTTCTGCCGCCGTTTCTTCACAATTCAATATTGTTCTCCACAAAAGCAACTGCTGAGCTGAATTTTAGAGCTGTAACTCTTTTATGGGCTGAGATCTTGCATGTTTTACTTTTGGTTTCAAAAAGTGGCACATCCGCCTCCTCCCTTTTTTACAGATATAAACAACAATAACCTAATTTTCAAAAAAAAACTTTTGATTTTGTGTTATTACCTTTATTCAAAGTCTAGCTATCTTCATTTAAAGTTTGTATACAGAAATAAGAACTTGACATCATGTATTTTTTCTCTCTTGTGTTAAACAAAAAAGCTAACTTTTAACAATTTATTTCTCTTGTGTTACACAAAAAAGCTAACTTTTTACGATTTTTTTTACATATTTCTTCATGAAGCTTCAATAGTTGCTGATATGAGTAAAAGGGGGATGTAACTGAAGCTTTTTTGATGCAGGGGGGGGGGGGTTTCTCTGGAACCACTTGATGAACCGTGTAAATTTTTTGGACTTAAGCTTTTATGGGTATGATCATCTTATGGTTTCAAAGTCTTCTTCTAGTTTTGTAGTTACCCCCCTGCCGCCAACCACTAGGCCTCCCGGGATCAAAAAAACCCATAAAAATGAACCTAACCTTTATTTTCTCAGAAACCATTTATTCAATAGAGATGATTTCTAAAACTTAAGCTTTTATGCTTATAAACTAACTTTTAGTATAAAAGTTACTCCCATGCCGCCAACCCCTAGCCCTAAGGGACTCAAAAAAAACCTAAAAATTAACCTAACCTTAATTTTCTCTGAAACCATTCTACCAATAGAGATGATTTTATAAACTTAAGCTTTTATGGTTATAAACTAAATTTTGGTTTAAAAGTCACCCCTCTGCCGCCAACCCCTAGCCCTCCGGGGATAAAAAAAACCTATAAAATGAACCTAACCTTTATTTTCTCAGAAACCATTTGACCAATAGAGATGATTTCTTTATTTTAAGCTTTTATGGGTATAAACTAGCTTTTGGTCTAGAAGTCACCCCCCTGCCGCCAACCCCTAGCCCTCCGGGGCTCCAAAAAAACCCTAAAAATTAGGGTTGGGCCGGATACCGGATATCCGGCTGATTTCAAATGCCGGATATCCGGTAACCGGCCGAATATCCGGCCAACGCCGGATATCCGGCAAATATCCGGTTGTCCGGCCAAATTACCGGATATCCGGCCGGATAACCGGCCATATTACCAGATATTAAAGAAGCAAAAAAAAATTTCATCAGAAATCTTATATAAATTTACATAAAGTTAAACTTGTTCAGAAAAAATGTACTTCTAGCTTCAATAATAAGAAAATTATAGCCATTTAAAATTTAAAAAGCAGAGATTTTTGGTGTAAAGTATAAAAAATTATAGAGCCGGATATCCGGCCGGATAGTTTCAATATCCGGTATCCGGCCGGATATTGAAAATGGCCGGATATCCGGCCACACCGGATATCCGGCCCATTCCTACTAAAAATTAACCTAACCTTAATTTTCTCAGAAACCATTCGACCAATTGAGATGATTTCTTAAACTTAAGCTTTTATGGTTATAAACTAAATTTTGGTCTAGAAGTCATCCCCCTGCCGCCAACCCCTAGCCCTCCGGGGATCAAAAAAACCTATAAAATGAACCTAACCTTAATTTTCTCAGAAACTATTTGATCAATAGAGATAATTGCTTAAACTTAATCTAAAAAGCTAATAAACTAACTTCTAGTTTAGAAATCACCCCACTGCCGCCAACCCCTAGCCCTCCGGGGCTCAAAAAAAACCCTAAAAATGAACCTATCCTTAATTTTCTCTGAAACCATTTGATCAATAGAGATAATTGCTTAAACTTAATCTATAAAGCTAATAAACTAACTTCTAGTTTAGAAGTCACCCCACTGCCAACAACCCCTAGCCCTGCGGGGCTCCAAAAAAACCCCTAAAAATTTGATCAATAGATATGATTTCTTAAACTTAAGCTTTTATGCTGATAAATTAACTTTTAGTTTAGAAGTCACCCCCCTGCCGCCAACCCTTAACCCTCCGGGGCTCAAAAACCCTAAAAATGAACCTAACCTCAATTTCTCAGAAACCATTTGATCTATAGAGATAAATTTTTATGTGTATAAACTACTTTGTTTGGCAGAAATATGGTTATGAACTTAATTTTATTTTAGAAGTCACCCACCCCATAGCCACCCTGGGCTCAAAAACCCCCTAAAAAATATACTTTAGCTTAAATTTCTAGTAAATTTTTTTTAGTAGGCTTTCAGAGGAATAACCTAACCTCAGTTTTCTCAGGAACCGCATTAGTAAATGCAGATATTTAAGACTTCAGCTGTCATAGACGTCCAAGGGGGGGGTAATGGGGCGATTACCCCCCCCCAAACGAATTTGGGGGTGCTGTAGGCACCCCCAAAAAAATTTTCATTTTACCCCCCCCATTTAGGAGGGGGTATTTACCCCCCCCAAAATAGAAAATCTCTAACAAAAAAAATTTTTGCGCGCTTTGCGCGCATTTTTAATACTAAATTTTTGATAAAATTTAAATTACCCCCCCCCAAAAATTTTACCCCGGGGGTAAATTTTGGGGGGAGTAAACAAATTTTACCCCTGCCAACAGATTTCAGGGGGGGTAATTACCCCCCCCAAGCAAATTTTACCCCCGGGGTAAAAATTTTTGGGGGGGTAAAAAAAATTTGCGGCGCGCTTCGCGCGCCATTTTACCCCCCCCAAAACCGAATTACCCCCCCCTTAAAAAAATTTTACCCCCCCCAAAATAAAAAGCTTGTATGCCCCTGTCAGCTGTCATGGGAAAAAGAGTTGGGACTCTATACTTTGTTAATTAAAAATTTTGTTAAAGCAAAGCTTTTCTTTAATAAGGTTTGGTCTGTGAGGGTTAGCTTTTTTTCGTTAATTTAGACATATTAAAATTGTCCTATTGATTTTAAACTTTGCATGATAATTTCTATAGCATTTAGGTACAATTTAAAAAACGTAGCTACTCTATAATCATTAACAGAAAGTCCAAATGTCCATTTAAAACATGCTGATTTTTAAAATTAAGGTTAGGTTATTTTTAGGGTTTTTTTGGAGCCCCGCAGGGCTAGGGGTTGGCGGCAGTGGGGTGACTTCTAAACTATAAGTTTAAGAAATCATCTCTTTTGATCAAATAGTTTCTGAGAAAATTAAAGTTAGGTTCATTTTTAGAGTTTTTGAGCCACGGAGGGCTTAGGGTTGGCGGCAGGGGCGTGACTTCTAAACTAAAAGTAAGTTTATAAGCATAAAAGCATAAGTTTAAGAAATCAACTCTATTGATCAAATGGTTTCTGAGAAAATGAAGTTCATTTGTAGGGTTATTTGAGCCCCGGAGGGCTAGGGGTTTGCGGCAGGGGAGTGACTTCTAAACTATAAGTTAGTTTATAAGCATAAAAGCTTAAGTTTAAGAAATCATCTCTCTTGATTAAATAGTTTCTGAAAAAAATAAGGTTAGGTCAATTTTTAGGGTTTTTTGACTTTGAAACCATAAGATGTTATTGTTCATACCCATAAAAGCTTAAGTCCATAAAATTTACACGGTTCATCAAGTGGTTCCTGAGAAACCCCCCCCCCCCCTGCATCAAAAAAGCTTCAGTTACGTCCCCCTTTAATATTCATTATACAACAAGGATGACAACATCCATAAAGGCGAAGCTCTGAAACGGTAGGACAAACGGACATTAACACTTGTATAATGTCAGAACTGAATAATCAGAATGCGAATGTATAAGAGTCAAAGCAAAATTGTAAGTAAATTTGTTGAAAAACTGCTTGATACAGGATAATGATTATGGACATACTTACATTTTTTGGACTTGATTATAGAGTTGCTTCGCTTATAATATTGTACTTTGTAGTCCCAGGAATCAGTATACTAAAAATCAGACCAATCGGATAATTAGGTCACATACAAATTTGTTGTTAAAAATGTTAAAAAAAATCAACATTTTTAAAATGGACGTACGGACATTCTGTTAACGATTATAGAGTTGCTACGCTTTCTAACTCGTACGTAACTATTACAGGAATCACCAAGCAAAATTTGAAATCGATAGGATAATTCTAACATGCCTAAATTAACGAAAAAGGCTATTTAAAAAAGTAAAAAAATCAACATGTTTAAAATGGACGTACGGACATTTTGGTAATGATTATAGAGTTGCTACGCTTTCTCGCTTTCTAAATCGTACCTAACTACTAAAGGAATCATCATGCAAAATTTGAAATCGATAGGACAATTCTAACATGTCTAAATTAACGAAAAAAGCTATCCGTTACGGACGTACGGACGGACGGACCGACCCTAATTATAGAAAAGCTTCGCTTTTAAAAATATTTCTTGAAGTCTAAAAAATAACTACCTAAGTAATAATAAGTAAAAAATATCAATCATTTTAATTAACCAATCAAATTGATCAAAATTCAGTTTTAAAAAAAAATTGTAAATATTTCTTTTTCACAAAAAACTATAAAATTGCTTTAAGATTGTTAAGAAGGGGATTCTTTGACTGTCTTCAGCATAATATCTAATTCTAATAAAAATTAATTACCATTGTATTAGTGTTACTATGGCGCGAAGCGCCAAAAATTGATTTTAGTGATTTTTTGGCGCGTAGCGCCAAAAAATTTTTTTAACACCTAAATGCAGACCTATAAGAGGATATTTTTCTATAAGGAGGAGAGGGGCCACCTAGTGGAACTGAGGAGCTGAAAAGTACTGCATGTATGACTGTAGGTTATAGTTACTGTTGGAAAAGTTTAGACACTATTAGATTTGAACAAAATAAAGATTTAATAAAATTACCCAAAGTTTTTGACCAACGAATAAAATAACGCGTTAATTAAACTTTGGGTAATGAGTAGGTAAAATATCTTTAAAGTATTTGTTTTATATCGATAGATAGTTGAGAGTCAAATAGCGATTTTGAAAATCAGTTATTACAAATACAGAATAACAATCATTAAGATACACATTTAAAATTCTAGATTTAAACAATAATTGTAGAATAGAATTATTGATATTTCAAAATATCTTTGTTATATACCTAGTCACTTAGTGTAAATCCATGCAATATGTGTTTTTTCTTACGCTTTTATTTTTGTTTAGTCCTCCGTGACTGAGGCTGCTGGGTTGCAACGCCAGGATTCTGTTCAACAAAACTCCATGGTTGCTGAAATAATGGCTGAGGTACTGTTCAAATTTTAAACGCGAAGCTTTTATATAATTATGGTCGTTCCGTCCGGAACGGTTTGCTTTTTTTTTGTAAATTTAAACATGTTAGAATTGTCCTATCGATTTTAAACTTTGCATGGTGATTCCTGTAGTAGTAAGATACGATTTATAACTGTAACTAAAATCGTTACCAGAAAGTCCGTATGTCCATTGAAAACATTTTGATTTTAACCTTTTTGACAACAATTTTTTATATGTTATGATTATCCTATTCATCTGATTTCTATTACAATTAGGTACATTGTTATAAGCGAAGCTTTTTTGTAATTAAGACCTATAAAATGTAAAACAAAGCAGTTTTTAAACAAATTTACTTCCAATTCTTTTTAGATTTTATACATTATATTCTGATTATTCAGTTCTGACACTCTACAAGTATTAATTTTCGTTTATCCTACCGTTTCAGAGCTTCGCTTTTATGGATGTTTTTATCCTTGTTTATGGTTTTTTAATCCATTTTTTCTATGGAGGGAAGAAACCTTATTCTTCACCTCTTCGCTGCTTATAATTCCTTTCTTAATTTAATGTAAATAAGGAAATATATTTGAGAAAAATATTTCTCCTAAGATAGTTGACCCTATATAGCTTAAAACATGTTCAGGATATATATAAGAAGACATTGATATAAGATCATAATTGACAAAAGGACATACTTATGTACATTGTTCGGCTTTACTTCTTTGAAGCTTAATGAAACAAAAACAAAAAATTTAATAGGGAAAGGCACCAACACCTTTATTCAAGTTTATCGGTTTTTTTATGAAAAAAAGTATAATATAACGATGCAACTAACATATTAAAATTTTTGCATGCAGCAAACGGATTCTGTTTCTAACCCGAAACAGAAACCTAAACGGACTAAATCCATAGTCAAGAAGGTAGGTTATTTATATTTTAAAGTTAGTATGTTTTTCAACATATTTTTATTAAAAACGCTATTCTAAGACATAAAGATATATTTCGATTTGAGCAAACATTTTTAATTCATTTTGTGCCCTGTAGAAGTGAGTCGAGCAATATTAGCTTGGTCGTTTAGGTCACTTATATTTTTTTTGGAAATAAGTTTTTACTTACCTTACATTTCTTGGTATCCTTGCTAGTTATTTATCGCATCGGTTTCGAAGCCATTCTGGAACATGTATATATTTTCTCTTATAATATAATATTTTTGAAAGTTTCTTAATGAAATGACAGTATCGTAATGTAGATTTGAAACGATACAAAACTGTTTTTAAATCCGGTGATTTTTTTTGTAGTTTTTAGTTTACAATTTAAATTTTTCCAACTGAGATGTATGACTTCTTTAAAAATTATTCAAAGTGTTGTCTGTTTTTTCTCCCTTACTCCACATTCAGATCTAAAATTTGCTTTTGGTAGCTGGTAAATGTTTAAAGGGATAGGGAATTCAAATAAACTCCTCTTCAACAATTTACTTTTTATTTGATAGGATAAATCTGGAAAGAAAATGGAGATAGCTAAAGTTTTGGCCAGCTATGAAGCTACATCTAAAGAACAGCTTAGTCTACAACAGGTAGACAAAGATATAATATGTATAGTTAGATAGTTTGATATCAAAATGGATAACGAAATATTTATGTTTTGGCCAGCTATTGAGCTCCATCTTGAGAATAGCTTGGTCTACCACAGGTTTCTATATTATATATAGATAGATAGAGGAGTAATGTATGAGTACTTGCAGACAAGGTATAACAAAATATATTTTCTATCATGGGGTGGATTCAAATAATTTATTAAATTTAAAACACTATTATTAATACTTCAATTTCTGTTGGTCATCACTTTTATACCGATTAGGTGGTATGCAAAGTTTCTTAACAATTAGTCAATTTTTCTATACCCAAATTTTACGAAACTAAAGAATCTTTTAATCAGATTTTTATTAATTATTTATTAATATTTAGGGTCAGATGGTGATTGTTAGAAAGAAAACTGAATCTGGCTGGTGGCAAGGAGAAGTTGTAAGTTTTTATTTTTAATTTTTAACAATATCATCTGTTGATAAAATAGAAATCCCATCCCTTATTTTGAAATAAAATGAAACGTAGTTGGAGGTTAGACTTTTTTTGTGCCTTACCTAACCTGAAGTGAAACACAATCACACGAATTAGATTTGAACGAAATTTGTGTCAATTTTAACTGGCTTCCTAAGCTATTTTATTATTATTTTAGCTGTTTTTAAATGTACTAAACAATATGATTTACTGGATCTCTGAAAAGATCCTTTCCCCTATTATATGACTACTAGCGGTTGAGCCACTAGCTTGTAAGGACTCTTTATTCAAATGGGAAAGAAGGGTTGTAAAAATAGATTTAAACCGTCATGGGACCTATTTAAAAGATAGAACTTGTTTTTGGATTATTGCTGTGCTACTAACGCATAAAGAAGTGGCTCATCTTTGCGGTATAACAGGCATGTTCACTCTGAAACAATCATACAATTAGATTCAGTCATGCATCATCAACATTGCAGTAACGACATATCAGCTGCTGATCCTCTTTGTATTGGCAGCTGGCTATAGTCTTGATAAATCTAAGCTCTTGCAGCTTATTGTATTCAGTAGATACATTATTAGGGTACATAATTGTCCTTGTTTCAGGGTAAAGGAAAGAAGCGAGAAGTTGGTTGGTTTCCTGCTAGCTATGTGCAGCTACTCGAGGGAGTGGGCGGAGGATCCGCAGAAAAGAAATCTACATCCTCCGTGTCTGATGATGTTCAAGGTAGATAGACAAATGGATGGACAGATAGACTTGCATATATTTGTAAAGAAGATTAGACAGGTTGATAGAAATGAAATGATAGACCAATTGATGGACATATTGTTAAGGAAAAAGTTTACATGTAATAGACATATGTAAATATGAAAAAATAACTGAAATATGCATAGACAGACAAGTCACGCCAGGCTACAATTGAATCAAGACAAAAGTAAGTGCCGAGCTCTGGGACCTATGTATGGTGAAATTAGACATAAAACCATAATGATTTTAGGTAAAACCAAAATATTTCAGCGGGATCTTTTTGAGAAAATTAGATTTCAAAATTTCGGGTTCAATTTTCACCCCCTAGGAGTTGCCATATGATCATGACAAGAAAAGCAAAGATTATTTATTTAAAATTTTGAACAACTTTGCTTTTATAAAGTCTCTCATAAAACCTCTCTATATATTATTTATTTAAGGCTAAATTTCCGTGACCTTAGCAAAGCAACTGATAAAAATTAACTCCCTTCAGAAGTGGTTTTATGAAGAACTTTATAAAAGCAAAGTTGTTCAAAATTTTAGATTAATAATCTTTGCTTTTCTTGTCATGATTATGCAGCAACTCCTAGGGGGTGAAAATTGAACTTGAAATTTTCAAATCTAATTTTCTCAAAAAGATCCTGCTGACATATTTTGGTTTTACCTGGAATCATTATGGTTTTATGTCTAATTTCACCATACATAGGTTCCAGAGCTCGGCACTTACTTTTATCTTGATTCAATTGTAGCCTGGCGTGAAGTAAGTAGACCATCAGAGACAAACATTAAAGAAAGGAAAATACAAAAACAGATAGATAGACATTGATGATTGACAAGTCGTTGGACAGGTATGCTTGTATATATTTAAACAGAATAATGACAAATAAAAAAAGAGTTGCGTAAACAGACAGATGGAGAATCAAAATAAAATCTTTGTACTTTCCATCAAAGATATGAGTCAAATTTGAATAATTTTAGGAGAATCCTTTACAGCAGTGTATGACTACAACGGACAATATGAAGATGAACTTTCTTTCAAGGTAATTTAATTGTTACATCTGCGCAATAGCTCACGTCTTTATAGCGTAAAACGTACCGCAACCACTCGTCGTTTGGGAGGTTTGGGTTCTAATCTTGGTCCAAACTGCGTAATACTAGAGATGTTAAAAGCTGATTTATCACATTCCTAACATTAGGATGAAAATGGATAAAAAAAATAGTTCTTTTTGTTACGTAAAAAAATGGATTTATTAGTACTTGGATCTTACACCAGATTAGTAAAGTGAAAGTTGTAGCTGGCTAAAAAAACGATCTCCCATCCATCCCCTTCCCTCCCACTGGATGAACAAACTGACCAATAGATGATATGGTATATGAATTTTAGGCTTGAGATGTCATAATGGTGGCTAACAAGGATGACGCAAACTTTATTAAATCTGTTTTATGTATCCTAGGCTGGAGATGTCATAATGGTGGCTAACAAGGATGACGCAAACTATATTTAATCTGTTATATGTATCCTAGGCTGGAGATGTCATAATGGTGGCTAACAAGGATGACGCAAACTTTATTTAATCTGTTATATGTATCCTAGGCTTGAGATGTCATAATGGTGACTAACAAGGATGACGCAAACTTTATTTAATCTGTTATATGTATCCTAGGCTGGAGATGTCATAATGGTGGCTAACAAGGATGACGCAAACTTTATTTAATCTGTTATATGTATCCTAGGCTGGAGATGTCATAATGGTGACTAACAAGGATGACGCAAACTTTATTTGATCTGTAATATGTATCCTAGGCTGGAGATGTCATAATGGTGACTAACAAGGACGACGCAAACTGGTGGCAGGGTACGCTAGGAGACAAGGCTGGAGTATTTCCCTCTAATTATGTCGAAAAAACCCAATGTAAGTAGTTTTACAAGTTTTTAGTTTCCTTCTCCTTATTTTTAAAATAAATTAAAAACAAGTAGCGGGTAGTATTTTTCGTATGTGCAGACTGGCCAGAGTGTACGTTTTGTACGTTACGCATCGAATCTGTGTACGTTCTGGACGTTATTTTGATATGTGTACGTAACGTATTTTGAAATTTGTATTTTTGTACGTTTTACGTTTTACGTTTTTTTAAAAATAATAAGAATCAAATATTAGCAGAAAAGTAATTTGTATGTTTTGTACGAAAATTTTTGCAAAAACAAAAGGTGTATTATTTAAATAAATTCAATAATATCTTCAATTTTCATAGAACAAATATATGTATGTAAATTATGCATATATGTTATTAGAACTTACAGTTTAAATTTATGGATTTGAAATATATGTCCTATAGATATAGTTTAAACTATTGAACAGAAAGAGATATGCAGTTGACTAAATTCAAGTTTAAATGCATTTCATTCTACTACCCCTTTAATAGATTTTACGATAATTTTTTTCAAATTCTTTATATACTCGGGTAAATTTTCCGAGATATCATATGGTGCACAGTGTAGGATTAAGAAGTCTTATTTTTTGGTATCTTCAGTTTTTAAAGAATACGAATGAAATATAAGTATAAAAGTATTTGTATATTTATTTGTATTTGTACAAAAAGTATTACAAAAATAGTATATTATCTATAATGCAAAGTAGAATGATGTCTGTCCATCTGCTTGTCCGTCTGTATATCAGAAGCTTAATATCTCAGTAACCACTGAACCTATTGTGCTCTACTCTTCATGGAATATACCTAATAGTCCTGTGATGGTTTTTGCTATTTTCTTTGGGGGAGGGACACTTAAAGCTTTTTACTTTCTACTAGGATTAGAGGCTTCGTATCCCCCTTTATAGAATCGTTTGTTGGAAATTTGTCAACAAAAAAAATATAAAAAAAGATTGTGATTATTTTTTTCATTTAGGCTTCGCCCCAGGGTGCGGTGGGGGTTCCCCCACCCCGCTGATTTGCATTAGTTTACAAAAATAAATTGAGGGGTGGTTGATTTTTTTTTGGGGGGGGGGGGTGGGTTTCCCACACTCTTAAGAAAATAGCCTAAAACTACCACAGGACTAGTAGATATATTCCCTGAAGATTAGAATTTAGAACCCAATCTGTTCAGCGGTTACCAAGATCTTAAGCTTTAGACAGACAGGCATTGATTTACTTTGTATAAAAGACTAGTATTTTCTGAGATCTTTAGCAATAGACAAAATAACCCTATATCCTATTATATGTTTATCCTATAAATCCTTTTTTTTCTGTAACAAAGAATCTCGCTAACTGCTGAACCGACATGATCTTTGTGAGGTTGTAGGCTATTTTCTCTGTCCTTCCATATCCCTTCAAGAACCTGTATTCAAAATGGTAGAAAAATAGCCTAAAACCATCTCGGTAACTGTGTGAAGTAGTTTTGAAAATCTTAAGCATCAGACAAAAAACTTACTACTTTATTTAATAGAATATACTTAGTACGTAATAACAGGATGTATGTCTCTCTGTCAGTTTATTTGTACCGAAGGTTCTCGCTAACCGCTAAACCGATATGGTTCTCTTTTACAGGGTAGCTTCTCATAGGTCCTGGGAGAGGGTACAACCACCCTCCCAAGAGAAACTACTCTTAGAAAAAAATCACAACCCTTCCCCTATTTTTTCTTTCTTTTTAAAATTGAAATCAGAAATGGGGGTGGTCTACTCCCTCTTCCCTCACTAAAAAAATTATTAGCGAAGCTACTCTATAATCACTTTGTCAGTCCGTTATGCTATCGGAGAAACGTGATTTTCTCGGCTCCTGTTTTTTGATTGAATAAGTTCACATTCTACATATTTTCATTGAGATTTGCCTTTTGGTTGGGTGCTAGATCTATTCCTAGATTTTCTTTTTTTCATGGTTTTCTCGACTTCTATTCAAGATAGACGGCTGAAATTTTCAGGGAATAAATAAATTCACATTCTACATATTTTCAAAAAGTTTCTTTAAGGTTTGTCTATTTGTTGCAGTGCTAGATCGATTCCTAGATGTATAGGTTTTTGTGATTTTCACAACTCATATTCCTGATAGACGGTTGTAATTTTCAGGGATTGTATTAGTTTTCATTCTTAATACTTCCACTAAATTTCATTGAGATTTGCTTATTGGTTGGGGGGCTGAATTTATTCCTAGATTTTCACGTTATTATATATTTTCAAAAGGTTTTGTGATTTATTTAAATAAGTTAAATGCTTATTTTTTACGACACTACTCTATAGTTTATATAGTTCCCAGATTTCCATCCATAACTTTTGAGCTTCGCTACTTAAGGATGTTGTCATCCTTGTTTTTTACTTTTATTTTTAAATAAAAAAATGGGTTTTTGAATTCAACTCCCCCCCCCCCCTAATCAAGTTCCTCTAGAGGCCTCTAAGGGCGTAGTCGCTGGTCCTTATAATAGGATATACTTTGTACATAATAACAGAATGTCTGTTTGTTTGAACCAAAGAATCTCGCTAACCACGGAACTGATATGGTTCTTAACAGGATAGCTTCTCATAGGTTTTTGGAAGTTTTATAACTGTTTTGGGGAAGAGTATCACCATCCACCCTCCCAAGAGAAATTGACTTTAGAAAAAAACTACCTCCTCCCCCCAAAAATGAATTTTAATTGCGATTTTAAGTTAATTTTTTTCCAGATGTCTATAAATAACTTTTGAGCTTCGCTACTTATGTATGTTGTCATCCATGTTTTTTTTTATTGAATTCAACTCTCCCCTCCTCAAGTGCCCCTAGAGGCCTTTAGGAGCGTAGACGCTAGTTCTTTTGAATAGAGTAATAGGATATCTTGTGTCTTGTCAGTTCGCTATGGTTCTCCTTTACAGGTAGCTGCTAGTAGACTTAAATGTATTGATAATAGGTAACTAGGAAATTATTTAACTTATTTTTATTAGGAATGTACGTTTTTGTACGTTTTTTTACTTTTTTTATGTACGTAACGTATTTTTTTTTGTGTACGTTATGTACGTTTTTTATTTTCAAAATTGGCTGGCCAGTCTTTATGTGTAACCCCTTGCGGGGCTAATTAGTACCCTATATGACCTAACCTAGACTGACCAAAAGCTATGAACGAGCAAAGAAAAAAAATCTAACCACCCGACCCTAATATCTTGAATTTTTTCATAAGTAAGAGGAGGGAAAGGGTACCTAGAGCTCTACAGATTACTTTTTGTTAAAGTACCAAATTTTCTTTTTTTTAATTTGGCTACAGGACATAAAAAACTGTGGTTATAGAATCAATTATAGGTTGTAGGAAAGAAAAAAATTTATGTATGATTAGAGTTCTTCTAATTCTATCCTAATTCTATTGTTCTATTGTAGTTTATACTTTTATTCATTTAAATACAACAATGATAAGTTTAATGTATATATAAATGTATATAAAATATAGGCTTTGCATGATGGTGGGTTTATTATAATTTTTTTTGTATTGGACTAAAATTAATATTTTGTTAATGATTTGTTCTTTATTTCATAAAAATTTCCTCCCCCCTCCTGACTGAATCTATCCCTTAATATTCATTTTTTGAAAGAAAAAAAGGCAAGTAGTTATTTTCCAGGGGTTATTTCTCTTGAGATGTTGGAGATACCCTCCCCTAAAATTGATATAAACCTTCTAAATTGAAAAGCTTTATTGTAAATGACAGACGTATATTCTGTTACTATTATATGTCATTGTCCACTATAAATTTTTTGAGAATTTTTTCAAAGAAATGTTCTTGCAAACACGTTAATACACTAGAGTAGCTTTACAACTAAAAATGCGCAAATCCAAATCATTGACAATTTCGGGATAATATTAGATTAATAATTCTTTAGTTATAATGTTTTTAAAGTATCAAAGAAGACTCTTCAAGTTAAAGATTCGTTTTAAATTTGCAATCTTTGATTTTTTTTTATTGAAAGAACTTCATTTATAAGTACAGTTGCAAAGCATTAGAATTACTTTAATCGTCATTACATCCCCTCTCTTAATTTTTGTATTCCTAACTATGTTGGAATATAGCCCTGTGTGGCTTTTCTCATATTTACTTTACCTAACCAGAGGTAAAATAAACAACATAGATGTTATTTTCTAGAATCAAATTTAAGGGATGGGTATATGAATGATAGATTATTAATTTAAACTATTTTACTATGCATGCTAATAGTCATAAAATTAGATCCATGCTTTTAGTATATTTCAAATTAGGTTTTGCTTTCAAATGAAGTTCTTAAAAATATTCTTAAGTATGATCTTTGTTTCACAATCTTTTTTTTCTTTTCCAGGAGTTCGACTCTCATTCACACCTCCTCCGTAGAGTATTAGACAACCTGTCTGTTTATCAACATTATTACAGACCACTCTGTCTGGACAGACAGACCCTACTCTGTCAGTCATAACAGACAGGCTATCTGTCAAACTAGACTGATTTTCTGTCATTTAAATTATGCTGTGTCTAACCAGTTTGTTAAGTTGGTCAAAGTTAATTGAAACCTCCTTGTTTATCATCAGTTATCATATTCTTCAAGTTAAATTTTGATATTACTTTAAATTGCCTTTAATTGATTTAAATTTAATTTAAGTTTAATTTAAATTAAAGCCACTTTCTTGCATTTATTGTAAATAATAGCAACAAAAAATATTTTTTTTTATGATAAAACAAGGCAAAATTGTAACTTAAAATGTTGAAATTTGAAAGTTTATGTAATTTAATTAAACCTTTAGTCAATCATGCAAAAGAATTTTATTAAAATTGACTCAAATTAAGAATTTAATTTCTAAAATAATCTTCTTTCTTACTTTACTAACACCTCTTATTAGATATTTTTTAGCACATAGCTTTATATAATTCACTGCTATTTTTTATTGGGTTAATACTCACTCTTTTAAACTAACAATATTGTAAATATATTGGTTTTATAGTTAGAAAATCTTTTTAAAAATTCTTTGGCAAATATCTTTTTTTCTCTCTTGCATGATGGTGAAGGTTTGATTTAATATTATCTGTTTTAGTTTTTCAACTTCAAGATTATGTATTTAGGTAGGAATATATGCGCAATTAAAAGGGCTTATTTGAAAACGTATACATGATTTTATTTCAAATATTTCATCATTTTTATTTTTAACAACAAAAGAATTGTTTTGCGCATACGCATTCTTCCTTTTCTCTATACATAACCTTGAAATATTCTTCATAGATCTGACTATGTAACCAGTATGAAGGTTTCCAAATTACGTTCATATAATAAATCCTTAAATTTTCAATTGTATATTGTTTCATATCCACTAACAGCAAAAAAAGCATGAAAGTAAAAAAAAATTAGTTGACGTGATTTGAAACCTTTTAAATTTCTTCTAGTTAATTTAATAATTTGTGATTTTAATTTTAGTTATTATTTAAAGCATAAGATATTATTATTATATATATATTTATAAGGTTAATTTTTAAGTTTTTGCACAGTTTGAATAGTTTTTATCACTTTATATTATGTTTTTTAAAGGTTGACAAGTTTGTAGTATAAAATTTGTATATTTAAATAAAATTAACCCTTTTTTAAAAATAAATATTTAACAGGGCTCGTCATCCAACCAGTCTTGCGGCTGCGAATTTCAAAATTAGTTGGAAAAAATTGGTAACAGCTGTGGTTCGGAAACGACTGCTGTTTAGTTACTTTCTGGCGGCTTCTGCCATTATTAGCAAACGGCTGCGTTTGCGGCTTGTTTAAAAAAAACCGTCAGCTGCAAATTCCGAGCCCTAATTTTTGGCATAAAAAGTAAATGTTGTCAATTGTTAGAAAAAAGTTGTAGGATCATGAAAATTATTATTAATATTATGTAAATAAAAAAAATATAAAAATTAATATTGCATTTTCTTCATTTTATAAAAGTGGGGTGAGGGTATTGGTTGGGATTATGGGGCTTAAATTACTCTACATTACTTCTTTCTTCCAATAAGTTTACTATGTAGAATTTCACACTTCAAGGAAGATTGATTTCTAGTTCTTTTTTGGGTCAATGTTTTGATTGCGAGAACAACTCTAATTATTTTTCTTACAAACTCTAAAGATATTCATAAAAAATATCAAGAATTACAACATCCATAAGAAGCGAAGCACAATAAATTATGGATAGAAATACAGAAAAAGCAGATGTTCAATGGTCACATAGAAGTATAAAATAGGAAATAAATCACCAAACCTTTCATGCATTCTTATCATGTTTTAATTTTCATAATTTTGTGGTTTAACTGACAGTCAAAATTATATAGCTAATGATTACTCAAAAGTTCAATTCATACGTCTGGAAAAGCATTTTTCTGGGTAGTGTTACGAACGGACGAACAGAGAAAGTGAAATATAGAGTAGTTTCGCTAGAGTCTATAATAAAGTTTAGTAATTATAGGTAATTGAAACAAAATGTATAATAGAACAGCTTGGCTAATTAACTATCCTATCAAGCCAACAAGAAAGCGACATTTTACTTTATTTAAAAACCTTTTATTTTCGAGCAGCTAAGCTTTATGGGAGTCTTAAAGCGTTCAAGGCCCTTGCTTAGTGTGAAGAAAATTAGTTTCCCCATAGACTTTTCACTCAACAATTTACGGGTTTAGTCTCTTTCGTGACAACGCATCTTAAGGAGCCTTTCGTCGTATTTTCACAGTACCTTTTGATAGGTTATTTTAGGTTAGGTTAGGTGATTGCCCCACAAGGTTAGGCTATTGGTCCCGCAGGGGCTAGAAATAGGAGAAAATATACTGTGAAAATACGACGAAACGCTCCTTAAAAAAGGCGTTGTCACGAAAGGGACTATACACCAATTTATTATCATAATGGCGCGACCTGAAATGTCTGAAGGTTTTAAGGAGGGATATTTGTAGATTCTACCAATCATGCTTTTCCCAGTCCATGTTCTAAATTCATATCAGAGTGTCTAGGGTAGTTTCATAAGTTCATAGGAAACACCGGCCAAAATGCCAGGGTAATGTAATTGAGAAGCTTTCTGCGATAATTTTGCGGGTCGGCTTTCAATGCAGCAAAGAATACACTCAGCTTTACTCAAAGCTTGCCAATCTTAAGATTAGCCTAAGGATTTTCACGTCCAATCTTCTCTTGCATCTGATTCCTAACTTCAGTGAATCAGGCTATATACATACACCGGAAACATTGTATTGTTATAGCTTTTGAGCCTCCAAGTAAACGAGACAACC
Source organism: Acartia tonsa (assembly GCF_053477335.1). Taxonomy (NCBI): domain Eukaryota; kingdom Metazoa; phylum Arthropoda; class Copepoda; order Calanoida; family Acartiidae; genus Acartia; species Acartia tonsa. Next base: position 23,325,034 of record NC_137264.1, on the reverse strand, counting down.
TGCTGGAAGAGCTGTACCAAACAGAATTAACATACCTGGATAACCTCAAACTTGTTTATGAGGTGACTTGTTTATCCTTGTATTTTGTTAGTGATGGCTTTCTGTTTATCTGTTTGTAAACGTGTGTTATTACGGCAACATCTTTTAAAAGCAAAGCTTTTTTATATACATAAGGTAGGTCCGTTAGTTCTAAAGGTTAGCTCTAATTGCTGATTTAAATATGTTGAGGTTGTCCTAAAACTTTTAAAACTTGGTTAGATAATTCATGTTATAAATTAAGTATAATTTAGAAAGCGTAGCACCTCTATAATCATTACTAGGATTCACTTTTTGTGTCCATTAGGGATGTTAAAATCGATACAACTCTATAATCAAGTATAAGAATGTATGTATGTCATTGTCCATATTAAGCTTTTGTTTTTAAATGATATGGGATATATTTATTGAATTTATTTTCCTAATTTCTAAGGTTTGTTTGTCTAAGCTTTGCTTTTTGTCATTCTTGTTTGATTAATGAACACATGATACTAATATTTTCAAAGTAGAGAGCATCAGCTATTAAAATTTCATTTTGTAGAACTTTATGAAACCAATCAAAGATAGTAAGCTGATAAGTTCACAAGAAATCCAAGGCATATTTATAAATTGGAGGTAAGTAGGATTTAGATGTAACATAAGTATTACAGTGCTTTTCCTCGAAGTGAATATGGAGCACTGAATACCCCTTACTTTTAATTTTAAGATATATTAAAATAAGGAGGGGGGACGTTACCTATGCTTTCTGAGTATGGGTCTTTACCTGTGTGGCCTGCGGGGCTTAACAGTACTCAATATAACCTAACAAGGGCGAAAGTAATAAACAAACAAGTAACCCGGTGGGGGGAGGTTGAGGAGGAGGGTTGCTCGACCAGGCACTTGAAGGGAAACCGACAATATTGTGTTAGGTTTAGCCACAAATATTTATACTTCTCTTCGTTACTCTTCATCTACTTTATTCTACGGGAAATAATTAACAGTAGAAATCATGCGCGTTATTATTATTATTTAATCCTTTTTGTGTTTGTAGAGATCTGATGGTTGTTAGCAATAAGTTTGTAAAAGCTATGAAAGTTAGAAGAAGGTAAAAGTATGACCATTTCTAATTAATCTGATAAGTACTATATAAAAGACTATGAACTAATGTACTATATAAAACAATACTAGCGGCTATGCCCCCTTAGAGGCCTCTAGGGGCACTTGAGGAAGGGGGAGTGCCCCCTACACCATTTTTTATTTTAGTTTTAAAAAATTCTTTTTTTTTGGGAGGGGGGGCGATTTCTCTTGGGAGTTAGGTGGTACCCTTTCCAAAAATAGTTATGAACCTTCCCAGGACCTATGAGAATCTACCCTGTAAAGGAGAACCTGATCGGATTAGAGGTTAGCGAGATCCGTCGGTTCAAACATACACACATGCAAAAAGACATACATTCTGTTACTTTATTATAAGGATATGTGCCCCAAGAGGGGTGGAGGGTAAGTTGATCCTTCGCTTTCAATTTTAGTTTTAAAAAGAAACGAGACATAATTAAGGGGGTGGTAAGATTTTTACCAGGACTTTATCTCTTAGTAGGGTGCTATTACCCTCCCCTAAATAATTATAAACCCCCTCTGGACCTGCATCGGTTGGAGAGATTCTTCGTTATACACAGACAGACAAACGCACACAAACATCCTGTAACTTTTAAATAAAGATAGGCAGATTTTGATGAACTTAAAAAATATTGAAACATTTTTTTAAGTTTTAGTCATGAAACAACTTCTGTAACTATGGGAGATCTGCTTTGTGAACATGTAAGTAAACACAATTTAAGAAATAACTTAAATCTCAGGGATTTTAAGGGATTTGACAACAGACAATTTGTTGGTATTTTTATCCTTAATGATGATAAACAAAATTGTCCTTATTGAGATTAAAATTATTTGTTGTAATGTTTAAAAACTGTTTTTTTTTGTACAAAACAATCAAGATTTGATTAAAGTACCTAAAGCTTTAAGCTATCGCATGAGAGAGTGTATTGATACAACTTTTTGAACAAAACTAAATTACAGTCCAAATGTCCCCTGTGTCCAATCTGCACTACTTATATTTTTTAATAATTTCACACAAATACATGTTGTTTTCTACAATTAATATCAACCTTTATACTAGTTTTTTGAACAATGGAAAGCCCATGATTTGAAGAAACAAAAAATTTTCTATATAAAAACTACAATAAGATTCATATTTTAATTTATTTTAGTTTTCTGGAAGTTCTGGGTATATAAGATTCTGTTCCTCGCAACAAAATTCTTCCCACCTTTTGCAACGTTGTTCTGAGGGTAATGCTGCGTTCAATTCTTTTTTAGCAAACTGCCAAGCTTGCTCTAGCCCTCAGGTAATTGATTGATTGATTTAAAAGAGGGCAAGCTAGTTTTATTAATTTCTAATATACTGCCAAGCAATCTCTAGCCCTCATGCTATTTATTGATTGATTTGACAGAAAGAAATGCCGCGTTTAATTTTCTACTTCTTTCCTTTGTCAAACAAGTAATAATCTTCAGGTAATTGATTGATTGATTTAACAGAGGGAAATGCCGCGTTCAATTCTTTATTTTTTCCTTTGCTAAGCAAGTGATAGCCTTCAGCTCAGTCAATAGATTGATTGTCCAAACTTAGGCCAATTCCTTCGATTAATGGTCTCTTTCCAACAGCCAAGCTATTTCTAGTCCTCTGGTAATTGATTGGTGGCATGAATACAACACAATAAAAAAAACTGCTCATTAAATCAAATGAACATTTATCACATTTCAGGCAACCCCACTGTCATTCTACTTATTGAAACCAGTAAAACGAGTTACCGAGTATCCTTTACTAGTGGACAAAATAGTTAGAAATACTCCGGAGGAACATCCTGACCACTCCTACCTTGTAGAAGCTTTCACCAGAGCTAAAACATTGTGTGACCAGGTATAAATACTCCAGAGGAACATCCTGACCACTCCTACCTTGTAGAAGCTCTCACCAGAGCTAAAACCTTGTGTGACCAGGTATAAATACTCCGGAGGAACATCCTGACCACTCCTACCTTGTAGAAGCTCTCACCAGAGCTAAAACCTTGTGTGATCAGGTATAAATACTCCTTAGGTCTGGACTACCCCTACCTAGTGGAAGCTCTTACCAGAGTTAAAACCTTGTGTGATCAGGTATAAATACTCCATAGGATCATCCTAACTACCCCTATCTCGTGGAAAATCTTACCAGAGCTAAAACATTGTTTGACCAGGTATAAATAATCCTGGGGGACATTCTGACTACCACTACCTTGTGAAAGTACTCACTAGAGCCAAAACATTCTGTAAGTAAACCAAGTACAGGAAATATTGGAAGGTTTTTTTCCACTATTATGAATTTGAGGATAGGAACACCGAATATGAATTAATCTTCTCTTACCCCCTCTTCGCGTGACTTAGCAAAGCTGAGAACAACAATCTTCTGATGAAGATTTTTTAGAAACATCAAATGCTTTATTTTAGTCAAAAATGCATAAATTGCAACTGAAATAAAGAGAAATAGGCTTAATCTGGAGATCATTTAAAACCAAGTATAATGTATATATTATTATATATATCGTCCTAAAAACAATTATTTAATCTATTGTTGAATGTATTTAGACATTATTTATTCAAAAATACTCCTGAATTGTTTTAGGTTAATGAGGGAATGAGGTTGAAAGAAAACTCAGAGAAACTGGAATGGCTCCAGACACATGTGGACCAACAAGGTTTTAGTTTTATCAATATCTAATCCTAAATAGGGTGTCTGTCTGTGCTTCTAAGATACATTTGAGTTCTCTGTAATGGCTGTTTTAAAAATTTGATTGCATTGATTTCGCCCAGGTCACGTCTTCAGTTACCCTTTCCAAAAAAAGTCACTAGTATTTCTTTAGTTTTAGAATATAATTAGGTATACAATCTATGGCAAGATCACGTAATACAAAGTGATTTTCACATTCGGAAACGACTTAGTTAGTTAAAAATTAAAATATTATTTCCTATACTCTGTTATAGAGAAAGATAGTTGAAGCAAGCACAAAACTCGTGAATTTCTATTGTCCAAAATTTGTTATAAATTGATACCTAGAAAAGTTATTAATTGTCACAAGGAAAGAAAAACATGTTGCATGTCTTATACTTCTTTGTTATGTTAACTTACATACATATAGAGGTATCTATTTTTAGGTGAAGCAGGAGGAAGGCGGATATCCAAAATTACATTCGAAGAAATCACTTTTAATTCTTTAACTCACTCTGTGGGAGCTAGAAGGTACAATCTACAGCGTGGCAAAATTGTTCAGTATACTGAAAATGTTCATTATTGTTCAGTTTTTGGAAATTTGGAATTCAGTATTTTTCAAATTTCAATAAATTTTGCATAAATAAGATGTTTTTTCAAGTAGGTCATTACATCAGATTTATTCGGCGCTTAGCGCCTGACTTTACTTTCCTCTATTTTATACAGTATTTTTTTAAGATATTTTTTTCGTCTATTAATAGAATGAGTAAAGGGGGGGGGGATAATTTCTGACACTTTTGAGTAAACAGTTATTATAGGCTTTGTCTTTGGAGTGAGAGGATAATTTATTTCACAAAAAGTTTCCTTTTGGGATGTACTTAGTTTTCATATATTTTTTAAAATCCTCTCACTCCAAAGACAAAGCCTATAATCACTGTTTATGCAAAAGTGTCACATCTTACCCCTCCAACCCCACCCCCCTAAAGTGAGAAAGGTGAATAAACAATTATCAGTGATATTATGCGCGCTTAATTAGCACAAGAAAATCTAAGAGGCAAAACTAAAAGTCCTGTAAAATATTCCCCTAATTATAAAGCTAAGATAGATTTAATATTTTGAAATGAGGAATCATATAAAAAATATTCAGTATTTAAATTTTTTTGTTCAGTATTTCAGTATTTTTTCTTATTTTAGAATTCATTATTTTCAGTATTTCTGTTTTTTGTTCAGTATCAGTATTATTTTGGTTGTGACCACGCTGAATCTTTTTTAAAAAGGATAACAATGTCCTTAAAACGAAAAGCACACAAAAATCATTTAGTGACAAACTGACTGACAAATGCGAGAAAGCCAATGAATTACGAAACTTTTAAAAGAAATGTGTATTGCTGTATTTTAGGCACGACTGACAGACAGACGAGTAAAGTTAATAATACACTATATGTTTATTAGTACAATGAATCTTATTTTTCATTAAAGATTTTAGTTGTCTATCTTAAATTGCAGCCGGAAAAAAATTTTTCAATATAGCGTTACTAGTGAATCGGTGGTGCAGGCACCACCTAAAAAATTATATTCTACGTTATCTCACTTCTGAATATTAACCCTATTCTTCCATTTACCTATCCCCGACTATTAACCTTTTTTCTTCCATTGACCTATCCCCGACTATTAACCTTTTTTTCTTCCATTGACCTATCCCCGACTATTAACCTTTTTTTTCTTCCATTGACCTATCCCCGACTATTAACCTTTTTTTCTTCCATTGACCTATCCCCGACTATCAACCTTTTTTTTCTTCTATTGACCTATCCCCGACTATTAACCTTTTTTTCTTCCATTGACCTATCCCCGACTATTAACCTTTTTTTTCTTCTATTGACCTATCCCCGATTATCAACCTTTTTTTCTTCCATTGACCTATCCCCAACTATTAATCTTTTTTTCTTCCATTGAGCTATTCCTGAATATTAACCTTTTTTTCTACCATTGACCTATCCCCAACTATTAAACTTTTTTCTTTCATTGACCTATCCCCGACTATTAATTTTCTTTTCTTCCATTGACCTATCCCCGACTATTAACCTTTTTTCTTCCATTGACCTATTTTTTTCTTCCATTGACCTATCCCCGACTATTAACCTTTTTTCTTCCATTGACCTATCCCCGACTATTAATCATTTTTCTTCCATTGACCTATCCCCGACTATTAACCTTTTTTTCTTCCATTGACCTATCCCCGACTATTAATCATTTTTCTTCCATTGACCTATCCCCGACTATTAACTTTTTTTCTTCCATTGACCTCTCCCCGACTATCAACCTTTTTTTCTTCCATTGACCTATCCCCGACTATTAATCATTTTTCTTCTATTGACCTATCCCCGACTATTAATCAATTTTCTTCCATTGACCTATCCCCGACTATTAATCTTATTTCTTCCATTGACCTATCCCCGACTATTAATCTTATTTCTTCCATTGACCTATCCCCGACTATTAATCTTATTTCTTCCATTGACCTATCCCCGACTATTAATCTTATTTCTTCCATTGACCTATCCCCGACTATTAATCTTATTTCTTCCATTGACCTATCCCTCAATCTCTCTCTCTCTCCGAACCGTACTACAAATCAAGTTACTCATAAAGATTACTACGACTTTTATAGTTTCGTTTATTCATCATTTTTTAAAGATTTAATGTCCCTCTCTCTCACTTCCCTTTTCTTCCGTCTTTATTTTAATTTCATTATTTTTATTTAAAACCGTATTTATAATTTTGTCTCTATTTCTTTAAAATATTTTAGGATCCTAATGTTTTTTTTAATTATCGTCCTGAAAGGGTTAAACTATTTAGCTAAATGTTAAATTTTAGTTTAATATCTGAACACATTCGGGCGCGTCGCTAGTATCATATTACATTAAAACTTAGTTTTCCTTGATTTACTATATTATAAACTTAAATTTTCTATTTTATGAATAGAAATTTAATACTTCAATATAATTTGAATAGCAACATGAAATAAAAAATTTAATTTATTCTTCATAGAGTAAAATAATGGGTCTTATTATTCTTGTCATTGAGAGTTTATTATTGATTATTGAACCAGTATGAGTTTTTAACAGCTGACCTTTGGAAAACTTGAGCTCATATATAGACATTTATTTCCTATATAGATCTGTCATAGATCTTGATGCAATGCAGCAGGCTGTTTTGTAAATGTTAAAAATTGGAAGATTTCATTAAATAAAAGTAATCGCAAATATAAGTATTAAATAAACAGACGGACAGACAAACTAAATTATAAAAATAAATCTACAAGTTGAAAAATATCTTCTTAATATTGTATTTATTTTAGGTTTATACATTGTGGAGTTTTGAAGAAAGTAAAATCTGATAAACAATTAATAGGTAATAATATTTCAAGATAAGTTAATGGATTGATGTACATTCCTAATGACGATAAACAGAATTACCCTTATGTTGAGTAAAAAGTTTGGATTCTACAAAGTTTAACTGTTCAAGCAAGATTCAATTAAAATGTTTAAGTTTTTTTTGAGCCAATATGAATGAAAAGTGCATGTTTATAAAACTTTGGGTACCAGTGTTATTTTACTGTCCAATGTCCCCTCCCTTCTTGATAAAGAAAGAAATTATATATTGTTTTTTAATTTTACTGTTTTAATTTTTAAGGATTTCTGTTCAATGATTTTCTACTTTTAACAACAGGTAAAAATAAATAATTTTTAGTAAAGAAGTTGTATCAACTTTTTTTTTTATAGCTAGCCGGTCCTTTTAGTAAGTAGTAGATGTAAAATTTTTCATAGAATTCAGATATGCAATCGGTTTTTTTTGTAGACCTCTTATTTTTTAAGTAATTTAAGTTTAAAAAAAAAAATTAAGTCGATTTTAAGGTACTAAAATGCAACAAAAAAAAGAAAGAAAATGGCCATTATGAACAAAAATAGTAAGATCTTTAATTTGACACCTTACTTTTTCAATTCTGTCAGGTAACTATTGAAAAAATCGATTTTTTTAAACCCACGTGAATAAAAACTTTGAACTCAATTTTATCATTTCACAAGTAAAAAAATATGGGTTCATATATACCTTTAGAATCAGAAAAATATTACGAATCCATTGTAAGCAAAATTGAAAAAAAAAGTTTACAATATAGTATATAAACTACAATAAAAGGAAATATATGAAAATATCATATTATATTGTACAGGCAACGTCTTCACTCTTCAATTGAGTATGAAAATGGGAAGGGGGTATAGAGGGGGTAAAGAGGGGGTAAAAAAGGGAAGACGATAGTGTTGCCAGAACAAAAAATACAATTGGCCATTTTTTAATTTTTTTATTTTTTTACTTTTTTTCAATTTTGCTTACAATGGATTCGTAATATTTTTCTGATTCTAAAGGTATATATGAACCCATGTTTTTTATGTCTGTTTGAGAAAATATTTAGGTCTAAAGTTTTTATTAAACCGAGGTTAAAAAAATAGATTTTTTCAATAATTACTCAACAGAATTTTAAAAGTAAGGTGTCAAATTAAAGATCTTACTATTTTTGTTCTTACTGGCCATTTTCTTCTTTTATTTTGTTGCGTTTTAGTACCTTAAAACCGACTTAATTATTTTTTTTAAAAACTTAAATTACTTAAAAAATAAGAGGTCTACAAAAAAAACCGATTGCATATCTGAATTCTATGAAAAATTTTACATCTACTACTTACTAAAAGAACCGGCTAGCTATAAAAAAAAAGTTGATACACCTTCTTTAAAAGTTAGGCTTGATATTTGAAACTATTACATAAGTTTAATTTTAAATGTAAAGTGTTATCCTATTATATAAAGAAGTAATTTTGTCTGTAGGTTAAGATATTGATAACTTTTGAAACGGATGAGTTCTCCATTTTAGGGATCCAGGGATTGCTTTAGGCTAGTTTTCTGTCCTTATTACATACAGAGCACCTATATATTAATGGCAAAGGCACTTGTACAAACTATAAAGCAGAGAATGCTTAACTTAAATGGATCAGGCCTAATATCCTCCATATTATTCAAAATATTGCTGTTTTTTTATGAACAAGCCTGAACAAAATTATTCTTGTTGATATTTGTTTAGCAACGAAACCTCTAACAGCCGAGGAACAGTTCTCTTTTCACACCCACAAGAATATTAACCTGAAGTTATACAAACAACCACTGGGCCTGGCTAATCTCAGTGTCATGACTACAGATACTGTTGATAGAAACACAGGTGAGATTTAGTTTATTCTGGAACAAAAGCCCAGGGATCTTAAGGGATAAGACAACGGGAGATAAATTGATATACATCCCCAATGATATTAACAAATTTAGTCCTTCTGTAGACTAAAATTATTGGTTTAAAGGTTTAGAATGTACCAGTTTGGAACCGACCAATCAAATTTTTTTTTATAACTTTAGTATTGCCTACAGAAATCGGTGCTTTTTTCCTGTGCATGATTAAACTGTACGAGGAAACCTTAACCGTGCGGGTCTTCTGGTGAACTAACCCTGCGTTGCTATCCAGTGCCAATATAGCCTTACCTTTTCTGACCTAAAGTAATAAACAAATGAAAAACGTTATTTTCAATTTAAGAGAGGGGGGTTCTTTGGTCAACAAGGCAAAGTTTTAATTATATGCTGTATTAATGTATGAGTGTTTGAAATAAATTTCAAAAAATAAAATCAATCGCCATTTTATTTTAAAGTCTTATGAACATAAATAAAATTTATTTGTATTATATATTAAGCTAATTGCAGTAAACTTTATTAAAGGCTAAATCATTAGGTCTTTTAATTTAATGTATAATTATTAGTTATTACTCTCTCTTTTTTAAGGATTTTCTATAAAAAGCAACGAAGGACTACAGCTAGACGTAGATGCAATTAATATCAACGATAGAACTCTTTGGGTTAACAAATTAAAGTAAGTTCATTTGACAAATTGACATTGTTGTATACAATTTTGAGATCAGATTATTATTAATCAATTTTATGCAACTAAATATTTGTGACCAATTCGAGTACAGCTCATAAATTTCTTTTATAAATCATTATTCAATAATTTTTAAGAAGAATAACTCCCTTTAAAATATTGACATTGTTTGTTTTGTAAAGATAAACATTTTAAGTTAAAAAAAATATATTTGTAGAGAATCCATTCAATCATTTAAAGCAACAGATGCTGAATTTGTGAACAACAAGAAAAAAGGTAATTTTTACAAGAAACACTATTACTACCCTCTCAGAAAACTTATATACAAATAGGGGAAAAGGTTGATAACAGGTATGGGGTATAACCAACAAGTGAAATAAATTTTATATAATATTTGGGGGGGGAGGGGGGGGGGCAAATGGATAGGTCGTCAATTTGCCCCCCAACGTCAGCTGAAAACCACGTATAGGTTTTGTTAATTTTGGAACTAATTTCGTTATTGGTATAAGCTGGGTTGAAAATATTTACTTATGGCAGTTATTTGAAGTATAGGTTAAGATGCCTTAGTTTATGCTTTATATTATACAGACACCAAACTTCTTTGTTTGATATTTATCTAGAAGACTTAATTTAGAAATTATGAGGAGGTTTATAAATTTTCAGTGTGCTTCGCGCATTATTTATACTCTTCTTACCACCCCCTCAAAGTTATATTTCCTCTTATTGATATTTTTTGTCCGTTCCCAAAATTAAAAGCTTGGACGTTTTGGGTAGAAGCCAAGTTATCCCCAAAAATCTTATCAAACCGGAACTTCAAAGAGAGTGACGTTTTGATAGATATTATGGGTCATAACTTTATAATCAGAAAAACCGACAAAAGTACATGAAATCTGAATTTATTCAAGTTTTTTTTCTCCCACCACCTCATGGTTTTCCACTTTGGCAAAGCCCCGTGCGCCCCACTAAAATAGATTTTGTTTAGTTGACTCGATAACGATGAAAGAATCAACAGGAAGACTCATGTTGATCATCATCAAGGGAGAAAAACTTTCAAGGCCGGGCAATCCAGGTAAAAAAAAATCATTTATTTCATAAAATACTCGACTACTAGTGACCTTATCCTCCTATTATATACGGTATTAATTTTTTTTTTTTGTCTGAAGCTTAAGGTTCCAAAAACAACTTCTTCAGGAAAACTTCATATAAGTCCCAGGATGGTGTAGGCTATTTTAAGTTTAGATTTATGTCTTCGGATAGGTTTAGGGTAATTTTTTGTCCCCTTACTTAACTCCTATAATAAAAAACCCAAGATGCTAGGAGCGTAGCAACTTGAAGGCAATTATTATTTTTTATTTTGACTATAAAAGGGGGGAGGCGGATGTGTGGAGAACAATATGGAACTGTGAAGAAACGGCGGCGGAACCGACGCTCCCGCCGAAAATCGCCGTTTCAAACATGTCAATATTAAAAAAGTTGCAAGTGTAAAATCTTACAAGTGTCAAGTGAAAATGTAAGCGAAATTTTTATGGAAAAAAAAGTTTAGCTCAGATGATTGAAAATTGTCTATTATAGCCGAGAAAAGGCAAAAAAAAATTCGGTGGGAAACGGCGGTTTTCGGCGGAAGCGGCTGTTCCGCCTCCGTGTCTTCACAGTTCCATATTGTTCTCCTCCAAAGCAACTGTAGTGCAGAATTTTAGAGCTGTAACTATTTTTTGGGCTGAGATCATGCACGTTTTACTTTTGGTTTCAAAAAGTGGCACATCCGCCACCCCCTTTTAATATTCTATAGAAATAGTGGATATTAATAATAAATATTAGTTCCTAAAAAGGAGCTTATTTTATAAAGGATACGTTTATGGACAATAAAGTTATTTTTTTGTTAACTGCACTTGAATTTAAAGTTCGAAAATATTTAGGACATGTTGATTCGTTTTGTGAGGCAACTCTTGGTTACCAAGAACAGAAATCTCAAGTTGTTTCAGGTTAAAAATATTAAATACAAATATAGAACGCCTAGATCCTCAATCTCTCAACTGCAACAATAGGAATACAGTGTAGGAACAATTAGACCACACTGTTGGTTAGAAATATGTTCACTTCTGGGTACAAAATATCATTTTACGTAATTAAAACTAATTAAAGCTGGCTTATTACATATATATGATAAGATAGCTTTCATTAGTTGAATTTCTTAGGTTAAAGCAATGCATTAGGAAATTATATCGTCTAAATGTAAACAAAAATCTTCGTCTGCTAGGAATTTCTTTTTAATTTGGACGGATTATTGTGTATGACATTCCATCTAAGGTAATAAACCTATTCAAATATGTTTAGGTGAGAATCCTTACTGGAACAGTAGTATGCAATTCTTACTGAAGGACATACATCAACAGATACTCTGTCTAACCGTGTATCATAGGGGCATTTTCTCTCCAAATGGTAAGTATTACCCTTGTTTATGTAAAAGTAATGTGATGTTTGTCTGTAGCTTGTATAATGTGCTTCCTCGCTTATTTAGACAATTTGATTCACTTTTGTTAAGACAAACTTTATTTTGTAAATCTAAATATATTTGCACTTAATACTTTTGTGTTGTTGAAATATTTAAAACTAGCGGCTGCCCCCCCTAGCATCTAGGAGCTATGTAATAAAGGGTTTAAAGCCTAAACCTAAAATTAAAACAGTCTAAGGCAATCACGGGACCTATATGAATTTTCCTCTGAAATGGAGGACTCAATCGGTTCAGTAGTTATGGAAGTCCTAAAGTTACAGACGCAAAACCTCATTACTTTATATAATCGGATATTTAGAACAAAATAATCACAAATGTCAAGTGAAAGGAACAATTTTTTGTATAGAATTTCTTGGACGACAAGAGTTAGAGTTGGGAAGTATAGCAGAAGAATGCAAGAGTACAATGGCGCCTGTTACCAGGTAAATAAAAAAAAACGCGGCGTTAGCGCAAATGAGAGCGAGACTGCTTGCTATAACGTCTGGAAGGTGTTGGGTTCGAGTCTGGATTACAAAGCGTTTTAGTAGAGACGTCAAAATAATGGTACCTATTACTGCTTCAGATAGGACTTCCAGATAATGGTCGTGCCTACAAAGGGTTGGTAGTCTGTTGGATATTACTTAACTTAATATCCTGTAATGGGCGATAGAGTTTTACATACCATTACAAGCGGTTAATGTCCTTTGGTTCTCTAGATGATCACTTGAAATCAAAGGAGAATCCCGCCCCAATGAGTTAATAACTGGATAGGTAAATAAAAGATGTTTTGATAGTTATCCATAAATCTAGTTTTAAGTTTATTGAACAATTTACAAGCATTGATGTATATAAAAAAAAAAGTTGGATCATATGAAGGAAATGAAGTCATTCCTAAAAAGGACAGAAATTCCCTTCCTTTTAATCTGACTGCTTCCTAATTAAAAATAAAAAAAATTGGAAGCCCAAACTTTAATGCAGGTAGGTTTTATAACTGGTTATCTTATTTGGTAGCTCAAAAATTTGAGTACTTTTCTTAAATTTTTTTTGGTTGGTTCAGAGTAATGAGTCTAAACTTTTTAACCAGGAACTATAACCTACAGTAGGGATAATTTTGTTAATCATCATTTGGAATGTATAGTATTTTAATTTATCATCCATTGTCTTATCCCTTAATGTCATGGGTCGAACATAGCTGGAGGATAATATTATCTTATCCCTTAAGATCCCTGACTTTAGTGTCATGAGTCCAACATAGCTGGAGGATAATATTATCTTATCCCTTAAGATCCCTGACTTTAGTGTCATGAGTCCAACATAGCTGGAGGATAATATTATCTTATCCCTTAAGATCCCTGACTTTAGTGTCTTGGGTCCAACATAGCTGGAGGATAATATTATCTTATCCTTTAAGATCCCTGACTTTAGTGTCATGAGTCCAACATAGCTGGAGGATAATATTATCTTATCCCTTAAGATCCCTGACTTTAGTGTCATGGGTCCAACATAGCTGGAGGATAATATTATCTAATCCCTTAAGATCCCAGACTTTAGTGTCATGGGTCCAACATGGCTAGAGGATAATATTATCTTATTCCTTAAGATCCCTTACTTTAATGTCATGGGTCCAACATAGCTGGAGGATAATATTATCTTATCCTTTAAGATCCCTGACTTTAGTGTCATGAGTCCAACATAGCTGGAGGATAATATTATCTTATCCCTTAAGATCCCTGACTTTAGTGTCATGGGTCCAACATAGCTGGAGGATAATATTATCTAATCCCTTAAGATCCCAGACTTTAGTGTCATGGGTCCAACATAGCTGGAGGATAATATTATCTTATCCCTTAAGATCCCTGACTTTAGTGTCATGGGTCCAACATGTAGCTGTATAAGCAAAAGTGTTTTTTGTAATACTCCGCTGTTCTTTTGTAAACTTTTTTAGACACGGCTGTAAATATTTTCAGAACGATTGAGCTGCAAGAATCCATCGGCGGCGGTAGAATTTGCATCAAGATGGACATACAATATTTTACCTGACCTACGCTACCTCTAGCGCCAGCGTACCATCAAATTATATTTTACTTTTTATACATCACATATTGTACCTTTATGTTTTATCTTTATTTTATCTATGTAGCTTTAACTTTTATATTTTCTTAGTAAATATTTTACAATGAATTGTCTTATTGTTTTTTTTACAATAAATATTTTAAGCAATAATATTTATTATCTGTTTATAAGTAGTGAAGTTGTTCTATAATTCCCTTTGTCTTTCCATCAGTAGTAATGTATGAGGGAAATATGATTTTCTCAGCTACTATTCAAGTTAATACTAATATGTTCAGACTTGAAAATTAATCCCACAAAACAAGATTTATAAGTAATGCAACAATTGCTTGTAGGAAAAATAAAGCACTATTTAAATAGACTAAATAAAAATACTAAAAAGAAACCTTGACAGCTAAAAAAAAATTTACATTGTCCAATGTCTTATCCCTTATGATCCCTGAATCTTGATTTATGTTAAACATTAATCAACACCAGATATTATACCACCGTGACTTTTGGATAACATAGCGTATCCTATCTTTGTTGGGAAGGAGATAGGCTTGAATGCGTCATAACCAAATATATCAGGTGCGCATCTTACATAATAAGATTAGGGAAAATGCCCTGGGCCAAACCAGGTGCAACTCATTACCATGCACAGTTAGGATTTACAGACAAAGGTCGTTTTTAATCATGCACATCATTTGGTTCAATCCGTCCGTAGGCTAATCAATCAATGTTAATCAACACTATAATGTAAGGTTGGGCCGGATACTTTTTTGGCCGGATATCCGGCTGATTTCTAATGCCGGATATCCGGTTCCAGCCGGATATCT
This sequence comes from Acartia tonsa, assembly GCF_053477335.1. Taxonomy (NCBI): domain Eukaryota; kingdom Metazoa; phylum Arthropoda; class Copepoda; order Calanoida; family Acartiidae; genus Acartia; species Acartia tonsa. The sequence continues at coordinate 23,309,873 of NC_137264.1, read as the reverse complement.
GGCAGATTTCTAATGCCGGATATCCGGTTCCAGCTGGATATCTGGCCAACGTTCGATATCCGGCAATTTACCAGATATCCGGCCGGATAACCAGATATCCGGCGTCATAAATCAGCCGGATATCATGTAACCGGATAGTTTTAATATCCGGTATCCGGCCGGATATTGAAAATGACCGGATAACCGGCCTGACCGGATATCCGGCCCACCCCTACTATAATGTACAACAAATTAACCAACATCTCTCAATACTTGTAGAATAGCTATGCCATTGAATACACTTGAATCAGATTAAATACTTTAATATAAGATACATAATACAGTATAAAGCAGATACAAATTGAGCAAGAATTTTAGAAATCTAGGATCAAATTTTAAAAGAAAATTTAAGTTTAATATTTAAAAACACTAGATTTCTAAAGTAATATAAAAGTAAAATATTGATTTAGCCATTTCAGAAATGTTTAATTAATTTTATTTTAATTTAAATTTTATATCAGACTAAATTAATATTTTTTTTTCAAATACGATAGTTTACTAGGACAACCCCTAAAACTATCCTATTTTAACACTAAATTTACTATGGACGATATAAAAATGATATAAATTGGAATGATTAAACTTGATTAGATTAGTTGTTAAGCACAATTCATAGATTTTTCTTGATTTTCATCAGCTTTCTGCAGGGCCTGAAAAATATTAGGTAAGTTTTAAAATACTGTAAAGAAGAAAAACAGCTAAAAGCAACAACTAATTTAATTCATGAAAATATTTGTAGTGATTTCATGATGGTGGGAGGGGGTGTGCTTAGCAGTAGTTGCGACCTTTTTATCTAACCTCAATTACCATATTAGATTTTTTCCCACTTGTTAGCCATACTCTTCCTGTGAGAAAAGAAAAAGATATTTTTTGCATAATTTTTGTAAGTTTGACTTTGATAAAACATTTGATCATTATAAAACGCTGTATACATATTTGGTCATCGTAATATAATAGAGATTATTTCTGTCTGTCCAAAATACTGCAAGTCCGATTAGATCTATTTTTCTGGAAAGCTTAATATAGGTGAAAATAGAGTATTTTACCACTTTGCTATTTTTCCTGTGTACCTTTTGCCCGAGGGGGTGTGAAACTTGAGTGGCTCAAAGGAGGGGGAGGAGTTTTTCTTTCTATTGTCTTATTTTAGAGGGGTGTTGACACACAGCTATCGTACGCCAATGATTTAACCTATACTCCATTAAAATGTATGTTTATTTAATTTTTTAAATGCCACAAAAATAAGAGGAAAAATTATGAAAACGTGTAAAATTAAGTTTTAGATATGTATTTTACAAAACAATTTTATATAAAGTCTTTTTATGTCCTAGGAAGGCTTTAAGGTTAAAGAAGGTGTAATTTTATTAAATAAAATCTAAACGTGCCTATACATAGACCTATTATATAGCATGCAGTAATAGTTGTCAAAGAAAATAGTACACAAAAGAATCAAAAAATTTAGCATTCACAAAAGATATTTTGAATAATCATAACCTTCCTTGTGTACAGTTAGACAAGATGTTTTGTCTCTTAAGGTTGTCTTTTCAAAGGTTCAATAACACAAAGAAACATAGAAAAATAAGTTAGAAAATTATTGGCCGCAAGTTTCTTCTTAAAGACGGACCCAAACCAGTTATTTTTGTTTCAAATTGAAAATAAAGAAATAGGGTAATTTATCGTAAATTTGTGTTTTAGATTAGGCCAGGTTAGGTACAAGGTTAGGGCTCCCGCAGGTGTTATAAAAACACTACCTTTTCCTATAAAGAGGTTGGTTCCTTGCTCAAATAGACAACCGCCATAGTTTTCTAATTCTAATATTTTTCTTTGAAACATACCTTCGGTGAAAAAGAGCTAATTAAAAGAAAGCTCAAATATTTTTGTCAACACTTAAAAACTACTTGTTTGTTGATCTATACAACTAATAAAAACATAAAACATCTTAGTTAATTCTGTTTGTCATATTTTCAACAATCTTTATTAGAGCAAGTATCCTATCAATATCAAACTTAGATGACGTAGATACTGTAAAATTATTAGTAACAACCATTTTAAAAGTGGTTACTTTATGTTTCTTAATCTTCGCTTTTACATACTTTCTTTTGTAGATTGAAAGTTTTAAAATGCCTGCCTTTAAAAAATGTTTATTGTTTTATTTCAGTTAAGGTCATTGGGCCTTATTTGAATGAAAGTACACATTAAAGATCAAGGTCCTAAAAATAAGAACATTTTCAACGCTTTTTTTTACAAATTATACATTGTTGGAAAAATTCATAGGGAAATGTAAACATTAGAAGAGCACCCCAAAGATGCTTGAAATAAAGTTATTATCTAATAAATTGTTGAATTAACAGTGAATCTGTTTACATAATCATACGTTAGACTTTTATCTTGTTACTTGAGTATAATTTAATATTTTTATATTGTGTAAAATGTGTACAAATAAATGAGAAAATCCATCCGCCGGTCTACACTTAATTTAAGTGTGCATGGACTTTCTATACAGTTTTTTTTTAAAGTACAGCTTTTTTACAAAAAGATTTTATAGTATTTTAGCACTAATAAAACAATTGACATTCCGTCGACATGGATTTTCAATAATTTACGTAGACTAAAATATGTAATACATTGCTTTAATAAAAAGTACTCATGACATATATTTTCTGACAACATAGCAAAAATAGTATAATATCAAAATAATAATAGTAAAATATTTCATTATGAAATAATATGTAATAACAATATGATTTTTAAAATGTATTTTTTTAATACAATTTGAATTATTTATACCAGCTTATTATCCATAAGATATTTGAGGATATTTAAAAATGTTCCATTTTTAGTAGTCAAGATATACAAGGAGTAAGACTCTAAAGTGTGTCTAATGATATTATTTATTTCTCAATCATAAAATTAGCTTTAAGTATGTTTTTATTTTTTAAGGTTTTTGTGAGAACACCCGCATTTCTAAGATAATTTGAAGCATTAAATTAGACGCATCTTTTGTCTGATTAGCCTAGGCATACAGGCCACTCTCTGTTTTTACGAGCGAAGCTACTCTATAATTAAAGTTGACATGTAGAAGTAACCCCCACCCCAACGCAATTTTCAATTTTAGTTTTAAAAAGATAAAGTTCAAAATTTGGGGGGTGGGGAGTAATTTTTTCTATGGACGATTTTTATTG